>NC_089258.1:18366156-18991156 GCF_963930625.1 Muntiacus reevesi
AATATAAAAGAGCTTAAATGTGGAATAGCAATTCTAGGTGATGAGGAATCATTGTGTCAAAGTCGACATATTCTTCTTTCTTAACGACCCTTCAAATATAGCCAGTGTTACAGTCATTGACTTCTTAGAGTCAAGGAAATATGTCATAAAGCCTGTTAGGTTAAGATAAAGTTGAGCAAATCTTTCCCTTCTGAATTTTTGACTTGTTATTATTCAGTCAATTACTGAGAGCTACATACTCAAATCTCCCACTGTGATTTGGTTTATGTAGTTCTGTCAGTTTTCACTTTACATGTTTTGAGGCTAAATTGTCTGGGTGATTTCAATATTTTGTCATTTTATCAGTTCAGTTCAGTTCAGTCACTCAGTCGTGTCTGACTCTTTGTGACCCCATGGACTGCAGCACGCCAGGCTTCCCTGTCCTTCACCAACTCCTAGAGCTTGCTCAAACTCATGTCCATCAAGTTAGTGATGTCATCCAATCATCTTATCCTCTGTTGAACCCTTCTCTTCCTGCCTTCATTCTTTGCCAGCATCAGGGTCTTTTCCAATGAGTCAGCTCTTCACATTAGATGGTCAAATATTGGACCTTCAGCATCAGTCCTTCCAATGAATATTCAGGACTGATTTTCTTTAGGATTGACTGGTTTGATCTCCTCAGTGTCCATGGGACTCTCAAAAGTCTTCTCCAACACCACAGTTCAAAAACATTAATTCTTCAGCACTCAGCTTTCTTTATAGTCCAACTCTCACATCCATACATGACTACATGAAAAACCATAGCTTTGACTAGACAGACCTTTGTCTGCTTTGTAATATGTTGTTTAGATTGGTCATAGCTTTTCTTTCAAGGAGCAAGTGTCTTTTAATTTCATGGCTTCAGTCACCATCTGCAGTGATTTTGGAGCCCAAAAAAATAAAGTCTCTCGCTGTTTCCATTGTTTCCCCATCTATTTGCTCTGAAGTGATGGGACCGGATGCCATGATCTTAGTTTTCTGAATATTGAATTTTAAGCCAACTTTTTCACTCTCCTCTCTCACTTTCATCAACAGGCTCTTCAGTTCCTCTTCGCTTTCTTCTATAAGGGTGGTGTCATCTGCATATCTGAGGTTATTGATATTTCTCCCAGCAATCATGATTCCAGCTTGTGCTTCATCCAGCCTGGCATTTCTTATGATGTACTCTGCATATAAGTTAAACAAGCAGGGTGGAAACATACAGACTTGACATACTCCTTTCCCAATTTAGATCTAGTCCGTTGTTCTATGTCGGGTTCTAACTGTTGCTTCTTGACCTGCATACAGATTTCTCAGGAGGCAGGTCAGGAGGTCTGGTATTCCCACCTCTTGAAGAATTTTTCACAGTTTGTTGTGATCTACACAGTCAAAGGCTTTAGCATAGTCAATGAAGCAGATATAGATGTTTTTCTGGAATTCCCGAGGCTTTTCTGTGATCCAACGAATGTTGGCAATTTGATCTCTGATTCCCCTGTGTTTTCTAAATCCAGCTTGAATATCTGTAAGTTCATGGTTCACATACTGTTGAGGCCTAACTTAGAGAATTTTCAGCATTGCTTTGCTAGTGTGTGAAATGAGTACTTGTGTGTTAGTTTGAACATTCTTTGGCATCTTATTGTCTCTAATAGTGCTTAATTCATCAAAGCTTATTTTTCCTGGTATTTGTATAAGCTGTGCCAACTTAATTTTGTTTAGCACTAGAAGGCATTTTTTTTTTTTATCTGTTATTTCAATCCTTCTGTACTCTTATGTTTGCAATGCCTTTCTATTCTTCCACTTCCTGCTTGTCATTTTTCATTTTTTTCTTACCATATTTGTAGTGATCAAGAGCTTTTTTATTCCATTTTCTCCTTCTATTGGTTGTGAAGTTATACACTCATTTTCTATTCTTTTAATGACTGAGCAGCTGCTTTAAAAATCACAAAATGCATTGCTAACTCACCTAGATCTAATATCAGTTTTTACTTATGCTCTGATCTAAGCTAACCCAAGACCTTAGAACAGAACACCATTTACCCCATTCATTCTTATGTGGTGCTTTTTTTTTTTACACACTTGGACGAATTTTTCACCATGTGAGAGATTACAAATAATGCCTTATGAAGTCAGTGTTATTTTAGATTTCAACACATTTGCCATTTTCATTGCTCTTCAGTCTTTCCTGCATCTTTGAATTTCCATCTGGCATTGTTTTCTCTCACCTAAAAATCACTATATAGAAAATTGCAGCAGATCTCTTGGCTGCCACATCTATCAGTCTGAAATTGTATAAGGGTCTTATACACCTTTATTCTGGAAAGATCTTTTCAGTAGGATAGGATTGCATGTTGTCAGTTATGTTCTCTCATCCCATCAAAGCAATCAATCCAATACATTCTGCTTCCATTGTTCCTATTAAAATGTCAGCTGTCAGAATATCTGGTCTTCCCAGCCTCTGGCAGTACGAAAGAGAAGAAAACTCAGCTGTCAGCGCTCTTTGGGGACTAATTCAGCTTAAGAAACTACCTGGCCCAAGGTCATATCTCTTTCCAGGGGCAGGCCATAATCACTGACTGATTAATGCAGGGGAATAAAGACCAAGCCTACTCATTCCAGCTCAGGCAAATCTGAAGGGTCATCCCAGTTCCAGATGGACTTATAGAACTACCTCACGCTATCACTGGAACTGCATGGCAGATCAATTTCTCCTTCTGCCCAATCCTGTATCCTTAACTCTTCTTAGGGGTTGTTCTCAAAGGTTTTCCCTAATAAAACTCCTACATGCTACTCTGCTTCTCAGAGTCTGTTTACCAGGGACCCCAATTTATAACAATAGGTACCAAAAGTAGGCTTAAAAAGTGGTCATTGGAATGGAATTTCCTACTGGAAAACCCATCTTCCTGATAACAAGGACCTCACTGCTGGAGATAGGTGGGGTACAGACAGCCCAGCATAAGGAAGTGATGCAGTTCTTAAAGTTTCCACTGGCAGTGGACTGGAAGAAGGCAACACATTAATGCAGGTCATATATCAGGGTTTGAGAAAATTGGGGGAAATAGAAACTAAAAGGAAAATGGTATTGAGTTGATTGGCCTTTGGAAAAGATAATAAAAAGTGAAGATCAATCAATTAGTAACTAAAGGCTGAATGTTAAAACTTAAATCAATCCTGAATATTCATTGGAAGGACTGATGCTGAAGCTGAAACTCCAATACTTTGGCCACCTGATGCAAAGAACTGACTCACTGGAAAAGACTCTGATGCTGGGAAAGATTGAAGGCAGGAGGAGAAGGGGATGACAGAGAATGAGATGATTGGATGGCATCACCAACTCAATGGACATGAGTTTGAGTACCCTCCGGGAGTTGGTGATAGACAGGGAAGCTTGGAGTGCTGCAGTCCATGGGGTCACAAAGAGTCAGATACAACTGAGTGGCTGAACTGAACTGAACTGAAACTTTTAACTTATATATAAACTTTTATATATAAAGAGGTTCTTATCTCCTGCAGTGCAAGAGCAGAGAAAGTAGGGCTTAATTGTGAGAGTACCAGAGTGCCATGTAAGGATAAACTCTCAACCAAGGCAGAACAAAGGCAAGGTCAAGCTATAACTGGGAAAAATGGGGCAGTGACATATAGGATGGAGACATCTGAGGGAATGCTTCCCCAACTTGAAATTCCCCAGATTTCCCCAACCTCTGAACCTGCCTAAGTGGCCACCGGGTGAAGGCTAGCATTTGCTGGTATTGAATGATTCCAATTCTTCTCCTTCACATAATCCACATGCCTCTCTCAGGACCTGCACCTACCTCCCCTCTTGGTTTCCAGGCCAGTAACTCAGGTTAAGTCACATCACAAGCCAGCCTGGCATTGCTGGGCCTGAAAGCAAGGAAGACAACTGCATCTCAGGAAGCTGCTGAAGCTGGTTAGCAGGTACCAGTAAGTGCTGAGGAGTCCATGGCGGATCTGAGGGTGCTTTCAAGGGAACCAGAATGAAAGGCTGAATAGGGGAAGCTATTTGAATTATTTAGAGTATCAGTTATTTCCTCTAACAAATCTCTTACACATGTATACTCTTCTTGGAAACCACTTAGAAGACGGAACTGACACAGAATTGCATTGAAGCTTAACTTCATCCTCTGAGTCCTTCCCTTCCCTTCCAAGGTGTTGCTCCCAAGAGCATTCCTAACACATCTCTCACGTGTCACTCTTACCTCAGAGTCTACTTCATGGGGAACTAGTTTATGACAGTTGCCTCTCAAAAGGTCTTCATTTCTGTATTGTTTGGTCCTTCTTTTCATTTTTCCTAAGCTCTCACAGGCTATTTTTCATTTTCTTCTGTTGTATTATTATCTCTTCTTTGACATCTATTTTCCTTTAAGCTCTTATTTTGATGAGATTACATTCTCTCTCACTTGCTCAAGTGAAAGAACTATTCATTGTCATTTTTCATTTGCATCCATGAAGATGGATATTCCTCATCTGTCTTTACTGGTTGTTACTGTTCATTTTTTGGAGGAGAATTAGTCATGCTAATAAGGATAGTTCTCTCTGGATTAGCTATTTGCTAAAAATTGTGGGAGGAAAGGATGAATCTGGGGGAGAGCAGTAGCTTTAACTCAAGTATATCTTTTGGGATATTCTATGACTCAGTGTCCTCTGAGTAGAAATGAGGTCTGTTCACCAATTTCAGGGGCCAATTCCATACCAAGCAGGCCTGTGGTTTGCAGAAATTCCCAATGTTCCTGGGTACCTGGGATATTAAAGCAATAATACTAAGCTGACTGCCATGAGGACTCCTTCTGTAACCCCTTGTGCTTTTCAGAATGGGCATCTTTATGGTCTCTTTGCAACCCTGGTTTACCTGCAATGCGAGGTGTGGACACCTCAGACTAGGACCTTCAGTTGGACCCCTTAGGGTGGTGTCACCCTTTAATGGAAAACTGTAGGCTAGAAAATACCTGTGTGTTTTGGAGGGGTGAAATGCATATGTTTTTTGGTGTCATGTCTCACTTGGTTCCAAACGTTTTTGTATTTGGCAGCTATGCTTTGTAACTTTGGGTTTAGCATGTATCTTCAGTGAAAATAGTATTTTCTTTTCTATTGCTCATTCATTTTGTTGTTTTAAGTTGGCCTCCAGGGAGGGAAGTAAACTTGGACCAGAACCCTGAAATAAATTTTAACAAGCTATTTGCATTTTATTCTATCAAAAAATCCAATTTACTTTACATTTTAAACACACAGTTGTAGATTTGTAATATCTTAATTACTAAGTGATCCCTGGCAAATTAGCAACACAAATTATGAGACCCAGAATAAAGAGAAAGGTATATGAATCATGAATAGAAATGCTAAGAAAAGAGCATCATACTTTTACTCACACATTAGAAATTTAGATTTGGAAAACAAAACAAAACAAAAATCAGTTTGGGATTGCCTCAGAGAAACAAAACCGGTTAAAAACAAAAACAGGCATGGTTGTGTTCACAGTGTTCTACATTGCTCATAAAATCTGCCGTCAAGAAGTGGTGATGATGTAGTCCTGGAGGAAAACAAGCCGCTGCAATGGTGAGTCGCCTCCCCCACATGTGAAGTCATCCACATTGCGTGGCAGGATGAACATCTGCCCATTAAACCCTGCTGCTGGCTGTAGTTAGCCACAAAAAAACATTCTTTGTTTCTGTGTGACCCTTGCTCTCATTTTGCTAGAGGAAGATTGGTTCATAGGATGAGACTTTTCTGAAGTAACTTCACTGAGGACACTTAATGTCATTTCTTTACGAGCACGCTAATACAATCCAATGTCTTTGTCTCAAAAGTGTTGCTAATCCAGCATGATTCATAGCAGATGATGGGGGAGGAGGTGTGGGTGGGGGGAGAGTAATCAAGCACACTCTTTTCATCTTATCAAGCATCTAAATGCCAGCTTGGGATCAGCCCACATGCCCCAAGTTTTTCTGCACTTTGACTAGCAAAATGACCACTTATAATGGAAGAAAAATGACAGTGACTCAGGCCAGACTCAATGCTGGTTTAAATTTAAAAGTAGTTATTCTGGCTAAAAAGAAGAGAGAAGCAGTTTATATTTGAGAAACACAAACTACAAATTTTTAAAAAGCTACAATTTCATTTTATGAAAAGATAATTAATTCCACTATATCTTTCATCCCTTTAGCAAAATGTGTAAAAAGAATTGAAGTTAAAGTGGGAATAATCTTACCCATCTCTCAATTTTAAAGCAATCACGACTTAATACAATGCAAATGAGAGAACAATTTTCAGTTCTTCTTAGGAATTAGAAAAGGTTTCTGAGTAAACTAAAGGGAGAACATGTTCCAATGACAAACCTCACAGCTGCATAGATGACGTGGTCTTTCCTCACTCGATTGCTGATTTCACTTTATGTAGTCGGCCCAATAGTGGCCCCAAAGATACCAGGTCCTAATCCACAGAAACTGTAAATGTTATTTTATAAAGAACAAGAGCCTTTGCAGATATGATTACGTTATGGACGTTATATGACAAGATTACCCCGGATTATCTGAGTGGGGTCTAAATGTTATCATGTGTATCCTTTTGAGGAGCATAGGCAAAGGAATCCTGACAGCCCTGAAGCTGACAGAAACAGTCTCTCCTGGAACTTTCATGCGAGCATAGCCCCACGTGATTTCAGCCCAGTGAAACTGAGGTCGAACTGGCCTCCAGAATTATGTGAGAATAAATTTCTATTGTTTTAAGCTATGCTTGTGCTAATTTGTTATTGTAGTATTAAGAAACTAATATGCCTTTTTTCCGTATACATATGGTATGGTTTTATTTCATCCTCTGTTATCACTTAATTAAATCATGTGAGTGCATGCTCAGTAGCTCAGTTGTGTCTGACTCTGAGATCCCATGGATTGCAGCCTGCCAGGCTCTTCTGTCCATGGAATTTCCCAGGCAACAATATAGGACTGGGCTGCTATTCCCTACTCCAGGGGATCTTTCCCACCCACGGATGGAACCCGCATCTCCTGTGTCTCCAGATTCTTTACCACTGGCACCACCTGGGATGCCCAATTAAATCATGGATATCATCTAAAAAAAAAAAAAAGAAAGAAAGAAAGAAAGAAATGTAAAGCAAATACTTTCTAGTATTTGACTATTTTATTATTTAAAACTTTGTTTTGGGTAAGTGCATGTAAAAACTGGCCTGTAATCATATTGTGTCAATGTCAATTGTCTTTTGCTCCTCTGCCTTCTTTTTTGGTCACCCGTTGATTCTTGGTGGTTTTGTCGTTGAATGAATGAAAACACTAAACAGTCCTTTAGCTCTTCAAAATCAAACATTTAAATCAGTGGATTATAGAATGATGGAGGATTTAACATCCAAGTTTTCTAAAAATACCTTTGAAAATGAATACTGAGTATGATGGGAACATGTGCCAATCATCGGGGCACAAAACCATCACTCTGCTATCACAGTTCAGGTATAATTGCAGTAAAAATGGCATAATGGTCACATGCTGGAAAGCAGTGAAGCAAAACAAAGTAACTCCTGCCTCAGGGTGTTGTGACCTTTCTTTTCAGGATGACTGGTACTTTGCCTGGAGGTGGAGAAGTTGTAAAGGGGAGATGATACAGAGACTTCAGGGTAAGAGTTACTTCCTTCCTACAATCAGATGCTAACAGGAAAACAAGAAGAAACCGATTTTACCATCCTCCAATACAGGGGCTTCCCAGGTGGTGCTAGTGGTAAAGAAACCATCTGCCAGTGCGGGAGATGAGAGAAACGCAGGTTCCATCCCTGGGTTAGGAAAATTCCCTGGAGGAGGAAATGGCAACCCACTCCAGAATTCTTGCCTGGAGAATCCCATGGACAGAGGAGTCTGGCAGGCTACAGTTCATAGGACAACAAAGGGTTAGAACCTACTGAAGTGACTTAACATGCATGCAAGAGCAAAATAATTCAAAACAATGAGACTCCTGAGCATTGCATAGGTAAGGTATACCTGAAAATAAATTTGTAGTTCTTTCTCTTTCCTCTTCCCAACTTTGCCAAAATTCAGCCAAGAAGTCCAATGCCTGTGGCACCTCTTAGAATTTTCACAAAATGACATTTCAGTGTTGAGGAAATAATTAAAGTTTATGTGCTAAAAGATGATGCTGTTAAAGTGTTACACTCAATATTCCAGCAAATTTGGAAAACTCACAAGTGGCCACAAGACTGGAAAAGGTCAGCTCTTATTCCAATCCCAAAGAAGGGCAATGCCAAAGAATGTTCACACTTCCACACAATTGTACTCATCTCACATTCTGGCAAAGTAATGCTCAAAATTCTCCAACCAGGTTTCAACAGTATGTGAACTGTGAACTTCTGGATGTTGAAAATAGATTTAGAAAATGCATAGGAACCAGAGATCAAATTGCCTACATTCACTGGATCATCAAAAAAGCAAGAGAATTGGGGAAAAACATCTACTTCTGCTTTATTGATTATGACAATTCTTCAAGAGATGGGAAAATCAGACCACCTTACCTGCCTCCTAAGAAATCTGTATGCAGGTCAAGAAGCAACAGTTAGAACTGGACATGGAACAACAGACTGGTTCCAAACTGGGAAAGTAGTACATCAAGGATGCATATTGTCACCCTGCTTATTCAACTTATATGCAGAGTACATCATAAGAAATGCTGGACTGGATGAAGCACAAATTGGAATCAAGATTGCCAGGAGAAATATCAATAACCTTAGATACATAGATGACACCACCCTAATGGCAGAAAGCAAAGAGGAACTAAAGAGCCTCTTGATGAAAGTAAAAGAAGAGAGTGAATAAACTGGCTTAAAACTGAACATTGGAAAAACTATCATGGCATCCGGTCCCATCACTTCATGGCAAATAGATGCAGAAACAATGGAAACAGTGACAGACTTTGTTTTCTTGGGCTCCAAAATCACTGCAGATGGTGACTGCAGCCATGAAATTAAAAGATGCTTTCTCTTTGGAAGAAAAGCTATGACCAACCTAGACAGCATACTAAAAAGCAGAGACATTACTTTGCCAACAAAGGTCCATCTAGTCAAAGCTATGGCTTTTCCAGTAGTCATGAATGGATGTGAGAGATGGACCATAAAGAAAGCTGAGCATCAAAGAATTGATGCCTTTGAACTGTGGTGTTGGAGAAGACTCTTGAGAGTCCCTTAGACTGCAAGGAAATCCAACCAGTCCATCCTAAAGGAAATCAGTCCTGAATATTCATTGGAAGGACTGATGTTGAAGCTGAAACTCCAATACTTTGGCCACTTGATGTGAAGAACTGACTCACTGGATAACTCTGATGCTAAAGATTGAAGGCAGGAGGAGAAGGGGTGACAGAGGATGAGATGGTTGGATGGCATCACTGACTCAATGGACATGAGTTTGAGTAAGCTCTGGGAATTGGTGATGGGCAGGGAAGCCTGGCGTGCTACAATGCATGGGGTCACAAAGAGCTGGACACAACTGAGCTACTGAACTGAACTGATGCACTAAATTACATAAAATGAAGTAACACAATGCTTCCTCTCATGGTACATTTTTAGGTACTATACTCATTCATTCAGCAAGTATTGATTATACTCCAGAGACTGTTTCTTTTTTTCTTGGGGATGGTCTTTATTCCTGTCTCCTGTACAATGTCATGAACCTCTGTCCATAGTTCATCAGGCACTCTGTCTATCAGATCTAGTCCCTTAAATCTATTTCTCACTTCCACTGTATAGTCATAAGGGATTTGATTTAGGTCATACCTGAATGGTCTAGTGGTTTTCCCCACTTTCTTCAATTTCAGTCTGAATTTGGCAATAAGGAGCTCATGATCTGAGCCACAGTCAACTCCTGGTCTTGGTTTTGTTGATTATATAGAGAGCTTCTCCAACTTCAGCTACAAAGAATATAATCAATCTGATTTCGGTGTTGACCATCTGGTGATGTCCATGTGTAGAGTCTTCTCTTGTGTTTTTGGAAGTGGTTCTTTGCTATGACCAGTGGATTCTCTTGGCAGAACTCTATTAGTCAGTCCTGGGTATTCATTGGAAGGACTGATGTTGAAGCTGAAACTCCAATACTTTGGCCATCTAATGCAAAGAGCTGACTCATTTGAGAAGACCCTGATGTTGGGAAAGATTGAGGGCAAGAAGAGACGGAGATGACAGAGGATGAGATGGTTGGATGGCATCACCGACTCAATGGACATGGGTTTGGGTAGACTCCAGGAGTTGGTGATGGACAGGGAGATCTGGTATGCTGCGGTTCTTGGGGTCGCAAAGAGTTGGACATGACTGAGCGCTTGAACTGAACTGAGAGGCTGTTTCTGACTCCTGGGATACAGCAACAAATAAACTGACAAAGACTCCTGCTTTTGGGAGCATACATTCTAGTAACAAGAAACAAATGAAAATTACAAGCATAATAAATAATACAACTTGCAATTTTATGTAAGGAAGTAAGGTAAACTTTATGTAAGCTTCCCTGGTGGCTCAGATGGTAAAGTCTGCCTGCAATGCAGGAGATCCAGGTATGACTACTGAGATGAAGTTTGAGTAGATTTAAGGGAGGTGAAGATGTGGTCATTTTGATAACTAGGAGAAGAGTATGGTAGATGATAAAGCCACTGAAATGGCCTTCAGATGGACTGCTTAAGAAGGAGTGCTACCACTGCTGCTCTTGAGCACTTAAGAGGGATTAATCCATTGCACAGTTTAAAACTTGGCTTAGGTAGAAGTAGAGTTAATTCATCTCTGACATTTGTCCTCAAACTTTAATACGTATCAGAAAAGCATGAAGAATTTGTTAAAACACAGATTGCTGAGGGCAAGACTTTCACAATGGTGGTGTAAGAGTAATGTGGCAAATAATTTCCAAAGCTAAAAACAATAAAACTAGCAAAAAATGGTCAATGGTCATCATTTCAAGACTGCAAAATTCAACCAAAGGCATACAATATATTGAGAAGTGTTTGTTCAGTACTACCACTGAACTTTAAGTAAGAATAGGCAGAGTTTGTGGCAATTTTGCCTGAAGCTGGTCCTGCCCCCAAACCCCATCTCTATATGAGAGATTTCTATCAGGACACGAAAACTGTACTTTTCTCCCAGATGGTGATGATTTGATCTGGAGTAGAGTTTGAGGAAACTCATGTCCCTGGATGTTGTTGGAAACAGTAGCAAGTCCAGAAGCAAATAAATGGGGATGAATAGCTAAGATTATGACTCTGGTTGGGGCCAGATGACCAGCAGAACAGAATTTAATCTGGAAGTCCAGGAAATCAGGCAGACTTAATGACCTTGATAAGTTCCCACATATTTCAGTCGGAATCTGGAAGGCTGTGCATATGCACAAGGCCACATGCATACTCAGAAAAGAACAGAGAGGACCTTCACAATCCTAAAATCTGGCTTAATATGAAGCCACACCCACCCACCCACCCACACCCACACACACACACACACCCCTGTGTGCCCACATGAGAGAGACAGAAAGGCTGGTTGGAAAATAGAAGTCAGGACAAGTTTGACTTCAATTTTGACCTGAATTTTGAATGAGTTCCCCAGTCACAGACAGATCTCTTGACAAAGAGAGGAATCCTTACTCATCCAATATGTTTGAGCACAATCCCTGAGCAATCATCTGATAACCACTAAAGTATACTGACACACAGTCACCCAAAATAATTTAAGCATGGAAATTGAAACAAGAATATAAATAAAGAGAGAAAAAAAGAAAGAAAGAAAGACTAGAGACATCAGCAGCCACCTTCCACAGAGGACATAGATACCACTGAATAAGTTAAGGCAAATTGTCAAAATAGAAAAAAAAAAAAGCAAACAACAAAAAAAAGAGCAACAGCAATAACAACCCATGTTATGAGGTGGGGAGGGAATCATAACTATTATACTAAATTATCTAAGATGTTTAGGCTTCAACAAAATATTATGAGACAGCCTAAGAAATAGGAAACTGTGACTTATACTCAGGAAAATAAACAATTTATAGAAATTGTCTCTGAGGAGGCCCAAATGTTGAAGTTAAGAGAAAAAGATTCTGAAGTAACTATTATAAAAATGTTCAAATATAAGAATAACAACAACAACAATAAACAGAGACCCATGATCTGAAAAAATGCAGAGCTTCAGAGATTCATGGAACACCATCCAATGAACCAACATTTGTGTGATGGAAGTCTCAGAAGAGGAAGGAGAGAGGGAGAAAAACATATTTGAAGAAAGAATGACCCCTTCAAAAGTCCAAAAATTTGATTTTGTTGTGCTGTGCTTATTCGCTCAGTCGTGTCTGACTCTTTATGACCCCATGGACTGGAGCACTCCAGGCTCCCCTGTCTATGGGGATTCTCCAGGCAAGAATACTGGAGTGGGTTGCCCGGCCCTCTTCCAGGGGATCTTCCCAACACAGAGATTGAACCCGCATCTTCTACATTGACAGGTAGATTCTTTACCACCTGTGCCACCAGGGAAACCCACTTGATTTTAAAAGGCATTAATTTATAGATGCAAAAAGCTCAACAAAGTCCATATCACAGAAATAATGAAAGTCATGGGAAATGAGATGGCATATTCAAAGTGCTGAAAGGAAAGAAAAATTAACCAAGAATTCTATATCCAGAAAATTGATTCTTCGTAAATTAAAGCAAAATAAGATCTTTCCAGATGAACAAAGATTAAGAGAATTCATTGTTAGAAAACCTGTCTTACAAGAAATCATTCAGGCTAAAACTGAAGGAAACCAAAGAGTGATTCAAGTCCACACAAAGAAGCACAGATCACTGGAAGAGGTAAATATGTTGGTAAATATAATAGACTATAAGTTTTTCTATTTCCTTTAATCTTATTTTAAAGATTGCTTAAAACTATAATCATAAAACCATACCATTGGAGTTATATAAAGATGTTACATTTATGACAATAAAGCACTAAGAAGCAATGTTGGAGCAAAGTTTGTCCGTTTTATGAAATTAATGTGACATTAATCTGAAGTATATTGCAATAAATCAAGAAAATAATTCAAATAATTTAATAAAAGACAAAGGAATAAGATGACATACAAAAAATAACAACGAAACACAAAAGACCGAAAAAAGGAAATAAAAAAAGATCTGAGGAATAAGGAAAACAAATAGAAAAATGCACATAATTCCACTTATATCAATAAGTACTTTAAATATGAATGATTTAAACAGTCTAATCAAAATATAGAGATTATCAGCTGAATTTGAAAAGCAAACAAAAGACAAGGTCCAACCATATGAAAAAACAAAGGAACAAGGTCCAATCACATGCTGTCTACAAGAGACAAACCATTGAAAACACAAGTAGTTTCTGAAGACAAGAATGGAAAAAGATATATCATGCAAACTGTGACCATAATAGAGCAAGAGCAGCTATACCACTATTAGATAAAATAGATCTTAATTAAAAATATTATTAGAGAGAGACAAAGAAAATATTTCCTAATGATAAAATGGTCAAAGTATCAGAAAAACATAATTATAAACTTAGACACTTTTAACAACAGAGTTCTAAAAGCTGACAAATTTTAAAAGAAAAATAATTTAATAATTGTGGTGAAATATTTTAATGCTCCTCTCTCAATAATAGATTAAAAATTCTATAGAAAATCAGGAAGGACATAGAAGACATGAATAACAATATCAACCAATTAACATAACAGGCATATATAAAACACTCTACCCAATAAAAGCAGTATTCATATTTTTTTCAAGTGCATATGAACATTCTCCAAGACAGATCTTATTCTAGGCATTAAAGCAAATATCAATACATTTTAAAAGATTGAAATCATGAAAAACATGGTCTCCAATAATAATGCATTAAATTAGAAATCAAAAACAGGTAAGAAAATTGAGAAACTCTCTAATATTTAGAAATTAAATAACACATTTCTGAAAGACCATGGGTAAAAATAGAAATCACAAAAGATATTAAAAAATACTTTAAGTCAAATGAAAGTGAAAACAAAAATATAAAAATCTATGCTATGCAAATGGAACAAAGATTAGAGTATAATTTATTGCCTTAAGAGACTATATTAGAAAAGAAAAGATCTTAAATCAATAACCTAAGCTTCCACATTAAGAACTAGAAAAAAGAAAAAAATTAATGCAAGACAAACAGAAGAGAGGAAATAATAAATATTAGGGTGAAGTATTGTATGATTCCATTTATAAGAAATGTCCAGACAAGGCAAATCTGTACAGACAAAAAGTAGATTGTTGATTATTAAGAGTGGAAGAGAGAGTATTTAGGGAGATTAATGGTGAAGGTGCATAAGAAATCTCTTAAAGGTGATGAAAATGTTCTAAAATTGATTTATGATAACAATTGCTGTATTAAGATTCTCCGGAGAAACAGAATCAGTAAGATGTACAGAGATTTATATTAATGAATTGGTCACATGACTATGGAGGCCAAGAAGTACCAAGATCTCCAGCTGGCAAGCTAGAGACACAGGAGAGTCAACTGTGTACTTTCATTGTGAGTATGAAGGACTGAGAACAAAGATAGCCAATAGCATTAGTTCTAGTCCAAAAGCTGGCAGGCTCAAGTCTTAAGAAGAACTGATGTTTCAGTTTGAGTACAAGGCAAAAAAACACTGATATCACAGCTTAAGAATTCAGAAAGACAGGAGTTGTCTACCTAGCCTTTTTGTTCTATACAAGTCTTCAATTGATGATATGAGACCCACCCACACTAGGGGTGGGGGGCCTCCCCCTTGGCTCAAGTGGTAAAGAATCCTCCTACAAGCCAGGAGCTGCAGTAGACCTGGGTTCGATTCCTGGGTCAGGAAGATCCTCTGGAGAAGGAAATGGCAACCCAATCCAGTATCCTTGCCTGGAGACTCCCATGGACAAGAGGAGCCTGGCAGGCTACAGTCCACAGGGTCACAAAGAATCAGACACAGCTGAAGTGACTTAGCGTGGCATCGGCACCGAAATTCGGGAGGGCAGTTGGTTCACTCGGTCTACTGATTCAAAAGTTAATCTCGTCTAGAAATACCCTCATTGACATACCCAGAATAATGTCTGAAAAGCCTATGGCCCAACCAAGTTGGCACATAAAAGTAACCATTTGTACAACTTGGCAAACTTGCTAACACATCTTTGAATTGTACACTTGAAATTTGTGGTTTACATAACAGATAAAATATATCCTAATTAAGTTACTAATAAAATAGAAAAAAAAAAACACAAAAATCAGTAAAATGATACCCCAATGAGGTATCATCTCATGCTCATTAGAATGGCCATCATCAAAAAGTCTACAAACAATAAATCCTGGAGAGGGTGTGGAGAAAAGGGAACCCTCTTACACTGTTGGTGGGAATGCAAACTGGTACAGCCCATTGCGGAGAACAGTGTGGAGATTCCTTTAAAAACTGGGAATAGAACTACTATACGACCCGCAATCCCACTGCTGGACATACACCCCAAAGAAATCAGAATTGAAAGTGACACATGTACCCCAATGTTCATTGAATCACTATTTACAATAGCTAGGACATGAAAGCAACCTAGATGTCCATCGACAGATGAATGAATTAGGAAGTTGTTGTATATAAACACATTGGAATATTACTCAGGTATGTAAAGGAACGCATTAGAGTCAGTCCTAATGAGGTGGATGAAACTGGAGCCTATTATACAGAGTGAAGTAAGAAAAAGACAAATGCTGTGTATCAATGCATTTGTATGGAATTTAGAAAGATGGTAATAACACAGACATTGGACTTACTAGACAAAGACTAAAACAATATGATTAAAAAACTACAAGAATTCAGGAAAATGATTCATGAAAATAATGAGACTATCAACAAAGTGTTATAAATTCTTTTTTAAAAGAACCAAGCAGATATTCCAAAGCTGAAAAATACACCATTAGACTGATACCAAAACCAGATAAAGACACCACAAGAAAAGAAAAACTACAGACCAATATGTTTTATGAATATTGATGCAAAACTTTTCAGCAAATGCTATCACAACAAAAGCTACAGCATATTAAAAGATTATATACCATGACCAAGTGAAATTTATTCCTGGGACACAAAGATAGCTCAACATACAAAAATCAATCAGAATAATACACCACATTAACAAAATGAAGTAATGAAAGAACATATGTAGATTAATGAAAAGGACCCAATAAATAAATAAATTCAGATTTTTACCACAATAAAAAAGAGAAATAAATCTTCCCACAAAGAAAAATTCTTAAACCAGATGGCTTCACTGGTGAATTGAGGAAGAACTGATTGTATGAGACCAGTATTTTCCCAATAACAAAGCTAGGCAAAGGCATCACAAGAAAAGAAACATATAAACCAATAATCCCAATAAATACAGACCAAAAGATTCTCAATAAAATATTGACAAACTTAATCCAGCAACATATAAAAATTCTTATTCAATATTATCAAATAAGATTTATCCCACAAATGCTTTATACTTGAATTAGGAGCAAGACAAGGATGTGTATTTTATCACTACTGTTCAACATAGTACTAGGAAGTTCCAGCCAGAATCATAAGGCAAAAACAAAACAAAAACAGAAGATGGAAACTAAAGGCACCCAGATTGGAACAAAGAAATAAATCTGTCTTCTCTCACAGATGATATAGTCTTATACGTAGAAATTCCTAAGTATCCCATAACAAGAACCCACTAGAAATAATAAACAAGTTCAGCAACAACACAGGATAGCAGATGAATATGCAAAAACCAATTGCATTTCTATACACTAAGAAAATATTTCCATGCCTGACAACATTAAATGAAACAGCTTAGGAATACATTTCACAAAAGAAATGTAAGACTTATACACTAAAAACTATAAAATATTACTGCAAAAGATTAAAGAGCTAAATAAATGGAGAGCTATATCACATTCATAATGGGAGACAATAGTTTTAGAGTGACCATTTTTCCTAAGCTGACTTATGGTTTTAACGTTACTATCTATCAAAGTACCAGCAGACTATTTCACAGGAAAAATTGACCCTGAAAATGATATGGAAATGTAGACTACCCATATAGCCAAAATTATTTTGAAAAAGAACAAACTTAAAAGGGTCAATTACCAGTTTCAAAATGTTTTATAAAGCTGTAGCAACTAAAATTTTGTAATACAGGTATATCTGCAGATATATAGGTATATGGAAGAAAACTGAAAATTCAGCCATAAACCTTACATTTATGGTCAATGTATGTACAACAGAAATGCAAAAGCAGACCATTGGAGGAAAGATAGTTTCCAGTGATGCCAATAAATTGGATATCTACTCATTAAGATGAATTTGACAAAAAGTCAACAAACTTTTTTGGTAAATAGCTACATAGTAAAATTTTGTGCTTTGTGACCTTAGCACTTTTGTTGCAACAACTCAACTCTGCTGCTGCATTGAATTCTTTTGTGTTCTCTTGAAGGGCAGTTGATTTCTTTCTGTATTCATCAGTGAAGGTGGTAAGGAAGGTGCTTGATTATGTAGACTTTGGTTCCAAGATCTTGAACCAAAGATCACAACTGGAAAGAGATAATAAAGACTTCTAAATGTGGGGACATATTGTAATTTAACCATAGTGTTTGGTATAATGTATGTTGCTGTTGTTCAGTTACTAAGTCACGTCTGACTCTGTGACTCCATGGACTGCAGTTCGCCAAGCTCCTCTGTCCTCTACTATCTCCTGGAGTTTGCTCAAATTCATGTCCATTGAGTCAGTGATACTATCTAACCATCTCATCCTCTTCTGCCCCCTTCTCCTTTTGCCTTCAATCTTTCCCACCATCAGAGTCTTTTCCAGTGAGTCAGTTCTTCACATAAGGTGGCCAAAGTATTGGAGCTTCAGCTTCAACATCAGTCCTTCCAATGAACATTCAAGGTTATTTTCCTTTAGGATGTACTGGTTGGATCTCCTTGCAGTCCAAGGGACTCTCAAGAGTCTTCTCTAGTACCATTATTCAAAAGTATCAATTCTTCTTTATGGTCCAACTCTCATATCTGTACATGACTACTGGAAAAACAATAGCTTTGACTAGATGGACCTTTGTTGGCAAAGTGATGTCTCCACTTTTTAATATGCTATCTAGGTTTGTCATAGCTTTTCTTCCAAGGAATAAGCATCTTTCAATTTCATGACTGCAGTCAGTCACTGTCCGCATTGATTTTGGAGCCCAAGAAAATAAAAACTGTCACTGTTTCCATGTTTTCCACTTCTATTTGCCATGAAGTGAATGTTGAGTTTTGGGCCAACTTTTTCACTCTCTTCTTTCACCTCCATCAAGAGGCTTTTAGTTCCTTGACAGTTTCTGCCATTAAAGTGGTATCATCTGCATATCTGAGGTTGTTGATATTTCTCCCAGCAATTTTTGATTCCAGTTTGTGCTTCATCCAGCCCAGCGTTTTGCATGATGTACTCTGCATAGAAGTTAAAGAAGCAAGGTGACAATATGCAGTCTTGACATGCTCCTTTCCCAATTTGGAACCTGTCCATTGTTCCCTGTCCGATTCTATCTGTTGTTTCTTGACCTGCATACAGGTTTCTCAGGAGACAGGTAAGATGGTATGTTACCCCCATCTCTTTAAGAATTTTTCACAGTTTGTTGTGAACAAAGAGTCAGATACAACTGAGTGACTTTCATTTTCACACAAAGGCTTTGGCGTAGTCAATAAAGCAAAAGCAGATGTTTTACGGGAACTCTCTTGCTTTTTTGATGATCCAGCGGATGTTAGCAATTTGATCTCTGGTTCCTCTGCCTTTTCCTAATCCAGCTTCAACATCTGGAAGTTCATGGTTCATGTACTGTTGAAGCCTGGTTTGGAGAATTTTGAGCATTACTTTGCTAGTGTGTGAGATGAGTGCAATTGTGCAGTAGTTTGAGCATTCTTTGGCATTGCCTTTCTTTGGGATTGGAATGAACATTGACCTTTTCCAGTTCCGTGGCCACTTCTGAGTTTTCCAAATTTGCTGGCGTATTGAGAACAGCATCACCTTTTAGGATTTGAAATAGCTCAGCTGCAGTTCCATCACTTCCACTACCTTTGTTCGTAGTAATGTTTCCAAAGGCCCACTTGACTTCACAGTCCAGGATGTGTGGTCTCAGGTGGTTGATCACACCATCATGATAATCTAGGTTGTTAAGGCCTTTTCTGTATAGTTCTGTGTATTCTTGCCACATCTTCTTAATATCTTCTGCTTATGTTAGGTTCATACCATTTCTGTCCTTTATTGTGCCCATCTTTGTATGAAATGTTTTCTTGGTATCTCTAATTTTCTTTAAGAGATCTCATCTTTCCCATTCTCTTGCATTCCTCTATTTCTTTGCATTGTTTACTTAAGAAGGATTTCTTATCTCTCCTTGCTATTCTCTGGAACTCTTTATTCAGGTCCTAGTAATGATGACTTGAACATCAAAAAGGAAGCAAAGATTTGGGTTCACTGGAATCATTAGGTGTGTGAAAAGCTGTAAGTACTTGTAATATGCAAAAGGTCCAAATCACATCAAATGTGTTAGAGGAGAGTCGTGCCTCTATAGTGAATTAACGTAGGGCTGTAGAGGTATAGCCCTATAGAGGTATAGGATTCCCCCAACATCAAAAAGGAAGTCAACAATGGAACAAATTATATTACTATTATTGTTCTCTATTATTATTATTAGGTAAAACGCCTGGTTTGTTTAACACGTGACTGTTCAGTGTGGTTCACAGATACTTGGTATTCCATGAGGTCAAATTTTTTCATCATAGTGCTGAGACAGTATTTGTCTTTTTCAGTCTCATCCTTTCATGAGCATGCAGTAAAGATTTCCAGAAGCTTCACAAGCTGTGATGTCACAACAGATTCAGCACAGAAGCAGAGATGAAATCTTACCCTCCATCTACGAAGCTGATAAGAAAAAGATTTGCAAGAATGGACAACACTGCCACTCTGCTCACAACTGTTTTGTTCAGGAATTTTTATAATTGCTTAAAATCTGTTATTTATGTTAATATATATTGAATTTATCTTTGCTATTTTAAATGAATTAGTTATGTTTTAAGCTCAGGTTTAATTTCTGCTACAGTAACTATCAGTAAACTAATAATAAACAAAATTTGTGGGGGAGGGACTCAGTTCTTTTTAAAATTATAAAGGAATCCTGAGATAAAAAGTATGAGAAATACTGTTTTAATGAATATATTTTCTTCTTATCATTCAATTCAAATAGTTATTGTATCAGCAGGGAACATATCTGTTTTGTTTTCTGTCTCAGATGCAAGAAAAGTTTCTAAAAGAGAAAAATCAGTAATGCCGAGTTGACTCTGCTAGAATATTTAGGCTTTATCAAGGGTGATTGATGGCTTCCCAGTTTATTGTAGTGGTAAAGAATCTGCCTGCCAATGCAAGAAATGCAAGAGACTTGGATTCAGCCTTTGGGTAGGGAAGATCTTCTGGAGTAGTAAATGGCAACCCACTCTAATATTCTTGTCTGGAAAATTCCACAGACAGAGGAGCCTGGCAGGCTACAGCCCATGGGGTCACAAAGAGTCAGGCTTGACTTAGCACCCATGCAAAGGTGATTGAAGAATGAATTTCAGAAAGATCTGAACCCCTTCTGTAAAAGGAATGTGCATCCGGGAAATATAGTGACTCTGGAAGAACTCAGGAATGGAGGAATTTTGCAGTCTCTTGCACCCAGGGACCAGGTAAGCTCATGGCCAGCCTCCAGAAAAAAGAGAGGGTCCAAGGGGATAAAATCAGCCCAGAGAATGCCAAGTGGTACTTCCTGAAGCACCCAGTGGAATCCTCCCCAGGCAGACAGGGTGATTCAGCCAGGTACCTTCACAGGGACGGGAGGGCAAGCTGGGGATTCTCTGCTAGGTGGACACTATATGATCCTTTACATGTATTTGAAGGAACCCACATGCACTGTTGATGTCTGCTGAAATCATTATGTCAGTCGTAACACCTTTTGATAACTACAGAGATTGACAAGCTCTATCACAGAACAATTACCAACCACAACAGAATGTTATGGCAAAGTAAAAAACTCACATGGTTTTGCCAGTGACCCTCTTACACCATCCTTCAAGTGGATTCTTCAAATCTTCGAAGATTTTCACTCCCTCCTGAAAGTGAAAAATGATTGTTGGAATAAGGTAATTTTCAGGAATGCCTTGTTTAAACAACTCCATTGACAGGAAGTGTTACACAACAACTAACAATAGATGGTATTTCAAAAGAAAAAGTCCTTCAGAGAAGATCTGGCAAAGTGGTAAGCATCTGCAGGAAGTGAGGTATCCTCCTCATTGTAGAACCTCATCATACTGTCAGGGAAGAGAGAGATAAGGTTTAGCAAAGTTGGATAAAAGAAGATATATGGAATCTGAAATCACAACCTTAAAATGACTCTAGATTCTGAGAACAAGTATTCAACATAATTAAATTTTTTTTCCGTTTATTTTTTTCCATTTATTTTTATTAGTTGGAGGCTAATTACTTTACAATATTGTAATGTTTTTTGCCATACATTGACATGAATCAGCCATGGATTTACATGTATTCCCCATCCTGATCCCCCCTCCCACCTCCCTCTCCACCCAATCCCTCTGGGTCTTCCCAGTGCACCAGCCCCGAGCACTTGTCTCATGCATCCAACCTGGGCTGGTGATCTGTTTCACCCTTGATAATATACATGATTTGATGCTGTTCTCTCTAAACATCCCACCCTCGCCTTCTCCCACAGAGTTCAAAAGTCTGTTCTGTACCTCTGTGTCTCTTTTTCTGTTTTGCATATAAGGGTTATCGTTACCATCTTTCTAAATTCCATATATATGCGTTAGTATACTGTATTGGTCTTTATCTTTCTGGCTTACTTCACTCTGTATAATGGGCTCCAGTTTCATCCATCTCATTAGAACTGATTCAAATGAACTCTGTTTAATGGCTGAGTAATATTCCATTGTGTATATGTACCACAGCTTTCTTATCCATTCGTCTGCTGATGGGCATCTAGGTTGCTTCCATGTCCTGGCTATTATAAACAGTGCTGCGATGAACACTGGGTTGCACGTGTCTCTTTCAGATATGGTTTCATCGGTGTGTATGCCCAGGAGTGGGATTGCTGGGTCATATGGCATCAACAAAATCAAATTTTTTTGAAATTTAAGGTAGACAAAAAACAAAAACAAAAAACCAGCAATTGAGTCTTACTGAGTACACGTCATCAATCCACAAAATTAAATTTACCCCCTGACATATACATGAGTACCATCAGCTAACAATCAGTCCTTCTACTAAGTGGCATAGATCCTCTAAGAGTGACAGCATATTAGAAGGTCACATTCAGTGTTTCACTAGTTTTCCATTACACCATGACAGTGTGTCTTACTGGGAATTTCTTAGGAATTGGATGTTGTTAACTGCCCTCTGAAGAAGGAAGACACCCTCAACAGAACATTGGAAAACAGACAGATAGTATGTGAGTGCAAGGTAGAATAGTATTAAGGGTACAGGGCTGGGAAAGAAGGAGAACTGGGAGCCTCTTTTTCTTTCACTCTGTATTCAATATCAAGTGTGGTATTTGGCACATGCTGCTCAATAAATATCTCATGAATGACTGAAGATAGTGTACTTCGCTAGTGGCTCAGACAGTAAAGAATCTGCCTGCAATGCAGGAGATCCAGACTCTATCCCTGAGTCAGGAAGATCCCTTGGAGAAGGGAATGTAACCCACTCCAGTATTCTTGCCTGGAGAATTCCACGGATAGAGGAGCCTGTCAAGCTACAGTCCACGCGGTAGCAGAGTCAGACACAACTGAGCAACTAAAACACACACATACAACCTAGAAGAGGAGAAACGGAAATCAGAGAACTGTTGTGAGAAGAGATTGAAAAGGAAGGATAAGCTTAGTAATACTTTGTTAATCTTTCTAGGATAAAGCAGAGCCTGGGGTTACTTTCCTAGAGTCTGGAATATTTTATTCAGTTGAAATACAGTGCATGTGGCTACTTCCTCAATCTTCCTTTGTGTTCTTGGAAAGTTTTGTTTAAAAAAACTGTTACTTCTCTTTCAATGTGTTTAAAAAGCAAAAAATTTCTTCAAGTAGATTTGTAAGAAACTTAATAAAAGCTAAGGGATAACTCAGTCAAATTAGATGGATATTGTGTTTCATACTTGAAAAGACATAGTCAGGCCAAGAAAACAATCTCCTCCTGATTGGGGAGAAATCAGAAGATACACATACAATGTGCCCATCTTTTGGCTTCTACTCATGAAATCATACCTCTTTATTATTGTTGTGGTAATTAAACAAGATAAACAGAATGTTTAGCAAGCTATATGTACTTAATGAATGTTAGTGCTTATTCTTTCTTTGATTTGGAGATGAGGGGGAGTTTTCATATGCTGTTTTAAAGAATTTTTTTGAAGTCCAGTTGATTTACAATGTTGTGTTAATTTCTCCCGTACAGCAAAATGACTCAGTTTATATATATATATATATATATGTATATATATACACACATATATACAGAGAAGGCAATGGCAACCCACTCCAGTGTTCTTGCCTGGGGAATCCCAAGGACAGGGGAGCCTGGTGGGCTGCCATCTATGGGGTCGTACAGAGTCGGACACGACTGAAGCGACTTAGCAGCAGCATACATATATATATGTATTCTTTTTCATATTCTTTTCCATCATTATTTATCAAAGATATTGAATATAGTCCCCTATGCTATACAGTAGGATCTTGTTGTTTATCCATCCTATATATAAAGTTTGTATATGCTAATCCCAAACTCCCAACCCTCCCTCCCCTCTCCCTCATATACTTTTTAAAAATTTATTTTAACAGAATGTTAGAGCAGTTTCAAGTTTATAGAAATATTGTGTAGACAGTACAGAGAACTCCCTATGTACCCCCTCTCCCTCGTCCAAACCGCCTACTGTTAACATCTTGGCGTTAGTATGGTACATTTATTAAAATCGGTGAACCAATGTTGATATCTTACTATTAGCTAAATTCTATAGTTTACACTAGGGTTGACTCTGTTTTGAAGTGCTCTGAGTTTTGCCAAATGCACACTATCACATGTCCACCACTACTGCATCACACAGCATAGTTTCACCACCGTAAAAAATCCTCTGCTCTGTCTATTTATCCTTCCTTTCCTGGTAATCCCCAGAAACCACTGACCTTTTAACTGTCTCCATGGCTTTATTTTTTCAGAATGTCATGTTATTGGAATCGTACAATATCTAGCCTTTTCAGATTGGCTTCTTTCACTTAAGCAATATGCACTTAATTTCCTCCATGTCTTTTCATGGCTTGAGAACTCCCTTCTTTTTTACTGAATAATATTCCATATACATCTAAATGTCAAGCACATGCTATAGTTTTCAGCACTGGAGTTAGGGAAAATCTGTAACTTTAAGCACTGTGGTTAGGGAAAATTTGACATCTCAGAGAGGCAGTGTAACTATAGTAACTAAAAATACGACTTTCACTATGCAACATTCTTTAATACAACAATAGTCTATGTTCCAAAACAATATATTAAGCATAGTACTTAACAGGTGTTGTGTCTGACACTCTCAACTCTGGAGATAAAGTAGCAAACGCACAGACATGGTCCCTGCTGTGCTGTCTCCCCAGCCCATTTCTGACACACATTCACACTTTCCTAATACTGTGCACCATGAGCTGTTTTAAATCCCTTCCAACTGTTGACTCATTTAATTCCCAAAATGATCCTATAAGTAGGTATCATTATTTATTATATTATTATCATTTTTCTTCAGTTGTATCCTACTCTTTGTGACTCCATAACCTGCAGCATGCCAGGCTTCCCTGTCCTTCATTATCTCCCAGAGTTTGCTCAAACTCATGTCCATTGCATCAGTGATGCCATCCAACTAGCTCATCCTCTGCCTCTTCTTCTCCTTTTGCCTTCAATCCTTCTCAGCATCAGAGTCTTTTCCAATGAGCTGGTGCTTCACATCAGGTGGTCAAAGTACTGGAGCTTCAATTTCAGCATCAGTCTTTCCAATGGCTATTCAAGGTTGATTTCCTTTAGGATGGACTGGTTGGATCTCCTTGCAGTCCGAGGGACTCTCAACAGTCTTCTCCAACACCACAGTTCAAAAGCATCAATACTTTGGTGCTCAACTTTCTTTATGGTCCAACTCTCACATCTGTACATGACTACTGGAAAAAACACAGGTTTGACTATATCGAACTTTGTCAACAAAGTGATGTCTGTGCTTTTTAACATGCTGTCTAGGTTTGTCATAGCTTTCTTTCCAAGGAGCAAGCATCTTTTAATTTCATGGCTGCAGTCACTGTCTGCAGTGATTTTGGAGCCCAAGAAAATAAAATGTGTCACTGTTGCCAGTTTTTCCCCTTCTATCTGCCATGAAGTGATGGAACCAGATGCCATGATCTTAGTTTTTTGAATGTTAAGTTTTAAGCCACTTTCTCACTCTCCTCTTTCACCCTCATCAAGAGACTCTTTAGTTCTTCTTCACTTTCTGCCATTAGAGTGGTATCATTGGCATATCTGGGGCTTCCCAGGTGGCACTAGTGGTAAAGAACATGCCTGCCAATGCAGGAGAAGTAAAAGATGCAATCTCAATCACTGGGTCGGGAAGATGCCCTGGAAGAGAGCATGACAGCCCACCTCATTATTCTTGCCTGGAGAACCCCATTGACAGAGGAGTCTGGCATGCTACTGTTCATACAATCACAGAGTCAGACGTGACTGAAGTGACTTAGCATGGATGCACACATCTGCATATCTGAGGTTGTTGATATTTCTCCCAGCAATCTTGATTTCAGCTTGTGATTTACACAGCCCAGCATTTTGCATGGTGTACTCTGCATAGAAGTGAAATAAACAGGGTGACAATATGCAGCCTTAACATACTCCCTTCCCAATTTTGAACCAGTCAGTTGTTCCATGTCCTGTTCCAGCTGTTGCTTCTTGACCTACATACTGGTTCTCAGGAGATAGGTAAGGTGGTCTGGTATTCCCATCTTTTTAAGAATATTCCACCATTTGTTGTGATCCACACAGTCAAAGGCTTTAGCACTGTCAGTGAATCAGTAGATGTTTTTCTGGAATTCTCTTGCTTTCTCTGTGATTCGACGAATGCTGATAATTTGATCATTTTGTCAGAACTCTCCACTATGATCCATCTGTCTTGGGTGGCCCTGCAGGGCTTGGCTCATAGCCTCATTGAGTTATGCAAGCCTCTTTACCGTGGCAAGGCTGTGATCCATGAAGGGGAGTCCCATTTTGCAGATAAGGAAATAAAAGCACAGAAAAGGTAAGTTACTTTCTCTGTGTTCTGTCACTCCCAGGTAGCAGAGCTGGGGCTGAGACCCAGTCAGTCTGACTTTAGGTCTAAATTTCTCACAAATCAAGCTCTGCTGCCTTTAGCAGCAGCCCAGTGAAAGAGCAGAGGACTAAGAAAGCAACATCAAAGCAACAGATTAAACCCAGAGATAAGGCAAGCACGTGACTCCTAGGGAGCATCAGGACCTGGCTCTGATCTCAGGGGAATGAGGGAGATGGTCAGGAAATGCATTTGAGGAAGCAGTCCTTGTGATGCTGTCTGAAGGGTGAGAAAGCCACGACTTTCTGAAATGTGAATGTGGGTGAGTCCTTGATTTCTCAGCACCTCAGTGTCTCACCTGTTGATGAAACCTCATCTGGTTTTGTGAGGTTTGAGAAATGTACAGGGCCATGGGGGAGAGCCACGTGTTAGCTGTGATGAAGGTTGTAATGATGATGCTCTCATTTCCTGCTGGATTCTCACCCGGCCCTGGCCAGGGGCTGATTGACACTACTACTCTGCCTTCTTTCGCTTCAGCTTCACTTCCATAAGCTTGTCGCTCTAAGATTGCTGAATGCTGAAGGAGAGCAACACAACTTCTCTCTGGGAATCCCTGGGATCTCATCCTGACTATTGAAGTAGGAAAGCATGGGGGAAAGGAGAGGAGATGAGAAGCCGACATAGTACTATGTGCACTGTCCTCAGATTGTAATTTAAGAACATCCATCTGCTTCTTTGACCAGTAAACTGGCCCTGAAGTCAATGCCCAAGTTCCAAAACAGACTGGAGCTATAGCATCTACAACAATCATAAACACACACACCTTGACACAGAATCCCATTTGGGTGTACTTTTTTAAAAAAAGAAACTCTTAGCTTTATACTAGATTGCTTACTAGATTTAAGAAATCGTGTACAAAGGAAAATATGGCTTTCTGTAATGGTTATAATTCAGCGATAAAAAAATGCAGTATTGGACTTGTGGATTGATTTAATGTGCCCAGGATCAGTCTCAGCACTGCATTCTCAGTGGGGCACCTGTGAATTCAAACTTTGTAACGGCACAGCTGATTCACCAGCACCAGGGGTCCTCAGATGGCCCCAAGTCTCCCTGAACAGCCCCCTCAAATCTGCATGTGAAAATGTACCCGTAACAATGATGGTGCTTCTTGATCATAGGACCTTCTGTATTTTATTTGCACAAAATAAGACGTGAGTTATCAATAAATACACAATATCTGAATTGCTGTTGATGTCATTATCCACTTCTATGATCATGTGTTGTGCTGCACTGAATAATCAATTCAGACTGTGGGAAGCTTTATATCTAAGTCACTCCATTCAGTGTTCAGTAAATGTGATAACTTTTGTCACTTCTATCAAGTCAGGCATTGGATCCTAAACTCAAAACTACCCAAAATGTTTCCATTAGAAAAACCATTAGTATGTATTGTTTTGACTCAAAGCAAATTTCCAGGCCATGGAACCACATAAGAGGATTGTTTATAAATCAGTGTTGAGTCCTGGGAAAAGTCTTCACTGACTAGCTATGGTAAATGTGAGTTTTCTCGCAAGCCAGTACTAAAGTCCTTTGTCAGACAAAAGGTCTCCTTTTATAGGCTGAGTGTACACATAGACCAAGTAGTTACTTACTCTGGTATAGTTTTAGGGGCTTTGGTTAAAAACCTTTTTTTTTTTACTGAATCTGCAATCTACAAAAGCCTACAGTTAGAGGTTTGTTTCATGGACTCGAGCCAAGTGAAAGCGAGGCCACCTCCTAAAGTGGAAAGACATGGAAAGGCAGGTTCTAACAGGGCCACTAGAACAGCAGGTGGGAAGTGACATCAAGGAGGAAAACATATCTTTGAGCCAACCCTACAGCACCGTCACCCAGGACACTCATGATGAGATTTTTGGCGTTCTGCCAACGGTTATCAAGTTCAGTACAGAGGGTCTCAGCATGTTCCTGCATTGCCATACTTCAAACCCACATGAAACCATTGTCATTTATAACCACCCTTACGAGCTGAAGTCCCCTAAGGGAACCCAACTCAGCACTTCATGTTATTTTCTGATACAGGGACTCTGATTGAGGACAACTTAAGGAGTGTTGGGCAGCCATTTGAGCGGACTTGAGCAGACTTGACCATCATGGGAGGATCTGCACTGACCAGATTACACTCTCCTGGTTGTGAAAGAAGGCCTTGCCTGGACACATAGCATCCAGACTACCAGGTTGGGGTGCCAGGTTCACACCCTCTCGAGTCCAGACCCTGGCACCACTCCTACTTCTCCTAAAGTAAGACTTAGTGTTTCGGGGAGATGCATAGCTTGGCTTCATCTCAGGAAAGCACAGCAGAGTGCCAGAGTGGGACTAAATGACAGAAATGGCTAAAAGAGCAAATAAATAACCTTCTTGGTTATTCCAAGAAGGACTGAAGATGATAGGGATTGAAGCCAGGAGACTTGAGCAGCCATGATCCTCACAACCACGGAGATATATAGAGTTCAAGTCACTAGTTTTCACTGCCGAGGTCCATCAGAGGGGAGGGACTCTAATTGCAGGCTTTGCAGCAGATTATGAGACAATATGACCCTGTGGGTGGCAAGAATGGTGAGGTGTTCAATGTCCCCTCCCCACTGAAAATGCACAGGGGAGAGGAAATGCTATGGGGAACCAGAATCACGAAGCATGGGTGTTAAAGTCTGGCTGGTCCATAGCGTCAGAGTCTCAAATTGCTGTTATCTTCTTTAAACAAAAAGGGTCATCCAATGTCAGCACTCCCACACGGAAGTGAGCTGCTTACACATGGCCGGAGTATGAGCTGGCATGAAGCCAGTTTGGCAGTATGTCCTAGAAGCCACAAACTACTTATCCCCTTTGACACAGCAATTCACACCCAAGAATTTATGAGACACACATATTGAATTAGTTCACTGCTGCATGATTTGTAAGATAGAAAATTTTGAAACAGTGCAAATGCTTAGGAATACAGGTATGATAAAATAGATTATGCACCTCTATCCAACAGACTACTCTGCAGTCCTAAAACATCACATTCTAGAAAAACATCTTATGGGAGAAAAAATATCACAATGTATATGTTAAAGAAAAGCTTACAAAACAGCACCATTCTAATTCCCTTCTTAAATTACTTAAAATGCCAACTTACAGTTTAAAAAATAAAATATTTTAAGATATACAAACATGTGGTCAGGAGAATTCTAAATGTGCCTCCCCAAGATTTCATGCCTGTAATTGTGAAGTGGGTGAGGTACCACTTGATGACTCCATTATGCTATATGACACAGTTGACCTTAAAACAGAAAGATTATCCCTAGGGACCCAATTCTATCACATAAGACCCTTTAAAAGCAGAGTCAGACTGAGTGAGGAGAAGGAAGTCAGATTTGAAGTGAAGGAATGACTTGGTGGGATACTGCTGGTTGGGGATGGAGGAGGTCAGATGAGAAGGAAAGCGGGTAACCAGAGATACCAGATTCAACAGCCAACAAGGAAGTGAGGCCCTTAGTCCTACAGATGAAAGCGACTGAATTTGATCGAGAATTTGAATGTGTTTGCAAGTGGATTCTTGTCCAGGTCTCCAGATAAGAGCCGGGCCCACTGACAACTGGACATCATCCTGAGGGCCCGAGGCCTGTGGGATCCTCTCGGACATGGATAGAACCTGTTTCCCTTGCATCAGCAGGCAGACTCTTAACCACTGGACCACCCAGGAAGTTCCATAATAGGTAGATTTAAAAGGAGAAAACTTCCTGGACCATGTCTGCCCAGTTCACAACTATTGACCCTGTGCCTGGTTCATCATGTGTTCATGAAAAGTATTTGTTGAATGAACAAATGAATATACTTAATCATCTTTATCATTTATCAAATCTAGGCAGTATATAACAGTTTCCTACCACAGAAGTTGAGAAACTTGCTTACTTTATACTTCCTCATCTCCTCCAGCTCCATGGTCTTCTCAGTATTTGTGTTTCCTTCTTGTTTCTATTTCCCTTCCATTTGATGACCACAGTTCTCGTGCTCTGTGATTGATAGTCTGACATATAACGTAACACAGCATATAGTCTCACTACTTTTGATTCCCTAAGATCCTACTGTTATGATTTCCCCCTGTCCCACTGCCTCCCATCTAGTCTGTCTCACATTTCCCATTCCACTCCATCCTTTCATTATATTTCAACTTGCATCCTTTCATGATAGACAGTCATAACCTTGGCAGACAAGTCTTCACAGGGCTTGTATCCTAGTGAAGGGAGAAGACAGACTAAAAGTCAACAAAGAAGCAAGATCATTATAACGTGGTGGTCATCATTGTAAAGACAATAATGAAGAGATGGATGAGGAAGGAAGAAGAGGAGGGCCTACTTCAGAATCTGGGTCAAGAAAGTCCTCTCTGAGGAGGCAACTGCAAAGACAGAAAGAGAAGGAGGGAGAGAGGTATGAGTCTGAGGTGGGAAAGATAGGCAGAAGCTTAGATGATTCTGTGATTTAATGCCCAAAGACAGTTGGAGAAGGAAAGAAGGCACTATTAATATCTGTGCAGGAGTGATACAGATAAAAAGGGGCTGCCCTGTGATCTAAGTGTGGCCCCAATAGAGGCCTGCCTCATAGACAGTGAGGAGGAGGTTGGATTTTATTCTAAGGATAGTAGGATCCTCCAAGGGTCCAAACCAGGACAGCTTTGCTCTCTCTCTATGTTTCAGATAAATGGATTGGGGAGGGTAAGCATGTGATGGGGTGGAGGCCAGAAGAAAGACCTGTCAAGAGGCCTGCCTCATCCACCTAAAGATGCTGGGTCTTGAACTGAGGTGACTGGGGTCATGAGAGAGAGAAACGAATGGTTTCACATATGTTTTGGAGAAGAAATGTTGAGTTGAATTTGTTGGATAAGGACAAAGGAAAACCCAGGAATGACCCCTCAGCTTTTGGTTTTAACAAATAGGTAGAGAGTGATCTCTTTATTAAAATGTGGAAGAATGTGAAAGGCAGACATTTGGGAAACTAGAACCACAATTTGGTTCTGCATATCAAGGTGGAGATACTTATTCAGACACTCAATAGTGATATTGCTGCATGCAAGATCTTTGATCTTCGTTGCAGCATGCAAACTCTCAGTTGAGTTGCATGCAACTTACTTAGTTCCTCGACCAGGGATCGAACCTTGGCCACCTGTATTGGTAACATGCAGTCTTAACCACTGGACCATCTGGGAAGTCCCCTAGTAGTAATATTAAATAGAAAATCTAGAGTCCAAAGGAAAAGTTTGAATGGATGAAGTACATTAAAAGATATAAAAGAAAACGCTTGCCAAACATATTATAACATAAAGATTAGGAGGCAAGGAAGTGCTTGTTTCATTATAGGGAATCCATAGCTATTATTAAAGTTTGCAGGTAAAAAGGATTTAGGCTAGAAGAAATAAAATTGGCTATAAATCTTCAAAATTATCAAAAGGAAAACACCAACACACTCAAAAAGAAAAGCCATATAGCAAAAGACTCAAAGAAAAAAGAAGCAAGGAAGACAGAGAAAAATGAAGAGGTAAAGGCAAATGTATCCATAATATCAAGTAATGGATAGTGTTTTAAAGGGAAAATTATTTCCAGATTGAATCAAAACCCATCTAAAAGTTGTCTTTAGAAACAATTGATGACAAAGACAAAACAAATGAGACAGAACACTTGAAATTACAAAAGACAGGCAAAGAAGTATTCAGCAAACACTGAATTAGAAGAAAGCATGGAGGTAATAATAACAGAAAAGATTACATTTGAGGCAAAGAGCATTAAATGAGCAGGCTCACTTTATCACAATAAAGGGTACAACATACACAGAGAGCCATCACTAATCTCCACGTCCCAAGTAATCTGATATCAAAATTAATAAAACAAAAAATGAGAAAAATACAAGGAGACATGGAAATACAATAGCAAACAACTGACCAATCAGTTACTGACAGATCAAGCAGAGAACAATAAAGTAAAAATATAGAAAATTGTTTTCAAAATGCAATGTGCATCAGAATTATCTGTGATGCTTCTAAAAATGCCATTCAGAATATTGTAGTCCAGTAGGTCTGGAGCACACTAAAGAATCTGAACTTAATACACTCTCCAGATGATTCTGAAGCACAGACAACACTTCAAAGCAAAACTGTGTGGAGAATCTAAATGACAAAATGAATAAGGCAAATCTAATTGATATTGAACAGTATGCCTGAAAAAAAAGAATACAGCTTATTTTGAATTGTTCATGAAATATTTACTGATTGTCTGTGAAGCTGCAGGTGAAATGTCAAAAAAAATTTCTAGATAGATATAGTTCAGATAACCTTTTCAAGATGTATTGAAGAGAAACAAAAGAAAATAAACAACCAGAAAAATCCAAACATCAAAAAATGTTTAACCCCCTGTTAGACGATAAACAAATTTGGACCCAAAAAGGTATTCAAAATCAAAATTGTACAATACCTAACAAGTAATGCATCTTTATAATGTACATTTCAAAACTATGGCATTTAGCTAAGTGGTACTTAATGGAAAATTCTAGGCCCCAAAGATTTCCATTGCTAAGTACCAAAGAATAAAAGTAAATGTAAGTTAATATATCTTACATCTTGTGTGTGCCAAGTCACTTCAGTCGTGTCCAACTCTCTGCAAAGTTGAAACAGTCTCTTCTGTCCATGGGATTCTCCAGACAAGAATACTGGAGTGGATTGCCATGCTCTCTTCCAGGGTATCTTCCCAACCCGGGGATCAAACCCGTATCTCTTATGTCTCCTGCATTGGTAGGTGGATTCTTTACCACTAGCACCACCTGGGAAGCCCATCTTACATCTTACACTTACCCAAATTTGCACTGTCTCAATATCGGTGAGATTGGCTAATAATCTACTCACAAGTTTGTTCACCCTGAGTCTTTGACCTATTTACATTTAGGCTGGTAGTCTCATGATTTTATAGAAATTATTTACATAGTTTTCACTGCCTCAAGGTCATGAACGTATTTTCTTACACTTTAAAAAAATGCTGTCAAAGGTACTTTAAAATTCAGGAAAGTTTAGAAAAGAATATAATAAATACCCATGTCTAGTTCCCAATTCTAAAACGCTTCAATATTTTGCCATTTTTTCTTCATTTTTTAAATGTATCATATGTGGGAATTCTGGGGGGTCATGGAGGCCCTAAGCATAGGTTTTGAATCACAGCATGTTGTCTCCACAAAGAGAGAACGAACAGGAGAACTCAGTCCCTGCTGGTCCTCCTCAGCCCTACCCTCAGAGCCCACTTGATTGCACATCAGTGAAGGGCAACTTCATGCCCACTGCCATGGCCTAGTCAGTTTCATAAGGGAAAGTCCCTCTCTATAGAATGTTCCAGAAGGAAATGAAGATGGCTTTGTGAATTGTAAAACTGTGTTTTGGCATCCCTAATGAAGTCGAGGGCTTCCCTGGTGGCTCAGAGGGTAAAGCGTCTGCCTGCAATGCGGGAGACCTAGGTTCGATCCCTGGTCGGGAAGATGCCCTGGAGAAGGAAATGGCAACCCCCTCCAGTACTCTTGCCTGGAAAAATCCCATGGACAGACAAGCCTGGTAGACTACAGTCCATGGGGTTGCAAAGAGTCAGGCCCGACTGAGCGACTTCACTAATGAAGTCATGGATTAGGGCTATAAATGTCCCTATACTGCACCCTGTACCCCCAGATGGAAGCCTTTGCAGCAGTTATGAAATAATCATGTCCAAACAGGGGGGAAGAAAGAGGAATCTGAATCTGATCAAATTTGCCCCCACCCCCACTTTACAAGGAATATAAGGAACAGAGAAATAATCAGTAAAATTCTGACTATGGGAAACCTTGTAAAACTAGCTACTCAGTTTTTTCAAAAGCAACAAAAGCAAAAATAAACAAATGGAACCTAATTTAACTTAAAAGTTTTTTTTCACAGCAAAGAAAACCATGACAAAATGAAAATACAACCTATTAAATAGGAGAAAATATTTACAAATGATATGACAAATAAGGGGTTAATATCTAAAATACATAAATGTTCATATAACTCAATGTAAAAAGATAATAACCTGATTAAAAACTGGGCAAAAGAACTCAATAGGCATTTTTTCGGAGAAGATACACAGATGGCCAACAGACATGAAAAGATGCTCAACATTGCTAATTATTAGAAATACACAAATCAAAACCACAATGAGATACCACCTTACATCTATCAGAATGACTATCATCAAAAAGACCATAAATAACAAAAGTTGGCAAGGATGCGGAGAAAAGGGAACCCTTATTCACCATTGGTGGGAATGGAAATCAGTGCAGCCACTGTGAAAAACAGTATGGAGGTCCATCAAAACCCCAAAAATAGAGCTACCATAAGATCCAGCAACTCAACTCTTGGCTATATATCTGAGGAAAATGAAAACTCTAATTGAGAATGGTACATGCACCCCAATGTTCATAGCAGCATTATTTACAATAGCCATGGTATGGAAGCAACTGGTGGGTCAGACAGTAAAGCGTCTGTCTACAATGCGGGAGACCCGGATTCGATCCCTGGGTCAGGAAGATCCCCTGGAGAAGGAAATGGCAACCCACTCCAGTACTATTGCCTGGAAAATCCCATGGAGGGAGGAGCCTAGTAGGCTACAGTCCATGGGGTCACAAAGAGTCGGACATGACTGAGCAACTTCACTTTAACTTTTTCACTTTAAGTGCCCATCACAGATGAATGGATAAAGAAGATGAGGAATGAAATACTATTGGAATACAATGGAATACTATTCAGCCAAAAAAGAATGGAATTTTGCCTTTTGCAACCATGTGGATGAACCTGGTGTGTATTATGCTTAGTGAAATAAATCAAAGACAAATACTGTATGATATCATCTATATGTGGAATCCAAGAAGTAAAACGAATGACTATAAAAAGTAGGAAAAACATAGAGAACAAACTAGTGGTTACCAAGAGGGTGAGAAAGGGGAGAGGGGCCATATTAGGGAGGGATTTAATAGGTACAAACTACTATGTATAAAGCAAATAAGCTTGAGGATATAATGTACAGCACAGGGAATAGAACCAATATTTTATAATAATTATAAATGAAGTATAATCTATAGAAAACTTGAATCACTATCTTGTACAGCTGAAACTAATACAATATTGTAAATCAAATATACTTCAATAAAAAATTTCAAAATAAAACCAGAGAGGGCAGAAAATGGTGAAGGAGGGTGAATAATAGAGAAAAAGTGCAGTAAATTCAGCAAAACAAGATGATGGATATTAATCCAGCTATATCAACAATCAATTTAAATGTCTGAGTACAACAAATTAAAAGACAAATTGTCAGAGAACATAAAAACAAAAAACTCTATGTTGTTTACAAGAAAGCTGCTTTAAATACAAACAGAGATTAGAAGTAAAGGGTAGAGAAAGATATACCCCACTAACACCAATAAAAAGGAAGCCAGAGTAGCTATATAAATTCTAGACAGATTAGGCAGAATTATCAGGAATAAAGAGGGGGCATTACATAATTATAAAGGTATCAATTCTCCAAAATAACATAACAGTCCTAAGTGTGTGTACATCTAACAACAAAACAATGAGGCAAAAATTATAAAACTGAAAGAAGAAATAGCATATCTATGATCATAGCTGGAGACTTCAACACTTCTTTTACACTGGTTCATGGATTAAACTGGCAGAAAGTCACTAAGGATATATTAATAGATTATCTGAGCAGCACTATTAATCAACCTTATCTAATTTATCTTTATAAAATATTCCACCCAGCAATGGCAGAATATACATTCTTCTGAAGTGTACGTGGAATATTCACCAAGATATAACACATTCTGGGCCATTCTCAGACCACACTGGAATTAAACAAGTAAATGATAATAAAAAGATAGAGGACAGTCTCCAAGTATTTGGATTTTAAACAACATGTTTCTAAATAATACATTTGTCAAAGAAGAAACCTCAGAGAAACTTTTTAAATGTTTAATGAAATAAATGAAATGACAACTTATCAAAATTTGTTGAATGAAACAAAAGCAAAGCTTAAGGGGGAATTCATATTGTTAAATAAATATATTAGGAAAGATAAATCTAAAATCAGTAACTAAGTTTCCCTGTTATGATACTGGAGGGGAAAAAAATGTAATTTAAATCGAAAGCAAGTTAAACAAAAGAAATAATAAAAACTAGAGAAGACAACAATTAGACTGAAAACAGAAAATCTATAGAAAATGATCAGTTAAATCAAAAGCTACTTCTTCTAAAAGAAAGATTGATAAACCATTAGATAGGCTATCCAAGATAAAAAGAAAGAAGACATAAATTATCAATATTACAAATAAAAGAAGGATCATTACTACTAATCACTTGGATATTAAAAACATAATAAACATATCCTCACTTTACCACTTTCTTGTTTTTAGTGTATTCAATATAGATTGTTTTCTATTCAAGTATTTTTTACTTTTTTTATTTTTTGTGTAATAAAGTTTTATTAAAGTATAAAGGAGATAAAGAAATCTTCTGACATAGACATCAGAAGGGGGTAGAAAGAGTACCTGCTTGCTAGTGTTAGCAATGGAGTTATATACTCTCCAATGAATGAATCCAAAGAATGTCTGGAGGTTGTAAAGACCTCACCAGACCTACTCCCGTAATTTACATTTTAAGATAACAGGATTAGCCAGAAGGTTTAGTCCAGAGACTGTCCTCAGGCAGGATACATTATTTTTATGTAATCCTAAGGAATGTAGAGGGAAAGAGAAAAAAAAGTTTGTCCTTTCTTCCTCCTTGAGAATTCCAGACCCCTCTCTCCTAGGGGACCCCTAGACTTCTTATCAACCTGCCTAGGATATGACTCTCTCATTCCCCCCTTTTCTTTTAGGAGAATTATGTTGCCAAGGGAAAGGGACGTCATTTTCATTCCATAACTACTTCCTGCTGTTTAGGGGCGTGGTCCCTAAATTGTTGAGGCAACATATTCTCCTAACCCTCATATGGAGCGTCTCTGATCCAGGGGCCCCAAGTAATAGTTGGAGGAGGCTGTGGCACTCGTAGGAGTTCAGACAACCATTTGTAACTTAAAAGCTTTTAGACGGTTAGAAAACCCCGTTATACAGTTACAGACATAAGGCAAAATAGTCATAAAAACAAGTTAAAATCATAATGACAAGTCACATTATGTCCATAGTTACATCAGTCCATCTTAAGGTTGTTAGATGTCAGTTTAAGAAGAGGAATCACATATGATTGTTGTCGAAGGTATTCACAGACTTGGAGAAAGTCTTTTCCTTGAAGTGGAGATGTCCACCATAGGAAGCCTACCACTGATGAAGAGGGGAGCGCTCCACAGACCCAGCAGTTAGACTGATTGTGGAATTCAGCGTAGGAATGGATCCAGGACAGGAAGGCATTATCTTGAGGATCAAACGCAGGCTCGGGATTTTTTGGAGTCAGCAGAAGTAGGCTCACATAGATTATCAGGCTCATCTTTTGGCTCATCCAGACAGTCCCATTACAGAAGTGGATCAGAAAGAAAGTGGGCCAGGGGCTTCAGTAAGCACAGAATAAGTTGCCCCAGTATCTACAAGAAAATTGACAGATTGACCCCCCGCAGTTATTAATACCTGGGGTTCCTCAGGTGTAATTAGGACGGGAGCTTGTGTGGGGACCCCCAGTCACCTCCAGCCCTCATTGTCTTGAGAGTCCGACCCCTGAAACGTATGCCTCTGGGGGCAGTCTCTCCTCCAGTGTGGTCCTTTGCAGACCAGACATGGAGCCAGGGGTGGCTTAGATGCCTGAGGGCAATTCTGCTTGAGATGCCCCTCCTTTCCACAGTAATAGCAAGCCCATGCCTTTTCACTTGGGTCCCTCTGGGCATTTTTCTCAGGCTGTTTAAGAACGGTTCTCAGAGCCATTGCGAAGGCTTCGCCTGTTCCTTTGTCTTTTTCTGCCTTTCTTTCTTTTCCTCATATTCCCTACCATAATATACTGTCTGAGTCAGTTGTAACAGATTATCTAAAGATTGATTTGGTCCATACGCCGGTTTTAATAGCTTACAGTGGATATCTGGAGCCGACCAAGGGAGAAATCTATCTTTTAAGATCACTTTTCCCTCTTCACTTTCGGGATCAATCTCAGTGAATCTGCAAAGGACCTCTCTCAGTCTATCTAAGGAGCTTCCTTCTCCTCCTGCTCTAAGTCTGCCAGTTTGCCATAGTTTAAAGGCTTAGTTCATGCCTGCCTGAGTCCTTCAAGAATATATCTGACAAAATGACTCTGATCCCATCATCCTTTAGCTGTGTTGTAATCCCAGTCTGGTTCTGTAACTGGGACCGCCTGATTCCTAGTGGGGAAGGCGGTTATCTCATCGTCCCTCTTCCCTACTGATTCATTACCAAACCATTCATCTCCATAAGCAACTGCTTTTCCCCAAACTTGAGTTTTTGAGTTGGGAGTCAGCGTTTATCCCAAGATATACAACACATCCTTCCAAGTAAGGTCATAAAGCAGAGTAACACTTTTAAAACCTTTAATATATTTTTCTGGGTCCTCTAAATAGTCTCCCAGATCCTCCTTGATTCTTTGTATTTCTTGATAAGAAAAAGGCTTATTAACTCTCATAGACTGATATTTCTCCTGGTGGGTGCTTCATGAAGAGGCAACAGCTTGTGTGGCTGTTCCTCAGTCTCTGGCTGCTCTGCACATATGATCCCAGGGGTAGATTGGAGAAACCTGCTTTTCTTTACCTCTTTGTCTCCTGTCCTCCATCTCATCTAGCAAAGTAGGAGGACAGGAGGGAGCTGAAGGTGTCACACCCAAATCTATACCCTTAGGACATAAGTCTGGCATATTTCGCAGAGAGAAAAAGAGCAACACATATACTACTTCTACCCATTTCCCTTGTTTCTACAGAACCGGTCTAATTGTAAAACAGTATTACACTTAAGAGACCCTCCAACTGGCCACCATTCTCTGTCCTCCAGTGGGTACCGCAGCCATGCAGTATCACATAGGAAGACCAGATGTGTCTTCTTTAAGGGGAGAATGTATACTGGGTAGACCACTTACAACATCTGGTACAGCCAATTTGTAATATTTTTATATCTGTGAAACAGTCTCATCTCCTTTTTTAACATGTCTAGGATATTTATGCACATTTATGGCTCCATATGAATCTTAAAATCAGATAGTTAATTTCTATGAAAAGTATTAGCTGAGAAATTGATTGTTATTCATTGAGTTTAAAAATGAAGTTTGGGAATATTTCCCTATTTATTAAATTTTTTTCAAACTCATCTGGTAATATTTTACAGATTTCCCTATATAGATCTTCCACTTATTATATTAGATTTATTCTTACAGATATTAAAATTCTCTGTTGCATATAGTTTTTTCTATGACAGCTCTGTAATTGGTTATGGTCATCTAAAAATGCTACTTTTTTTATATTCATCTTGTGTCTAGTGATCTGATTGAATTATCTTATTGGAACTGACAGTTTGTCAGTTGACACCCCTAGATTTTTTATAGATAGAAATCACGTCATTTGAAAATCACACTGTTATTTCTTCCTTCCTGATGTTTATGCCTCTTTCTGTTTGTTATTACTTGAGCTAAAACCTTCAGGCTTCCCAGGTGATGCTAGTGGTAAAGCACCTGCCTGCCAATGCAGAAGACAGAAGAGATATAGGTTCAACCCCTCTCACTCCGGTATTCTTGCCTGAAGAATCCCCATGGATAGAGGGAGCCTGGTGAGCTAGTCCACAGGGTCACATAGAGTCAGACATGACTGAAGTTACTTAGCATGCATGCACACACACACACACACACACACACACACACACACACACACACATACATACACACAAGATAGAACTTTCAGTATAATGTTACATAGGCATAGTAACAGGCCACTCTTTGGTTTCTGATCTTAATCAGTATATTCTGATGTCTGATGTAAATTTTTATGAGGTACTAGGTTTAGACAATTTTCTAGTATGATTAATTTTTCCAAACTATGATTTTTTTTTCATATTATAGTGTCAAGTTGAAAATAATATGGAATTTGACTTTTAATATTATGCTGAGAAATCTGTATGCAGGTCAGGAAGCAACAGTTAACACTGGACATGGAATAACAGACTGGTTCCAAATAGAAAAAGGAGTACGTCAAGGCTCTATATTGTCACCCTGCTTACTTAACTTATATGCAGAGTACATCATGAGAAATGCTGGGCTGGATGAAGCACAAGCTGAAATCAAGATTGGTGGGAGAAATTTCAATAACCTCAGATATACAGATGACAGAAAGTGAAGAGGAACTACAAAGACTCTTGATGAAAGTGAAAAAGGAGAGTGAAAAAGTTGGCTTAAAGCTCAACATTCAGAAAACTAAGATCATGGCAACTGGTCCCATCACTTCATGGCAAATAGATGGGGAAACAGTGGAAACAGTGGCTGACTTTATTTTTCTGGGCTCCAAAATCACTGCAGATGGTGATTGCAGCCATGAAATTAAAAGGCACTTACTCCTTGGAAGGAAAGCTATGACCAACCTAGACAGCAAACTGAAAAGAAGAGACATTACTTTGCCAGCAAAGATCTGTCTAGTCAAGGCTATGGTTTTTCCAGTAGTCATGTATGGATGTGAGAGTTGCACTATAAAGAAAGCTGACCACCGAAGAACTGATGTTTTTGAACTGTGGTGTTGGAGAAGACTCTTGAGAGTCCCTTGGACTGCAAGGAGATCCAACCGGTCCATCCTAAGGGAGATCAATCCTGGGTGCTCATTGGAAGGACTGATGTTGAAGCTGAAACTCCAATACTTTGGCCACCTCATGTGAAGAGCTGATCATTTGAAAAGACCCCGATGCTGGGAAAGATTGAGGGCAGGAGGAGAAGGTGACGACAGAGGATGAGATGGTTGGATAGCATCACAGACTCAATGGACATGGGTTTGGGTGGACTCTGGGAGTTGGTGATGGACAGGGAGGCCTGGCATGCTGTGGTTCATGGGGTCACAAAAAGTTGGACACAACTGAGTGACTGAACTGAACTAAACTGAACTGACTGATGATGCTGTATTGAAAAAATTAACAGGTATTTTTTTGTTGTTTTGAAGCATTCTCCATTCCTTGCACATTTATTTTGTCTTAAAACTTTAAGAATTTCCCATCTATACACATAGGTAAGCAGCATCGACCTACAGATTAGTATTTCTGATGTTCTTTTCCTGTTCCGATAACAGATTTATGCTCTAGGCATAAAATCAGGCATTTACTATTTTATCTTCGTTCTGGACTGAATTGTATTCTCTCCGCAAATTCATATTTTGAATCTCTAACCCCCATGTGATGGTATTGTAGAAAAAGATGTTAAAGATGTAATTACGGTTACAATGAATTCATAAGAATGGAGCCCTAATGTTATGGAACTGGTGTCCCTATAGAAAAAGAAAGATATTTCTGTTTCTGCATACAGAGAAAAGTCCACAAGAAGACACAGCAAGAACGTGGCCAACTGCAGGCCAGGAAGAAAGGTCTCACAGGAAACTGAATTTTTTTTTAACTTTGAACTTGAACTTCTCACCTTCAAAATTGTGCAACTATAAATGGCTGTTTTTAAAGCTACCCAACCTGTGGTATTTTGTTATGGCAGCTCAAGCCAAATAACATAATGTTTTCTCTCCCTCCCCCTCCCAATTGTACTCCCAGCCTCTGACTCCCCCTCCTTCTTTTTCTCCTCCATTGCCTTCTTCCCCTCCCTTCCCCCTACTTCTCCTTCTCCTCCTTGTTCTTCTTCTCCTCCTTCTTCTACTTCTCTTTCAGAATATAGGATAATATTTTCTATTCCTTGAAGGTTTGTTAGAACTCATCCATAAAACCAGTTGAGAACTTCCCTAGTGGTCCAGTGGTAGGGAATCTGTCTGCCAATTCAGGGGACATAGGTTTGATCCCTGGTCCAGGAAGATTCAACATGCTGCAAGGCAACTAAACCTGTGAGCTGCAGCTACTGAAGCTCACAAGCCTTAGAGTCTGTGCTCCACACAAGAGAAACCACCTCAACAAGAAGCCTAAGCTCTACAACTAGAGAGTAGCCCTCACTCACTGCAACTAGAGAAAGCCTACATAGAGCAATGAAGACCCAGCACAGTCAAAAACAAAAAATTCACAAATAAAATTTTTTTCATTTTGAATAATATCTATTTTTGAAGATTTTTTACTTATTTCCAATTCTCTTCTGATTCACAATCTATTTAGCTCTGCCTTTTTGGAGTCAAGTGAAAAGCAAATTAGAGCATTTTATAAAATTGTCAAATTTACTTAAGTTTTTAAATGTATTGTAAAAAAGCTGTATGTTTCATTATCCTGTAATTTTAAATCTCCTCTGTTTCCTTTATTATGCTCCCTTTCCCATCCTACCATTCTTTTGTTGTGCCTTCTCTATTTTTTTTGATCCAATTTACATGATATGTACCTGTTTAATTACTTTTTTCAAAGAATTACTGTACTGGGTTAAATGGTGACCCCCCCCCAAAAAAAAAATATGTCCATTTCTTAATCTTCAGAACCTTAATGAATGAATGAACCCTAAACCCAATGAAAGTATCTTTGTAACAGAAACACAGAGGAAGAGTTGAGGCAAAAAAGAAGACTCCAACACAGAGGAGAAAGTAATATGAAAATGGAGGCAGACATTGGAGGGATGTGACCACAAGCTAAGGAGGCCAAGACTTGCCCATAGCCACCAGAAGCTGGAGGAGTTATGAAGTATCCTTCCCTAGATCCTGAGGAGGGGGTGCAGCCCTGTCTACACCTTGATGTCAGATTTCTGGCCTCCAAAACTGTGAGCAAATACATTTCGCTTGTTCTAAGCCACCACCTTAGTGGTAATTTATTATAGGAGCCCTAGTAAACGAACACAATTATCTTTTGATATTTAATATCAATTCAGTTTTTCTTCTAGTTTTACTACTTTCTGCTTTATGTTCTACTGTTTTAAATTTTTTTAATCAGTATTTCATGCTGAGTTTAAAAAGCTTTGAAAGGTCTAGCTTAACCTCATTTCCTAAGGTTATGTATTCTCATTCTGTGTATCAATTGGAACATGTAAAACTGTGGAACTGACAAAATAATTGAATTCCTTCATTGCTCTAAACACAATGTAGCTAAAGCTCTCCATAATCATTGCTGATTGAGTAAATCTTCCACAAATCAGTGAACAGGAATAAGTTTTCACCCAAGAAACATGAGAAACTACAAGCATAGTATAGATTACATACTTGGAGGGCATGGAACGTAGAAATTCCCAGGCATGAAAATAATGAAAGCAGTTTATTCATTGCCCTTAAAGTTACACAGAAGGAATTGGATTGCAATGTAATGTTTAATTTCTATTCTAAATCTTTCTATATTGCCCATATGTTGAAGATGGATGAGGTATTTTTGCAGCTTTCACGATATAAGAAAAATAGTACTATTGGATTTATGATGCTTTTCAGAGGGTACCCGATACACTCACACCATATGCCGTGCATAATGAGCCAGATGCTCATTTTTTACTTTCCTGTTTAATAACTACAAAGTCAAGCTCTGTTTGCTGGGCTTTGGCACATGCATAGTTCAGAAGTATTAAGTAATTCCTCCACAGAAAATCTTGAACAAGAGGAAATAAGATCTGGTGGGTAGGCATTCCCACCTTCTATCCTTCAGATGGATGATTCTGGTGCTTCACAAGTTGCCCATTAATAATCAAGCTCCCATTGCCCAAGATGGCAACCTCAAAAACGCACCTTATATTGATTTTACCTCCTCTCTTGTCTCACTCACTTCTGTGTCTCATTTTTGCTCCTGGGATTACTTATCAAACTACCTACATATAAGTCCATGCCTCAGACTCTATCTGAGTCCTCCTGGATCAGACATTGTTTTTCAACAATGTTTCCTGAAAGGAGCATATAAAATCCCAGGCTCTATACCTTCTCTCCAACCCTTCCCAAGATCTTCCAGTTCACACAAAAACTTTTATAATAAGACTGTTCATATCCACTTATCTGTAATAAGAAAAACAGGAAACAACCAAGATATCCATCAACAGATAAACAGAGTATGGAATAATAGTGATATATCCATGCAGTAGAATATTACTCAGCAATAAAAAGAAATGAAATATTAATATACACAGTAATATGGAATATCTTAAAATAATTATGCTGATAAAAGAAGCCAGGAAGAAATTTGTGTGACTTCCATTGCATAAATTTTAGAAAATATGAAGAATCTGCAGATTTTTAGCATCAAAAAAATCAATGAATCAGTTTTTTAAAGACAAAAAAAAAAATGCTGTGTAAAATAAAGCAATAAGGGAGCTCCTGATCGAAGATAGGTTCAGAACAAATCCTGAAAGAGATTTATAAGATCAATTTAAGCCATAAAATAACTAATACTATTGAATAGAATAAAATAAATATCCATATGTTCACATGCAATGACTCAGTCGTGTCCACCTCTTTGCAGCTCCATGGACTGTAGCCCACCAGCTTTCTTGGTCAATGGAATTTCCCAGGCAAGAGTATGCAAATGGGGAGAAATTCCCTATAGTGGATCTTTCTGATCCAGGGATCAAACCCACATCTCTTGCATCTCCTGCATTGGCAGGTGGGTTCTTTATCACCTGCGCCACCTGGGAAGCTCCGATGTGCTCATACTGATTTTATGAAATAAATAAATAAGAGAAGAGACAGCATTTCCTTATTAAAAAAAAACATGTGCCATGTTTGCCACTGAATCTGCTAGCAATTAGCATGATGCTTCATATGTTAAAGACATTTAATCAGTATGTATTGAATGACAAAATGGAGAAGTGTTCCACTTACTGAAAAGAATTATGATGCTTTTTCCTTTTTTGTTGAATTATAATTAACATGCAATATTGTATTAGTGTACAGCCTATAACATTTTTATGCATCATGAAATGATCACTGCAATAAAACTATTCCATCTGTCACCATACAAAGTGATGCAGTATTATTGATGTTTTCCTTAGGTGTATATTCACATGACATTTATTTTAGCTGAAAGTTTATACCTCTTCAACCCTATTTCATCTTACCCTCCAGTCCTCTCCTCTGGCAACCAGCATTTTTTCCCTCCGTATTTGAGCCTTCTTCTGTTTTGTTTGGTTTCCTCATTAGTTTTATTTTTTTAGAATATACATATAAGTGAAATTATACAGTATTTGTTTCTCTCTGACTTATTCCACTTAATATTCTCCAGGTCCATCCATGTTGCCACAAGTGGCAAGATTTGATATTTTTATGGCTAATAATATATTTTAAAATTTCTTTATCCATTCATTTTTGACAGACACTCAGGTTCTGTCTTCTGTAGGGAAGACACTCTGCTTCCCTACCTTGGCTATTCTAAATAATGCTTCTGTGAACATTGTAGTACCTGTATCTTTTTCAATCAGTGTTTTAATTTCTTCAGATATATATCTAGGAGTGTGAATTGCTAAATCATTAGGTAGTTCTACTTCTAATTTTTGGAGGGATCTCCATAATATTTTCCATAAAAACTGCACCAACTTCCTATTCCTTTAGCAGTACACCAGGGTTCCCCTTTTCACATCCTTGTCAACAATTGTTGTCTCTTATCTTTTTGATAATAGCCATTCTGACAGGTGTAAAGTTATACCTCATTGTGATTTCGATTTGCATTGTCCTGCTGGTCAATGATTTCAAGTGTCCATTGTTCATCTGTAGGTCTTCTTTGGAAGAATGTCTATTCGGGTCCTCTGCCCATTTCTAAATCAGGTTGGTTCTTTGATATTGAGTTGTATGAGCTCTTTGTATATTTTGGATATAAACCTTTTATCAGGCATATCATTTGCAAATCTCTTCTCCCATTCAGTAGATTGCTTTTTAATTTTGTTGGTGGTTCCCTTTGCTGTATAAATCTTTTTAGATTGTAGTTTTACTTTGGTTTCTTTTGCCTTAGGAGACATATCCACAAAAGGGTTGCTAAGACTGATGTCAATGTGGTTACTGCCTATGTTTTTCTCTATAAGATTTATGATTTCAGGTATCATACTTAAGTCTTTAATACATTTTGAGATTATTTTGTGTATGGTATAAGAAAGTAGCACAGTTTGATTCTTTTGCATGCAGCTCTCCAGTTTCCCCAACACCATTTATTGAAGAGACTGGATTTTCTTTATTTTGTACTCTTGCTTCCTTTGTCATGCTGTTGTTGTTCACTCGCTCAGTTATGTCCAACTCTGCAACTCCCATGAACTGCATTTCACCAGGCTTCCCTGTCCTTCCCCATCTCCCCATTGAGTCAGTGATGCCATCCAACCATCTCATTCTCTGTCGTCCCCTTCATCTCTTGCCTTCAATCTTTCCCAGCATCAGAGTCTTTTCTACTGAGTCAGCTCTTCGAATCAGGTGGCCAAAGTATTGGTGCTTCAGCTTCAACATCAGTCCTCCTAATGAATATTCAGGATTGATTTCCTTTAAGATTGGCTGGTTTGATCTCCTTGCAGTCCAAGAGACACTCAAGAGTCTTCTCCAATACCACAGTTCAAAAGCATCAGTTCTTTGGCACTCATCCTCCTTTATGGTGTAAACTTTGCATTCATACACAAATTCTGGAAAAACCATAACTTTGAGTAGTTGGACCTTTGTCAGCAAAGTAATGTCTCTACTTTTTAATACACTGTCTAAGTTTATCATAGCTTTCCTTCCAAGGAGCAAGTGTCTTTTAATTTTGTGGCTGCAGTCACCATCTGCAGTGATTTTGGAGCCCAAGAAAATAAAATCTGTCACTTTCCATTGTTTCCCCTTTTATGTTTCCCCTTGTCATGAAGGGATGGGACAAGATGCCATGATCTTTGTTTTTTGAACGTTGAGTTTTAAGTCAGCTTTTTCACTCTCCTCTTTCACCTTCATCAAGAGGCTCTTAAGTTCTTCTTCATTTGCCGTAAGGGTGGTGTTATCTGCATATCTGAGGTTATTGATATTTCTCCTGGCAATCTTGAATCCAGCTTGTGCTTCTTCTGGTCCAGCATTTCTTTCTTTCTTTCTTTTTTTTTTTTTTTCCGGCATTTCTCATGATGTACTCTGTATATAAGCTAAATAAGCAAGGTGACAATATACAGCCTTGATGTACTCTTTCCCAATTTTGAACCAGTCTGTTGTTCCATGTCTGGTTCTAACTGTTGCTTCTTGACCTGCATGCAGGTTTCTCAGGAGGCAGGTAAAGTTGTCTGGTATTCCCATCTCTAAGAATTTTCCACAGTTTGTTATGATTCACACAGTCAAAGGCTTTAATGTAGTCAATGAAACAGAAGTAGATTATTTTCTGGAATAAATGTTTTCCTTTTTCATAGGTCTGGAGAAGGAAATGGCAACCCACTCCAGTACTCTTGCCTGGAAAATCCCATGGGTGGAGGAGTCTGGTAGGCTACAGTTCATGGGGTCGTGAAGAGTCGGACATGACTGAGCAACTTCACTTTCACTTTCTTTCACTTTGTCATAGGTTAATTGAACATATGATAGTGATTTTACTTCTAAACTCCCTAGTCTTTCCCATTGATCTATGTGTCTGTTTCTGTGCCAGTACCATACAGTTTTAATTACTATAGCCTTCTAGGCTATAGTAGCCTTCAAGGCTGAAAGCATAATACCTTCACCTTCTCCATTATTCATTCTTGGAAGATTGTTTATTTCTAGGGGCTTATCTATTTCTGCTAGGTTGTCTAACTTCTTGACATAAAATTATGCCTTGTATATTTTATGGTCCTTTGTGTTTCTGTGGTGTTTGTTGTAATTTCTTTTCTTTCATTTCTGATTTTATTTGAGTTCCTTTTTTTTCTTGAGGAGACTCCTTAAAGGTTTGTTGATTTGTTAATGTTTTCAAAGAATCAGCACTTAGAGTCATTAATCTTTCTTATTTTTTTAGTGTTTATTTCATTTATTTCCTCTCTGATTCTTATCACTTTCTTCCTTCTACTAACTTTGAACTTTGTTTGTTCTTCTTTTTCTAGTTCCTTTAAATATAAATTTAGATGGCTTATTTGAGATTTTTCTTGTTTCTTAAGGTATGACTATACTTGCCTCTTAAAACTGTGTTTGCTGCATCTCATTGATTTTGGACAGCTGTTTTCCATTTTCATTTGTCTCCAGATATTTTTCACTTTCCACTTTGATTTTTTTTGTTGGTCATTGATTGTTGGGTAGCATGTTTTCAGTCTTTACATGTTTATTGTTTTTCCCATTTTCTTCTTGTAGTTTATTTCTATACCATTGTGGTGGGAAAAGATGCTTGATACAATTTTAACCTTCTTAAATTCATTGAGGATTTTTTGGTGTCCTAACATGAATTCTATCCTCAAGAATGCTCCATGTACACTTGAAAAGAATGTGCAGAGCTGTATCACGGTGTGTGCTTTGGCAGCCTATCTTCTGATGAATGGGCTGTTTTCCTATCTTCTTGGTTGTTTGGCCTGAGGCTTTCCAGCATTGGAGCCTGTAGGTTGTTGGGTAGGGCTGGATCTTGGTGCTGAAATGAAGAATACCAGGAGAGCTCATTCTGATAAATTTTCCCTGGGGCTTCTGCTACAAGGGTCCTGTACCCACAGTGAGGAATAGTGTATATTCATCTACCCAGGAGAAGTTCCAGGATCCCTAGGTAGATGTACCCCAGATTCCCATGGAGGTAGTGCTTTGTGCTAGACACCAGTGCATATGAGACCTTGTATGCACTCTCCAAGAGTCAAGTCTCTGTTCCCCCCAAGAACAGAGACCAAAACCATCCCAAAGAAAAAGAAATGCAAAAAGGCAAAATGGTTGTCCGAGGAAGCCTCACAAATAGATGAGAAAAGAAGAGAGAAACAAAAGGCAAAGGAGAAAAGGAAAGATATACTCAAATGAATGCAGATTTCCAGAGAATAGCAAGGAGAGATAAGAAAGCCTTCTTAACTGAACACTGCAAAGAAATAGAGAAAAACAGTAGAATGGGAAAGACTAGAGATCTCTTCAAGAAAATTAGAAATCCCAAGAGATCATTTCATGCAAAGATGGGCACAATAAAGGACAGAAATCACAACTACCTAACAGAAGTAGAATATATTAAGAAGAGGTGGCAGGAATACACAGAAGAACTGTACAGAAAAGATCTTAATGACCTGGATAACCACAGTGGTGTGGCCACTCACTTAGAGCCCGACATCCTGGAGTGTGAAGTCAAGTAGGCCTTAGGAAACATTACTGCAAACAAAGCTAATGGAGGTGATGGAATTCCAGCTGAGCTATTTCAAATCCTGAAAAATGATGCTGTAAAAGTGTTGCACTCATTATGCCAGTAAATTTGGAAAACTCAGCACTGGACAAGGGACTGGAAAATGTCCATTTTCATTCCAATCCCAAAGAAAGACAGTGAGAAATAGTGTTCAAACTACCATACAATTGTGCTCATTTCACATGCTAGCAAGGTAATACTCAAAATCTTTCAAGCCAGGCTTCAGCAGTACATAAACCAAGAACTTCCAGATGTACAAGCTGGATTAGAAAAGGCAAGGAGCCACAGATCAAGTTGCCAACATCTACTGGATCATAGAAAAAGCAAGAGAATCCCAGAAAAATACCTACTTCTGTTTCATTGACTGTCATAAATCTTTTGATTGTGTGGATCACAACAAATCATGGAAAATTCTTAAAGAGATGGGAATATCAGACCACCTTACCTGCCTCCTGAGAAACCTGTATGTAGGTCAAAAACAACAGTTAGAACTGGAGATGGAAAATTGGGCTGGTTCAAAATTGGGAAAGGAATATGTTAAGGATGTATATTGTCATTTGCTTATTTAACTTCTATGCAGAGTACATAATGAGAAATGCCAGGCTGAATGACTCACAAGTTGGAATCAAGATTGCCAGTGCCAGGAAAAGTATCAACAACCTCAGATATGCAGATGATAACCACCCTAATGGCAGAAAGTCAAGAGGAACTAAAGAGCCTCTTGATGAAGGTAAAAGAGGAGAGTGAAAAAGTTGGCTTAAAACTCAACATTCAAAAAACGAAGATCATGGCATCTGGCCCCATCACTTCATGGCAAATAGAAGGGGAAAAAATGAAATCAGTGGCAGATTTTATTTTCTTGGACTCCAAAATCACTGTGGACAGTGACTGCAGCCAAGAAATTAAACAATGATTGCCTATTGGAAGAAAAGCTATGACAAACCTAGACAGCATATTAAAAAGCAGAGACATTACTTTGCCAACAAAGGTCCAACTAGTCAAAGCTATGATTTTTCTAGTAGTCATGTACAGATGTGAGAGTTGGTCCATAAAGAAGGTTGAGCACTGAAGAATTAATGCTTTTGAACTGTGGTGTTGGAGAAGACTCTTGAGTGTCCCTTGGACTGCAAAGAGATCAAACCAGCCAATCCTACAGAAAATCAACTCTGAATATTCACTGGAAGGACTGATAACAAAGCTGAAGCTCCAATACTTTGGCCACCTGATGCAAAAAACTGACTCATTAGAAAATACCCTGGTGCTGGGAAGATTAAGGGCAGGAAAAGAAGGGAGCAACAGAGGATAAGATGGTTGAATGGCATCACTGACTCAATGGACATGAGTTTGAGCAAATTCTGAGAGATGGAGAAGGACAGGGAAGCCTGGTGTGCTGCAGTTCATGAGGTCCCAAAGAGTCGGATTTGACTTAGTGACTGAACAACAATATCATGCTTTAGGTACTCCTCTGATGAGTACATAAATTGTTGAAAATCTTTTCTTGGATTGACCCCTTTAACGTTATTGCAATACCCTTTTCCTTTTGTTACAGTCTCTGTTTAAAGTCTATCAAGGTTGATACAAGCATTGCTACCCAGTTTTATTTTCTTTTCTATTTGCGTGGAATATCTTTTTCCATCCCTTCACATTTAGTCTATGTGTGTCTTTAGATCTGAGCTGAGTCACTTGCAAGAAGCATGTATATGGGTCTTGGCTTTTTATCCATTCAGCTATGCTACATCTTTTGATTAGAGCATTTAGACCACTTATGTTTGAAGTAAGTATTGACAGGTATACACTTACTGCCATTTTGTTTATTTTGTTTTGGTTGTTTTGGTAGTTCTTCTCTGCTCTTGTCTTTTTCTCTTGAATCCATCCTTTGTTGTTTCATGGATTCCTTTAATGTTATGTTAGGGTTGCTCTTTATTTTTTGTATGTCCATTGTAGGTTTCTGATTTGTGGTTACTATGAGGTATATATATAGGCTTCCCAGGTGGCTCTAGAGGCTAAAAACCCGTCTGCCAAAGCAGGAGACGTAAGAGACATGGGTTCAATCCCTTGATCAGGGAAGATCCCCTAAAGGAAGGCACAGCAGCCCACTCCAGTATTCTTGCCTAAAGAATCCTACAGACAGAGGAGCCTGGTGGGCTACAGTCCTTAGGGTCACAAAGAGTCAGATGCAACTGAAGCAACTCGGCATGCACACATGCATTTATATATACCCATATATATAGTTATCTATTTTAAACTGACTGTCACTTAAGTTCAAAGGCATTCTGAAAGTACTGTATTTTTATCTTTTAACCTTCATGTTAGCTTTTTAAATTACTTATCCACTGTCTTTACCATATATTTGCCTATACCAATGAGATTTTTTCTTTTGTATATTTTCTTATTCTAAGTGTGGTATTTCTACCTAAAGAAAATCTTTTAACATTTCTTTGGATACAAATTTAGTGATGATGATCTCCTTTGATTTCTGCTTGTCTGGAAAGCTCTTTATCTCTCCCTCAATTCTTAATGATAATCTTTCCAGATAGAATATTCCAGGTTGTAAGTTTTTTCCTTTCAGAACTTTATTCTGCCACTTCCTTCTGGCTTGTAAAGTTCCTGCTGAAAAGTCAGTTCATAGTCTTATAGTTTCCCTTGTATGAGATTAGTTGTTTTTCTCTTGCTGCCTTTAAGATTTTCTCTTTATCTTTAACTTTCCCCATTTTAATTACGGTGTAGCTTGGTATGGCTCTTTTGGGGATCATCTTATTTGGAATTCTCTGTGCTTCCTGTTCCTGATGTCTGTGCTCTTTCACAGGTTAGGGAAGCTTTCAGTCATTAATTCTTCAAATAAGTTTTCTGTCTCTCTCTCTCTGTTCTCTTTCTGGAATTCCCGTAATGTGAATGCTAACATGCTTGATGTGTCCCAGAGGTTCCTTAAATACTCCTCAATTTAAAAATATCTTTCTTCCTTTTCCTGTTCTAATAGAGCGATTTCCATTATTCTACCTTCTATATCACTTATCTCTTCTTTTCTACATCTTATCTACTGCTTATTCCCTCTAGTGTATTTTTTTTAATTTTAGTGATTATATTCTTCAGTTATAGTTGATTCTTTTTAACTTTTTAAATCTTTGTTGAAGTTCTCACTGAGTTCCTCTATTCTCTCGAGTTTAGTGAGCATCTTATGACCATTTAAAAAATTTCTTTATCAGGTAAATTAATTATCTCCATTTCATTAGGGTTTTTCTGGGGTTTTATTTTGTTCTTTCAAAATAATAGAAAATGAAACAACTGACAAAGTATTAATTTGAAAAATATACAAACTGATCATGTAACTCAAGACCAGAAAAATAAAAAACCCAATCAAAAAGTGAGCAAAAGATCTAACCAGACATTTCTCCAAAGAAGAAATGCAGATGACAGGAAAAGACGCTCACCATCACTCATTATTAGAGAAATGCAAATCAATACTACAAGACATCACCTTACTCTTATCAGAGTGGCCATCATTAAAAAATCTACAAACAGTAAATGCTGGAGAGAGTGTGGAGTAAAGGGAACCCTCTTGCACTGTTGGTGGGAATGTAAATTGATATAACCACTATGGAAGACAGTGTGGAGATTCCTCGATTTGTTCTTTCATTTGGAATGTATTTCCTTATCTCCTCATTTTGTTTGACTTTCCATTTTTGTTTCTGTGAATTAAGTGAAACAGCTACATCTCCTGATCTTGAAGAAGTGGTCTTGTGAGGAGCATCCCCTGTGTAGACGATCTGCACCTGGCAGTTCTAGCAAGCTGGCTGAGCCAACATGGCCATAGGCCATGGGCAACCCCTGAGAAGCGCAGAACCCAAGGCCATCTTTGCATGGTGGCGGAAGCCGGAGTGGATCTTGCCCAGGGCCAGTCCCTGAAGAGTGCCACACTGAGGCTGCCTTGGAGGGGCAACTGGAGTCAGAATGGACTTAGTCTGGGGAAAGTCCTGGAGGAACTCAAAAGCACTCACCAGCGCCTCCAACCCCAAAAAAGGCTCCGGCAATTTCCTGCCTACTTGGCAGGAAGTCTAAGGTTAGTAAATGGATTTCCTTCCTGTATAGTCAAAATGCCCTATAAACTCTGGGGATCTATTGCTGTGTCTCCTGGCAGGCCAGTGTGTGCTAGGACCGCTCAGTTATATCCCTCGGTCCTGCAGTTTCTAGCATCAGGAGTTGCGTTCCTGTAGATACTGTGTCTCTCTTTTTCCTACCCATTTCCATTGTGTGCAGTAGCTGTTCAGTTAACCCTCAGGTCTTCTTCAGGAAAAATTGCTCTATATGTCAGTTTAGATATGTTGTGTTTGTGGGAGGAGGCAAGCTCAGGTTCTTCCTACTTGTCCATCATCTTGGGTCCCTCTTGAACTGTAATGTTTCTTATGGAAGCTTTTAGAAAGTAAAATTTGATTACTATTATTATTATTATTATGGCCCTCTATAGAAAATATATGGATCTTCTACAAAATCAAGGCATTATGATTTATGATAGTATTTTTCAGAGACAAAGACCTTGTTTTTTGTAAACAAACAGGCAAAGCAGCAAATGCTGTTGGGATAAAAAGCCTTCCTAAAAGATATTTTCCATGGAATAGGAATAATTTTTCATTTACAACCTCTTTGTTTGTTTATACTTAGGAAATATAAATTATGAGTTATTTTATTTATTCTGTTCTTTAATTGTATTCCTCAAGGCTCATTCACTTGAAATCTCTTTTCCACATCAAAAGCTAATGCTTAATTCTATCAAATAAACAAAGTAAGAAATGAGATACTGTAAACTATAAAGATAAATCTCAAGTCAATATAGACTGTTCTCATTTTATGACTACTTATAATGGTTTAATTCTAACAGTTCTCTTAATTAGATATCTACCAATACAAAGTTCATTCTATTCATATGTTTTAATTTCAGAGGAAAATTCAGACTAATATGTGTAATAAATGACTGTTGCAGTGTATTGTCAGAAATGTCCCTGCTTTAAAATACAGTTTCAAATTATCAAAAAGATCTATCAGTATAACCACTTGAGGAAAATGCCAAATTGCAAGGATTTAAGAACAATTTTTGAAATATCTATGCAAAAATTAAGTTTGTATCATTCCAAAATAATCTTGAAACCATCAAGACTATTTTTAAATTAATTTTGTTAATAGGTTATTTTGTATAAAAAAGGCTGTTAGGCCATAAAACCTGATGAATGTTTGTATGCTGATTTTGTTTATCATGCTGTTATGGGCAGAATTGTATTATTCTCTAAATTCATATGTTTGAGTCCAGAATCAGAATGTGACCATATTTGGAGATTGGATCTTTACAGAGATAATTAAGTTGTATGAGATCATTCCTTGGTGGTTCAGTGGTTAAAGAACCCGCCTGCCAAGTAGGAGATGCAGGTTCGATCCCTGGGTTGGGAAGATCCTCTGGAAAAGGAAATGGCAACCAACTGCAGTATTCTTGCCTGGGAAATCCCATGGACAGACGATCCTGGGGGGCTACACAATCCAAGGGGTCACAAGAGACAGACATAACTTAGCAAATAAACAACAATCAAATATGACTGATGTCCTACTAAGAAGTATGGACCTAGAACACAGTGTGAAAACACAAGAAGATGGCCATCTACCAGCCAAGGAGGGACCTTTGGAGCAGATACTCCTTTACAGCCCTCAGAAGGAAATAAACCTTCCAACTCTTTGATCACAGATGTCTCACCTCATAGAACTGTGAGAAAATTAATTTCTGTTGTATATACCTAGTCTTGTTCTTTGTTAAGGCAGCCGAAGCAAACTAAAACAGGTGTTAATTCCAGTTCTCATTCTTGCAGCCAATAAATATCTCTTGACCGTATCAAGGACTGTGAATAGTCTAGGATTTTACTCTACTTCCAAGCTAAATAATTAGCCTGTTAATGCTTCTTGACTGCCAGCAGAAGGCATGAGTTTCCTGGGTCAGAGATAAGGACTTCATTACTGATGGCAAAAGCAGCAAGTGTACATGGGTTCCCTATTGCCTCCATATCCCATAGGGCCAAAACAAAGATTGCATGATGAATGCCTGTAAGTGCAAAGAGTTGCATTACAGGACAGGAGCACTCAAAGCTTAGGAGAATCATCACTACTGTAGTAAATGGAATGAGGCCTCTTCTTTATCTGGGAAGAGACACGAGCTCATTTCTCAGGGTTACTCACTGCAAATGACTCTGAGAAGTGGCCCATAGAGAGTGGTCAAGGCCTTATATTCTTGGTATACTCAGCAAGAACATACAAAAATATTCAGGATCAACTGTGGCTTGCCTCTCCAACAGAGTTATTATGTGCCAGGCACAATGCTAGAGGCTCTAGTGATGGAGAGCAACAAGCCAAAAGATAATTCCAATATGGAATATTAGGTGGTATGACAAGTGTCAAAATACATAGAAGCTTGGAATTTTTTAAAAGGATGGAAAGACTACGTGATTTTGTATAAGGAAGTCAATATGTGTTTCCTGTAAGATTTGATAGCTTAATTGACACTTAAAGGATCAATAAGAATTCTATATGTGAAGTGCTAGAGAAGAAGAATGAGAGGCAGTTCTAAGCAGCATAAAAAATTAAAGCAAAGGCCAGGAGGCAAGAAAGGGAGTAGTGTAATTGGAAATATGAAACATTTAATATATCTCTATATATTTTTATGCTTACGTGAAATCTCTAATATGGGCAAATTCATGGAAACAGAAAGTAGATTGGAGATTACCAGGGGCCTAGGAGAGGGAGAGTAGAGAGTTATTCCTTTGGTTACACAGATTCTGCTTGGGATGATGAAAAAAAATTGGAAATAGTGGTAATGGTTATACACCATGAATGTAATCAATGCCATGAAATTGTATGCTTAAATGGTTAAAATGAGAAATTTATATATGCTCTATCAGTTCAGTTCAATTCAGTTCAGTCGCTCAGTCGTGTCCAACTCCTTGCAACCCCTTGAACCGCAGCACACCAGGCCTCCCTGTCGATCACCAACTCCCGGAGTCCACCCAAGACCATGTCCATTGAGTCGGTGATGCCATCCAGCCATCTCATCCTCTGTCGTCCCCTTCTCCTGCTGCCCTCAATCTTTCCCAGCATCGGGGTCTTTTCAAATGAGTCAGCTCTTCGCATCAGGTGGCCAAAGTTCTGGAGTTTCAGCTTCAACATCAGTCCTTCCAATGAACACCCAGGACTGATCTCCTTTAGGATGGACTGGTTGGATCTCCTTGCAGTCCAAGGGACTCTCAAGAGTCTTATCCAACACCACAGTTCAAAAGCATCAATTCTTCTGTGCTCAGCTTTCTTTATAGTCCAACTCTCACATCCATACATGACCAATGGAAAAACCATAGCCTTGACTAGACAGACCTTTTCTGACAAAGTAATGTCTCTGCTTTTTAATATCCTGTCTTGGTTGGTCATAACTTTCCTTCCAAGGAGTAAGTGTCTTTTAATTTCATCACTGCAATCACCATCTGCAGTGATTTTGGATCCCAGAAAAATAAAGTCTGACACTGTTTTCACTGTTTCCCCAACTATTTACCATGAAGTGATGGAACTGGATGCCATGATCTTAGTTTTCTGAATGTTGAACAATATTTTACCACAATTTACAAACATGAACAACCTGATGTTACATATCAAATCCCACTGAATTGTACACTTTAAGTGGATAGATTTTATGGCATGTGACTTGTATCTCAATAAAGCTGTTTAGAAAAGGAGAGATTTACGAGGTAGAATCAGTAGGAAACTGTAGTTTACTATACATGAGGATGTAAAAAATATTTCTCATTCTTTATGACCACTCAGCAGCTGAACCTCTTCCTATGTTTAAGAACAGAGCCTGCCTCCTATCACAGAAGTTGGAAAAGCATCTATTCATTTTCCCAGCCTCCTGGTAGCCACAGCTCTGGCACACGATCTCTACAATCAGAAATACTTACTCTCTTTATAGCTCCTCATCCCCACCTCCTAATCAGAAGATGATCTGAACCAGTAGAGTCATGCAGGTTCCTTCCCCATGGGGGCAGTGCCTGTGAAGCTGGCTGCATCCCATTTGCAGGAGCATTGATTCTGGTGGCAGAACCAACAGGGAGATGGCAATGCCTTCAGGGGACAATTTCTGCAATCTGCTTCTGGTTCCATGGCCTTCAAACCTGGTTTGCCAACCAGTGCATAGATTCTATGAGCTGTCTGTCTGGTGTTTTTAAAATAAATGACTGTTCTGCTTGCTTTAATCAAAAATGGTCTCTGTTGCATGCAACCAAGTACCCTGAATGATGTAAGAATTTGTCCCAGGTCCTCAGGAAGTTGAATGAAATATGGGATGGATTTTTCTGAACAATATGTAACTGAAAGGAGTAAAAATCCAGCTAGTGTTAGAGATAGGAATACTAATAGCATCTAGCGTGTATAGGTGAATGGTGAACTAGATTATCAACTGTGGACCTTGGCATACAGTACTCACTGAAAGCTGACCAAGTGGCTTGAATAACCACAGGCAAGGGATAAAATAATAAGCTTGGAGACATTGTAAAGTCCTAGTCCTCACTCCATAAGACAAACTAGTCTCCAGTTTGCCGGTGTGTGTACACTCTAACTTGCTTCAGTCATGTCCAACTCTTTGTGACCCTGTGGACCATAGCCTGCAGCAGTGACTATAATTGAGGCACTGCCAGAGTGGCCACGCAGCTCCCTGGTGCAGATCAATTAGATTGGGCCTCGGAGGGAGGGCCATGGTGAATTGGCACTCAGGCCCCACTCCAATCTCCTCAAAGAGTCGTTTCATGTACCCACAGAAGCTGAATTCCCCCCTCTCTTTATTAGCTTCTCTTGCAGCTGGGGTTTTGGATGTAAATTGAGAGAAAATTTGATGGTGCAGGGGGGGTGAGGCTCATCTTCCTGTAGATTTAACAACCGCAGCAGGAAAAAGGTCATAGAGACATTGGGTTTTTCTGTGACAGCCTCTCCAAGGGCCTGACACTTGTATTAATCTATCATTCAGCTGCATCTAAATATTTTATTGCAATCCTCATAACTCTAGATTCTGATCATTTAAAGGACTAAATATCCAAGAGGGAAATGCTTCCACCAGTTGGCACTGCAATTATGTGTTTACACCGGAAGTGAAGTTGCCATCTGGCCATTTTATGGCTTCATATGACGTTCAGTCAAAAGGTAATAAGTGAGAAACTGTGCCCTTAGATGCAAGGACTGGTTTCAATTATCAAGGGGAAAGAAGAATGGTTTCACACTTGGGAGGAGGGTGCAGAGTATGGAGGGATTCAAGGGATTTTCTGGGGATCCCTAATAACTCCTGATTTTCCTTTTCCAATAGTATAGAAAAGAATATCTGAAAGTCTATGATGACAGGATCACCAAATCCTGTCTCAGATCTTTCAGCGATGACTGTTTACCTTAACCCACAAGATTAACTGAGGAATGACAAGAGAAAGGGAATAAGAATTCAAAGAATCACTTGATAGATATGATTATTAGAACTTTAAAATGATTGCAAAAACAATGACCATAAAAGTTTCCTGCATTTTCTTCCTTACATTTCAAGGGTAAGCAAAATTGTTTTAGATAATTTTTCTTTTAAAGCCTTTAAGAAGAGGGCTTTTTCTGTTTTATTGAGATACGATTGACAATGTATAAGTTGAAGTTATACAGCATAATGACTCGACTTAAGTATATTGTGAAATTTTTCTCTTTTTCTATCTTCTTCTTCCAAACTACAAAGGACATTTTGGTGCTCTATTTAGTCCTTAGATTACACAAAAGAGAGATGTGGCCATTTTAGAAATAGATCAGAAATGGTCATTATCTAGGTATCCTATACTTGGCACTGCATGCAGTAAAAGATTAGATGGTGGAGAGACAATAAACGTGTGTGTTTTTAATGAGGGAGTGTTGCACTATGCTAGGAAGAAGCATTTTTTAAGAAACACTTTCTAAAAATGTAAAGAGGGTATATTGAACAGTCAAGGGATGGACTGTGAATATGAGTATATTCATTCTTTCTGGTCACCTGGCACCTGAGCATCATTCCTATGTTTGGGGAATCTATCATCTTTTGATGCAGACCACTACTTTCACCCCTAAAGTCAGAAGCCCCAGATACCTACTTCCCAACTCTCTTTGTAGTATAGGTCACTTATATGTGTTAGTCAAATGCATTGGTTTCCCCCCATCCCACCCCACCCTCACTTCCTGGTACAGTTTAGTTCAGTCGCTCAGTCATGTCCGACTCCTTGTGACCCCATGAACCACAGCACGCCAGGCCTCCCTGTCCATCACCAACTCCCGGAGTCCACACAAACCCATGTCCATTGAGTCGATGATGCCATCCAACCATCTCATCCTCTGTTGTCCCCTTCTCCTCCATTTCCTGGTTATAAATTAGCAAATCAAAATAATCAGGTACTACACAGACTCCTCTTCATGCCCACCCAAGAAAGACACGTCATAGTGGAGAGTTCTGACAGAATGTGATCCACTGGAGGAGGGGATGGCAAACCACCCCAGTATACTTGCTGTGAGAATCTCATGAGCTGTATAAAAAGGTAAAAAGGTATGGCACTGAAAAATGATGTCCCCAGGTTGGAAGGTGTCCAGTATGCTACTGGGGAAGAGTGGACGACAACTACTAATAGCCCCAGAAAGAACGAAGCAACTGGGCCAAAGCAGAAATGACCCTCAGTTGTGGATATGTTGGCTGATGAAAGTAAAATCCGATGCTGCAGAGAACAGCATTGCATAGGAGCCTGGAATGTTGGGTCCATGAACCAAGGTAAATTGGACATGGTCAAGCAGGAGATGGTAAGAATAAACATTGACATCTTAAGAATTAGTGAACTAAAATGGACAGGAATGGGTGAATTTAGTTCATATGACCATTATATCTATTACTGTAGGTTGGAACCCCATAGAAGATGGTGTAGCCCTCATACTCAACAAAAGAGCCCAAAATGCAGTACTTGGGTGCAACCTCAAAAATGACAGAATGAATTCAGTTCATTTCCGAGGCAAACCATTCAACATCACAGTAATTCAGGTCTATGCCCCTACCACTGATGGCAAAGAGGTCAAGTTGATCAGTTCTAAGAAGACCTAGAAGACCTCCTAAAATTAGCATTAAAAAAAAAAAAAGATGTTCTATTCATCATTGGGGATTGGAATGCAAAAGTAAGAAGTCATGAGATACCTGGAGTAACAGGCAAGTTTGACCTTGGAAAACAAAATGAAGCAGGGCAAAAGCTAACTGAATTCTGCCAAGAGAGCCCACTGGTCATAGCAAACACCCTTTTTCAACAACACAAGAGATGACTTTACACATGGATGTCACCAAATGATAAATACTGAAATCAAATTGATTACGTTCTTCATAGCCAAAGATGGAGAAGCTGTATACTGTCAGCAGAAACAAGACATGGAGCTGACTGTGGCTCAAATCATCAGCTTCTCATAGCAAAATTTCAGGCTTAAATAAAGCAGAGAAAATCACTAGGCCAGTCAGGTACAACTTAAATCAAATACCCTATGAGTTTGCAGTGGAGGTGATGAATAGATTCAAGAGACTAGATCTAGTAAACAGATTGGAGAACTATGGATGGAGGCCCCTAATATTGAATAGGAAGCAGCAAACGAAATCATGCCAAAGGAAAAGAAAAGCAAGAAGGCAAAGTGGTTATTTGAGGAGGCTTTACAAATAGCTGAAGAAAGAAGAGAAGCAAAAAACAAAAGAGAAATGAAAGGTACACCCAACTAAATGCAGAGTTCCAAAGAATAGCAAGGAGAGACAAGAAGGCTGTCTTCAATGAACAATGCATTTAAAAAAAAAAAAAAAGAGGAAAACAACAGAAGGGGAAAGACTAGAGATATCTTCAGGAAAATTGGAAATATCAAGGGAACATTTCATCCAAAGATGGGCACAATAAAGGACAGAAATGGTAGAGACCTAGTAGACGCAGAAGAGATCAAGAAGACATGGAAAGAATACACAGAAGAACTGTACAAAAAAAGATCTTAATGAATCAGATTAAGTCAATCACCCAGAGCCAGACATTCTGGAATGTGAACTCAAGTGGGCCTTAGGAAGCACTGCTGTCAATAAAGCTATTGGGTGCAATGGGATTCCAGTAGAGCTATTCAAAACCCTAAAAGATGATACTATCAAAGTATTGCACTCAATATGTCAACAAGTCTGGAAGACCCAGCAGTGGCCACAGGACTGGATAATGTCAGTCCTCATCCCAATTTCCAAGAAGTGTAGTACTAAAGAATGTTTAAACCATTGGACAATTACACTCATCTCCCATGCTAGTAAGGTCATGCTTAAAATCTTGCATGCTAGTCTTCAACATTATGTGAACGAAGAACTACCAGGTATCCTAGCTGGGTTTAGAAAAGGCAAAGGAACCAAAGATCAAATTGCCAACATTCACCAGATCATAGAGAAAGCAAGGGAACTAAAAAAAAAACAAAAAACAAAAACATGTACCTGTTTTATTGACTACACTCAAGCCTTTGACTGTGAGGACCATACCAAACTGTGGAAAGCTCTTAAATGGGAATACCAGATCGTCTATCTGTATCCTGAGAAACCTGTATGTGGGTCAAGAAACAACAGTTAGAACCCTGTATGGGACAACTGATTGGTTCAGTATTGAGAAAGGAGTACGACAGGGCTGTCTGCTGTCACTCTGCTTATTTAACCTATACACTGAGCACATCATGGGAAATGCCAGGCTGGATGAGTTACAAGCTGGAATCAAGATAGGCTGGAGAAACATCAACAAGCTCAGATATGCGGATGATACCACTCTAATGGCAGAAAATGAAGAGGAACTAAAGACTATCTTGATGAGGGTGAAGAAAGAGAGCAAAAAAGCAGGCTTAAAATTAATATTAAAAAAAGACTAAGGTCATGGCATCTGACCCCATTACTTCATGGCAAATAGAAGGGGAAAAGGTAGAAGCAGTAACAGATTTCCTCTTCTTGGGCTCTAAAATCACTGTGGATAGTGACTGCAGCCATGAAATCAGAAGACAGTTGCTTCTTGGCAGGAAAGTTATGACAAACTTAGACAGTGTGTTGAAAAACCAAATCATTACTCTGCTGACAAAGGTCCATATAGTCAAGTTAATGGTCTTCCCAGTGATCATGTATGGTTGTGAGAGCTGGACCATAAAGAAGGCAGAGCACCAAAGAACTGATGCCTTTGAACTGTGGTGCTGGAGAAGACTCCTGAGAGTCCCTTGGATAGCAAGGAGATCCTACCAGTCATTTTAAAGAAAAGCAACCCTGAATATTCATTGGAAGGACTGATGCTGAAGCTGAAGTTCCAATACTTTGGTCACATGATGAGAACAGCCAACTCATTGGGAAAGTCCCTGACTCAGGCAAAGATTGAGGGCAGAATGAGAAGACGGCATCAGAGGATAAGATGGCTGGATGGCATCACCGATACAATGGACTTGAACTTGAGCAAACTTTGGGACATGGTGAGGAACAGGGAGGCCTGACCTGCTGCAGTCCATGGGGTCACAAAGAGTCAGACACAACTGGGCAACTGAAAAACAGCAACACCACACCAACTCTATTCTAGTGAAGGTGTTAACACTAGAATCAGTTGTAACTTTAGCAGTAGCATCCCTGTTCTGGGGTCAGAAATGCTAGCAATGCAAAAAGAAGTATCTGTGACCAGATTCTGTGGCAGTTCTACTGGTTGATTTGGGATTCATTTTGACTCTGTGGCTGCTAAGATGTGCTGTTGTTTTCTAATCTTGCTGTGGAATCTGTGAGATACTGAAAGTCCTTTCATCAAAATCTTTCCTACTTAGATTAACCAATATTGGATTCCCCGGCCAGCAACTCAGAACACTTCCTGATAAAGTATGTGAGAGAAGGGTCAGTGTTGAAAGTTAGATATCCAGTGGATCATGCAACCTGGTAGATAGTGGTCCCATTGTCTGAGATGAGTAGACAGGAATTGCTTCAGGTTTAAGTAGTGGGTGATGGTGAGATTAATTTTGAACAAGTTGAGCATGAGTTTACTCAGAGCAATCCAAATGGACAGTTCCAGTAAGCGTTGGATATACCAATTTCATCCACAGAAAAGAGATTTGAACTGGATATAAATTTGGGTTCACCAGCATGTAAAGGGCAAAGTAGAGCCTGGTAAGTGTATGACTTCTCCAGGGTAAGTGTATATAATGAGAAGAGGGCCTAGGAATTCTATGATTAGATGATGGACCTTGCAAGAAAGATGCAAAAGTCAATGGACACTAAGATTGTGTGAAGGTACAGAAGTCAAGGCTCACATGTGTTGAGCATCACTGACCGAACATCCAGTGGGATGATGATGGGATGTATGCCCGTATGTGCACAGCTAACCCTTCCAGGAACACTCCCAGAGAAATGGTGAGGCTGAAGGCAGTGTGCAGTGGAATAGGATGAAAAATCCCATCTAAAGCTCTGCAGGACACCAGGGCAACCTACAGCAAGCATGGCTGGCAGATTCCTGAAGCTTCTCTTTCAGTCATGTCATGACTATGTTCCTCTTTTGTTGAAGTGAGGAGGAGGTGAGCAAAATATCCAGACTACCTGTTTTGAGAAGCTTGGTTGTGAGAGTAGGAGAGATTAAGGAAACTGGATGAAGAGAGTGTGTGGTTGAGGGAGGATTAATTCAAACTACGGGAGAAAATAGGTCACAAATTCATTCTGAGCTTCACACAAAAGGTCTCATGAGCCCAGGAAACCCTCTCATTCCCCAATAAACATGATGGTTGGCCATTCTAAATTCAGATGCTAGTTATACCATCTATTAATTTTGAATGTGGAGAGAGGACACTCGGTTACTAAGTAAGGTTCTGGGAAGACGGGAGTACTGAGACAAAGCTTGAGAAAAGAACAGCTATCATCCTTAGGGGAGGCATCTCTTCCTTGGTGATGGAGAAACAGAAAGGAGTGTGTGTACTTGGGTAACACAAGTACTTGTGTACTTGCAGTGTTGGAAAGTGGTAAGAAATGGAGGGAGTTTATTCATTTTTTCGTTGCGAGATTGCAAGACATGAGGTCATTTCCTGGGCCTGAGGAGGGAGGTGATGAAGTCTGAGGAAAGCAGAAGAGGTTTGCAGTCATCTCCTGATAGGAGAAAACAAGAAGTTTTTAGGGACCCACCTGAAGTTAGATCTGATTATATGCAGTCATTCTCCTTAAGTATTCTTCTCCCCTTTCCCAGACTCCAGGAAAATAGTGAGAGGGATACGTTTCTAAAGGTATTAAACTCCAAGACAAAGAACAAGGGAAAGGAACCATCCAAGGATAAAATAATTCAGCAAACTTGGTAGCAAGAGGAATTGGTCTTGCAGAGTGAAGGTGGCTGCCCCACAGGAGCCCTGAGAAGGGAGTTCAGTGAAACGGGACTCAGTTTCCCTTCTCAGGTGCCAGGAGACTTGGGACCAGTAGCATGTGGGGGTGAAGTACGGAGCTATTGGCGGACAGTATAGGTTGAAAGTCTGGATATAAAGTAATTTTTTTTAATAAAGTAATTTTTATCCTTCAGGTTTCTTCCTGCCCCATCACCAGGATGCCTGAAGGATTCTTCTCTGGAAAAACTAAAAGAAATACTTTCACATCTTCATATTTGCTGCACCTTGTGTGACTTACCATGTATAAGTCCCATGGAGAATCTGGGAAGGACACTTCTATAAAGGAAATTTGGGGGGCTTACTATACAAAAAATAGAAATAGGAGTGGGTACTGAGCAGATATCACCTATCTATCACAGGGAGTGATATTTAAACCTAAAGAAAGAGAAGGAGAAAGCCATACAAAGCATTGAGAAGAATGTTTCAGGCAGAGGGAACAGCATATACAAAGGCCCTGGTGTGGGAAAGAGATTAAAATATTTTAAAAACTAAAGGAGAAAAAGTGTTGCTGATGACTAAGGACCAAGAAGAAAAGAGTGAGATGAATTTGAAAGGCAGAAGGGACCAGAATCACAGTTAGAGTGTGGTTTCTTTCCTGAGTATGAGAATCTGCTGAATCAGGGCTGACCAGAGCCCACTTTTTTATACTGTATGAAGTTAGGTTGTTGTGAAGATGAAAGTGGCTTGGACCAAGGTGATGGCAATGAAGATGGCAGGACATGGCTAGATAAGAGATGTGTTTTGGAGGTCTTCCTGCTATACCCTGACTCCTCTAAAAACTGTCATTACCCAACAATCAAGGTGTGTGTGCGTGCTCAGTCACTTCAGTCATGCCCAACTCTTTGAGACCCTATGGACTGTAGCCTGCCAGGGTCCTCCATCCATGGGATTCTCCAGGCAAGGATACTGGTGTGAATTGCCATGCCCTCCTCCAGGGGACCTTCCTGATCCAGGGGTCGAACCCACGTCTCCTCATTTCAGACAGATTCTTTACCATCTAAGCCACCAGGGAAGCCCCTAACAGTCAGGAGGCTCTCCTTAAATTGTTAATCAAGTAATGTCTGTTGAATGAATGAAGTTCTGATATACAGGTGCTTTATTGATCAGAAAATTAAGCAAAAACTACTATAACAATAACAACCATAATATTGTTTTATTTAACGTAATAAGCCCTCAATATAGGATTTATATATGAGGCAACTGAAGCCTAGGGAGGTCAAACGATGTGCCTGAGGCCACATGGCTGGTCACTGGCACAGCCACAGCAGCTCAGATGCACGCTCTCAATCAATACACTGTTACCGCTCTTCACATACCAAATTCAGCCATTTTGACAATTCTAAAATAAATGATTTTTTGTACAAACAGCCTATGCAACTCAGTAACAACAGCAAATTCAATTGAAAAATAGACAGAAGACCTAAATAGACATTTCTTGAAAGAAAACATACAGATGGCAAACAGGTGCATGAAAAGATGTTCAACATTACTAATCATCAGAGAAATGCAAATCAAAAACTACAGTGAGGTCCCACCTCACACTGGTCAGAATGGCCATCATTAAAAGGTCTACCAGTAATAAATTCCAGAGAGGGTGTGGAGAGAAGGGAAACTTCAAACAGCTGTTGGTGGAAATGGAAGTTGGTGCAGCCACTACGGAGAACAATATGGAGGTTCCTCAAAATACTAAAATTAGAGTTGTTGTATGATCCAACAATCCCACTCCTGAGCATATATCTGGACAAAACCATAATTCAAGAAGACACATGCACTCCAAAGTTCACAGCAGAACTATTTACAATAACACAAGACATGGAAGCAACCTAAATGTCCATCAACAGATGGACACACAAAGACGATGTGGTAATATACAAATGGAAGACTTCTGTTTTACCTAGAAAAGAATGAAATAATGCCATTTACAGCAACATGGGTGAAACTAGAGACTATCATACTAAGTGAAGTAAGTCAGAAAGAAAAAGACAAAGATCATCTGGTATCAGTTACATGTGGAATCTAAAATATGACACAAGTTAACTTATCTATGAAACATAAACAGACTCACAGACATAGAGAATAGACTTGTGGCTGCCAAGGGGGAATGGAGGAGGGGCAGTGGATTGGGAGTTTGGGATTGTCAGATACAAACTATTGCATGTAGAATGGATAAACAAGATACTCCTATTTAGCACAGGGAACTTTATTTAATATCCCATGATAGACCATAATGCAAAAAAAATATGAAAAAGAATGTAGATATATGTATAACTGAATCATTTTGTTGTACAGCAGAAATCAACACAGTACTGTAAATCAACTATACCTCAATAAAAAATAAATCTAAAAATTTTTAAATGATTTTAAACAACTGAAACACATTGGATACTGAGCCATTTGTAAGAAAAAAACCAAAAATTAGGTTTATAGAAGAGACTGGGTTGAGAATAAGGGTTCAAGTACAAAATTTCAAAGGAACTTTTTAAGCAATGTCTATGATTGTATTCAGGAAATTACAGCAATCAGCCAATTACAACAGCTTGCAGGGGCAAGCAGCAAGCCAAGATAAGGTGACTAAGTTTAAGCAAAAACAAAATATGCAGATTGGACAGGCAAGAGGCAGACAATAAGTGTCAGAGGCAGTCACTGCAGGTGTTAAGCAGGGGAGAAATTCTGCATACAGCTCAAGGTTGCCTGGCAGATATTGGTCTTACAGACAGGACAACCTTGGCAAGAAAAGTTATTCACCCTAAGCCAGGAGCAGCAGCTTCTCTAGGGAAAGGTGCAATGCAACTTTAAAATGCTAAAGCATTCTTTGATTCTGGTTTTAGAATTCAAAAATATGGTCTCAGGAAATAATGCAAGTCCTTCCATTTAGGCTTGGGACCAATGAGGTTTGAGCCACAGTTTTCACATGTGTCAACAAGTGAGCTCTAAACTCCTTTTGGCTTTAATGGGGGTCAGAGGCTGTGATGCCCTGCTTATATGTCAAATGACTGAATCAGGAAGTTGACTTGTTTACAGAGCTTCATTTTTTAAAAAATACAAGTCTTTTTGAAACTTGTCAAATGATGTTAAATTTTGAAGTACATATAGAAAAGTGAATGTTTTACCCACATGAACCCCTACCTTTGTAGCCCAGAAATGACCACCTAGAACAATTGTGTGTGCCTCCCTCCAGTTTTTGCATACATAATACACATGTTTTATCATGTGGGAACAAGTGGGATTATGTTACCTATACCGATCTACTTGACTTACTACAATATTGCCATCTTTCTACATCAATATAAATAGAGCTACTTCTTTTTAATAGCTGCCAAGTAGCTCATTGTATGAGTGTATCATTATTTATTTAACTAATGATCCGATGACTAGCACTAAAAGTTGTTCTCAATTTTTCCTCGTACAAATATCACTGCAGTCAATATCCTTGCACCACTTGTCTTTGCTCATTTATGTGATTATTTCTGTGGGACAGATTCTGAGAAGTGTGTTGCTAGTTCTGTAAGACAAATTCTAGGAAGTGTCTAGGTTAAAAGGTGGAGACATTTTAAAACCTGATACACACTTGCCAAAATTCACTTTTAAAATTTATATTCATTTGCACTAGATTTTGGAGAAGGCAATGGCAATTGCCTGGAAAATCCCATGGACGTGAGGAGCCTGGTAGCCTGCAGCCCATGGGGTCGCTGGGAGTCGGACAGGACTGAGCAACTTCACTTTCACTTTTCACTTTCATGCATTGGAGAAGGAAATGGCAACCCACTCCAGTGTTCTTGCCTGGAGAATCCCAGGGACGGGGGAGCCTGGTGGGCTGCCGTCTGTGGGATCGCAGAGTCTGACACGACTGAAGCGACTTAGCAGTAGCAGCAGCATCAGCAGTATTAGATTTCCCTAACACTCCTCCCAACAATGGATTGTATCCCACTCCATCATTTCCAGATGGATAAGTAACAAAATTTTCATTTTAATGCTATTTTCTTCATTATTACTAATAACTGACTCATTATGGTTCAAAGTCACTTGCATTTTATTTTTTTCAGAAGCAAGTTATTTGTATTCATATCTTTTACCTATTGTACTATTAGACACTGATTTTTTTTTTCCTTTGGATGTATAAGAACTCAACATATTAAAAATATTAATCCTTTATCTAGAATAAAAATTATATTTTCCCCAACTTTTTGCTTTTAATTTTATTTGTCCTTCATCAAACAAAACCTGCTTGACTTTCACTTAATTGAATATGTTTATCTTTTGGGTTTCACTTTGTACCCTATCCCAAGATTATAAACCTTTTCTCCCATAGTTTGTTTTCATAATTTTATCTGTAATTTTAACAGTTAAGTCTTTAATCACATGAGAATATTTTTAAGTTCAGAACTAACTTAAGGGAGGAAATAACTAGTGATCCCTATATAGGGCACTTTCCCATTACTAGTAGATACTTTGGACCAGTTCTCAAAATGGCCACTTTATCTGGCTTCTATTTGGAGAGATTGGAACACTAAAGGAAACATTTTCTAGACTCCCTCAGAATTGAGGTTCTGGAAGGAAACTATGTCCCATCACTAAAATGAATTCATGCGAGATTTTGAAAAGCAAAAGACAATCATCTTCCTATGGCTCTTGTATGTTGCCAGCAGCATTCGTCCTCCGGGGTCCATCTGCCAGCTCCCTGCGAATCCAAAAGCAATATGATAAGGACAGCTTCTCAGTGTCACTTTTAATTCCCAGACTAAGTTTTGGACACCACAGTCCAGTTTCCTGAACGTGACAGGCAGTCGCAAAGGCAAGGCTTCTTGTTTCTGACACAGCTTTAGTGACAATTTGGCTCCTGTGGCTCCCACTGAATCAGTCCGCCTTATCCTTATTCCAGGAGACCCAGCCTTGAAAATGTTCCCATAGCTCTCCCAACAGTGCTGTAAACATCTAATTTCCTATATTAAATCACCTTCTGTCCCAAATGCCAAGAACAACTTCTATTTCCAGCGCTGATATGGTCTTTGATTTCAATGATCTTCTTTATCATACATGATTTTACATTTACATTTAGATGTGAAATGAATCTATTTCTTGAATTTCAGTTCCATTTCATTTTCGATTTGTATTTCAGTGATGCCACATTGTTTTAATTAGTAGAGTTTTAATATTTGGTTTCATAAATCAAATAAGTTCGCTATATTTCTTCTTTTTCAAAGTCAGTTCCATTATTTTAGAATATTTAACCATCCATTGGAAAATGAGAATCAACTTTTCAAGTTTCTCAAAATATCCATTGGAATTTTGATTAGGTCGGATTGAACTTATTGGTTAATTTGGGGATAACTGTCATCTTTATAATATTGACTCTTTTAATCCAGAAATGTGGTCAGTCTTTTCACACATATATCTCCTTTCATGTCTTTATTCAGCGTTTAATAGTTTCCTTTACATAGATCAGCTTGTACTTTTCTGTTAGACATAGTAATTTTGATTATTTAACCACTTTTTATTATAAATTATATTCTTATTATAAGACTTTTCCTCAATTATATGTTGAATGTATTTAAATAAAACATTTTAAATATAATGAAAAGAGTAACATTTATTAAGCACTTTCTAGGCACGAACTCTCCTTTTATTTCTACAAGCTTTAGTTTTCCTACATACTTTAGGTTAACAGATATGCTAAATCATGGCTTCCTTGTAATAGTGAGAATATGTTTTATTGCTCACTGCTGTTTTCAAGTAATAATGGTTATTCTTTTTTATTTTTCTATTTAAACTGAAAGTCATTGTTGTTCCACTGTGAGGTAATGATTAAAATTATCCTGAAAAGGAATACTCTCCAAATAGTCTATAGCAAACACAGATATTTTTTAGTTACAAGAAATCTTTTCTTGTTGATAACTTTAAAATGCTTTCCTTTTACAACAAACAAACATCCATATATCTGACTAGTCTCCAGTAAACTTAACAAATGCATTTGTTTTTGGTCAGTTGCCAAGTCGTGTCCAGCTCTGCAACCCCACGGACTGCAGCACGCCAGGCCTCCTGTCCCTCACCATGTCCTGGAGTTTGTGCAAGTTCTTGTCCGCTGACACGGTGCTGCCATCCAACCATCTCATCCCTCTGTCACCCTCTTCTCCTTCTGCCTTCAATCTTTCCCAGCATCAGGGTCTTTTCCAATGAGTCAGTTATTTGCATCAGGTAGCCAAAGTATTGGAGCTTCAGTTTCAGCATCAGTCCTTCTTATGAATATTCAGAGTTCATTTCCTTTAGGATTGATTGGTATGATGTCCTTGCTTTCCAAGGGACCCTCAAGAGTCTTCTCCAGCACCACAGTTCAAAAGCACCAATTCTTCAGTGCTCTGCCTTCTTTATGGTCCAGCTCTCACATTGGTACATTTCTACTGGAAAGACCATAGCTTTGACTATACAGACGTTTGTCAGCAAAGTGGTGTCTTTGCTTTTTAATACACAAACCTCTTTGCTTTGCAGCTCTAAGTTTGTCATAGCTTTCCTTGAAAGAAGAAATTGTCTTCTAACAAATGCATATCACACCCAAAAAGAGTGCTGGAGAGGACTTGCCTGACAGTTTTCTGACAAACCTCATGCTTTTTTGTTTAAGCCCTATTACTTGTAGCAGCGTACCTCTTGGCAAGAAACAAAACAAAATTTCTGGTGTATAAAGGAGAGGACTCTCCCAGTCCTGTGAGATATAAGAAAACTGGACACCAATTTCTCTGCAAGACTTAAAAACGCTGTTCTTCTCTGCTTGCTCCTTTCAATGAGGTATATATTATCAGGAAACCTATCTTTGAGAATATTTCTGTCTTTTGTATCTCCTGCAGTTTCTGGAAGAGAGAAAAAAACAAGGTGTCTGGGCCTGGATTTCTAAGAAAATGCAGCACGAAGTCTTTCTTGGGAGGGACAACCCTTGAACTGCAAGGGGGTGGAGGAAAGGGACGCAGAGAAGCAGAGAAAATAACAGGCAGTGATGTGTTACTAAGCTGACTAGAGCTTCCTAAACAAACCCTGCCCTTGCTCAGTGATGTGGATCACCATGCTGGTAAACATTGTGGGTACCATCTCCTGCTTCTCTCTGCTCAGAATTCACCAGATGATGCACCAAATACTCTGCAGTCTGGGGTGGTGTTACCTGCCCCATAAGTAGCTTTTGGGAAAGGCGGGTCCCCAGCTTCTGTGTCTGTCTGAGTTCCTAAGTGATGAAGCCCAATCATCTATAGGCTCTGCCAGACCTGGGGCATGAAAGAAGCCAGGAGGTAGCCAGCCACACTTCCACAGGGATCAGAGATAGCTGGAGGGGTGAAGGTCTCCCAGACTAGTTCTCTCCACTTGGCAAGCAGTCAAGGCCTAGGCTAGCTGAGGCCGAGGGAATCCAGAGGGAGCCCACACCAGGACTTGTACGGCTCCTGCTTTTCTAAGGGGAGTGGATATCTTCTTGTACTTTAGGGAAAAAGTCCTGTGTGGCACAAGTCATGAGGTAGCATGAGTCCAGCTTCAGGAACCACTCACAGATCGGTGGGAGCAAACAAGTCAAGGTGCAACACATCCCAGGTAAGAACACCACCTGGAGGCAGCAATCAGGTGGGCCTCAGCTCCCTGCCCAGTTAACCCTTTCATGCCCAGTTCCACACCATAGACTCTCTAGCTGAGCTGTGTCCCTAGGGTGGGTGAAAAAGTCACCTAGCATGTAACTGCACAGGATGGCGGGTTTCCCACATGGCACTGAGCCCTCGGGCAGTCTGAGTCTGAGAGAGTCATTTCCTAGGCAGGTTGATAAGAAGTCCAGGGGTCCCCAAGGAGAGAGGGGTCTGGAATTCTCAGGGAGGAAGAAAGGACAAGCTTTTTTTCCCCCTCCACATTCCTTAGGATTACATAACAATCATGTATCCTGCCTGAGGACAGTCTCTGGAAAAAACCTTCTGGCTAATCCTGTTATCTTAAACTGTATATTATGGGAGTGGGTCTAGTGAGGTCTTTACAACCTCCAGACATCCTTTTGATTCACTGTAATAACTAATTGGCGAGTATATAACTCCATTGCTACCACTAGCAAGGGGCACTCTTTCTGCCCCCTTCTGATGCCTATGTCAGAAGCTTTCTCTATCTCATTTATACTTTAATAAAACTCTATTGCACAAAAGCCCTGAGCGATCAAGCCTCGTCTCTGGCCCCAGATTGAATTCTTCTCTGCAGGCCAAGAATCCCGGCATCTTTTCATGGTTCAGCAACAACTTTTCAAGTCTGACTCCTGGCCCCAACACCTCTCACCTCTGCATGGGTGAAATGCCTTAAAACAGAGGACACCCGTCAAACAATGTGGTGCCTTTGCCTTTGTGCTCAGTTGTTCGGTGGTATCTGACTCTTTGTGACATGCTGGACTGTAGCCGCCAGGCTCCTCTGACCATGGGGTTTTCCAGGCAAGAACACTGGAGTGGGTAGCCATTCCCCTTCTCCAGGGGATCTTCCTGACTCAGAGACCTACTCTGCATCTCCTGTGTGTCCTGCTTTGCATTCTTTACCCGCTGAGCCATTGGGGAAGCCCTTGTGGTGCCTTAGAGGAATCCATTATTATGGTGCACTTAGAGGGATGGAAACACTTGAATGGCATTCACAAAACATCTCACTGGATGGTTGGCACTTGCATAAATTCTTAAGGACGTCCCTGCCCTGATGCTGACACCTGCACTCACTCTCCAGAAACCACACAGCTTCCTTCCCTGGAGCAAAAGGGGAGCATCTCAGGGGAGATCCCATGTGGGAGGGAGGCCCGCAGCTCAAAGCCCTAGGACACCTGACATCTGGCACCCCTTGGTCATTGGGGATTATCATGCTCACCTTGCCCCACTCCATGGGTCTCTGCCTCCTTGCCTGTCTCCTCTAGGGCCTCTATGTCGTCTTCCTTGTCCCCATCTCTCCATGCCTTGCCACCTCAGCTCTTTACACCTGAATGAAGAACTCGTTTCTAGTTCTCTCCTGTTTGCCACTCCCAGCTGGCCCTGCCTAGCACACAGCCCTGAGAAAACACTCAGCCCTGGGTTTCCTTCAGAACTACAGCCAACTCTGGATGTCGGCAAGGCTACCCAGGTAGCAGCGAGGCCTGAGGGCCCTCTGTCACACTTGGGTAAGAAAACCAGTCTGTAAAGCGCAGCCCCGTGGCTGGGCATCCTGTCTCTATGTGTCTGAAGTTACTTCCATCCTCACCAATGCTAGTGGCCCGTCTGCCATGCACTTCCCTCAGGGCTTTCCAGACATCCCCTCACATCCTCCTTTCAACAATGCTAGGATCAAAGATAACATCATTATCATACTGTTTTCTAGATGAGGAAACTGAAGCACCAGGCTTTCACATGACTTACCCAGGACTGTTCAGCACGAGGTAGAGACCTATGGGATCCAGGGCTGTTGAGCTCTGGAAACCAGGCTTTCAACCCCTTCCTCACACTGATTCTTCTGTATGACGTTTTACATAAAAATATGTTTAAAACACTTGTGTCACTTTAAAAATTTTTTTCATTGATTTTTATTTGGAGGATAATTGCTTTGCAATGCTGTGTCGGTTTCATCTGTACAACAGTGTCACTTTGGAAGACCTTGTTTCTCAAGCCATTTGTGCTCCACCTGCCTGAGCAACACACAACCCTCATTGGTTTGACCACTCGGGGTTCCCCAGGCCTGGACCGGGTCTGCCTTCCTCACCTGCTCTCCCACCGCCAGATTTCCTCTTTCACCTTTTCCAGGAATGCCTCAGCAAAAGATGGTCAGTTAATGGAAGAACGAATGAATTTCTGTCCCTATCCACCTCCAGTATACTCTCTTCAAGATGTAGCCAATCACGCATATATATGGAATCCAGAAAGATGGTACCGATGAACCTATTCACAGGACAGCAATGGAGATGCAGATATAGGTAGCCGACTTATGGACCAGTGTTGGGGAGAGGAAAGAGAGGGTGAGATGAATGGAGAGAGTAGCATGGAAGCATATACACTATCATATGTAAAAGAGATAGCCAAAGGAAATTTTCCGTATGACTCAAGAATCTCAAACCAGGGCTCTGTAACAACCAGAGGGGTGAGAAATGTGGGAGGTGGGAGGAAGGTCCAAGAGAGAGGGGATATAAGTACCCCCAAGGCTAATTCACATTGATGTATGGCAGAAATCAAACCAATATTGTAAAGCAACCATCAATTAATTAAACATAAATATATATACATATATTTTTGAAAGATGTAACAAAAAAATAATAATAATAAAATAAAAGATGTAACCAAGCACTTGTTACAGTGAATTTTTGAATAAGGGACTGACTATCCCTCAGAATTCATTGTCCATATTCAATAGGGATCCACACTCTGCACACACACTCACATATATGTGTGGAGTCCCACATATATACACACACATCTTCAGTTGATGATACCATTTCCCTAATGCAGGCAGATTTTGATTGGGGCAATAATAATCATACCTAACATGAATCACTACCTCATATTGGATACTTTCCTAAGCAGTTAGCATATCTCATCTCAGCTTATCCTCAGAAAAACTTGTTGAGATTGATTATATTATTATCAATGGCTGCCAAAAGGAGAAACTAAGGCCCAATGCAGTTAAGGAAAGTATCCTGCCCTAGCCATATAACCTGCGAGCGGTGGGGCTGAGACCCTGACACACCACTTCTGCTTCTCACTATTGGGCTCTACCGCCTGTTGGTCTGGATGACTGGTTCAGTGTCTGCTTTCCTGTCATCCCAACAGGCCACCAACCCAGCAAAACCCTCCTCAAGTGTGTGTGTACTGCTTAAGGAGATCATCACACAGCAGGAGCTGAACTAATGTCTCACGCACTTCTGCTGAGCTGCTCAGAGTCTATTAAACTGGAAGTTTCTCAGAAGACCAGAAATGTGGTCAAGCACCCAATTTCCGGGCTTCTAGTGCATTTACCAAACTGATAACATTCATTTTAATCTCTTGTTGAAACAAACCACACCTGCAGAGGACAATTTTTGTCTCTAAATCCGTCATTGTATACATTTCACAGTGCAATTTCCTCTGGTGCATGCTACAACTAGGAAAAGTGAAGGTTGTGGGTGAGCCAGCATTAACCTGGGGCAGCTTCTCTGAAAATGCCAAATTTGCAAGGTTTCCTTTCTGCACTGCATGCCTGTGGCTTCTGTTGAAGAATCACCCCCATTGCAATGCCAGAAAGCATGCTACATAGAATCTGCTTGAACTCCCTTGGGTCTCATATGAAAAAGCAGGTTCAGAAAGATAGAATGATTCCCTTAGTGAGTCTGGGATAAGGAATGCACTAGAACCCCAGCCTCCTGAGTTGCAGCCTTGGCTTTTTCCAGCGAACTACTCTGTGTGTGACTTTGCAGAAATGTTTAGATAAGGTTTGCCTCAGTGGCTGGGGCTGCATTGCAAAGTGGACGTGTCATCTCTTATTCTTAGTAAAATGACTTTTGTTAGAACACATTTCACAATTTTATATTTCACACTCTTGTAACCCAGCTAACTGTGTCCCAGTCACCAGCTAACTGCTGCCACATGCTTGCTCCATCACTGGAGGTTTTGCAATGAACACAATTAGCTGCTTCCCAAGTCTTGACCATTTTTAGTACATTTGCTTGTCTCTCTTCTACTTTTTTGTTAGTTTCCTTTATTTTGACACCTTTACTCACATAGACCATTGAATCTGAGTGAACAAAAATGCTAATTGAAATGCGTGCCATCTGTGGCGGCCGAATTTGAGGACGTGTTTCAATTTCTGAAATGGAATACTTGCAACATTCTCTCTTCGTTTGCAAAATCACCTCTTTCTGGTCTTTTCCTGGGTCTTTTTGGAAATAAATGCTTTGAAATGTATTCAGACCATCAGCTGCTTTTGTCTGGGGAAATCATATAGTCAGTGTAGAGATCTAATTTCTTTCTTAGCTCAAGCAAGTGCCATTTAATAGGACACATTTCAACTTACCATACTTTAAAGACTGTACTTCCATGGTGAGTGTTATTTGACAATCTTCTATTACTCAATTTCCCGCAAAAACTAGTTTTTGAAGAATAAGGCCAAGTATACTAATGGAACCATGTGGCAGAAGCAGGGGGACTAAGCAGCTGAGGCTGGAAGACAGAGTGGAAATTTTGAACACTCACAATATCTGGGTTGTGGCTGGGCCAGGTAGGGGGCAAGAGAAAAGAGGAGGTGGAAAGTTGGTAGAGGAAAGAATCCAAAGGAGTAATGAGGATTTGACGATTGAGTAAAGGTCAAGGGAAAAAATAAGGATGAATCAAATAAATCAAGAGAAAAAATGCAAAAAGAAAAAAAAGCAGAAAGAATAAAGGTCAACAACAGTGGATGAATGGAAAGGGAAGGAGCAGAGCAAGGCTAAGGACTAGAAATAACATGAAGTGTAGAAATAAAACAAAGTACACGAGAGAAGTAAAGAAATGCCATTCCAGGAAGTTTCTGCCTGAATACTCAATGACTCATTAGGTCAAAACACCAGCATAAATTGCATACTCATGGGTGTGGGCAGGCCTCCTGTGGGTGACCAGCCTTGACCATTGCTTCCACACTAACTCACATTTTAAAGCCTCCATGCAAAAACTAAACAACCATAACCTATGGATTCCTAGAAATTGTTTCACCTTCTGTCCATAAAGTTTAATAAAAGGACACAAGAGCCTCAAAAAAATACAGTATAGTGAAAGGACAATGGTCCTGGACACAAAATGCTGGCTGTGAGGCCCCTGAGGTCCCCAAAGGATTTTTAGTTATGGAAAGTTTTCTGCTAAGAAAGCCAGAAGCCAATATCTAGAACCCATAAGGTGGAGCTGTCCTATCTGGATCGCTGGGTAGGGTGCCTGTCTTTTATCTTCCAATACCTCTTTTCCCTGGGGCATCTCTGCAGAAATTCTCCATCAGAGGGTAGATCATCCAGCCGCCATCTCCCTTAGTTGGGACATTTTCTTTTTCTCTACCATGGTCCACACACAGGAAACCTGAATTCTCATTAGATAGCCCAGTTTGCAGCTACCCCTGTGTGAAGGGGCCCAAGGTAAAAATTTCTCAATACATATATCCTGTTAGGTATGTTCTCCCTCAAAACTTATGCTGTCGTAGGGTGCTCCCCATCACAGGAAGAAAAGGCCACATTCTTAGTCATTTCCCTCTCAAGTTACTTCTGTTATATTTGCTCAGTCAGAAAGCGTGTTGGCAGTATAATCAGAGGAGGCTGAATATGGTTCATTGTCTTCTGCCAGAAGTTCTCATTACAGTCCTGACCTTCTCGTCCCTCATTTCTCCCCAGCACTGAGAGGAACTGAGGGTAAGGAAGTTTTGACTTCATGACTTCAACCAGACCCCTCTTCCTCCTCTTCTCAAGGACCTGGTAGCAAACCTGTTCCACACTCCGGCTCATGCTGACTTCCTGGAAGCTTCCCCAACCTGAGTACTTTGTTTCCAATGTTTTGGTTTGTGTGCTCCATTTACTCCTGTTAATCTCCAAGTGCTTGCCTAGTCTGTGAAAGTTCTAGGATATAACATTGGACACATCTCCTCTTGAGTCATGGGGACAGATCCTTCACTGTATTCTTTAGTGGTTTCTTAATCACCAGGAGGAGCTAAAGAGTTATTTTCTAAGCTAGTAGCACAGATATCTTTTACACTTCATATGATTTCCAGGTAAGATGGCAATTAAAAATGATGCAGGCACAATGTCAAATATACTCAAGTAATTAGAGGAGCAAAAGTTTTCAAAATTCAGCATCAAGAACCAGTTTCCAGGTTCAGAGAATTCCTCCTCTATCATCAATTGGGATGATTCTAAGTATTTCCCCTACCTTTCTTGAATTTCTAAGTTGTTTTTCTATAAGGCTACTTACTACCCATCCTGGGCATCCCTGGTAGCTCAGATGGTAAAGAATCCACCTGCAAGGCAGGAGAACTGAGTTCGATTCCTGGGTGGGGAATATCCCATGGAGAAGGGAAAGGCTCCCCACTCCAGTATTCTTGCCTGGAGAATTCCATGGACAGAGGAGCCTGGTGGGTTAAGAGCCCATGCAGTTGCAGAGTCAGACAGGACTGAGCGACTAACACTATACTACCCATTATAGGACAGCTTTGGAATTCTGTGAAACTATTTAAAAAGCAGAACAATGTGGACAACATGTTTGTAGGTTGGGGTTGGGGTGATATACTTTTAGTGCCTCTGGACTTCTAGGGACTAGATGCATTTATAACCCTGAAAAGGTAACTGACAGGCATATGGGTTTTATTTCATCTAAGAGAGATTTTCAAAGCTACAATGGGCATTGTGAGGATTTGGAAAAAAGGAAATGTATTAGTAAAAGTGAGAGAAGTGGAAAATATAAACCAAAATCAGGATTCATTTTCATCATGGGAGTCAACTCTTTGAAACAGACGTCTAATAGAGGTAGCTGACTCAAAAGCCACACACAGATGTGCCTCTCGGATTGGTGAGCATCTGGAAAGGTGAATTTGAGGAAGATGCTAAAACCCCTACTGTATGTCTGCGTTGACAGGGCCCTGTTGGTAAGTCTACACTTTACCAGATGAATTGTGAACATGCGTGTGTTCTGAACCACAATACTGCCCTTGGAGAATAGTTTGAAATGTGAAGCCTTCCGAAAACCCTGCTATGTAATAAGCATGTTTAAGCATCAGTCTTTGGGTACTTATAATTCTGTAATATGAGAATGGGGAAGACAGAAAACGGACAAGCAGCAAGCAGAATTTCTATTGACGATGGAGGTCGGTGATGGTAACTGAAGGAAGGGGGGTGTTCACTCTAGTCTTCGGTGTTTAGTTCAGATTTTCCTTTTTTTTTTTTTTTTTAAGTGAGTTTTTATCATAGGAAAAAGAAGTGGGCACTCGTGAAAAGCATTTAGCCCAGCTCCCACATAGTCCAAGCAGACCAGGAGACCCTTCTGCACCTGCCGCATTCTCTGTTTGGGCAAGTCTGTGCATCACTATCAGGAATATGGCTCCCTTCGCAAAGGCTGGCACTGCTGCTCTCTGTGTAAATGAGCCCTGTGTATGTCACGTGCCTTTTCAGTCTTTAGCTCCATGACTTAACTCGTCGCGAGGTGCCCTTTCTCCTATCACTTTATGTCTCTTACGTAGCCAGAGAATTTGGGGGAAAAGCCAAACATAACCACTTAGAGGTAGAACGACAGACTTGCTCCTAGCTTCAAGATCAAGGAGACCGCGAGCGGCCGTCTCAAGCCCAAGCAGCAAACGCCAGCGGGCGTATCAGCTGGGCGCACGGGCCCGGGAAACCGCATCCCGGGCAGCCACTCTTGGCGTGGCCAGGGGGATTGGGGGAGTGGCAGATGGACCTCCGCCAGTTTGGTTTCCCAGTCATATTATGCAACAACTTCGCAGTCGTCATCTTCGTCCTAATTGTGTAGTGAACGACGTTACTCGTGCGTTGCGCTTCCCCACCTAGCCAACCCCTCGCTCCCGGCCGTCGCGCTCTCAGTGGAGACGCGCGCGGAGCATTGTAACCGCTGCCTACGCAGCACCCCTGGGCTCTGATCCGCTGCCTGGCCCTCTCCCCTCCGCGGCCCGCCCGGAGTCCTGGCCGCTCGCCAGCGCCCCCCGCCTTCCCTCTCGCCCACCTCCAGGAGGAGGGGTCCTCCCGGAGTGTGCGCGGAGGAGGCGGCGGAGGTCCCTGCCACGCCCCGGCCAAAGAGGCCTGCGGCCCTCAGCCCCGGTACTCGGTCTGCAACAGGTAGGTCGGCCGGCTGCGCGTTCGGGGAAACAAAATGCGCCTCCGCGAGCGAGCGAGGGTCGCTGGGCTCAGGGAGGCACCTCGGTGACCAAGAGGGTGAAGACAGCAGTGAGGGCAGCCGGACGGCGAGGCGGCGGTCTCCGGCCCCTCCCCAGGCTCGCCCCAAACGAGGCGGCCTCGCCGGCCGTTGCGCAACCCTGGAGCGGGGCGCGGGGCACGGAGCGCTGGTCCTCCCGGCATTCAGGCGACGGTGGTGACCGCAGCCGGGAAGGGACGCGGGCCGGGTGCTGGTGGCGCTGCCGGGAGGAGGAGTGGGCGGGGGCGGAGCGGGGCGGGGCCTCGGAGAGCCCGCCCCCGCCGCCTGCGGCCATTGGCGGCGGGCTGGGGGCGGGTGCGGGCGCGGCGATTGGGGCCGCGGCCGCCCGTCACGGCGGGGCTGGCGGGCGGCGACGTAGCGCCGCGCTCGGAACTGACCTACTAACACACATCTCCCGGCGCGGCCACGGCGCCCGCGGACCAGGCGCGCCGCCTGCCTCCCGCGCCGCGCCCTCACCGCCGCCTGCCGCCCCGGAGGCCCGGCCGAACCCCGGTCCCCGAACGCCGTCGGCTCGGCTCCCGGCCCCCGTTCTTTCTTCCCGCCGCCCCGACTCGCCAGCCGGAGAGCAGGAATACGGTAAGCGCTCCGCCCACCGCTGGCCGGGGCCCGGCGCCCGGCTCCCCGCGGGCTCCTGAGGCGCGCGGCCGGCGGGTGCTGGGCGCGGGGCGGGCTGTGCGTGGGGCCCGGCTGTGCGTGGGGCTGGCCCGCAGCTGCGAGTGTGCGCGGGGCATTCATTACATAAACTTTTGCTGCCTTGTCAGGAGGGGACTCGCCACCTTAAGGTGGCTGCTTTGATTGCAGCGCCCTCGCTCCGGCACGTAGTCCGGGCTGGCTTGCGCTCCCCCCGCTGTTGTTGCATAATGTCTCCTGATTTCAGGAAAATTGATGTTTTGGTAGAGAAGAGCGCCGGGGAGGCTGAGCCATCTCGCGGGGAAGGGCTGCGCTCTCTCCTTTCTGGTCCCTTCAGTGGGACTGGCGGCGGCGGAGAGGAGGGGGGCTGAGTAGTGGGGAATAGTCTTGATTTTCTCGTTGAGAAAGAGCGTCGGTAGCGTGAACGGTGACGGCATTCAGAGAATGCCTGCGCTGCGTTTGTTTGTGTCCGGGGCTGAGTCTGCACAGACGTTTTCCACCCTGTTTGTCGTCAGCGTGTTTTACCAGCGCTCGGGGAGGTTGTGGGATTTGTCCTTGCATACATTGCATAATCTGCCCACGGTGAAATACTGGCAAGGATTAAGGGTTAATGTGGGAATATGCGCGTACGTGGGCAATGATTTGGTAATTGTAGTGCAGCGTTGGATATTAGATCATTATTTGCCTGTATACTACGTCCCAAACGAAAAGGATGTTTTTTTTTTTTTTTTTTTTTTTTAACACTCCTACAAAACATAAAAGGAAGAATTCCTCGGGTTGTATTCTGATCTCGGATACTACCCGAGCTCGTCTCTTTGGTGTTCTAAACTATTCTTTTTAAATCTGGGACAAACCATTGTGACGTTCACCTCCCCACCTTCCTAATTTTAATGCATTCCGTTCGATCAGCCCTTTTTTTCACCTTATTGTCATTGCTTTTTCAGACCCGACAAGACAGCACATAATAGTTTCCTGGAAATGTTGCATTATGTAACTGACGAATTTGTTGGCAGTGAGCATAGGAAGAGGGAGCTAATTACGTGATTTTATAATCTTGCTACAAAGAAAGTAGGACAATCTCAGCCTTTAAAATGTCACTGTAACAGTTTTTTAAAAGGATATTTTAAACAAGCAAGTCGACAACTGGATAAGCATGGAGTTTGCTCGTGTTGCCGAATGTGCGTCTCTTGCCCTAAATGAAATGTGCGTTCTTCTAAATTTAGCCCTAACTATCGCATTTTAACAATTGTGGCCTCACAGCGCTATTTCTGGTGTTTTCTCCAGGGCTGTGTGCAAATACAAGTTCAAGGCCATTTGCTGTAGTTTTAACTCCACGCCTTCCGAGAGACCTTTGATAAGATTGTATTTTTAGGAAGGCATTTCGCAGAGCCCGGTGATTTGCTGGATGCTGACTCCCATTTATCTTTTTAAAGGACACTTTAGGAAAGTGCTGTTCCCTGAGAACAGCAGGGGATGACCGAGTGTCATCTTTTGGTCTTGGCTTTTGTAAATAACAGCGAATGAGGCCACAGTATTATTTCACATCTTTTTTTTTTTTTCCATCCAGACCAGATATGATTTATGGGAAACAGATATAGGTTAGTAGATTGTATTTTTTTAAATGGATGTCCCAGTTTTATTCATGTGAGAATTATGTGACTATGTAATATACTCAAGATTTTAAATTTATTCCTAGACTCTTATGTAGTGGGTGTGTGAATATATGTGTATGATGGTGTGTATATGTCAGATTGTTTTCCCCTAATGTAATAGTAAAATAATTAAAGAGCAAAGTTGCGGAGGGTTTTTCAGGGGCGGGGAGCGGGCTGAGAAGGGGACAAAGATTACAGAGATTCACCTCTGGAACAAATTTATTGCCCCAAGTAATTGCAGTCGCTTTCCTAGAAGCTAGTATTGCTCCAGGGCCCCAGTGTCAGACCCCCATCCTACTCTGGAGCTGGGGTTGGGAGCCCCGGGTCTGCAGGGGCCGCTTAGCGCCACCTTCCGATCGCGACCTTAGGGGTGCTCCCTTCCTCCCAGCGCGCTCCTCCCGACTGCGGCCCCTTCGGGTCTGGGGGTGGGGGGGATGTGGGGTGGCGGGCGCGGACCTCGGTCAACGGCAGGGAGCGCCCTTGGGCGGCGCTTGGACCAGGGCTGCTAGGCGGCCTGCGCTCCTCCTCCTCGCCCCCTCCCCACATTCCTTTGTTCTGGCGCGGGGGTCTAGGCTGCACCGAGGCCCCGCTGCGCCGCCCACCCGGCGGGGGCGGGCCCGGGGGGGCGTGGCGCGGGGGCGGGCGGGGGGCGCCGAGGGACCGTCCGCGGCCGGGGAGTGGGGTGCTCCCTGCGTTCTCTGGGGCGGAAGGAGGGAAAGGGGAAGGGAGGAGGGAGAGAGAAGAGGGCAGCTGGAGCTGCGGGAGCGGAGCCGGGCGAGCTGGAGGGACCCAGGGCGAGGCCGCTCCGCGCGGAGAGGGCTGCCCGGCCGCCTGAGCGTTTCATCGCTGCGGCCCGGGCTGCTCCAGGGGCCTGTGTTCTTGCTTTTTTTGCGCGCAGAGCTCCTGAGCACCGCGGACACCTTTGTTCGAGAAGGCGTCATTGTGTGTCCTAGAGGAGCGCTTCCGATTATTGTAAAATGAAAAAAGACAAGAAAACCACCAATGTCAACAGACGGCAAAAATTGGGGGTGGGGTCGCTTCAGTATTGATGATAATGACGAGGACCCCAATTTGACTGTCAAGTGTATATATATATATATACATATATATATATATATTGTGTCGATACATATATATTTTGAACATTAGTTATGTGGCTAGAGTAGAGAGAACTCGAATTCCCCCGAGTTAAATATTTTAAAAAATTACGACACTTGTGTGGATGGGATACCCCTGTCCTGCTGAGTAAGACTACGGTACTTTCATCCTGGCAAGAAGTCTTCTGAGACCGTGCTTATGCAATAAATCGCAGTAAATTCAGGGCAGCGTCACAGTTCTCTAAAAGCCATGAGCGAAAAGTGCATTGTTTAAAAAGTTGGGGCTTTTATGGGATCAAATCCTACACCCCCGTCCCTAATGGTTTCTCTCTTGAGTTTCAGGCAGGTCAGGAGCTAGGAAACGGTGAAGTGCTACCTAGGAATACAGACTCTGGGCTCAGAAGAGCTGAGTCCCAGGCCCTAGTCTTGGGCACTGCCCTGATCGGCCTCCGAGGTAAACTGAGGGAATAAAACCTGTTTATATAGCTGGAGAGTTGTGGGGAGCTCAGTAAATTCTTCCTGTCTAAGTGACCAGGAAGCAGCTGTGTGTGTGTGTATTTTAATATTAATCTTTATTTTTCACTGCTTAAGTCTCTGTGCAATAAGGGTTGAAGTTTGAACTAAGCCTAAAGGTTCTTCTTGAAATACTGTGCTTTTGTTGTTCTAGTAGTGATTACTTTTTTCTCAAAACTATTTGCTGTTTCATTCAATGGTAATTTTAGAATGAAGGAAATTCTGGACAGGACTGCAGAACCTCATACTTCCCAAGTCATTAGGTTAATGTTTGGGGGAACTGTTTAAAGGAACAGAGAGAGAGGTGAGTTGATGGTAGCATTAATGGTGTAAAAAGGGCCCAACAGCTGTCTTTTTCCAGCTCCCTTGACTTCTTTTGATGGTTTTCCTGGGCCTGGATAATCTCTGCATCTAAAATTCCATTCTGAGATCGCAGACTGGTTAGACCTTCACAGATGAGCTATCCTGGGAGGAAGTGTGTGCCTCCTGTATGGTTAAAACCCTAGGATATGCCCCATGAAACTGTCAGTGGTTGACCTATTAATGTAGAATTAAATTTCATTTGGTTTATCCTTGTAACATAGAACAATGCTTCACTAAGAATTACAAAAGGCAAAAATTAGGCCTAGAACTAATCATAGTCATTGCCTTGCTGCTGCTTATTCTTCGGAAATGAGATGATGAGCGAGTATTTACTAAAGAGGTACCCTGCCTGTGCCAGGCACTCTATTGTCTGTTCTATTATCATCCTCATTTTAGACTTCAGAAAGTGGACCTTAAGAGAAATTGATTAGCGGTCCAGGCCAGGAACCTGAAAAATGGGTTTGCGGGTGAGGGAGGCTCTGTCTCTTTCCCTTCCCTGAGTATGAGTGCAAGCTCACTGGAGTTTTTGAAACAATTTCCTTTTCTGTGTGAAAGACTTATCTTTGCTAAGTGCAATTATAACATCACTATGATGCAACAACCTGAAAATTAAAACCCTTTGTTTGGGCCCTTTCCCATGTTGAGCAACGTGCTTGACTCACCAGCTGAGTGGATATTTCTAGTTGACCTTGCTTTGGTCCAGTCAGTTCCGAGACGTGAATGTGATTGCAGCATAGAATGGAAAAGGTGCAGTCATATTATGCCGAGGCTTTATTTTTACCCAAGTAAAATCACACATACTTCATTATTTCCATTGTAATCCAGATGGCATTGATGCTGTTCAGAGTTGTTTATTTTTAATTTGTATTAAGGAATGAGAGCACACTTGGGATTCAATTCAAAATATGACAGAAACAATGTAATTGAAGTTTCCTTTAATATTCATTTCTTGTTTTTGTAAGGTATGCCTGTATTTCACAGGGTTAACACATTGTTTGATATCCTGTTATTTTTCTAAATTACATTTGAGTTGATTTTTATCCAGATTGGATTTGTGTGAGAATGTCGAAAGACATTGACCTTTGATCACAGACATTACATAAGAGCTTTTCAGTTTCAAAATGAAGTTATATTACCACCACCCCAATTATCTCTCAAATGTCATTACAAATAACTTTCTTGTAGTTAAATAAACACTGTTTCTCATATGGTTTTAATTAGAGTATGCTAGCTTGTTTTTATGATAAGAAAGTTTAGTAGAGATTTACTAGATGCCTTTCATAATAATCTGTGCTTTGAGCATTCATTTTCATTGGAAGCAGAATGATGTTTATAAGCCTTTTAGTTCTCAGAACATGGTGTCTTTTATTAATTAACTTTCTAGGGATCTAAAACTGGAATTAAGTAGCCTTCAAATAAACACCAAAAATAAACATTTAAAATAATCTGTTCTACTCATGAGGTACACAGTAAATGACATTTGTAATCGTCTGCTCACTGGGGAAGAAAGTGAACAAGAAATTAAAAAGTCAAGCTGAGGAAAATTGGAATGATTCCTCAGTTTAATTAGGAACATTCAAAACCTTGCCCTTTCATAGCCTTTTCTCACCCAGCCCTGCACGCACCCTGTTTTCCCCATCATTGCCACATGTTGCATGTATTCTGGCATTACTTACCTGTTGCAGAAATTTCCTATAACTGGGTTACTTCATGATTATTGGTGTCCCTTAGGATTTCAGATTAGTTGCTAGTTAATGAGAAGTTATCTTTTTGAAAGTTTCAAGAAAGCAAATGATCCCCATTTTGAAGTGACTGCAGATGTTTTTGTTGTTGTTAATGCGTTAATGGGTTAACATAGTATTTCATCACCCCCACCCTTCCAGTTCCCCTCCTTCGAGCCTTGAAGTTGGTTGTGTTACCATCTATGCATTTACCCCCAGCAGTCTTCAGAATATTTTCATTTAAGAGTTAGGTTAAAATTGTGGACTCTTTTTATTTAAAAAAAAAAAAAAGAAAGATTATACTAAACTATTTCATATTTCAGTCCCATAAATTGTATCAGTGCTATAGTAAAAGGCAATGTTGTCATTGTTTTTATTAAGTTTAAATCTATTTCAAGTAGCCCTATGTTGAGGATGAGAGAGCAAGGAATTTGAAGTATTTTCATTTATCATAAACTTCTCTGGTTTTGACACATTCATTTACAGAAGCCCCCGAATAGAAAATGTTGGTCAGTTTGTTGCTATGATTGGATAGATTTTGGCAGAGTGTGAGAATCTGTTTATGTGTGTATTCATATCTTGATCAAGTATACATTTCTCTCTAACTTCAGGGTTGAAGTCTATGTTACTAGAGACAGAATTATATTATTAATGGGGCATTTATGAGGTTTAACATAGTTTTCTTAATTGAAAAAAACATTTTTTAGCCTTATTAGAAGATCCTTGTGCAACCTCAGTGTTTCCTTCGTTTTTTCATCTCCCACCCCCAGATTTTATTTTCATCCATGAAAAGAAAGTAAAGCATTTTATTGAAACAATCACGTCATGGATTTTACCCACAGGAAGAAAATGTAGGTTAATATTTGCTAGTATTACTAGTTTGAAGAACTGTGAATTGATTCATTAACTGTATCTTTTTTCACTAAAATGGCACTTATCTCAAAAATAAGCACTTGTCTTCCTAGTGGAGAGATGTAGTCTAACATAAAGGATTTTTTTTTCTTTAATGGTATCTATACTATATCTCTGAGAGTGTAAACAGTATATTCAGAGAGTACAGGAAAAATGAGGTGATTCTGTCAAAATATTTCCAAATCATTGGGCATATCAAATAGTATTTCATCTTGTATTGACAGAATGTTAAAATCAGAGTATAAAATAGAAGCAATTTGTAGTCTCTTTAAAGAGATAATAAAATTTTCTCATAGCAGATTTTAATATCTAAGCTATTAGTCAGATTTTAGATGCTTGAAACAAAATGTTTCTTTTCTTGTTTTGTAACAAGTTTAAATTGTCCCTAGTATTTCCCTGAGAGATGTGTTAGAGGCCAGGGAAGGTACAGGTCATAAGGTCCCTCCTCAAAAAGAAATTAAGGCTAGAATATGTGTTGTACAGCGTTATTTGTTTAGAGAATTTTCTAAACCAAATTTAATCTTAATTAAAAACAATATTTAGGTCATCTGACTTAAGTAGAGTTTTAAATCTGGACTTACGAAACAACTCTTGCCTGTAGAAACCTTGTGATGTACTATGAAAAAGCATTAATTAGCAGTGGCATGTCCGTGTTAGGTGTGGGAAAATATGTCATTGGAATGTGATGACTCCTGCTCTTAAATTTCTCTTTTTATTTGTGTTTTTAAGAAGCAGCCATATTATCTGATGGGTGTAATGAAGCTGATCGTGCTGAACACGCCAGCATCATAGAGTTGGCATTCAGTGTCAATTACTCCCCAGAAAGGAAACTAGCGGTGACTGATACAACACAGCATTAGTGGTGATCTGAGAACTTGAGGCAGAGGTGAAATGACTGTTAAATTAATCATAAGGGAAAACACTAGAATCTGAAATAAAGGTATTAGTTGAGGGTAGATACTGATGTTTTTAGAAAGCACTGCAATCTACCTTTGCATGCTCTTTAAATTTATTGTTGAAAGGCACAGATAGATTCTCTCCCCTCAATATCTCTGCCCTCTAGTGCTGCATGCTCTTGGGAAAGTCGCACAGTCTCTCTGTGTTCTAACTGTACCCCATCCCCATGTTGAAAATGGATATATTTTAGGTTTGTGGAAAAAAAAAATTGCAGATGACAATGCCAACAGCTGTAAATTTCCTTTTCTTCTATTTATTTTTAGCATATAGGGTTGCCAGGAGATTAAAATTTTAGAGAGAGATGAAAATTTAGAATGCTTTCTCAATTCATTAAATAATCACAGGATATAAAACAACTCTGAGGAAGATGGGGAAAAGTTCCAGATGGAACTTTATCTGTAACAAAGTTCCTTTGTTGTCTTAAAGAAGTTCTGGCAACATCTACTAGTGCTTTGCTGCCCCCAAATCACTTAGTAAATGGGTATATATTACACCGAAATGAGAACAGAACTGAGAATCTTAGCTCTTCCACTTAACTAGCTGTGTGACACTGGGCCAGTTGCTTAACTTCTCCCAGCCTTAGTTTTCTCATCTGAAAGTGGTTATTATTATGAGGGCAGTGAAATAATCACAGGCCAGGCTCAGGGTGCCTGTTGCATAGTCAGTATTGAGTAAATGGCACCTGTAATGATTGTTTTCATTGTCACCATACCAAGAAAAAAGCAGCGTGGCTAGAAACAACATGATACGCACACTGACTCCCCATGTTGGCGTGTTCCTACCGCACCCGTGGATGAGTACAGTGCTCTTCTCTATTCATGAGCCTGTCTCTCACCAAAGACCAGGGGTGCCTTGATTCTTGGGAGTTTGATTCTTCCTTCCTTCTCTATCTTTCCCAAGCCTGGCTCAGTGCCAGAGTAGGTGCTCCATATCTGTTGCATAAAACAAGTAATGAATAAGGGAAATTCTCTCTTAGTAAGTAAAACAATCTTTTCTAGAATTTATGTAATAATATCAAATTTAAAAGAATGTATCAGTAAGTTTTTGGTCACAAAGCTCTCTTGTGTAAGGCAAATAAGTGTCAGTCAAATGGTGAGCACCTAAGAGGTTCAGTTTGTTGCTAGGATACAAATATATTAATTTGCTCCCTGAACTAATCGGCATTCTGGTTGGGCATACAAAACAAACATGTAGGAAGATACACATTGTACAAAATCACCACCTCTCTCTACAGTATCTCGAACTGCTTATAAATTCTTTTCAACACAGCAAAGTTACTTGATAAATAATATTACAGAAAATACCCTTATGTAGTATGCGGTGATTTGCTGGTGGAATCATAGAAGCAGTTATTATGTGCAGATGAGGGAAAAATCCAGATTCTAGTATACCTAGTGAAATTGAAATTGGAAGAAGATTAACTGAAAAGAAATGAGATTTTTCTGCAGGTTTTGAACGTACCAAACAAAGTTACAGAGATGAAAAAGTGGACATACAGTACTTAGACACATAGAAGTGGGTTAAGAGATTTTAGGACAAGTGAGATATTTTTGTTAAACAGAAGTAGGATTATTTTCTCTATGCAGTGTGGCAAGGGCTGCCTGCTTGCCCTTACTCACACTAGACTCAGCATGATTCTTTGGAACAGGAGACTGAGATCAGAGTCTCAACTCACTCAACATAGGTTTGAAATGATGAAACGGATATGAAATGATGAAAGAATGAAAAGTTTAGAAAGAGTAATACAGACGGAATGGTGGGGCATTTCAAAAGCACAACTGCAACAATTCATAGTTTAGATGAAATGCAGAAGAAATTTAATTTTTTTCCAAGGAAGGGATAAATTAAAAAATGCATGGAAGAGAAAGAGTCTCAAGTGAAAAAAATACTCAGAATGATAGTGTACAAGGAAATACGTAGTATTACCTGGGGATACAGTGGAGGTTTGAAATGCATCTTGGAAAAGTTCAATATAGTTATCCTCCTGGAGTTGGAATTTTTACTCTTGCTTCAGCATTCATTTGATTTTAGTGGGGAGGACCTAACAGATTTAAGAAATACAAATTATTGACAGAGGAAATAATCCATTCATTATGTAGAGGAAAAAGGAGTTTTCATGTCAGACCAAGAAATGTTGAGTGCAAATATAGGAAGCAGTGTTGTTTACTAAGTGATAACTAGGAAGCTCCCTTTCTACACCATCACTGCCTGCTATGGCACACTCCTTGCCTTCATTTCCCACTAAAATATATTATCAAAGACAAACAGAAGCTCAGTATTCATAATCATTAAATTTTGCTGAGTTGCAACTCACTGTTTGCATTGGCTCAGTTTGATGGATGAAAATGTGGCATTAAACCTTATCCTTGATGATCCTGAAATGGTTACATCATTCCTTCTATTCCTTCTGGAAAAGACACAAGAAGCTGGCAGGCTTTTCCAACTGATAAAATTAAACTTCATTAGTCAATATAAAACTATGCACAAGAAAGAAAGAGGGACATGAAAACATTAAATCTTTCTAATGGGGCAGGAGAGGTGCCATATACGGATAGTGCTGAATGAACAGTTGTTTTACCGAATCTCCTTCATGAAAGTATTACCTATTGGAAAACTAGGTAGAGAATCCCTGTCCAGAAACACAGATCTGAAACCACCATGAAAAGATTGTTATTGGAACCTAATATGGATTTATTATCTCCTGTCAGGCCAAATTCAGATTATAAAGTTGTCATCGATGGAAAAGGAAGCTAGTTGATAGTCCTGTTTTCAAGTTCTTATATTTTGTTTGAAACTAATTAGTAAAATGGAAAGAAATTCTTTCCATAATTACATGCTCTCAGTTTAAAATAATTTTAAGTTTCAAGAAGGTACTGTACTTAAAAAAAAAAAAAAAATCCCTTAACCATTTATTTTAGGCCAAAGCTACTACTCTATCAGTGAAATCTATATGACAGAATTATCAGGACCAAAAAAGGCATTGTAGATGCTACAACCTTAAGTGAATGTTTGATAAATCAATTTGAGGGAACCAGGGGGAAAAAACGATTTTCTCATAGCACAAATGCGTCAAAGAGACAGCTTTATTGAGAAGAGTCCTTTTCAGGTGTGCTGAGTCACTTGGCAGAATGTCCGTGACATAAACCACGTAAGAATTAAACAACCACAACTCAGTTGTTTGTGTGACTTTTATGTTCATTTTTGTGGAAATAAAAATCAAGCTCCATTTCTGTTTGATTCCATATAATTACAGAGTCTGTCTACTGACATTAAAAGGGTTTACTTGGAAAAGTTCCTTTTATGAGGTGAACTGGTTTGCTTGGCAGTCATATAAATGCTACCTAAAGGTATTCAGAAGCCCCACAAGATGCAAGTACTATTTTAAAATGTACTAACCAGAGGCGATCTGTCATTTCCTTCCTGTAATGTCCTATCCCCACATGCCCCACCCCACTGTTTTTTCTCCTGAAACACAGCCTCCTTCTATTGCTCCCCAGGGTAGATCTGCTCTTTCACTCCCCTGGACCACATATTCCCCTGCTGACAGTTCTCAGTGGGGACTGTCCTTTACAACTTTACAGTATAGGTATTTAGGTACTTACTTTCTTCTCAAGGTTGTAAACTCTTTGAAGGACAGAACTATTGCCCCTCAATGCTTCGTGTAGTTTCTTATACATAGCTGGTAATAAATATTTGCCAAATGGATAACTATTTCTCTTTGTGTGTTGCAGGTCATCTAGAAGACCCCTACTTCATTCAGTGAGAGGAGCAGGAGAGATTTATTCTGGATCGTAGAACAAAAGGAAGAATATTGATGGATTTTAAACTGCAGTTTTTAAAGTACTTGAGAATACTGAGGAAATAACTTCTTCTCCTGCACTGCGTATATAGGTTAAGGTGGTTTCTGATGCAGCTGAGAAAAATGCAGAGCATCAAGAAGGAGCAGGCATCTCTTGATGCTGGTAGCAGCGTGGACAAGATGATGGTGCTTAATTCTGCCTTGACCGAAGTCTCCGAAGACTTGACGACAGGGGAAGAGCTCCTTCTCAATGAAGGAAGTGTGGGGAAAAACAAGTCCTCAGCATGTCGGAGGAAACGGGAATTCATTCCCGACGAGAAGAAAGATGCCATGTATTGGGAAAAGAGGCGGAAAAATAATGAAGCCGCCAAGAGGTCCCGGGAGAAGCGTCGACTGAATGACCTGGTTTTGGAGAACAAACTCATTGCACTGGGGGAAGAAAATGCCACTTTAAAAGCTGAACTGCTTTCCCTAAAATTAAAGTTTGGTTTAATTAGCTCAACAGCCTACGCCCAGGAGATTCAGAAACTCAGTAATTCTACAGCTGTGTACTTTCAAGACTACCAGACTTCCAAATCCACTGTGAGCGCCTTTGTGGATGAGCATGAGCCCTCGATGGTGGCTAGCAGTTGCATTTCTGTCATCAAGCACTCTCCTCAGAGTTCTCTGTCTGATGTTTCAGAAGTATCCTCGCTAGAACATTCACAGGAGGGCCCTGCGCAGAGTGGCTGCAGAAGCCCAGAAAGTAAATTCCAGGTCATCAAGCAAGAGCCGATGGAACTGGAGAGTTATGCCAGGGAGCCCAGAGATGACCGGGGTGGCTACCGAGGGGCTGTGTATCAGAACTACATGGGGAATTCCTTTCCCGGATACTCGCACTCTCCCCCTCTGCTGCAGGTCAACCGGTCCTCCAGTAACTCTCCGAGGACATCGGAAACTGATGAAGGTGCAGTAGGAAAGTCATCCGACGGAGAAGATGAGCAGCAGGTTCCCAAGGGCCCGATCCACTCTCCCGTTGAACTTCAGCGTGTCCACGCCACAGTGGTTAAAGTTCCAGAAGTGAATTCCTCTGCTTTGCCACACAAGCTTCGGATTAAAGCCAAAGCCATGCAGATAAAAGTGGAAGCCTTCGATCATGAGTTTGATGGCACGCAAAAACTTTCCTCGCCTGTTGACATGACGTCTAAGAGACATTTCGAACTCGAGAAGCATACCACCCCCAACCTGGTACATTCTTCTCTCACTCCCTTTTCAGTCCAAGTGACTAACATTCAAGATTGGTCTCTCAAATCTGAACACTGGCATCAAAAAGAACTTAATGGCAAAACTCAGAGTAGTTTCAAAACTGGAGTGGTGGAAGTGAAAGACAGTGGTTACAAAGTCTCTGACCCAGAGAATTTGTTTCTGAAGCAGGGGATAGCAAACTTGTCTGCAGAGGTGGTCTCACTTAAAAGACTTATAGCCACACACCAAATCTCTGCTTCAGACTCTGGGTAAAATTACTACTGAACAAGCTCTGGGCCTTTAGAGATGCATTTGCAATAGATGAGTACGTTTTGTATTAGGCTGAATTTTCACTGGACCTGTGATGTCATTTCACTGTATAACGTTCACATGTTGTCTGTTGGGTGTCTTTTTGTGCACAAATTATTATGAAGATTAGACTGTGTTATCACTCTGCCTTGTGTATAGTCAAATAGTCCATCGCAAAGGCTGTATATATTGAACATTATTTTTGTTGTTCTATTATAAAGTGTGTAAGTTACCAGTTTCAATAAAGGATTGGTGACAAACACAGAACTTTCGCTCCACTGCACTTAGTTTTATGGGAAAGAAAGCAATTTAAGTTACAAAAGTAGATACTGTATTAAGAGACTCTGCATTTTACTTATTTGGGGGAGTTTTCTCCCATCTATAGTAAATGAAAGTCAGTCAGTCATGTCTGACTCTTTGCGACCCCATGGACTGTAGCCTGCCCAGCTCCTCTGACAATGGAATTCTCCAGGCCAGAATATTGGAGTGGGTAGCCGTTCCTTTCAGGGGATCTTCCCAACCCAGGGATCGAACCCAGGTCTTCCATATTACAGGTGGATTCTTTATTGTCTGAGGGAAAACTAAAACATAAGTTCAACACATAATTTTCTTTTTCTAGTTTGAAAACCTTCCATAGGAGGAGAGTAGAGAAAAGGGGGTGGGGAATGCATTTTCTTGCATTTAAGACTAGTAATTTACTAAATTACTCCCTGTTATATATATTTTTTAAGGTTTCGTTTTCTATATCCTTTTTGTTTTTAAGTAGAAAAATCCAAGTTGTTTAGCATCAGCATGTCTTTAGTCATCTCTTTTAAGTATGATACATGGAAGTGAATAGTTGAGTCATCGACCCACTTTGTTATTTAGAGGTTCTATTAAAAGAGTGAATTAAAGACTAAGGATGAAGTCATTTTTATGTTATTGTAAATCTTAACAGTTCCAGAGTATAACAGTCTAGGAAATTAAGCTAGTGAAATACTATTTTTACTTAGTTTCCAAAATTTCAAAGAACATATCAATGATCGCATTTCACCATATTCAACCTGAGTATATGTAATGACTTGGCTTTTTACAGTTTGTTAATGATGATTATAAATAATAGCTCCAGTTTGGAAACTATAATATAGAAGTCCAGAAGAAAGCATCATTCTAAGTAAACCAATGACAAGATCATGACTGATGATTTGTTCAGGATCCTCAGTCATCCCATAGAAGTAAGTGTCCTTAATTACAGACAAGTGTGTCTTCTGTTGCACGGTGGGACTGGCTTTCGGGTAGGGTGGGAGGGGTGAGTGGATGTTGGTTAAGAATAGCTTTCTCCAGAGCTGTTCTCCTCACCAAAGCCCTCTCCAGAACTGTTCCCATACTGCCTTCTTTTTCATCCTAGAAGTATGTGTGTATGGTGGGGGTGGGGACATGGGCTGGGGGTCTTGAGGCTTCATAATACATGTGCAGAATGACTTAACCCTCATTCTGTTACCATATCTCCTGGTGGCACCTAGGAAGAGCCCAATTACAACATCCCCAGTTTAGGGGCCTTTTTGACTGCCTGATTTTTAGTCTTTTAAACTTCTTACACTTTTATATTTTAAAAAGAGATTCTTTGAGTTAAAGGGAATGCTGGGACACACACACAGACCATCCACTTTGTCCTTTTGGACACGGTGACCAGTTTCCTCTGAAATCTAACGCTTAGGGAATGTGTTGCCAGTCTCAACCCTTGGACTTGTCTTTTCAGCAGTTTTTAGTGACTGGATGAGGCCCAGAGGGACACCTATATCATCTGCAAATGTTACAGGGCAGAGGAGGGTTAAGATACTGGATGGTAGTCGACATCCAAAAGCATTTCACAGCCTAGAATGGATGGAATGACTATAACAACATGAATCAAAATAGGACAGGGTGTAAAGTCAGGTTCCTGTGTTAAGTGGGAAAACAAAAGGCTGTCCAAGTCCACAACTGGGGAGAAAACAATAACTACATATGGAAGGAAAAAAGCTTTAGTTCCCTTCAGTACGCCCAGTGGAGTGCTGGGTTGTGTCAACACAGAGTCCAAACAAAGAGACAGCAGTCCTGCTGTCCTGGGGACATGCCTGCCAAGAGATTCAGTAGTAGACTCCCAGGGAGATTTTGCAGCCATGAAATAGACAATATTGAAAAAAACTATTGATAAATTGCTCCCAAAAGGGATGAACCATAGACTGTGTGGTACTTGCTGTAAGTGTCCAAGTGGATAATAGCAAAAAAGGTAAATCTTGAGTTGCTTTCAGGAAGAATTGAAATCTGTCAGGTCAGGAGCAAAGCAACCTGCCTACCTGAGGCTATGTTACCTCCCCTGTGAACTGCTAACGTTAGCTACTGTGGTAACTATATTGCATCTGGATGCCCCCCTCCCTAATCATTTTGTCTTATAATTGCAAGCATCTAAGATTCGATGGACATGAGTTTGGTGATGGACAGGGAAGACTGGCATGCTGCAGTCCATGAGGTCCCAAAGAGTTGGACATGACTGAGCGACTGAACTGAAGACATGGCTAGGATGATATTTAAAATGGTACTTCTTAAGCATAAAGGAGGACAACAAGGACCTATTGCACATGGAACTCTGCTCAATGTTAACATAGATGGGAGGGGAGTTTGGAGGAGAATGGATGTATGTATATGTGTGGATGAGTCCCTTCACTTTTTACCTGAAGTTATCACACTGTTAATTAGCTATGTGCTATGCTTAGTTGCTCCGCTGTCCATGGGATTCTCCAGGCAAGATTACGGAAGTGGGTTGTCATGCCATCCTCCAGGGGATTTTCCCAACCCAGAGACTGAACCCAGATCTCCCGCATTACAGGGGGGGTTCTTTATCATCTGAGCCACTAGGGAAGCCCAAGAATACTGGAGTGGGTAGCCTATCCCTTCTCCAGGGATCTTCCTGACCCAGGAATCGAACCGGAGTCTCCTGCATTGTAAGCGGATTCTTTACCAGCTCAGCTATTCTTTACCAGGGAACCTCTAATTGGCTATACCCCAAAACAAAATTGGAGAAGGAAATGGCAACCCACTCCAATATTCTTGCCTGGGGAATCCCAAGGATGGAGGGGCCTGGTGGGCTGCCGTCAGTGGGGTCGCACAGAGTCAGACACAACTGAAGCGACTTAGCAGCGGCAAAACAAAATGAAAAGCTTTAAAAAAACAATGGTTGAATAAGCAATTCCAGGCTCACCAGGAACCAAAAAGAGATCAAGTCAGATAACACTGTGATACTTCTGTTCTACAATGTCAGCTGAGGAGATGCTACCATTTTGTCCCACTCACAAGGTTCAAAACAGTGATATAAAATGTGTTTAAAGCCAATGAATCTATGTGCGCTAAGTCACTTCAGTTGTGTCTGACTCTCTGTGACCCTATAGACTGTAGCCTGCCAGGCTCCTCTGTCCATGGGATTCTCTAGGCAAGAATACTAGAGTGGACTGCTATTTCCTACTCCAGGGGGATCTTCCCAATCCAGGGATCAAACCCAGGGATCTCATGTCTTCTGCATTGCCAGGTGGATTCTTTACCACTAGTGCCACCGGGGAAGCCCAATAAGTCTCTGACTATACTCAAAAAGTAAGAGAGGGGAGCCCCAGACACCAGCATTCTTAGGAATTCCCAGAAAGATGGCTATCAGGCAGGAAGTGGCAGCCAGAAAAACACAGAGGCCCCATGTCAGTCACTGGCCACAGAGCAGAGAGAGGGAAGCCTGAATGGTCAGCAGTGGAGCTAAGGGGGAGGCTGCAGCAGAAACAACTGGATTTCCCCTCCACCTCCCAGGAGGAGGTGAGCAAGGAGTGTGGTGGGTGGGTGGGGCAGAGTCAAGACACAGGCAGTGTCGCGGGGCCAGTGTGTAGAGCAGATTGTGTCCTCGGTAGCCTGCCTACTGCACACCCCTCCTGTGTTCAGCAGTATCTCATTATTATTGTGCCCACTTTATAAAGGTAAACACCTGGACTCTCAGAGCTTGACTTGCCAAAATTTCTCACAGCAGCCAGAACCTAGGCCCCACGGGACCAGGACAATGCAGGCCAGCCAAGTATCATCTGACACTTTAGTTTTCCCCTAAAATAATCCAGGGAGATGAGACTAGAGAGTCTCTCTAATCTGCAGCAAAGAAGGGGGGAATCTAAGGAGGTGTCCAAGCTGTAAGTACCCTTTCTTTGCAAGTTAGTGGAAGTGCTATGCAAGCATCTCCTTTTGTGTGACATCATAGTTGTGTAATAATTCATTTTCATCTTTAAAGAGCAAATATTCCCAAATAAAAACCACTAACATCTGGGTAGGTCTAAAGAACCATGTTAGATTTTTTTAATGGTAGTTATTTGAGCTCATTTTTGAAAACAGAAATTATTTACCAAAAGTGAGAATCACTAGCACCACCCACTTTATTTATGTGTGTGTATATGTGTGTGCCTGTGCGTTCATGCACTTTGCGGGGCAGGTGCTAGGGCTTGTTTAGGAAGTAGTACAACCACTGGAGTGACATTATAGTGTCCACAAACTACTCACACCAGGAAAATTTAAATAAGGAATACTCAAGTTTCCAGCGAAGATTGAGAAATAAAGAGAATTTAGAATTATGAGTTGCAGTTGAATTAGAAATGTAAACTAGGATGTCCTCTGGGAGGGTGAAGTAAAATATGACTAGTTTAAAGACTTTCGCAGCATTTTCTGCAGAGCTAGCTTTTCCTGATTCTAATGAATATAAGGGGAAAAAATAATTCAAGAACTATTGGAGGTAAGTGGGAGCAGTCTTGGCAAAGGAGAACAGGTAATATTAGACAGTGACAACATTACTTAAAAGTCAGGAGGGCATGCCACTATCTCCACTGAGTCATGATGGAGATTGCCAAGGCGTGATTGCTATTGTTGAGTATTGATAGTGTTACTGGCAACAAATAGAAGTACTTCATAAAATAAACTAAGCAAAGTAACCCACTGCCATTTTTTATATTTCCATTTTGTCAGCCTTGCCGCATGAGGAGGAAAAGGTTACTTTGGGGAAAGTGCTTGAATAAAGTTCAAAGTTCTGGAAGTCAAGAATAAGACCCACTTGAAAGTGCACATGAACAAAATTCTGAAGATAGGAAGGGAGAGGGAGAGCATTCAGTAACAATACTTGCTGATTTAACAAAAGGGAGAATAGCAGAAGCCTTAGAATGAACCTTCCTTGAAGTGAACAGATATTTCAATGTAACAAGTTTTCCTAAAGGGGCTTACCTTGTGGCTCAATGGTAAAGAATCTGCCTGCAATGCAAGAGACGCAGGAGCCATGGGTTCAATTCCTGAGTTGGGATGATCCCCTGAAGAAGGAAATGCCAACCCACTCCAGCATTCTTGCCCTGGAAATCCCAAGGATGGAGGAGCCTGGCAGGCTATAGCCTATGGGGTTGTAGAGTTGGACATGACCGAGCGACTGAACGACAACAACAACAAAAGACCCAGTTAATAATAATAATAAAGTTATTCTACAGATATACCATGAGAAGGGACTTTTTTGTTTTTTAGAAAATAACTTTGATGTATTACTGGGGTCACAAGGGAAGCCCTGGAAACAATGATGTCAACAGGTGCTGCGCACCATAAGAAAGAGGTAGGTTGCTTTGCAGAGAAAATGAGAGCAGAAGGGGGTGGGGTGGTTTCTGCTGTGTTCAGGAGGCTGCTTTTGAAAGGATGGGGGTAGAGAGAAAAGAGGAGAGAGACGGGAGAGAGGAGGCCCAAGCAGGCCACTGATGAATATGTGGCAAATACATTAATAACATTTCCTTCTCAAATTTTCAGTAAGTCCTCCTAGGCGCTCAGATGCCTTGTGTGAGTGGATTTGTGTTTGTTTGCTGGACTTTGGGTCAGAATTCTGCAGAGCAAGGCAGCTCCCCTGGGACTAGGGATGGTGAGGGTTGACACCCAGAGGAAACTGCAGAATCTAAATGGGTATTTGGACTTTGACCACCCATGTAACTGAGGCTAGGAGACCACCTTAGCTGGCTGGATCTTGGGGGCTTAGGGAAGCCCTGCCCATTATTAAATAAGAATTGCCTCTAGATGCCTTTGTGCTGTGTGCTATGGAGGAAACAGCACAAAAGGACAGTATCTCCTCTTGAAGAGTTTTGAATTTGCTTGTGATGGAAAGACCAAGACACTAAAAGTGGAAACAGCCAATAGAGATTACTGGTAGAATGTATGGGGAAAAGTATGCCTGCGAGAGAAGCTGAAGGATGGATTGCAGCCACAGCAAGGACCTGGGACACATCCCAGCAAGAAAAGAATGGGCTGCAGGGGGCATTAACACTTGGACCTCAGGGAAGAGCTGAATAGCGGTGCAGGTATTCTCTATCCCTGAAGAAGTGAATTCATTTAGAAGATTGATAAGCCATATACAAAATAGATAGCCAGTGTGAATTTGCTGAATGATGCAGGGAGTTCACACCTGGTGCCCTGTGACAACCTAGAGGGGTGGGATGGGTGGGAGGTGGGAGGAAGATTCAAGAGGGAGGGGACATATGTATACCTATGGCTGATTCATGTTAATGTATACAAGCATATAAGTTGCTTCAGTCGTGTGTGACTCTCTGCAACCCTATGAACTATAGCCTGCCAGGCTTCTCTGTTCATGGGATTCTCTAGACAAGAATACTGGAGTGGGTTGTGATGCCGTCCTCCAAGTGATCTTCCCAAACCAGGGACTGATCCGGCATCTCTTATGTATCCTGGGTTGGCAGATGGGATCTTTACAAATAGTGCCACTTGGGAAGCCCGTTGATGTATGGCAGAAACCTTTTTTTCCCCCCAGTTAATTAATTTATTTTAATTGGAGGATAATTACAACATTATGATGGCTTGTGCCACACATCAACATGTATCAGCCACAGGTATACATGTGCTCCCCCCAACTCCATCCTGAACTCCCCTCCCTCTCTCCACCCTGTTCCTCTGGGTTGTCCCAGAGCACCGGCTTTGGGTGCCCTGCTTCATGCATCGAACCTGCTCTGGTCATCTGTTTTACAAATGGTGATGTACATGTTTCAATGCTATTCTCTCAAATCATCCCATCCTTGTCTTCTCCCACTGAGTCTAAAAGTCTGTTCTTTACCTGTGTCTCCTTTGCTGCCCTGCAGGTAGGATCGTTGGCACCGTCTTTCTAAATTCCATATATATGCAGTTAATATACAGTATTAGTCCTCTTTCTGACTTACTTCACTCTGTATAATAGGCTCCAGGTTCACCCACCTCATTAGAACTGATTCAAATGCATTCCATTTTATAGCTAAATAACATTCAATTGTGTGTAAGTTCCACAACTTCCTTATCCATTCATATGCCAATGAACATCCAGGTTGCTTCTTTTTTAATTGGAGGATAATTGCTTTATGATACTGTGTTTGGTTGATGTATGGCAGAAACCAAAAACAATATTGTAAAGCAACTATCTTCCAATTAAAAATAAATAAATTTTAAAAGACAGAAGATTGGTAAGAAATAAAATTCAAAAGTAAGTGTAGAACCTATTGTCTAAAGACTTTGAGTTCCAGGTTTGAAAAATTACCCCTGATTCACTTAGGAATGGCTAGAGGAAAACACAGTTTCAGTCTCCTAACCGCCTGCTGAAAAACAAATTCAAGTGTGAGGTCAGGAGAACAGGTGGGCAAGGGTGAAGGGAAAGATTTTCAGAAGGCCAGGATGAATCAGGGAGAGAGATTCATGGTCAGAGCACAAAGGGTGAACAGAAAAGGATGCTGCGGGTGGACACACCAGCAGAGGTCTCCGAAGTTTTGGGAGGGTGGCTGGGTTGAAGTCATGTGGGGCTGGGGTGTGGGCTCATCCCAGCAGCCCCACGACAAGGCCCACTGGGCAAATGTGAGCAGACAGTGTGCGTTCTCCCTGTGTCTGACGGTCGCTGATGCTGACCTCCACTACAGCCCTGAGCCGCCCTTGTGCCTGGCCTGGGTGCAGAATTAAAGTGACAGAGCATCTTCACGCATCCATGTTGCCAGGTTGGAAATTTCCTAAGGGTGCTCCGCAGTCACCCACTTCCACTTACTCTTGAAGTCTGGACTCAGAGCTTCTCCCAGAAGGTCCCCTAGACCTGCCCAGGTGTGCACTGAATTCTCCGGAAAAGATGATGGGGAGAAGGGTTAGAAAACATGGCAGAGCTGGGAGGAAAGTGATTCAGGGAAGACAGACCCGAGAAGAGCAGAGCAGGAGGTTTTCTTTCAGGTGATGAGCCTGAACCTGCTAAGAAGAAATCCACAGGGTGGCTCCTGGCAGGAGAAGGGGGCTGCGGTCCTACACTCCAGGAAGTTGATGGGACAGGAGGTTGACTCACCTGCGGACAGAATCAGAGAGGTCAATGCAGCAGTTTTCCTCTTCAGAACTTACGCAGAACTGCTAAGTTGTCATACAACTAGCCTTTTCCAGCAGGCAGTTCATAAGATTGCTTCTTTTCTCTCCTTAAAATCATGTCACCATACAATATGAAAAATACAAGTGTGAAATTTAGCTGAAAAGCTCTGACATGCCTGCATGCATCAGCATTTTCTGGACACTTCACCAGTAACAAATTGAGCCAACCAGTGTCCCTGAGAAGGTGGATTGGAGTGAACCTATTCTTAGTCTTCTACAAAGTGGGATAAATGTCACAGTAAAGGATGTTTTGCTTCTTTGATTTGTAGTTGCTTTTGTACTGTAGGCCAAGTGGCAACTGAGATCACATCTAGATCACTGCTGTGCAAAATTGTGATAATTATTTTGATAATTCAAGTGAAAGGATTCTGAAATTTTTGATATTGTAAATGAACATCTTTTTCAAAAAATCAAGATAATTGCTTGCTATGAATATGCAAATTAGGCCTAAAGCTTGCAAAACACACAGAAAGTGTTTTTGCTAGGTAGAAGGAATCATCTTAGCACCTCCTTAGAGTCATGCAATAAAGCAGAAATGCAGAAAGTGTCACTCTTGTGTTCACTGAATTTGAAAGTAAATTAACTTCAGGCCAAAATGTTCAGTGATGGAGAAAAGTGTAATATAATAACTGATGAAAGCAATAAGCAATGGCTAAGCAGAAGGAAATATAAGCAATTACTAGAACCTACTACTTTTTTGTTTGTCACTGCCTAACATTTTTGCCAATTTCTCTGATGCCTAAAAAACACGAATAGGGTGCCAAAATTGAACTCTGCCTTAAAAATACAGTAATGTGTGTTTTTGATGAAAGCATAATAGAGAACTAATAACAGGTCATATTCCTGAGCATGCCTTTATAAGAACTCAAGGCTTTAAACATATAAAATTACTGTGTGTGTCAAGTCAGGAGCACAAGCAGCATTTCCTCTGCACCTTCCTTTCTCATCCCCACTCCTTTTTCTCATCCCCACCCAACTTCTTCACTCCCTCATGACTAGAGAACAAAGTGATGGGGAAACCAGGGTTTGGTGATAGCAGATTCTGAAACTTCATTCAGAGGAATATTCTGCCTGTAGTGACAGAAATTGCCTCAGGAAATATAACTGGTCAGAATAAGGATGTGGGAGTGCTGGACTTTGACACAGTGTGAACAGTATTATCTATACTTCTGAGAGCTCTTAGGGTGTCCCTCAGGGAAGTGTGAACTTAACCTGCTGTATTAGTCAAGTGTGTTTAGAGAAACAAGACCAATAGCGTTTAACGATATCTATATCTACTTCTCTATCTACTGAGAGAGGAGAGAGATTGAGATTTATTATGAGGAATTGGCTCATGTAAATATGGGCCCTGAGAGGCCCACAATCTGCTTCTGCAAGCTGCAGAGCCAGGAAAGCCAAGCCAGCTGTATAACCATTTGAGTGCAAAGGCCTGAGAACCAGGAGAGCAGATGGTGCAAATTCCAGTCCGAGGGCAGAAAAAATGATGAGATGTCCCAGCTCAAGCAACAAGGCAGAGAGAGAGACAGAGAGAGAGAGAGAGAGAATTCCCCCTTCCTCTACATTTTGTTCTAGCCGGGACCTCAAATTGGATGAGGCCCTGCACACTGGGAAGGGCAACCTGCTTTACCCAGTCCATGGATTCAAATGTTAACCTCATCCAGAAATACCCTCACAAATACAGCCAGAGTCATGTTTAATCTAGGCACCCCGTGGCCAGTCAGTTGACACATAAAATTAACCATCACACCTGCCTAAGTTCACAGAACTGGCAGGTAGGGGAGTCAGGATGTGATTTCAGGAGCCATGTTCCTGACTACCGTCCATACTGCCTTTTATTCAAACTAGCGGTGCTTTAAAAGGCAGAAAGAAGAAAGAAAAAAGGACAATAAGTACATTATCCTCTTGGTTTAGGCCTATTTGCCTCATGTCTGTGGGGTGCTACAGTAGTCCCTTAACTCCCAACTCTTCTTTATTATGTGTTTATATTACATAATATACTATATACAGTATACACACGTACACACATATATGTCTGTGTGTGTGTATATATACATCTTTATGTATATGTGTGTGTGGATTCACACACTAAACCACCACCATGTATTATTACTGGTATTTCTGATTTTCCATCTAAAAATTGTTCTTATGTTGTATATTTAAAACTAATACAACGTTATATGTCAATTATATCTCAATAAAAATGAATACATATATGTGTGTGTGTTGTGTATTTACTATGTATAGTATATTATGTAATATACACATATATACAGGGGCTTCCCTGGTGGCTCAGATGATAAAGAATCTGCTGGCAATACCAGAGACCTGGGTTCAATCCCTGGGTTGGAAAGTTCCCCTGGAGGAGGGCATGGCAACCCACTCCAGTATTCTTGTCTGGAGAATGCATGGACGGAAGAGCCTGGCAGACTACTGTCCATGGGATCACAAAGAGCTGGACACAACTGAGGGACTAAGCCCACACATATATACATACCTCATGCCCACTGTTGCAGATTGACCTCCACTCACTTTTTAAAAACCTCAATAGGTCCTCTTGTTAATAAATAATAAAAGTCGGACTCCTTTATTTGGCAATCAACATTTTGACCAATACTAACTTTTCCAGGCTTATCTGTTACCCACAGATTTGCAGCAAAGACTCAGACATGGCTTAGTGACTAAAGTACCACCATGTATTATTACTGGTGTTTCTGATTTTTCCATCTAAAAATTGTTCTCACATTGTACATTTATTTGTTTATTTATTTTTTTTAATTTTTATTTTTCAGTGGGTTTTGTCATACATTGATATGAATCAGCCATAGAGTTACACGAATTCCCCATCCCGGAACTAATACAATGTTATATGTCAATTATATCTCAATAAAAATAAATTTTATTTAAAAAATATAAAAATTATTTGATATTATACCCCTTAAGGACAATTTGAATAAATTAAGTCACCTGACAAGTCTCTGAAAATGCAAAGGAAAACTGTCCTAGTATTTTAGACCAGAGATTTCCAACTTTCATTTGTTTATCACACAGTTCTAGCTATACCAAGAAAAGTACATCCGTCCATCCATTTATCTATCAGTCTCTCCATCGACATCAACCCAATTCTCACACACACACACACACACACACACACACACACTCACACTCAATGCACGTACTAGAGTCAGTTAAAGCATTAAATGACAATGAAGTTTTATGTAACTGATTTTAGACAAATAAATGTAAAAAGAAATTCCAATATTTTCCCTGCATCAAGGAGGATAATCTGTAACATCCTGGGCATGATGACCCCACATAAAGACCACTGGTCTGTATAGGGGGCACAGGGGTAGAGGAATAACTGCTCTTCGTATACTTGATGAACCAACTGGGACTTTCTTTGTAATTTTGTTTAAGGTGTATTTTGGGACCTCAGTTCAAAGTTCCTCAGTATTTTTGAATTATAAAGGTATACACACATCCCTATGTATTCCTCCTTCTATTTCTTCTCACTAGCCAGGATTTGAGTGCATAATATTTATAGGCAATATGAATATTTTAAAATTTTCAACTATTTTGGATGCCTGTGCTGTATTTTGGAACTGAGGCTGGGGGAGTTTCACAAGGTGCCCAATACTGTCTGTTGCTAAACTAGGCAGAGCGTCGTGGGCCTGCCTGAGTCTCTCCCAGGGCTCGGGGACGGCTGTGTCACTACGCGAAATTTACTGAGGCATTGGGAACTGCGTAACACTGGGCTATGAATCCATCAGGAGTTGTGTTTGTTCAAGCACTGGGTACCCAGGTATGGAATAAAAGACCAAGGAATATTAAGTGAAGTTTGCTTAGTCGTGTCTGACTCTTTGTGACCCCATGGACTATACATTCTCCAGGCCACAATATGGAAGTGGGTAGCCTTTCCCTTCTCCAGAGGATCTACCCAACCCAGGGATTGAATCCAGGTCTCCTGCATTGCCGGCAGATTCTTTACCAGCTGAGCCACAAGGGAAGCCCAAGAATACTGGAGTGGGTAGCCTATCCCTTCTCCAGGGGATTTTCCTGACTCGAACCAGGGTCTCCTGCATTGCAGGCATATTCTTTACCAACTGAGCTATGAGGGAAGCCCAAAGAATATTAAGACCCCCTTTAAAAATTGTAAGTTCTCTGAGGGCTAGAGTTCAAATAGCTTTGGAAAAATAATCACCTATTAAAGATTTTATGGGGAGCATCTCCAAATTAATCTTTTAAAGAATACCATCTGGTCTCTGAACTTAGAGCTTCTTGAAAATGACAGCTGACCCCAAAGTCATTCTCTTTTGCTGTTTTCTGCCTTGGGTTCCAGCAGCCTTCCCAATAAGTGTAAGATATTTGTAAGATTCGTCATCTGTTATTGCTCACTATGTGTTAGGCTTCTAATGTAATAAAAACATTATTTTAAATAGTACATTTTAAAACTTCCTATCCCCTTTTGTGAATGTTTACTAAAGAATCATTATTAAGTCATTAAGGTAAGTATGATAATTTATTATTACATATTTGTTTTTCTACAAAATGAGAACAGCTTGTCTATAATGGTAACAGAATCTTCAGGAACATCTGCTTTGGAGTTAACTTCTAATAGGCCTCACATGGAACAATCTGTTCTCCGTGTACAGGACTCAATCACTGCTGGAGTCCCTGAGAAAAGATGGCACGAAATCAACTCCTGCTGTTTCAATTTATACTATTTTTAAATCATTTTATTTTTGGCTGTAGATGCTCTCTTCTTGAAATATACAACATATAAGAATTCTGCTAAATTCCATTTCCATAGTAAGACCAAACTATTAAATAGGGGAAACATATATAGTGCATTCAAAGAATGTAATTTTTTGCAAATCTTTGAGGTGTTCTTGCCATTTGAGGAATTCCTGCAATGAATCAGGGGACAAGAAAGCTAAGTTACAGTAATTTTTCATAATGTATAGGACAAATGTCTGCAGAACTTTTGTCGTGTGATTAACTGCAGTAGCAATTCATTTGCAACCAATTTCACACATAGTTTTCTGGTTTAACTTTATAAAATACAAATGCAGTTGAGCCAATCTTGCTGTGTAGACTAACCTCTGCTACTCAGTGCGTTCGAGACTCCAGCAGCAAAGACCTGACATAGAAGCTTCTAGAATCATAGACTCTTAGCTCCACCCAGAATTAGAATCTGCATTCTAACAAGATTCTCAGGTGATTCACATACCCCATTAAAGTCTGAGAAATGTGATCTGTAGGGTGGCCTCCCTCAAACTCTGTCGTGGTGAAATTAGTGAAAAGTGGACAATACGGTTTTTCATAAAGTTTAATGTATTCAACTATGTTTTTTTTTTAGTAGATGTATGATTTGCATACATTCTTGGCATTGTTCTTTATAAAAATGATGTTAATTTCAGATGATAGTAGTTTGGTTTTTACTTAGTAAAATAAAAACCCAACAATCTTATGACAGCTATTAACTCTTTACCTTGTAAAAGAAATGCAATAATCTGAGAAAATTTGCTATGGCAAAGGCTAAACTCCCTCACATGCTCTTTAGAATTGTCACCCCTCCTCCAGCCTCTGTCCCCCACCAGAGTCCTCCATTTAGTTCTCCAGCCACCACATTCTAGTCTTCACCTCCCACAACTCTGGACTCCCTGAGTGAAGTTCCTCTGCTGGAAACACGACCTCCATCCAACAAGTTCCTTCACTTTCTTCAAGCCCAGCACAAAGTCTCCACCTGTGAGGTCCTCCTCAATGGCGTTGCTATGATGCTTTGCTCACACTGTTATTATAGTGCTTTTCACACTGCATAAAATGCTTGCTTAGATGTCAGTCAACACATCTAGACAGCATGCTCCTCAAAAACAGACACCACATTCTATCACTGTCTTCTCAGCTCCTAAGAAAGACACACACACACACACACACACACACACACACACACACACACACACACACACACACACACACACACACATGCTCAATATGCATTTGCTGAGTGGCTTTGACATACTTGGAAATAAGCCCTGTTTGAAATAGTTATCATTAAATATTCCATTTGATAGGATAAAAATGGTCAGTGGAAAGGCTACTGGTCTAGATGACCAAATCTCTAAATCTGGTCTCAGTTTGCCCCTCACACGTTATGTGACTTTGGTTGAGTCTTATTTGGTAGGTGTCTCAGTTTCCTTATTTGTAAGACAAGAACACTTGCTTTACTTTGCTGCACTGATTTATCCTGACAGTGAAAGGACTTATGAAAGAGTTTATCAAGTTGAAAGCTAAAACATTAAACAAAAGATTAGGTGTAAGTATGAGGGCATACTTTCTATCTTATCATCCCACTAGGATGAAGACATACCAAAGCTGACGGCACAGAAACAGAGTAGAAAAGTGGTTGTTTGGGGATGAAGGTTGGGGGATATGGATAGAGACTGATAAAAGGGAACATGCTTTCAGTTATAAGAGGAATAAAGTCTGAGGATCTAATGAATAATGTGATTCATTAGAAAAGTTAATCATTTTTAACTATAGTTAAAAATACTCTAATGTATAATTGACATTTGCTAAGACAGTAGAACTTAAGTCTTCTCACCAAAAAAATAAAAAGGTATATATGAAAGGTGATGGATGTGTGAATGAACTTGATGGTGGGAATCCTTTTAAAATGTATTTGAATATCAAATCATTACATTGTATACTTAAAATATATTATAATTTTGTCAATTATACCTCAGGAAAGATGGAAATAAAGGACTGAAAGTATACCATATATGAATATTAGGTCACTGTATTAGTTACTAGGGCAGGTTGCATAACAAATACCAAAGAATGAGTGGACTAAACAGCGGAAATTTATTCTCTCACAGTTTTAGGTGCTAGAAGTCTGAGTCAAGGTGCCAACAAGGTTGGTTTCTTCTGAGGCCCTTCTCCTTGGCTTGTGGATGGCGTCTTCTCCCTGCAGCTTCACATGATCCTCTCTGTGCAGGTCTGTGTCCTAATTTCCTTTTCAGGTAAGGAAACCAGTAATATTAGCATTCACCCTAATAACCTCATTTTAACCTTATTTCTTCTATAAAAGCCCTATCTCTAAGCGCAGTCACATAATGAGGTGTCAGGAGTTAGAACGTCAGCATATGCACATGAGACCATTCAGTCTATAAGTAATTATTTAACTTTGCATTGTCAATATGAAGCTAAGGTACCTCCTATGTGGTTTATCCACTCCAAAAACCTGCCATTTTTTTAAAAAAATATTTATTTATTTATTTTTGGCTGTGCTGGGTCTTAGTTGCTGCACATGCACTTTCTCTAGTCACAGCAAGGAGGGGTTACTCTCTAGTTGTGGTGCACGGGCTTCTCATTATGGCAGCTTATCTTATTGTGGAGCAGGGGCTCTAGGGCACAGGCTCAACATTCGTGGTGCATGGGCGTAGTTGCCCTGCGGTATGTGAAATCTACCCTGACCAGGGATCAAACCTGTGTCCTCTGCATTGGCAGGCAGATTCTTAAAGGCTGGATCACCAGGGAAGTCTGTTTCTAATTTTTTTACAACAGTGGGTAATTTCAGAAATGAAGGTAATGTTAAATTAACCATGGTGAACCAAAGCAATTTATCCTTGGTAAATGGGATTTGATTCTAACATGATGCAAATGTATCAATTTTCACAATATTTTTCAAGTTATAAAAATATAAGAGAAATATAGAAGTATAGGAAGAAAAGTTTTAAGGCTTCCCTCTTCTAATGTGATCCTCTTAAGATGACCAATGTTAAGTTTGTATTTTTTCATATTAAAAAGGCTTGTATGTGAAAATTTACACTAAAACAGATGCACATATGGAGATTCCATATGGAGGTATTTTCATACCCATTTCACTTTTTATCAGTCATGTCACCCATCTTAATATCCCAGTTTCATAATGCAATTTCAGTGGAATTAATTTAACAACTCAACTTGACAGATAATCAACACCTTTCAATGAGGGGAGGGGCAAATAACAGGACTTCCACTTGCCAATAATAGCAGAAAGTCCTAGCACTCAATTCTTTTCTTGTGTAGACCTTGCTCATTGGACTTCTAACAACTATTTCTAATTCCTTCCATCTTGCCTTCTCAGAATATAGAAACAGGAACAAAACAGATGCTCACTTTTGTGGACTCCCTTGCAGCTAGTGGTGGAGATGTGACCTGATTTGTAAGTGTAATATAAGGGAAGTCACTTATATTGCTGAGAGTGATCTGTTTCTTCTCCTGATAAGAGGAAAGCTGTCTACAAATGCTTTTCTCTATCATTGGATAAAGTCTCATGAGGCTGCTAGGCCCAGAGGGAGGGCCAAGAAAGTCAAAGACATCCTTTGACATCCAAAAGAAGAGTTTCCCAGCAATTGGACTACGTTAAAGGGAGAAAGGTCTCTTCATCAAAATATACCAGGTGAATGTATTGTCAACCCACAGCTGACAAAACCCACAGGGACTGACAATACATTTGATTTCTATCAGCATAGCCAACAACAGAGTCATAAAATGTGTTAGAAACGTCTATAAATCTGTAAGAAAAAGAACAGACTTCACAAATGAGGATATCCAATTGACTCATGTTCTTAGTTATCTGAGAAACGCAAATTAAAACCACAGTGGATACTATATACCCACCAGAATGGCTAAAACTTTAAACCTTAAAATACCAAGTTTGGACAAGGATATGGAGCAAGTGAAATGTTCATACATTGTTGGTAGGACTGTAAATTAGTACAATTACTTTGAAACCAACTTGTCAGTTACTGATAAAGATAGACATATGCATACCTTATAACCAGCAATTGTGTTCCTAGATATATCCCCTATGGAAATGAAGACATCATCCACCCAAAACTGTACACAAATGTTCGTATAGCAATATTACTTACAACACCTAAAAACTGAAAATAATACAAATATCCATCAACAGTCAGTTCAGTCAGTTCAGTCGCTCAGTCATGTCCGACTCTTTGCAACCCCATGAATCACAGCATGCCAGGCCTCCCTGTCCATCACAAACTCCCAGAGTTTACTCAAACTCATGCCCATCGAGTCGGTGATGCCATCCAGCCATCTCATCCTCTGTCGCCCCTTCTCCTCCTGCCCCCAATCCCTCCAAGCATCAGGGTCTTTTCCAATGAGTCAACTCTTCGCATGAGGTGGTCAAAGTATTGGAGTTTCAGCTTCAGCATCAGTCCTTCCAATGAACACCCAGGACTTATCTCCTTCAGGATGGACTGGTTGGAACTCCTTGCAGTCCAAGGGACTCAAGAGTCTTCTCCAACACCACAGTTCAAAAGCATCAATTTTTCGGCACTCAGCTTTCTTCACAATCCAACTCTCACATCCATACATGACAGTAGAACAGATCAATTAATTGATCAATTAATCTTGGTATAGTCACACAATGAAGACAATGAACAACTTGGGTAAAATTTACAAACATAATATTGCACAAAAGAAACCAGATTTTAAAAATACACACTATATAATTCTATTTGCATAAAGTTTTTTTGAAAGGGGCAAAACTACTCTAGTGTTAGAAGTCAGGAGAGTATTGGTGAATTTTAGGGAGGGAGAGGTAACTGGGAGAAGAATTGAGGAGGGCTTCTGGGATGTTGCCAAATCTCTGTTTCCTGACCCGGACAGGTCACTTTGTGAAGACTGATCAAACTGTGTACTTATTATTCCACACTTTCCTGTACATGTGTTATACTTCAACTAACAAAGTTTATTGATAAAGACATTACACTGAAAAACAGAGGATGGGAAGTTTGTGTCCCAAGAAAATATTTGAACTTACCCCGCGAAATGAGGAGCTGGTGAAGATTTTTAAGCAGAAGAGTGATGTGATCCAGCCGTACAAGCCCATGGGATAAACTGAGCAGTGGCTAAGGGAAAGAGATTGGTAGGGAGAGCCATAAGGAGCAATATTGTAGGAAAGAGTAAAAGGATGCTGTGCCCTTGGGCCACCACAGTAATGGCTGGAGTATCACACCAGAGAATGAATGTGAAAGCCTGCTGGACTACCACGATCTGTTGGATGCTATGACAATGCAGAGGATGAAGTTAAGAGAAAGACAAATTGATCTGAAGCATATTCTCATTGGGCTTCCCTGGGGACTCAGCTGGTAAAGAATCTGCCTGCAATGCAGGGGACCTGCGTTCAGTCCCCGGGTTGGAAAAATCCCCTGGAGAAGGGAACAGTTACCCACTCAGTATTCAGGCCTGGAGAATTCCATGGACTGTACAGTCCATGGGGTTGCAAAGAGTTGGATGCAACTGAGGAACTTTCACTTTACTTCCTTTTCTCATTACCAGGTGGTGCTAGTGGTAATGGACCCACCTACCAACGCAGGAGACATAAGAGATGTGGGTTTGATCCCTGGGTCTGGAAGATCTCCCAAGGAGGGTTCAGCAACCCACACCAGTGTTCTTGCCTGGAGAATCCCATGGACAAGAGGAGCCTAGCAGGCTACAGTCTATAGGGTCTCAAAGTCAGACACAACTGAAGTTATTTAGCACACAGCACACTCATTACTCAAGTCACTGTCACCCAACAGAGGTATCTTGGAGGTGTCAATGCTGTGGGCAGGAGCAGCAGATCCCACATCCTCACATCTCCCTTCCTCACTATCCTGCCCCCCAACCTAGCAGGAGGTGGCAAACACAGTCTCCTCTCAATGAAGCTAAATTTGCTATCTTTGTCCCTTGATGGTACTGCTCTGTTATTTTCCTTATATCCCAGTGTTTTAACAACCAGAAATGTTTACACTTCTATCAAAGGAATGCCAATCTAGCAGCACAACAAAAAAGCAAATATAAACCTCCCATAGTCAAGTGGTCAAACAGCAGTAACAGAATGAGGCAGAGTGAAATTCTGATGTGATGTGAAAGCAAGTACCCAGATGACAGTACCTACATAGGATTCTCACCTAAACATGCAGCCTGAACCTCACCCTCAGGAAATAATCAGCGAAACCTGAAATCCTGACATTCTACAAGACAACTGGCCTGTTGGACTCTTTTAAAAGAGTCAATAATGTTCTAAATTAAAAAACTAAAGAGGCATCACCAAGTGCAATATAGGAATTTTAAGCAGGAAAAAGCTATGGATGACATTCTCAGAAATTCTAAGTATAAATAATCTTTTGGAGTAGTTTTTAGGTTTGAGATGTGATAATGGGTATACATATGGAGACAGAATTTTCTCATTCTTAAGGAATACATGTTGAAACATTTAGCAATGAAGTGTCATGATGTCTGTATTTACTTAGAAAAACAAATGCAAAAAACTGGTGAACATACCTTTTACCTGGTAAAAGGTATATTCAAGTGTTTGTTGTACTCTTCTTTCAACTTTTCTGTAGATTTTAAATTTTTCAAAAGAGAAATATAAAGAAGAATCCCTAAGTATCATGTAATTAAAAGTAAAACTTGGTTTAAAAAATAAATTTGATTTAGAAACAAGAGGGGCCATAAAACCCCATTCTGGAAACATTTCGCAGGGCAAAATATATGACTGAGTTCCATGTTCTGATCAGTTAATGAAACAAAACGTAGTGAAATGGGATACAGAACCGCAAAGGCCAGAGAAGGAACAAGATGGTAAGTAAATTTATAAAGACAGAGAAGAGAAGGTGAGAACAGATCCCAAAGGCATGTACAGAAGCATGGGGCTCTCACGCTAGGCAAAGAGACAGTACCGTCCTCTGGAAAACTGTTGCTGAAGACAGTTAGTGATCAGAAGCAGCACAGGTCAGTTCAGACGCCAGCTCTGGGACTCACTGGCTAAAGAACTAAAGGCAAGTTTCTTCCTTTTAACTTCCCCAATTTCTTTTTCTTTGTAAAAAATAAGGATTAAAATACAAATATCCACAGGGTTGCTGAGAGAGGTCCATCAAACACGTAGAGAAGTACCCAGCATCACAAGGGGTTAACAGTCACTGCTAGTATGATCACAGATATATTTTACAAAGTTAGGCAGAAATGGATATCCTGGAGTTACAGCTCCATGCAAATTCTGTCAAATGTAGGTGATAGCCCACCTGGTGGGAGAAGCAGCTTGGGGAAATTATAATCAGAAAAGGGGTATTCGAGGATAGTACAGCCTTGGTAATCAAACAGGTCTGGGATATAATACTAGCTCCATCACTTTTTACTTAAGTGTCTCTGGGTAATTACCTTTCCAAGTCTCAATTTTCTTGTGGGTGGCTAAGAAGTTAAAATAATGAATGCCTTGAACCTAAGTGAAAGTGAAGTTGCTCAGTCGTGTCTGACTCTTTGTGACTCCATGGACGGTAGCCTACCAGGCTCCTCCATCCATGGGATTTTCCAGGCAAGAATACTGGAGTGGGTTGCCATTTCCTTCTCCAGGGGATCTTCCTAACCCAGGGATCGAACCCAGGTCTCCTGCATTGCAGGCAGACTCTTTACCATCTGAGCCACCAGAGAAGCCCACAGATATGTATAAAAACATTCTTCATTATATTGTATTATTTTTAAAAAGATTGAACTGAATTAAGTAAGAATTTTTACTTTCATATATAAATAGCAAACATGTTTTGTTTGTGGGGGGAAAGGCATAGATAAGGTAGATGACTTCTGTCTCATGGTTTTTTATTTAAAACAAAAACTGCCCAGCTCTCCACCAGATTTTAGATAGGAAAGATGCTGAGAAGATAAGAAAATGCATCAGCAAGTTACCACATCCCTTTGGAACCCTGATCACCTTTCTCTTCAGTCTTGGGGGCTTTTTAAGCCTTGTTTTCAGTTAGTTATATTTTAGATCAAGTCGGGCAGCACATGGTCACCCAGGTGAGGCTGCTCTATGGAATGGCTATGTTCTATCCTGTGCCCAATACCTTCTTTTTTTCCAAGAAGGAATTTAGGAACTCAACAAGGGCACTCACCTAAAGCACAGTCTAGAGGAGACCACTAGACTAGACTACCATGGCCAACTTCAGCTCTTTCTTCTGCCATGACTTCTGGAGATCTCTCCCAGCACTGGACGTCATGTTGGCAGAAAGGAAGAGATGGTAATCCAAGAGGCAAAGAAGGTCTGTTCAAATTATTGGATTGGGCTAAAAGTATTTTAATTCTAAAAAAATAGACTTTTTTTTTTTTAGAGCAGCTACATTATAGTAAAATTAGCAGAAAGTACAGAGAGTTTTCCCATGTACCCTCTGACCCCACAGCACAGCCACCCATATGATCAACATTCCCAAATAGTGTGATATGTTTGCTACAATGAGTGAACCTATATGGATACATAATTATCACCCAAAGTATATAGTTTATATTAAGGTTTGTTCTTGGTGTTGTACATTCCATAGGTTTGAACTAATGTGTAATGACATGAATCCATCATTATAATATCATACAAAATAGCTTCGCTGACCGAAAAATCTTTCATGCTCTGCCTATTCATTGCTCCCTAGCCCTGAGCTCCTGAAAACCACTGATCTTTTTACTGTCTCCATGGTTGAGTGGATCAGGCTATATTTAACATGGAGTAGATACCTGGTTACTTTTTTCCTGCTAACAAGTAGAAGGAAGTTTGAGAGAAACACCTGAGTAGTTACACACAGTTGGAGGGAGCTATTTTTGTAAAGATGAAGTTGGAGCATGAGTTCAGTTTTCAATGTTGCTACATTGCTTTTAATAAGTTGAAGGGTGGAAAGGCCACTGTAATAGCCTAGTGGTCAGGAATACTGAGTGTAGTGGTTCATTTTATGCGTCAACTTGACTGAATCACAGGGCACATGAATATTTGGCTAACCATTATTTCTGGGTGTATCTGTGAGGGTGTTTCTGGATGAGATTAATATTTGCATCAGTAAGCTAAGTAAAGCAGATTGCCCTTTCCAATGCAGGTGTACTTCAGCCAATCCACTGATGGCTTCATCAGAACAAAATGGGGATGGAATCTCTTGTCCTTGGCATGAGAATTTTACCATCAGCTCCTCTGATTCTCAGGCCTTTGGTCTCAGACTGGAATTTACAACCCTGGCTTTCCTGGATCTCCAGCTTGTAGATAGCACATCTTGGGACTTCTCAGCTTCCATACTTGTATGAGTTGATTCTTATAACAAATCTTTCTCCCTCTCTCTCTACATATATCTCTTATAGTTTCTTTTGGTTCGTGTTTCTATTTCTCCAGAGAATTGTGACTAATACACTGAAATGTGTGACTTACCAGAACATAGGTTGCAGTTAAAGCCACGATGTGGATGATATCTTCCCAAGAGGGTACTTTAGGAACAAAGAGACAGTACCTAGGTCAGCACCCCGAGGTCCAAACCAACTCTCTGCGACCCTATGGCCTATAGTCCACCAGGCTCCTCTGTCCTTGGGATTCTCCAGGCAAGAATATTGGAGTGGGTTGTCATGCCCTCCTCCAGGCGATCTTCCCCACCCAGGGATTGAACCCACATCTCTTATGTTTCCTGCATTGGCAGGTGGGTTCTTTACCACTAGAACCACCTGGGAAGCCCAGGATTAAGAAGAAATCTGTAAATAACATGCAGAAGCAGAGGCCAGAGCGGGGAAGAGTGAAACCAAGAAGCTGTGCTATCACAAAAAGCTAGAACTTAACCACACCAGAAAATTGGACAGAGAGGCATTTAAAATAGAATTTGGACTTTTTCCATTGCTGACTTGAGATGTTCAAACAGCAAGTTCTATACGTTGACTTGCTTAATTTTCATAACATCTCTGTATGCATTTGAAATATCACTGCCTAAGATATTCATTTCATTGCAAATGGAAATGAATATTGCTTCTTAAAATGTTTTCCTGTGAGGCTTAGTGGGGAACTGACATGATGCCAAAACACCACTGCACAGATTGCTCATTGTCAGAAAGGGGGCAATGACAACACTCCATGGAAGGACTTGACTGTGATCTGTGTCAGCATCACAGAGATTGGGGAGCCAGACAGTGGCTTCTCCTTTGGTGGAAAAATACAAACTCTGTGCTATTCCTTAGGAGGGTCCTTGTCCAAAATGGTTAATCTGAGTTTAACGAAGCCTATCTACTTGCCTCTGGTTTATGGAGAAATATAGGTAAAGGAGAAAGTGAAGTGGCTTCACAAGGACAAAAACAGATGAAATCAGGAGGTGGGACTTTCTATAGGACAATAGAAATCAGTACACAGAACACAGTATAACTGTCCCTTCAAAAAGTTAATGTTGTATGAAGAGGGGTGGGGAGGGGGGTAAAGGGGGAACTGTGTTTTATTAAGAGATACTATACTGGACATAATTATGCAATATACAGTCCTGAATCATATCCTGGTGTGTTTACACAGAAAGGCAAGTTTGGAGATAATTGGAAAACAACTATGAATTGATATTGGTGATATGGGAAGTTATTAATTTTATTAGGTATGATAATAATCACATGATTACAAAGCAAAAGCTTAATGTCTAAAAATGCATATGTGGAGTTGAACTGCTGTACTATCTATAATTCACATTGCAATACTGTAATTGCATTACTTTGCCAACAAAGGTTTGTATAGTCAAAGCTATGGTTTTTCCAGCAGTCATGTATGGATGTGAGAATTGGACCATAAAGAAAGCTGAGCGCTGAAGAATTGATGCTTTTTAACTGTGGTGTTGGTGAAGACTCTTGAGAATACCTTGGACTGCAAGGAGATTCAACCAGTCAATCCTAAAGGAAATCAGTCCTGAATATTCATTGGAAGGACTGATGCTAAAGCTCAAGCTCCAATACTTTGGCCACCTGATGCAAAGAGCCAGCTCATTAGAAAAGGCCCTGATTGTAGGAAAGATTGAAGGCAGGAGAAGGGAATGACAGAGAACAAGATGGTTGGATGACATCACTGACTCTGTGGACATAAGTTTGAGCAAGCTCTGGGAGTTGGTGATGGACAGGGAAGCTTGGCATGTTGCAGTCCATGGGGTCACAAAGAGTTGGACACAACTGAGCGACTGAACTGACACCTTATGCTGGAATATTTTAACCTGCTCCCAACATATTAATAAGGCAAACAGAGCAGAATTAGACATTACTAAAGTTCACCAGTATCTGATTGCCCCTACTTTCTAATGCCTGGAGAAGTACACTCCCCCATATTCTTGAAGTTAACCTAAGAGTGGTTGGGAAAGAAAATTAGATCTCACCAAAGGAAAGTGGGCAGAAATAATAGAGTAGTTCAGGGGCAAACATTTAATCACCTGTATCATCTCTCCAGATTGCTTTTAGCCTGTCCCACAAGAAACCCAGAAGCCTCTTGTTTTGATTTAGGTATCATAACATTATGGAGTCTTTGTCAGCCTGGACCCCCAAGTGATGCCCAAATGATATACAAAGTACAGCCTTGATCTTCCCACCAACTTATGTTGAACATACGGCAGAATATTTTATTGCTTTCAAAGTCACTGTGAAGCCACTGGGGTTGTTTGTTACTGAAGTATAAGGCAGACCTTTCCTGTAACTGACTAAGTGATGGGTGTATTTTATTACTTTACTTTTCTGAAATATTTTACAATAAAAAGTCTAAATAATGATCTTTTGAAACTGAGTGTCTATACCACTGGCATTAATTCACTGAGATTCTTGCTTATTCACAACTTCTTTTGTGATGCTGGAGCCAACTCCATATCGTCAGAGTAAATATTTTGGTATACTGAAAAGAGTCAGGACCACATACTGCTTCTAAAAAATTTTTCTGATTGACATGAGTCATATTTTTTGAATGTCAGTTTCCCTCCTTATAAAATGAAAAATTTGGACAAGACAGTCCCTAAGGTGCTTTCCATTTACAAAATGTAATGACTAAGCAATTTAGGGACTTAATACCACTTGTTTTTAAGTGGATATAAACACACACACACACACACATATATATTATTCACATTGATTTTAAATCTATTTCCTTTTCCTTGAACTTAAATTTCATTCTTGATTGTATTAACTTGCTCCTTATGTAGATACACTGCTTAAGGAACAAATTTTTAAGAAATTTTGGGGATGGAGAGCAAGTAAATTCTGTTTTACTCTCTCAAGACATCAACTGGAAATAATAGGCCATATGAGGCATCAGTGCCTATGAAGCACCTTGAAGAGGGACAGAGCCAGAGGAGAAAATTTAGTACATGATGCACTTATAAACATAAGGCTATTTAAAGTTCTTATTCTTAAGTAGAAAGCTGGACCTACTTTAAATGTAAAAATCAGGACTTGAATGCTATTTTGAGGCAATAAATGGAATGCCTGAACAGAAATAGCGATTGATGAAATACCTCATTGGAATAATATACTTTAATAAGACTGTGGTGACTAAGGGCCTGAGGTTGAAAGCAAAGACTTCCCATCGTCACTCCTCTGGCATCTACTTGAGGGAGCTCACTGGGGCAACGCTCTTGCTGTCTCTCCTCCCACTCTTTTCTTCACCCCAGGGAAGAGAAGAGATTCATCTCATTGGTTGTTTGGGGGGAAAAATCAGGGTTTGTGACTTAGCCCCTTCCTTTTCTGTCTCTGTTTAGGATCTAGATCTAACTATCTGAAAAGTATGCTTTCTTTGCCTCTCTGTGCCTTGAGTGTTAGGTGATCAAGTCTGGGCCTGAAGATGGGGAGGCAAGTATTGAGTTGGCTAAAAAGTTCGTTCGGGTGTTTCCATAACATCCTTAGAGAAAAAAATCTGAACAAACTTTTTGGCTAACCCAATAGTTCTAACAGCCAATTGGTTGTCCAGTAATGACGGTGACTGAGTGAACAAATCTTGTTCTGGAGCCCAGCACTGGCAAGCTTATTGGATTGCAGGTGCAAAGCCACATTAGCTAGTAGCCCTAACCAGAGATCAAAGTAATAGAGGAAAACCTGAGATAACACACACATGGACATGGATGCCCTACCTCCTGCTCCATCTCTCAATAGTGTTGGGGTGGGGGTAATGTGTAGTGTGCATTTTTGAGTTTGTTAATATTTGATGATGCTATAGAAGAAATAAAATAAATGGGCAAAAAGGAAAATAAGTGGAAAGGAGGAAACATGTAAGATAAATAAGTATAGATGTAAGGCATAAGTGTAGATAAGTAGATAATAAGCATTTGGAGTGGAAGGTATTGGCAAAATTCCTAGGATATGCAGATAAAGAGAAGAAGTTCCCAAGCAGAGTCTATGTATGCTAAACACAGAGAGAGAAGGAAGGCAAAGACTCAGAGAAATCTAAAATTCACAACTATAAATATCCAGTAGGCACTGGGGTACTAAATATTCATGAGGTTTTAATTCAACCACCCTTTCAAGTTCCATGTGGCCTTCATCTAAGTGCAACTAGAACCTATAGCTTCTTAGCAAGCTAACTGGCAAACGCAGCTGGACCAGACATCCTTGTCTCACTGGCCACAGGCACCTTCTCTGATTGCACCTCCTTGTTCAAATCTCAATTCCAGTCCTTAGAGCATTACAACAGAAACACTGATGATGCAGAGATAGACACCCAACAGGAATCCTGTGTTGGCAGGACACAGAGCATGGCCTTCCCGCCCTGCTTGCATCTTATCCTGAGTTCATTAACTAATCCTATACATTCCGCCTAGCTTATCTCTGTGTTTTAAAGTGACTCAATAAACTAAGTGCTTGGAGCAGTTACATTTGGCACCTTCTATGCTGTGACCTCTGGGACCTCTTGGCTGATGAGTGTCCAGTTGGCAATGAATATGGGGATGACTCTCAACGAAGGTAATATAGGTCAGACCAGAGAAATGTTCTCTGAAACTGAAGCAATATTTAAGAGGGAAATCTTCAAGCTAAGGGGACTATGAAAAACTGACTCATGGTCTATTGTAGAAACGCATTAAATAAGAAATCAGAAATAAATTCAGGTCAAAACTCAATAGAGGCCTGATCAAATCTATAGAGAAAAAATCAAAATCCCAAATCAAAGGAGATGGCTTTAGTGTTAGTGAGAGCTATGTCTAATGTGGATAAGTAGATACATTTGGCATAAATCAAGTGAGGCTGCAATAACTCACCCCTGGGAACTGACTGTGGAGGATTCTGACACCCGACATCCCAACTCTGCCCAGAGCATATAGAGAGGAACATGATGATCAAGCAAAATAGCTTTTGCAAAACCCCAAATACTGCTCATGGTCTGTCACTCATCATAAAAATGAGAAACTTAAACCAGATCAGAATTAAATGAATAAAAGTTTAATCAAATCTTAATTAAGAAACACAATGAATTAGCAGAGTGAAAGAAATTCTAAGTCAATCCATCGCTATAGTTTTTGTCTTTTTAGGGATGTCTTACAAATGGAATCATACCATATTTAATCTCTTGAGCCAGGCTCAGAAGTTTCACTCAGCATAATGCCTTTGTGATTGATCCCAGTTCTGTGTGTATCAGTTGTGTGTTCTTCTCACTGCTGGACAGAATCTTGTGGTATGGTTGTACTGCAGTCTGCTTATCTATTCACTTATTAAAAAACATTTGAGTTGTTATCAGGTTTGGGTTATTACATGTAAAACTTGTGCAAATTTTGGTGTAAAAAGAACTATTTTTCTGGGGTAAAAAACTAGGAATGAGGTTGCAACCAAAAGTGGGAAGTATGTGTTTAACTATATGAAGTTCATGTTTAACTATAAACTGTCAAACCCATTTCCACAGCAGCTGTACTATTCTGCATTCTCAGCAATGTCTGAGAGTTCCAGTTGCTTTGCATCCTCACCAGCACTTGGTGGTATTAGTACTTTTTATCTCAATCATTCTGACAGGTATATAGTATGTGCATGTGTGCTCAGTCATGTCTGACTCTTGGCAAGTCTATGGACTGTAGCCTTCCAAACTCCTCTGTCCATAGGATTTTCCAGGCAAAAATACTGGAACGGGTTGCCAGTTCCTCCTCCAGGGGATCTTCCCGAACCAGGAATCAAACTCCAGTCTCCTGCATCTCTTGTGTTAGCAGGTAGATTCTTTACCTCTGAGCCACGTGGGAAGCCCCTAGTATATAGTGGTTCCTTCTTAAATTCTCTTTTCTATTTCTTTCTTGGGAAACTTTCCAGATCCATTGGTCATCCCCTCCTCAAAAAAAAAGTTCTTTCATTCCTAAATGTCATGCCATGAAAGTCTTGATAGTATCAGCATCATTTAAGTTCAGTTCAGTCACTCAGTCATGCCTGACTCTTTGCGACCCCATGGACCACAACACGCCAGGCCTCCCAGTCCATCACCAACTCCTGGAGTTCACCCAAACTCATGTCCATTGAGTTGGTGATGCCATCCACCCATCTCATCCTCTGTTGTCCTCTTCTCCTCCTGCCCCCAATCTTTCCCAGCATCAGGATCTTTTCAAATGAGTCAGCTCTTCGCATCAGGTGGCCAAAGTATTGGAGTTTCAGCTTCACCATCAGTCCTTCCAATGAACACTCAGGACTGATCTCCTTTAGGATGGACTGGTTGGATCTCCTTGCAGTCCAAGGGACTCTCAAGAGTCTCCTCCAACACCACAGTTCCAAGGCATCAATTCTTCAGTGCTCAACTTTCTTTATAGTCCACCTCTCACATCCATACATGACTACTGGCAAAACCATGGCCTTGACTAAACGGAACTTTGTTGGCAAAGTAATGTCTCTGCTTTTTAATATGTTGTCTAGGTTGGTCATAACTTTCCTTCCAAGGAGTAACATCTTTTAATTTCAATGCTGCAGTCACCATCTGCAGTGATTTTGGAGCCCCCCAAAATAAAGTCAGCACTGTTTCCACTGTTTCCCCATCTATTTCCCATGAAGTGATGGGAGCAGATGCCATGATCTTAGTTTTCTGAATGTTGAGCTTTTTTATTTTTTATTTTTTTCTTCCAGTGGGTTTTGTCATACATTGATATGAATCAGCCATTAGTTACACGTATTCCCCATGCCGATCCCCCCTCCCACCTCCCTCTCCACCTGATTCCTCTGGGTCTTCTCAGTGCACCAGGTCTGAGCACTTGACTCATGCATCCCACCTGGGCTGGTGATCTGTTTCACCATAGATAATATACATACTGTTCTTTCCAAACATCCCACCCTCACCTTCTCCCACAGAGTTCAAAAGTCTGTTCTGTACTTCTGTGTCTCTTTTTCTGTTTTGCATATAGGGTTATCGTTACCATCTTTCTAAATTCCATATATATGTGTTAGTATGCTGTAACGTTCTTTATCTTTCTGGCTCACTTCACTCTGTATAATGGGCTCTAGTTTCATCCATCTCATTAGAACTGATTCAAATGAATTCTTTTTAATGGCTGAGTAATATTCCATGGTGTATATGTACCACAGCTTCCTTATCCATTCGTCTGCTGATGGGCATCTAGGTTGCTTCCATGTCCTGGCTATTATAAATAGTGTTGCGATGAACATTGGGGTGCATGTGTCTCTTTCAGATCTGGTTTCCTCGGTGTGTATGCCCAGAAGTGGGATTGCTGGGTCATATGGCAGTTCTCTTTCCAGTTTTTTAAGAAATCTCCACACTGTTCTCCATAGTGGCTGTACTAGTTTGCATTCCCACCAACAGTGTAAGAGGGTTCCCTTTTCTCCACACCCTCTCCAGCATTTATTGCTTGTAGACTTTTGGATAGCAGCCATCCTGACTGGCGTGTAATGGTACCTCATTGTGGTTTTGATTTGCATTTCTCTGATAATGAGTGATGTTGAGCATCTTTTCATGTGTTTGTTAGCCATCTGTATGCCTAAAAATATGGAACGCTTCACGAATTTGCGTGTCATCCTTGCGCAGGGGCCATGCTAATCTTCTCTGTATCGTTCCAATTTTAGTATATGTGCTGCCGAAGCGAGCACTGAATGTTGAGCTTTAAGCCAACTTTTTCACTCTCCTCTTTCTTTCATCAAGAGGCTCTTTAGTTCTTCTTTAGTTCTGCCATAAGGGTGGTGTCATCTGCATATCTGAGGTTATTAATATTTCTCCCGGAAATCTTGATTCCAGCTTGTGCTTCTTCCAGCCCAGTTTTTCTCATGATGTTCTCGTTATATAACTTAAATAAGCAGGGTGACAATATACAGCTTTGACATACTCCTTTTCCTATTTGGAACCAGTCTGTTGTTCCATGTCCAGCTCTAACTGTTGCTACCTAACCTGCATACAGGTTTCTCAAGAGGCAGGTCAGGTGGTCTGGTATTTCCATCTCTTTCAGAATTTTCCACAGTTTATTGTGATCCACACAGTCAAAGGCTTTGGCATAGTCATCATCTAAGTGGCAATGCAAATCCTGTCTTTGCTTCTCCACTTACTGTCTTTGTGATCTTTGTCATGTTACTTCTCTGTACCTCAGTTTACTCTTCTGTGAAATAAGACTGCTAATAATAGTACAGCTATCTCATAGGGAGGTTGCTAGGATAAATATAGTGATAAACGTAAACAATGCCTGCCAAGCAGCAAGGTCTGAAAAATATTAAACTTTATTGTTATTATTTAAAAAAAAAAAAAAAAGCTCTTTCACTTACTACATACCTGGAAGAAAAAGAATGGAAAGGGACTGAGGGGAAAAAAAATCCAAACAACTAGAACAGCAATAAAAATTTCAAACATCATCATCAGAAGGGATTTGGTATCATATGGTATAAAATAAAAATAATGTCTTTTCTTCTCTGAGAAGAAGACCACACAAAACCAACGGTACATTCAAATGTTGGGCATATATATCTAACATCTGGTAACCCTTCTGTGAGGTTATGGGAAGATCCAGGAAACTCAAAAAACCTCACAACAGCAAGACGGCTTTTGAATAACCTAAGCAAGCCCTTCACTCTTGCCCCTAGCAGTTTCTTCCTGTGAGCTGGAAGTCACTATGTTTGACAACTATACTTTCTTGTCTCTGTTTTACATTAGCAAGTAGACTGTGGGGATAAAAATCTGTCCCATTCCAAATCTGAAATGATACAAATTTCTTGCATGTGTGCACATGCACACACTTTCTCTGACAACATATTGGGCATTAGAACAAACTGTGACAATAACTCAAAACTGTCCAGAAACACTGACGACTGCTAGTACAATGGGCTAGATGTACTGGGGTACATCTAACAAGAACCCGGCGGCAGGCCCGCTTCTCTCTGCATACAAAAGGAAGAGGTACACCATACAGCAGGCCAAACCGGAACCAAGGGCACATCATTCTTATGTGATGCTACATCCTCCTTGAAAGGGGACTTGCTGGTTTCTCAGAGCTCACAGAGGGAGAGGGGAGGACCCACTGGGTACCTGGGTCCTTCATAACCTGGCGTGTTACAGCCCATGGGGTCACAAAGAGTCGGACACAACTAAACGACTGAACTGAACTGACCTATCTGCTCTAGAGCTCTAATTGAAAAAGTCAAATGCTGAATCTTGAGATACTCCTAAAATTAATTAGTAATTTTGGGTGGTTTGGTTCTAGTTCTAAGTAACTTCATGGAAAGCCTAGACTTATCTTTATTTGTTCAGTAAGAACAAATCTTACCAGGAATCTAATTTGTATTAGACATTGTAGTGGCCCTTGGAATACCATAGCTAACAAAGTATGAAAAAGTGAAAGTGAAGTCACTCAGTCGTGTCTGACTCTTTGTGACCCCATGGACTGTAGCCCACCAGGCTCCTCTGTCCATGGGATTCTCCAGGCAAGAATACTGGAGTGGGTTGCCATTTCCTTCTCCAGGGAATCTTCCCAACCCAGGGATCAAACCCAGGTCTCCCACATTGCAGGCAGGCACTTTAACCTCTGAGCCACCAGGGAAGCCCATATGAGGGGCTATTTTCCTGGATTTTACAGTGTAGCAGTAATTTGGGTGCCGATCCTGGGAGTATAGAGAAAGGTCACAGACAGTATTCAAAGTAGTTGTGAATTCAATCCTGGGCTACAGATTTGAAAAAGAAAAGCCCCAACTATCAAAATTTGATATGTGGCTCAGGATTACATTTTCCTTAATTAAACCTGTGCACCAGTAACATCACGTTAAGTGGTGTGCTTGCTAAACATACATGTTCTTACTCTCATATTTACTATGAAACAAAGTCAGCTTTCTTTTTGGAGCTGAAGGTGCCTTCTGACTCCAAAGACAGGAAGATTCCAGGGCATTTGCTTGACTCTGGTAGATTGACTCTCACGGAACTGACATCAGTCACAGGGGTTTCCATACTCTCCCCTTAAGGGTAGCGTGTATACAGAAGGAACAGGAGAAGTCTCCCTTCCCTCTTAACTCTATTTTCTAAGAGACTTAGTAAAAGATCTTTGGTGTTGTGATATTAGGAAGCATTTTTTTTTCTCTCTCAGAAGTACAATTGAGTTACTTTTGCCTCTTGTTTGGAATTCGGCTTCTGGTAATGGCACAGTAGTTCATATTGGACCAAATCTCTTGCAGATAACAATTGAAGCTCTAAACAAACACAAACAACAACAAAAACCCACAGAAAACTAACTGAAGGAAGAAGTGAGAACAGGAAAAAACGGGAGTGGAGTTGACACTTGGAAGAATGGTACATTACTTAGTTATTCTCCCTCTTTTATGGATTTTTGCCTGAGGGTAAGCTTCAGTCTATGCGCTGGCTAAAACTCAGAAACCTGCACATTTGTATTCATTGTCCCAGTACAAAGTTCCCCAATGTACTGGCTGAGGAATCAGAGGAGAAATGTAAGGGCAACCACACAAGCTAAAAGTTAAGGGGAGAAATCTCAGAAAAAGAATTACAGACCAGATGCCCCAAATTGTCTGTGTAAAGACTGCCCATCTCTGACTGGCCTTTGAATGATGCATGAGCTTGGCAGACTGCAAGCAATACAGCTAAGGCTAAAAGAAGTAACAGGAGAGCTCAGCTACTGCCACTGCAAGAGAGACAGAGTCTGTGTTCAGACAAGTTAATTGCCTGCCAAAACAAACTAATCAATGCTATTCAGAGCAACAACAGAATCCAGAATCTCTATAATACATCACCACAATGTGCAGAATATAACCCAGAATTATTAGATACATGAAGAAACAGAGAAACATGACTCATAATAGAAGCAGTGCTTCTAAAACATTTTGATCTGAGGAACTCTTTGTAGTTTTAAAAACTATTGAGGACCCCAACAGGGCTTTATCATGCATATTGTATCTATTGATATTCCCTTATTAAAAATTAAAGTTGACATTTTACAAAATTTATTAATTTCTTAAAATGTGTGTGTATATTCAGTTGATTCCGATGCTTTGTGACCCCATGGACTGCAGCCTGCCAGGCTCCTCTGTCCATGGGAATTTTTCAGGCAAAAATACTGGAGTGGGTTGCCATTTCCTCCTTCAGGGGATCTTCTTGACCTAGCGATTGAACCCACATTTCCTGCATCTCCTGCACTGGCAGGTGGATTCTTTACCACTGAGCCACCTGGGAAGCCCAGCTATTTTAAAATAGTAAAAATAAATACAGTACATGTCAATATAAATAATATGTTTTCATAAAAAATAACTATATTTGGCAAAATAAAAGCAATTAATGAGTGGCATTATTTACATTTTTTCAAATCTTTGATGTTTGATGATAGAAAAATAGCAAGATTCTCATGTTTGCTTATGCATACAACCTATTGCAATGTTTTGGGTTGGTTTACATTAAGAAGGTAATCTGGCCTCATATAGTTGGAGAGATAGGAATATTTTAATAGCCTTCACAGATAATTGTGGATATTCTTCTTTAACACTGTACCAAAATTTGAGAAATAGTAGTTTCTTAAAGATTTGTTGCCACGTGGAATCTGAAACTGGTAAATTTCATATGCTATTATATTAAAATCCATTGTTTTATATTGTACCTTTAATTCATGCATGAGTTTACAACACTAGCTTTGGTCATTTATAAAATACTGGTTCATTAAGTCATCTAGAACTTTTAAATGTTGACTCATTTCATTGTTCAATATTAAAAATCACAGTCATTAATATCATTACTGATCTCATTAGGCAAGTCTTTAAATACCAAGAAACTCTTATGCTCATGATGATGGTTATAAATTTTTTAAAATTCCAATTTTCACTGAAATTTCAAATTATATTGCAGGTAAAAATATTTTCAATTTCCCTGAAGTGACAAACTCTTATTCACTTTTTAAAAAATGTCTACCAAATGCTGAACTCTGAATTACCAGTGTGGCTACTCATTGTTCTTTAAGTTAAAAATGGTATTTCATGAAAGAATCAGCTAGTTCTGCTCACAGCTCAACAAATCACCAAGTACTTTTTAAATCTGCTTTTTTATGCAGCAAAGTGGTTTATGCATGATTCACACCTTGTTAGAGAATATTTAAAAGATCTGTATTTAAAAGTTGAGATTTGAAGAAAGTAATAGTTTCATTTGGCTTCATCCAGGAAATTCTTAAATAACTAGCCACTAGTACAGCTTGATTCATTCTAAAACGTCAGGAGTTTTACTGACAGCTGCTTTTGTACAGTCATTGCAAATGTCGGCGTATTGAAACAGGCAAATAACACACTAGTATTATTAGTAAAATAGTTTTAACTTTTCAACTCCCCAAAAAGCATCTTGGGAACCTCAGGAGCCTGCAAACCATGCTCTGAGAAATGTTGCACAGGAGAAAATATAAACAATGAAGGCTGACCTCAAGAGCACCCAGATCGGGACTTCCCTGTGGTTAAGAATCTGCCTGCTAACACAAGGGATATGGGTTCAATCCCTGGTCAGGGAAGATTTCACGTGCTTGGAGCAACTTAGCCCATGCACCACAACTACTGATCCCCATGCTATAGCTACTACAGCCTGCTCACTCTGGAGCCAAGCTCCACAAAAAGAGAAGCCCCCACAATGAGATGCCCATATATAGCAATGAAGACACAGTAGAGCCATAAATAAATGTAGAAATGTCACCCCAATGTTTAAGATGAGAAACTTCCCTTTATAGTCTTACTTCAGTGGCTGGGGCCTGCAAATTAAACTGGCAAAAGAGATCAATAGGAGAAAAAAGGATGTTTTTTCTATGTATATTTATACAGGAACTAACCAAAGAAGTAGTTAACTTCCTATATGGTTAAAGTTAGAGGCTTTAGACCTAACTTAGAAGGAGAATGAGAGCAGACTTGTGTGAGAAGAACAAAAAAGTTTCATTAGGCAAGACAAATGGGTTTTAAGAAAACCAAACTGAAGATAAGAACATCTGTGATAATGTTTGTTTCAGCAGGTGTGAGTGGAGTGGTCTTTCTTTCTTCTTCATGGCTGTGGAACTTCCCAAAGAAGGGATTTACAGTAAGTTTAGTTTATTTTGATTTCTCTTCTGGGAGTAGACCCGCTTCCAAGATGAGATTTATGACAGCCTCATTTCTCAGAAGCTCCTGCTGAGTCAGATAAAGGAAGCTCTGAGAAAGCTCCTTTTTACATCTGTCAACTCTCAAATATTTGCAGCTTAAAATAAGAATGCTGCTGTGGAGCTGGGATAGGTGGATGTAGATCACCAGAGCTGGTTACAGGGAACTGAAGAAGGGGAATCTCTGCCATAGACTCAGTTGTGTGTCCTCAAATTCATATGTTGAAGACCTAACCTCTAATGAAACTGTATTTGGATATATGACCCTTAGAGAGGTAATGAAGATGAGTAACATCAAAAAGGTGGGGCACTAATTCTATAGGACTTAACAGAAGAAGAGGCAGAGACATCAAGTAAGCACACATTACAGAGGAGAGGTGGACATAGCTATAAGGTGACCATCTGCAAACCAAGGAGAGAGGATTCACAAGAGACCAAATCTCTGGACACTTTGACATTGGACTTCTAGCCCTGTTTGTGGTATTTGCTATAGCAATCCAATTTGACTAATAAACCCTCTTTAGACTTCTTTGGGCTTCCTGGTGGGGAAGAATCTGCCTGCAAGTGGGAGATCCTGGTTCCATTCCTCGGTCTGGAAGATCTCCTGGAGAAGGGAATGGCTACCCACTCCAGTGTTCCTGCCTGGAGAATTCCATGGACAGGGGAGCAAAGAGTCGGACACAACCAAAGTGACTGAACACAAACATGCAGACTCCTTTACAGATGTAGAGGACAGAATCAAATTATTACCTCCTGGGAAAGAGTCTAAGGAACAAAGCAGAAGAACCCCAAGATCTGAAGAGAATGGGCTAAACCACAGCTTTCCAGTCACACTCCGACAGAGCAGAAGCTCTTTTTACCTGACTGAGAGGTAAGAGAGAGACACTATAACTTTGAGGGCTAAGAGAGGTAAAAAGTAATGGGATTGGCCTTCAAATCTTAGAGTTTTATGCCAATTCTCATCCTAGACATGCTAACAGCCAAGCAGAGATTTATTGTCTAGTGGGGACGGCAACATTTAAGCTTTCCCAGGGTCTGTCTGGGAGAACATGATGCAGGCAGGAAACGTCAAAGGATCCAAGGGGGCAGGGAAAGACAAACAGGTGGCTTAGAGGAGAAGGCTGGATGAGAGGCATGGAGGTATTCCAGAAGTGTCCAAGACCAAGTGACCAGGGTAGACTTCCAGCTCAGTTCAGAGCAGCACAGACTTACTGGTTTTGAATTAGAGTCCAGGTGGACCGTGGCATCTATCTTTTATTTTGTGTTAGTAATTTTAAAAATGTTACAACAATTTTAGACTTACGGAAAAGTTGATAATAGAACAGATAGTTCCTATATACCCTACTCCAAGTCTTTTCTCCTGTTATTAACATCCTACTTTAGTATGGTACATTTGCTTCAACCAATGAACCTATATTGACATGTTATTGTCAAGTAAATGCTATACTTTATCTGGATTCCCTTAATTTTTACCTAATGTTCATTTTCTGTTGCAGGATTCAGCCAGGATTCCATATTCCATTTAGTCATCATGTCTCCTTAGATTCCTCTTGGCTGCGACAGTTTCTTAGACTTATTTTTGATTGTTTTGATAGTTTTAAGTATTGGTTAGGTATTTTGCAGAAAGTCCCTTAATTGGGATTTGTCTGACATTTTAAATCACAATTAGTATGTGGTTATGGGTTTTGGGAGGAAGACCATGGAGGGAAGATGCCATTCTCATTACACCATATCAAGGGTACATATTAATTTTGTTACTGCTATTGATTTTAACCTTGATCTCTTGGCTGTGGTGGGGTCTGTCAGGTTTTCCCACTCTAAAATTAGTCTTTCTATTCCCCTTTCTACACTGTACTCTTTGGAATAAGTTACTGCATGCAGCCAACATTAAGTAATGGAGAGTAATGCACTCCCTCCTTGAGGGCAGAGTGTCTACACAGATTATTTGAAACTCTTTTGCTTGGGAGATATGCCTCTTCTCCCCCATCTATTTATTTAATCATTAATTTATACCAATAAATATCCAATATTCATGGATATTTATTATATGCTTTGGCTCAGTTGGTAAAGTGTCTGCCTGCAATGTGGGAGACCTGGGTTTGATCCCTGGGTCGGGAAGACCCCCTGGAGAAGGAAATGGCAACCCACTCCAGTACTCTTGCCTAGAAAATCCCATGGACAGAGGAGCCTGGCAGGCTACAGTCCATGGGGTTGCAAAGAGTTGGACATGACTGAGCAGCTTCGCTTTCTTTCTTTCTTTCTTTCTTGAGTTAATTTAGCAGTGGCCACAGGACTAGAAAAGGTCAGTTTTCATTCCAGTCTCAAAGAAAGGCAATGCCAAAGGATATTCAAACTACCGCACAATTGCACTCATTTCACATACTAGCAAAGTAATGCTCAAAATCCTTCAAGCTAGGATTCAACAGTATGTGAACTGAAAACTTCCAGATGTACAAGCTGAATTAAAAAAAGGCGGAGGAATCAAACATCAAATTGCCAGCATTTGTTGGATCATAGAAAAAGCAAGGGAATTCCAGAAAAGCATCTTCTGCTTCATTGACTATGCTAAAGCCTTTGACTGTGTGGATCAAAACAAACTATGGAAAATTCTTAGAGCTACGAATACCAGAAGCTTTACTTGTCTTTTGAGAAACCTGTATGCAGATCAAGAAGCAACAGTTAGAACCGGACATGAAACAATGGACCGGTTCATAATTGGGAAAGGAGTACATTAAGGGTGTATATTGTCACCCTGCTTATTTAACTTCTATGCAGAGTACAGCATGCAAAATTCTGGGCTGGATGAATCAGATTGCTAGAATTGCTAGAATCAAGATTGCTGGGAGGAATATCAATAACATCAGATATGGCGATGATACTATTCTAATGACAGAAAGTGAAGAGGAACTAAAGAGCCTCTTGATGAAAGTGAAAGAGGAGTGTGAAAAAGCTTGCTTAAAACTCAACATTCAAAAATCTAAGACCATAGAATCTGATTCCATCCCTTCATGACAAATAGATGGGGAAAAAGTGGAAATGGTGACAGATTTTATTTTCTTCGGTTCCAAAATTACTATGAATGGTGACTGCAGCCATGAAATTAAAAGACACTTGCTTCTTTGAAGAAAATCTATGACAAGCCTAGACTGAATATTAAAAAGCAGAGAATCACTTTGCCAACAAAGGTCGATACGGTCAAAGATATAGTTTTTCTGGGAGTCATGTACGGATGTGAGAGGTGGACCATAAAGAAGGCTGAGTGCTGAAGAAATGATGCTTAGACCTTGACTCTGGGAAAGGTTGAGGGCAGGAGGAGAAGGCGGTAACAGGGTTTGAGATATCTGGATGGCATCGACTCAGTGGACATGAGTTTGAGCAAACTCCAGGAAATACTGAATGACAGAGAAGCCTGCTGTGTTGTAGTCCATAAGGTTGCAAAGAGTTGGACACTTAGCAACTGAACAAAGAAGCACTAGAAAAATGTCAGGATGTGGAGGAATAAAAAAGACTGTTAGATGACAACTACCTAGTGGTAAGTTCACAAATGCTGTAAACCAATGATAGTAATTCCTGGAGGAGGAAATGGCAACCCACTCCAGTATTCTTGCCTGGAAAATCCCTTGTCCAGAGGAACCTGAAATCGATAGGGTCACAGTCAGACACAACAGGGTGACTAAGCGCACAATGGCAGTAGTTGTAGTGTTAACAGAATGTAGCAACACTAGCCTTACCTTTCTCTTCCAACTGACATTCATTGTTCCCAGAGCGCATCTTTTTCTGAAAAGTAGAAGGAACCAAAAGAAATTAAATTTTATTGGACACCTTAACATTATTAAGAGGTTGTATAAAACAGTGATTAAGAACATGGGGACTGAGGTTATATATATCAGGGTTCCAATTCCAGCTTCATGATTTATTAGCCATAAAGTTTGGTAAGTAACTTAATCTCAGTGTCCTCATCTGCAAAATGGAATAATAATACCAACTTGGAAGCTTTCTGGACATTAAATAACATATCTAAAATCTGGAATGGACTAAAAAAAGAGGCTGATAAACGGTAGTTAACTTTATCTATTATGATCCCATTTCCCTGTCAAGAGCTTTACATACTTATCCCATCAGTCCTATTAAATGGACATGATCTATTAAAAAAAAAAAACACCAAAATTTGAGTAAATTTGAAGATCTAATTGGCTTTATAAAATGATTCATGAATTGGACAGCATCTCATCTGAAAAACAAAGAGCTACTTGGAGAGGTTACACAGCAAAGAAGGTTTTTATAGTAAAGATGGCAGGACAAGGAAAAGACACTATTAGCAAAGAAAAAATAAAATTTCATTGCAGGACAATATAAGTTGAGGTGATGCTGGCTCCTCACTGGCTGAGCTGTGGTGTTTTCCATTGGCTTGACTTGTTGGGCAAGAAGGAATTTATTCTTCCTCCCCTGGGGTAGTAAAGTAGTTGTACTTCCTGTTTGTGAGTGCAAATTACTTCCTGGGGTAAGTAACTGATTAGCTTCCTGTTGGGGTAATTGTCCTCTTCCTTTTTGGGGTAATTGACAATGAATGGTAGGGTGTGAGAGCTCCCTCCATAGGCCTTTCAGACTGATTTTAGTTGAGATTTCCTTTTATTAACTTCCACACATATTTATGTTATTAATCCTATAAAATGGACATAATCCTTCCCATTCTATAGATGAAGAAATTGAAGTAAAAGAATTTGTGAGATGAAATAGGTATCATCCTAGCTATATATCAAATGAAGAAATGGAAGCATGGATTATTTAAATAACGCCTGAGTGTTTCAAAGCAAAGCAATGTGGAGATAGGATCCAAAGTCATGTCTGTCTGACCTGATATTTGGCAATACTATATTAATTGTCTGGGTATTCCCTGGTGGTTCAGTGGTAAAGAATTCGCCTGCCGGTGTGGGAGACACAGGTTTGATCCCTGGGTCAGGAAGATCTCCTGGAGAAAGAAATGTCAACCCACTCCAGTATTCTTGCCTGGGAAATCCCCTGGACAGAGGCGCCTGGAGGGCTACAGTCCATGGGGTCACAAAAGAGTGGTACACAGCTTAGTGACTAAATAGCAACAACAACGTATTAGTTGTCACCCCTGACAGGTTGTCACGGTCATGGTGATATTTGTTATTTGCATTAATTTTTAAGAATCAATTTTCTTTACAAATGGGGATATCCCCATGACTCCTTTCAGTATGGACCAGAGTCACAACATTTAGGGAAGAAGCAAGTGTTCCCAAATGGTATTTTCTCAACTGGTTCTGTGCTTGTCAAAGCCATAGGCCATCCATTTTAGTCGGATTTCTTTTTAAATTTTATTTATTTATTTAGGCTGTGCTGGGTCTTCATTACTTTGCGTGGGTTTTCGATAGTTGCAGCGAGCGGAGGCTATTCCTCATTGATGTGCTTGAGCTTCTCATTGCAGTGGCTTCTCTTTTTGTGGAGCACTAACTTTAGAAGCAGGGGCTTCAGTAGTTGCAGCACATGGGCTCAGTAGTTGAGGCGGGTGTGCTCTAGGGTGGGCAGGCTTCAGTAGTTGTGGTTCACGGGCCCTAAAGCACAGGCTCAGTGGTTGTGGCCCCCAGATTTAGTTGCTCCAGTCCCTGTGGAGTCTTCCCAGTCCAGGGATTGAACCTGTGTCCCCTGCATTAGCAGGTGGATTCTTATCCACTGTGCCATCAGGGAGGTCCCTACTCCGATTTCTAATATAACACAAACAATCTATGATCAGCCTTCTGCAGTTGTCCTGATCAATCACAAGTATTTTCTGAAATTGAATTATTTCAAATAGTACTGTGTCAGGCGTTCTGTAACTCCTTTACTTGAGTTTACAATCTATTGATGAACCAACTATAAAAATATCAAAACAATTAGCAACTAATGTCAAAGAACAGTAAATAGATATTTAATTAGTTACTGATTAAATAATATTAAAATTAATATTTGATAAATATTATACAGTAAATCATTTAAACAGTAAATAATTACAAGTATTGTAGTAGTTGATCTGTAAATTCAATTCTGAATTTCTCAGCAGAAGTGAACATAATTATAAGAAAAGGGGAAAGATACCAGAGGAAGCAGTTTTTCCTTGTATTCAACTTCAAGAGATTGCAAAAGTGTTACTTTACAGAAGATAGAGTAAAAGATGCCCTCAGTGACATTCTCACTGCAGACACAAAAATGGAACCCAGTTGGCTTTATCTTTTTACTTTGCATAAAGCTGAGGGTCTAACATTGGAGGCGTGCGTGCTAAGTCACTTCAGTCATGTCTGACTGCCACGCCATGGACTGTATCTCGCCAGGCTCCTCTGTCCATGGAGTTTTTTGGACAAGAATACTGGAGAGGGTTGCCATTTTCTGCTCCAGGGGATCTTCCTGACCTAGGGATCGAACTCAAGTCTCTTGCATCTCTTGCATTGGCAGGTGGATTCTTTACCACTGTGCCACCTGGGAAGACCACTTTGATGGGTACTTACATTTTAAGTTGATATTCTGCCTTTCTGGTTGAGGAAAAGGCCTCTGTGCTCTAAATCCCACCTCTGCACAAGGTTGGGCTGAGCCTCTTTGTTAAAATGATGGCATCAGATTACGACTGGACCCTGGGAAGGGTCGTGCCACCTGCCTGAGTTAGTGGGCTGAGAACCCTTGTTTTTATTGGCTGTTTTCATGCCCTTCCTGAACTCCCTATGGTACTAATCACCTATACTTACAGGCACGTTTAACTGATAATCCATGACTCTAAGGGGCTTTCCTGGAGGCTCAGTGGTAAAGAACTTTACCAATGCAGGAGACGCAGGTCTGATGCTTGGATGGGGAAGATCTCCTGAAGAAGGGGATCTCCTGAAGAAGGAAGATCTCCTGAAGAAGTACTCCACTCCAGTACTCTTGCCTGGGAAATCCCATTGACAGAGGAGCCTGTGGGCTACAGTTCATGGGGTCGCAAAGAGTCGGACATGACTTAGCGATTAAACAACAATATCAAGACTCAACATGCGTGAGAAAACCGGAGTCTCAGGCAGTGCTTCTAGCCTGTCAGCCAAACCTGAGACCAAACATTTCGGTTTACCTTTGCAGCTAACTCAAGACCCCAGAGAGTGCAGGGAGGGGCTCTCGCCCAGGAATTCTTGTTTCCCTAAGAATATTCCACAGCCTTGGAGAGTTACTTTCCCGCTGCCTTGAGTGGACAAGCTAGTTAGTACACCTCGTGTCAGACAAGGGAGGCCTGAGCGTGTGGAAAGTTCCGTCATCGGTGCTGGGCGGGGCGAGGATTCCCGGTCTGAGACTGTCAGCAGAAGGAGACCCCGGGGGCGTGGCTGGGCGGGGCGAGCCGGGGGCGGGGCCTGGGCGTGCCCTGCGGCGTGCGCGGGGCTGGCGAGCGCGCGACGGGGGCGGGGCAGCAGCTGCGGGCCCACGCCGTAAACAGACAACATGGCGGTGGCGGCTGCCGCGGCACCTGGGGCCTTGGGCACCTTGCAGGCCGGCCGTGCCCGCTTGGTGGCCGCTTGCTGTGCGCGGCTAGGCCCCAGGTGGAGGCTGTCCGGCTCCTGGACGTGCTCGCGGGTCGACTCAACGATATGGGCCCGGGGCTGGACGCCCGCGGCCGGGGGAGCGGCCTGGCAGAGGGGCTACAGCGCAGAGGTTAAGACTGAGGACGAGCTGCGGGTGCGGTACCTGGAGGAGGAGAACCGAGGTGAGGGGTGTGACCCGGGTGATCGCGGGCCTTAGGAAAGGGTCTCAAGGTCGCGTGTTCGGGCTGACGTCAGTGTCTACGGAGAGGCTCGAGGAGGGGTGTCCTCCCTTCCCCCACTAACGCTTTGCAGCTTTGAGTGCTTCCCCTGCCTAAAGAGGGCTTCCCTGGTGGCTCAGATGGTAAAGAATCTGCCTGCAATGCGGGAGACCAGGTTCGATCTCTGGGTTCGATCCCTGGGTTGGGAAGATCCCCTGGAGGAGGGCATGGCAACCCACTCCAGTATTCTTGCCTGGAGAATTCCATGCACAGAGGAGCCTGGCGGGGTACAGTTCCTGGGGTGGAAAAGAATCGGACACGACTAAGCAACTAAGCACATGCCTAAAGATGTACTACGGAGCAGCTTACCTGCAAAAGAGGCCCTTGGCGCCAAAGACAGAAATGCAGCTTACGCTTTCATCTCTAGATGAGCCAAGGTTAATAAACCGGGTGAATGATATTTGCTTCCAGATTTCGTTCTTGCTCTGTAACTGCTTTCGGTTAACTCAGCTATGTAGGGGAGAGTTTTAGAAGCTGCAGTGCAAGTGCGCTTTATTAGAGTATTCGTCAATTTAAAGCTGTTCATCTGGAAAAAAAAACTTCCCTTTGTTCATTTTATCTTAGAAAGATAGTTTTGTGGACTATTTCACTTCACAGTTAGACAATTTTGAGTATTTTCTTGGTTTTCCAGTTCCTTTGCTAAGCCTGGAGGAGACACAATTGGGGATGGTATTGATGTTGCCCTTGAGCTCCTTTAGTGGGAGGAGACAGATGCTTTAGCAAAATAGTACAGTGGGAGGAAGGGTTATGATCCAGGGTGTGTGCCAGTCGGTAGGAATGCTGTTAAAGCCCAACGCCTTTCACTTGCCTTGTTGGGAGAAGCTAAATGGATCATGAAAGGTGGAAATAGCAGTGTGCCAGAAGGGTAGTCTCTGAATTTTGACATGTAGTTATTGAGCACCTATAATCTGTTAAGCAGAAGTGCAAAACCAGTTAAGTCATGATTGATACCTTGAAGCTCCTAGTATATCAAGAAAGATACTGGTGATTTAAAAAATTATGCTAACTTTAAAGGCTTGATGAGAGCAAAAGGTTGTAATACCCGAAATAGGCATATGATCAGCTATATTCGGTGAGATTGGAAGATTCCAGAGGGGAGGTTCTGAGGATCAAGTTAGGATTTTGCCAGATGTATATGCTGTCCAAGGCATTCCTTGCAATGGAATTTGACATTACTGAGGCAGACTTCTCTGTGCTTCAACTTTCTTGTGTGTAATATAGAAAAAGTAATACAAACTTTGTATGGCTGCTGTGGAGACTAGATGGGAGTGTGATATTAATTGCCCACTAAATATCAATGTAGCTCTTGTGGGTGCTCTGAAGTATATGATGAGTTATTTTATTTATTTATTATTCCTGACAGAAGAGCATGGTTAAAGGCATGACATATGAACATGTATGGTGTTCTGGGGAAGTGTCATAGGGCAAGTGTGGTTGTAGTATGGCATAACAGGCAGAATACTGAGAAATTCGATTGGAAAGTAGATTAGCACTGGAGTGACTAGAGCCGTGAATCCTCCCATCTTTTGGGTAAGCTTAGTCTTGTCAGGATTTCAGTTACATTAGGTGTACCAACAGTACATTAGATACAAAAGCATTGCAGGTTCAGCTAGTAATATGCATCATATTCTGTATTTTTTTAACCTAAATAATGCACACTGAAAATTAATTTTCATAAAATTTCTGAAAAGTCCTTCAGTTAGGTTTCAACTGGATGAACGGAAAGAGATCAGAGTATAAATTCAGAATGTTTTCAGTCACTTGAAATGTAAAAATCAGTTATTAGTAAATACAGTTTTTAAAGAAAATTGACCCGCTTCCTTTCAAGATTGGCCAGATGACAATTTAGTTTTGTCTAACATTATATATGCTTTGCTTTACTGTCAAACCAGCAATAAGCAGTGCAAAGAAAAACATCCTGTTAAGGCTGATGAAAGTGAAGGAGTCTCCATGGTGTCTTTGCGTCTCATTAGAGGCGAGTCCAAAATTTTGTCCTCTCAGTGGTCTGCAGGCAGTATGATGACTCTGCTAGGGGTCAGAGGAGCCCCAAACTGCTCTCTGTGCTGTCGGCCTTGTTAGGCTGCTAGAGGTAGGTAAGTGCAGAATATATCAGCTCTCATAGGTTTTCTGAGTTCCATGTTTGTAATTTATTGCAGAAGCTCAGTTAGACACCAGCTTTCTTGAGTCGTTGTTTCTTGCATTGTTGTCCAGCCTACTGAGCGTTTAGGGCAGTGGTACTGGTTATGGTTTACAAAGGTCTCTTCCTGGTTTCCTGCAGTGGCCTCTGTTATAGATCTTCAGTCATTCTCCTTCCCAGTTCATTCTTTGCCTTGGTGCTGGGGTTGTTTTTTCAAGGCCAAGCAAGAATTGCATCTCTGTTCATTTAGAAACCTCTAGTGGTCTCTAACGGAGAAGGCAATGGCACCCCACTCCAGTACTCTTGCCTAGAAAATCCCATGGGCAGAGGAGCCTGGTAGGCTGCAGTCCACAGGGTCTCGAAGAGTTGGACTGAGCGACTTCACTTTCACTTTTCACTTTCATGCATTGGAGAAGGAAATGGCAGCCCACTCCACTGTTCTTGCCTGGAGAATCCCAGGGACGGGGGAGCCTGGTGGGCTGCCATCTATGGGGTTGCACAGAGTTGGACACGACTGAAGTGACTTAGCAGCAGCAGTAGTCTCTAATGTCTGCAAGCTCTCACACCTACAGACATTTACAGATCATTCATCTCCTTTCTGCTGCACCTAAGCCTTACCTTTTCCTGCTCTTATGTGGCAGTGCTTCTGCACACACCTCCTGGAATGACCTGTCTCCTGTCCCTACCAACCTTCTCCCAGTCCAACAGACTTCTGCTTGTAATTGTGACCCATTTTAAAAATAGTTTTTCTGAACTTTGTCCCAACTTCTGGCAGAAAGAGAACAAACAAGCAAATGCATAATGCAAGTTATTCTTAATACCTGCTCCTTCCTCATCCATTCACATCTTCTGGAGTGTCTTTGTAGTCCTTCCACTTTTCTCCGTGTTCTTTACCAGCACTGTTCTTGTCCAAGCCTGTATCACCTCTCAAGTGGATTGTTGCAGAGTTCAGCTAGCTTGCCTTCCTACTGTTTTAACAGATTGATTCCTTTCATGTTTTTCTCATGTTTCAAAAAATGTATTTTCATGTATTTTATGGTGTGTGAATTCTATCTCAATAAAGTTCTCAATTTAGATAGACATGTATATTTTAAAATTTTTATTGAGATAATTCACATTATAAAATTAAAAATGTATCATTGTTTTTAGTATATTTATAGAGTTATGCAACCATCACCACGATCTAGTTCTAGAACATTTTTATCACTCTAGAAAGAAACCATGTTTTCTTTAACAGTGACTCCCCATTTTGAGTGCTCCCTCTCCCTCCAAACTAAGACCCATTTGTCATCTACTTTCTGTCTCTAAGATTTTTTTTCAACAACATACTTTATTTTAAAAAAAATTATTTATTTTTAATTGAGGGTTGATTGCTTTTCAATATTGTGTTGGTTTCTGCCATGTATCAACATGAATCAGCCATAGGTATATGCATGTCCGCTCCCTCTTGAAACTCCCTCCAACCAATAGATTTTTCTGCTTTGGACGTTTCACATAAAGAAATCATATGCGATTATTTATGGCTTTTTTACTTGGCATTATGCTTTCAAGATTCTCTTATGTTGTGGCATGTATCAGTGCTTCATTTATTTCTTTTTATGACTGAATAGTGTTCCATTGTTTGGATTTTTTTGTCTGTTCATTATTGATGTGCATTTGGATCATTTCCACTTTTTGAATCTTGTGAACGGCACTGCTTAGAACATTTCTGTATAAATTTTTATGGATACCCTTTTTTATTTCCACTTGAGTGCAATTGCTGGATCCTATGACTATTGTAATTTTATGATTAACATTTTGAGGAACTGCCAATTTTCCAAAGTGCCTACAGCATTTTCCATTCCCACCAGCCAAAGTGTAAGGGTTCTAATTTCTTCATATGACCAATATTTGGGGTTTTGATTATAGCCACTGTGTCTGTTGTGAAGTGATATCTCAGTGTGGCTTTGATTTGGACTTAAGCTGGAGAAGGAAATGGCAACCCACTCCAGTACCCTTGCTTGGAAAATCCCATGGACAGAGGAGCCTGGTAGGCTACAGTCCATGGGGTCGCAAAGAGTTGGACACGACTTAGAGACTTTACTTTCACTTTAATGGTTAAAGATGTTGACTATGAGGATATTTTCACGTGCTTATTGTCCATGTATATATCTTCTTTAGAGAAATGTCTTCTCAAATCCTTTTTAATGGGGTTGTTCTTTTGTTGTTGAATTGTAAGTGTTCTTTATATATTCTGGATACAAGTCCCTATTCAGATATGTAACTTGAATATATTTTCTCCTGTTCTATGGGTTGTCTTTTCATCCTTGTTAATTTTGAAGAACCTAAGTTTTTAATTATGGCATAGTACAATTGTCATGGACAGAGGAGTCTGGTAGGCTACAGTTCATGGACTTGCAAGAGTTGGACATGACTTAGCCACTGAACCAACAACTTACCAAGAATTTATTTACTTATTTATTTTTGTTGTTCAGTGTCAAAGAATCTCTAGAGAATTCTCAGTTTTTTCAAGAAAGTCAAGTCAACTGGGATTTTGATAGGCATTGCATTGAATAGGTAGATCAATTTGGGGAATATTGCATTTTTAACAGTGTTAAATTTAGCATTCCATGAACATGGAATATCTTTTCACTCAGCAGTGTTTTGTATTTTTTCAGTGTATAAGTCTTGCCCGATTTTTATTAAATTTATTTCTAACTATTTCATTCTTTTTGGATGCTACTGTAAATGGAATTGTTTTTCTTAGTTTTCAGATTGCTCATTGCTGTCCTATAGTAATACATTTGTTTTTGTATGTTGATCTTGTGTCGTGCAACTCTGCTGAACTTGCTTATTTATTCTCATAGTTTTTTAGTGGGTTTCTTAATATTTTTATATATACAAGATCCATGTCATCTGCACATAGAAGAAATTTTACTTATTCTTTTCCAATCTGGATGCTTGTTATTTCTTTCTCTTGTGTAATCTCCTTCCTTGAGCCTCCATTACAGTGTAGAGTAAAAGTATCAAGAATAGACATCTGAGTCTTTTTCCCGATATGTGGTGAAAGCATTCATTCTTTCACCATTAAGTATGATATTAGCTATGGGTTTTTGGTAGATGTCCTTTATCAGGTTGAAGGAACCTCTGTCTATTTATACTTATAAGTGTTTTTATCTGGGTGAAAGTAAGAGAAAGTTGCTCAGTCATGTCTGACTCTTTGCGACCTCATGGACTATATAGTCCATGGAATTTTCCAGGCCAAAATACTGGAGTGGGTAGCCTTTCCATTCTCCAGGGGATCTTCCCAACCCAGGGATCGAATCCTTGTCTCCCTCATTGCAGGCAGATTCTTTACCAGCTGAGCCACAAGGGAAGCCCAAGCATATGGGAGTGGGTAGCCTATCCCTTCCCCAGCAGATCTTCCTGACCCAGGAATCGAACCAGGGTCTCCTGCGTTGCAGGCGGATTCTTTACCAACTGAAATATGAGGGAAGCCCTTTATCTGGTTGAATTTTGTCCAATTCTTTTTCTACATCTATTGACATGATTGTATGACTTTTCTTGTCAAGCCTATTAATGTGATCGATTATGTTAATTGTTTTTCGAGTACTGAACTGTCTTGCACACCTGGAATAAATCCCACTTGATTTTGGGGTGTAATTATTTTTATACATTGCTGCATTTAATTTGGTAACAGTTTATTGAGGATTTTTACATTTATGTTGATGAAAGATAGTGGTCTTTAGTTTTCCATTCTTGGTATATTTTTTCTGGTTTTGGTATAAGGGAAATGCTTGCTTCATAGAATGAGCAAGGAAGTGCCCTTTCTGCTTCGATTTTCTGGAAGAGATTGTGGAGAAATTGTATCATTTTTTTCTATGAATGTTTTGGTAGAATTACAAGTTTTGGTAGAATTACAAAAACTATCTGCCCCTGATGTTTTCTGTTTTAGAAGCTTATTAATTGTTAATTAACATTTGTTTAATAGATGTAGGCCTATTTGACTTATCTCTTTCTTGTCCTGGTAGACTTTGCCTTTCAAGGAAGTGGGTTTATTTCATATAAGTTAGGTTGGCATATAGTTGTTCATAATGTTTCTTTATTATACTTGTATCAGTGAGATTCAGTAGTGATGAATTTCTCATGTTAGTAGTCTGTATTTTCTTTCAAAAGATTTCTGATATTAGTAGTTTGTTTTCTTTCTCTCTCTCTCCCATGGCGAGCCTGACTAGAGGTTTATCAATTTATTGATCTTTTTAAAGAACTAAGTTCTGATTTGACTGATTTCTTTTCTACTGATTTTCTGTTTTTATGGCATTGATTTCTTCTGATTTTTAATTTTTTCCCCCACTTACTTTAGATTTAATTTGTTTGTTTTCTAGTTTCTTAATGTGGAAGTGTAGATTTCCAGTTTTAGACATTTCTTAATAAGTGCATCAGTGTTATCAGTTTTCATCTAAGCACTACTTTTGCTGTGTCACACATATTTTCAGTTCAGTCGCTCAGTCGCGTCCGACTCTTTGTGACCCCATGAACATAGGCCTCGCTGTCCATCACCAACTCCCAGAGTTCACCTAAACCCATGTCCATTGAGTCGGTGATGCCATCCAACCATCTCATCCTCTGTTGTCCCCTTCTCCTCCTGCCCTCAATCTTTCCCAGCATCAGGGTCTTTTCCAATGAGTCAGCTCTCAGCATCAGGTGGCTAAAGTATTGGAGTTTCAGCTTCAACATCAGTCCTTCCAATGAACACCCAGGACTGATCTCCTTTAGGATGGACTGGTTGGATCTCCTTGCTGTCCAAGGGACTCTCAGGAGTCTTCTCCAACACCACAGTTCAAAAGCATCAATTCTTCGGTGCTCAGCTTTCTTTATAGTCCAACTCTTACATCCATACATGACTACTGGAAAAACCAGAGCCTTGACCAGGCAGACCTTTGCTGGCAAAGTAATGTCTCTGCTTTTTAATATGCTGTCTAGGTTGGTCATAACTTTCCTTCCAAGGAGTAAGCGTCTTTTAATTTCATGGCTGCAGTCACCATCTACATTGATTTGGGAGCGCCCAAAAATAAAGTCAGCCACTGTTTCCACTGTTTCTCCATTTATTTGCCATGAAGTGATGGAACCGGATGCCATGTTTTTAGTTTTCTAAAACTAAAATTTAGCCAACTTTTTCACTCGCCTCTTTCACTTTCATCAAGAGGCTTTTTAGTTCCTCTTCACTTTCTGCTATAAGGGTGGTGTCATCTGCATATCTGAGGTTATTGATATTTCTCCCGGCAATCTTGATTCCATCTTGTGCTTCCTCCAGCCCAGTGTTTCTCATGATGTACTCTGCATATAAATTAAATAAGCAGGGTGACAATATACAGCCTTGATGTACTCCTTTCCCGATTTGGAACCAGTCTGTTGTTCCATGTCCAGTTCTACCTGTTGCTTCCCGACCTGCATAGACGTTTCTCAAGTCAGATTGTCTGGTATTCCTATCTCTTGAAGAATTTTCCACAGTTTATTGTGATCCACATAGTCAAAGGCTTTGGCATAGTCAATAAATTAGAAATAGGTATTTTTTGGAAACTCTCTTGCTTTTTCAGTGATCCAGTGGATGTTGGCAATTTGATGTCTGGTTCCTCTGCATTTTCTAAAACCATCTTGAACATCTGGAAATTCACAGTTCAGGTATTGCTAAATCCTGGCTTGGAGAATTTTGAGCATTACTTTACTAGCGTGTGAGATAAGTGCAATTGTGGGGTAGTCTGAGCATTCTTTGGCATTGCCTTTCTTTGGGACTGGAATGAAAACTGACCTTTTCCAGTCCTGTGGCCACTGCTGAGTTTTCCATATGTGATGGCATATTGAGTGCAGCACTTTCACAGCATCATCTTTCAGGGTTTGAAATAGCTCAGCTGGAATTCCATCACCTCCACTAGCTTTGTTTGTAGTGGTGCTTCCTAAGTGGCAGGGGGCGTCTGGGGCGGGGGGCTATGTTGGTAAGTTGTATTTTCAGTACCTTGTTTAGTCTCCAAGTATTTTGAAGTTTTCCAGCAGTCTTTCTTTTACTGATTCCTGGGGTTTATTTCCCTTGTTATTTAGGAGCGTACTTCAGTATGATTTCTATTTTAAATTTGTTACCGTGTGTTTTTGGCTCAAAATATGGTCTGTCATGGTGAATATCCATATGACCTTGGGAAGAAAGAGTAGTCTGCTGTTGTTGGATGCAGTATTCTATATTCAGTTAGATATAGTATTCAATTAGATTTAGTTGATTTTTTTGTTGGTATTCAGTTCAGCTATACTGTTAATTGATTTTCTGCCTGCTGGATCTATTAGTGATAAAGGCAAGTTGAAATTTGCAGCTGTAAAGATGGATTTGTTTATTTCTCCTTGTAATTCTGTCAATTTTTAAATCATGCAGATTTAAGCTCTCTTGTTTGCTGAATACACATGGGTTATTATGTTGGAGAAATGACCCTTCCACCATCACCCCCTTTTCTCGCTCAGACTATTCTTTGTTCTGAGATCTGCTTTTTCTGAAATTAATGTTACCACTCCAGGTTTTATTAGTGTTGTTGTTGTTTCGTCGCTAAGTTGTGTCTGGCTTTTGTGACCCCATGGACTGTTGCCCACCAGGCTCCTCTGTCTGTGGGATTTTTCCAGGTAAGAATACTTAATTGGGTTGCCATTTCCTTCTACTGATCTTCCCAACCCAGGGATTGAACCCAAGACTCCTACATTGGCAAGCGATTTCTTTACCACTGAGCCACCTGGGAGGTCCTTTTTTAGTGTTAGCATTGATTATCTTTCTTCATCTTTTGACTTTTTAAATCAGTGTGTGTCTTTTTCTTTCTTCTTTTCTTTTCATTTTTTTTTTCAGTGTGTGTCTTTATATTTAAAGTGGATTTCTTGTATATGTCATAGGGTTGGGTCTTGTTTTAATCCACTCTGACAGCATCTGTCTTTTAATTAGTGTATTTTAGACCTTTCATCCTTAAATTGATTATTGAACTAGTTGGATTATTATGTATTTGTAACTGTTTTCTATTCATTGCCCTTGTTTTTTTCTTTCATTTTCTGACTTTCACTCTTTTGCTGCCAATTTTCTTCCCTGTTTTAGCTTATCAGTTACCCTTTTTTAGAGATTTTATTGGTCGCCATGTTATTTGCAGTACATATTTACAACTAATCTACATCTACTACAACTATAACACTAGATGACTAGTCACTAGATGACTTCATGTTCCCGTTTCTTTCCTCCATACCATGGCTGTCATTCTTTACACTTTTCTGTAAGCCACAGTCACCACACACGTTACTCCATTATTGTTTGGAATAAGTTATCATTTAGTTATAAGTCAAAAAAAAATTGAAATTTATTTAATAGTCTGTTGTTAGCAGTAGTTGGGCTTAATAGTTCTGAATTTGTTTTCCTTTTGTTGTAGAATAGAGCAGATGAAAACCTGTTGGTCTTGGGAATTAGACTTTTCATTATGATGAAAAGAGAATAGGAGAGAGACGGTACAAATATGGGCTGGGGGAAAGTGAGGAAGAAACTTGTTGCATTGGATTTGAATTAGCGTTACCAGGACAAACTTATAAAAATCATAAGTATATTGTATGTATACATATTTACATTTATTTCCTTTTCTGACCACTAAAGTTGTCTAAATGAAATGATACCACGGTAGCAATAAACATATCTGATGTCCAGATTTTGGTTTCTAAAGACTATTCCCCCATTGAAAGAAGCCAGGACTTTTTGGAGAAATGTCTGATTTCAGGTATGGAGCAGGGAACGTGAAAGGTGAGTCTGGAATATCTTTGTGGGCCAGAAAGCAAGGAAGTGTTCAAATAGTAAAAGGATCGTGGCAGGGGACAGCCTTACAGGGCTCTCACTGAGCCTATCTAGGGTAATTTGAACATTTATGGATTAATGGGTTAATGGAACAGTGTTAATGGATTATATAGCACCTTGATTAAAGAATCCATGAAGCCATAGAGATTACTCAAAATAGTGGGGTAGGGAAGAACATATTTTTATAGAAGAGTGGTAGGAATGATAGAAAATCACCATGTTTTGAAACCACCAAGATAAAAATAAAGGAATTATCATGGCAATGAGATACAGATGCTTTATCTTTTTCCAAGTCGGTATATTCAAAGTCCCAACACTGCTTAATCATCTTTGCTCCACCGTTTTGAAGGGCATTTTTATCACAAGCTGAATTTCCATACTGTTTTTCTGTTCTATGATCTCTGTAGATGTTGTTCTCCATTATTTTATGATTAAAGCTGTGTTGTGTTTCTGTAGGGCCGGGTACTCACTCTTTCATCTTTACTCTTTTTTTTTTCCCTTTGTTTCATTCCTTTTCCTGCATGGTTATTTTTCTGCAAGAGTTTTGGAATGTTCATGTATAATTTCAGAAAAAGGCTTATTAGTATTTTTATTGGCATTGTGTTGGTTTTAAAATTAGAATATTTATATGATGTTTTTTCAACATAAAAACATGATGTTTCCATTTGTTAATACTTCTTTTTTTTTTTAAGGACAGTTTAAAAAGTACCTACCCACAGGGTTTGCACATTTATGTTACATGTATCCCAGGTCATCCTGCCTCCTGTTTGGTTCATAAAAATGAAATAATTTGTTTCACTGTATCTTCTAAGTGGTTTCCTTTCTCCCTTTGTTTCTCTATTTCTCTTTATAAGAAGGCTGTTGTTTCTGGATGTATTAATGTCATGTGTTTCAAATAAATATGCTTTTGTTTGCAATAGTTTTTTATTTGATTTGGATTTTCTGGGTTTATAATCATCATCTGTTAATAATTTTCTAATGTTTCTAAAATTTGGATATTATAAAATTGCTGCATATTCTCTTTGTATTCACGTGAAAGATTTCTGGGTTAGTTCATTATGTTTTTAGTGTAAGTTCTCACTACTTTTATAGTCTTTTAAGGAGCCTGAATTATATATGGTTTATCAAAAGTATTCTGTTCACTAGTTTTCAGTACTTTGAATATTACATGTGATTTGTTATTTAAAATGGTTAAGTTATTGAGGTTTACAAAATTCTGAATTGGCAATATGTACTCATTGGTAAAGTTAAAAAACAAAAAAGCACCATGGAAGGGTGCTACCTCTTCACTTTCAAACTCTTTTATCAAAAGTAAAGAGTTTATATTTTGAGTCCTTGTTGTGAATGATAATTTTATTCACTTCTGATTTGTGTTACCTACATAATTATATAGGCAGTATCTGAACTTTTTTTGGTGTAAGGTCAGAAACCGTTTGCTGTTCTACATCTTTAATCTTCTAACTGTACAATTTCTGTCATTTGTAACCTTAGTTTATATCATCACAACTTTTGATAGTTGCATCTTGTTCTCTTATCCAGTGCTTTACCTAGAGACTGACCTGGTGCTTTATCTAGAGATTGAATATAAACAGAGTTTGTAGTGTTATTGATAATATTTTTATTGGTACTACCTTCAGTATATCTTTAGAAGCAGTCTACTTTCCATCTCTGCTCCACAGCCTATGGGTTCTCTTACTTGGATCTCTGCAGTAGCATCTTGTTTAGTATCCGCTACTATACATTTTTTTTTTTGTCTATGTAGATGAAATTCACATAATAGAAAATTTACCATTTTAACTTTTCAAGGTGTACATCCAGTAGTTTTTAGGTTATTCCATGTTTACAGCCATCACCACTGTCTTAATTCCTTTCAAATTGCTTTCAAAACAAAACCATGCTTCTTAGTCACTTCCTCCTCATCCCATTCTCCCCAAGGTTTCCAAAACCCACTATCTCCTTTCTGTCTTTATGGAGTTTGTCTATACTAGGTACTTTATAGAAATAGAATCATACCATATGTGATTTATGTCTGAGTTCTTTCAGCCTAGTGTTTTCAGAGTTCATCTGTTTTACAGCATGTATCAGCATTTCACTTGTTTTTATGGCTGAAAAATATTTCATTGAATGGCTATGCTTTTTTTTTTTTAGTTTTTAGATACAATGAGTAATGCTGTTGAATACTTGTGAATAGTTATTTGTTTGATTGTATGTTTTCATTCTCTTGGTTAGATACCTAGGAGTAGAATCATTGGGTCATGTAATTTTATGTTTAGTGTTTGGAGAAGCCACCAGACTGTATGAGAGTGTATATGAGAGTTCTTATTTCTCCACATCCTTGTCAATGCTTGTTTCTTTTTAAAAAAATTAAATCCATCTTACTGGGCATAAAGTAGTTTTTGTGGGTTTTGATTTGCATTTCTTTAGTAACAAATTCTTTGACTCATTTAATTTTGAAAAAAAAATAATGTTAATTTTTTAACACCAGAAGCATTTTGTATTGGTGTAGAGCCAATTAACAATGCTGTGGTAGTTTCAGGGGAACAGCAAAGGGACTCAGCCATATGTATACACATCTCCATTCTCTCCCAAACCCCCACTCCCATCCAAGCTGGCACATGACATCGAGCAAAATTCCATGTGTTACACAACAGGTCCTGGTTGGTTTTCTCTTTTAAATATAGCAGTGTGTACATGACTTTCCCAAAGTCCTCAACTATTCCCTTCCCCCCAGCAACCATAAATTTGTTTTCTAAGTCTGTGAGTTAAAAAATGGGCAGAAGACCTGAACTGACATTTCCCCAAAGAGGACATACAGATGGCCAATAGGCACATGAAGAGATGTTCAGCATGGCTAATTATTAGAGAAACGCAAGTCAAAATTACAGTGAGATATTACCTCAGACTGGTCAGAATGGCTGTCATCAAAAAATGCACAAACAACAGATGCTGGAGAGGGTGTGGAGAGAAGAGAGCCCTCTTGTACTGTTGGTAGGAATGTAAATTGGAACAGCCACTATGGAGAACAGTAGGGATGTTCCTGAAAAAACTAAAAATGGAGCTATCATATGACCCTGCAGTCCCTCTCCTGGGCATATATCCAGAGAAAAACATGGTCTGAAAAGAAACATGCCCCTCAGTGTTCATTGTAACACTGCTTATGGTAGCCAAGACATGGAAGCAACCTTATTGTCCATCAACAGAGGAATGGATAAAGAGGATGTGGTGCATGTGTACGATGGAATATTACTCAGCCGTTAAAAAGAATGGAATAATGCCCTTTGCAGCAACAAAGATGGACCTAGAGAGCGTCATACTGAGTGAAGTAAGTCAGAGAGAGAGAGAAGTATCATATGACATCCCTTATATGTGGAATCTAAAAAGAAATGATACAAATGAGTCTCATTTAATTTATTGTGTCTTCTTTGGAGAAATATTTCTTCAACTCTGCCTGTTTTTCAGTGGAATTGTCTTTTTGTTCTGAGTGGTACCTATTCTTTATATGATCTCAATATTAACCCCATATCAGATGTATCATTTGCAAACATTTTCTATTCTGTGGGTTTTTTCACTTCCTTGTTAATTTTGATGAAGTCTAGTTTATCTGTTTTTTTCTTTTGTTGCTTGTGCTTTTGTTGTCATGTTTAAGTCAGTGTTGCCTAAACCAGGATTGTGAAGATGTATACATTTGTTTCCTTCTGAGAGTGTTACAGTTTTAGGTCTTAGATCCATTTTGAGATAATTTTGTGTGTGCTATGAGTAAAGGGCCCAACTCCCTTCTTTTGTGGGTGAATATCTGGTTGTCCACCCCTGTTTGTTGAAAAGTCCTGCACCATTGCATGGTCTTGGTATCCTTGTTGAGAACAAATTGATCATTCATTTTTATTACTGAGGTCTGTCTTTATTACTTAGATCTCTTTCAGTGTGTTTTGTAGTTTTCAGTGAACTTTCTTGGTTAAGTTTATTCCTAAGCAATTGTGTGTGTGTGTGTGTGTGTGTGTATATACACACACACACACACACACACACACACATATATATATATATATTTGATGCTGTTACAAATTGAATTGTTTTCTTAATTTCATTTTTGGAGTGTTCATTGATAGTGTATAGAGATATAACTCATTTTTGTATATTGATATTACATTATGCAGCTTTACTGAGTTCACTTATTAACTCTAATAGTTTTTGATGGATTCATTGGGATTTTCTGTGTGTAAGACCATGTTATTTGTGAATGGAAATAGACTTCTTTTTTTCCCTCATAGCTCAGTTGGTAAAGACTCTGGCTGCAATGCAGGGGACCCTGGTTCGATTCCTGGGTCAGGAAGATCTGCTGAGAAGGGATAGGCTACCCCCTCCAGTATTCTTGGGCTTCCCTTGTGGCTCAGCTGGTAAAGAATCCACCTGCAATGCAGGAGACCTGGGTTCACTTGGGAAGATTCCCCCGGAGAAGGGAAATGCTACCCACTCCAGTATTCTGGCCCAGAGTGTTCCATGGACTGTATAGTCTATGGGGTTGCAAAGAGTTGGACACAAGCAACTTTCACTTTCACTTTTTTCCCAATCTGGATTCCTTTTATTTCTTTTTCTTACCTAGTTACCCTGGCAGGAATTTCCATTACATTGTTAAACAAAAGTGGTGAAAATGGACATCCTTATCTAATTTTTTTATCTTAGGGAGAAGACTTTAAGTCTTTTAACGTTAAATATGATGTTAATTGTAAGTTGTTTTTTCTTTAAATAAATGTCGTTTATTAGGTTGAGGAAGTTTCCTTCTGTTACTACTTTGTTGAGGTTTTTAAGTTATTATTTTTTAAAAATCATTGAAAGTATGTTCGATTTTTGTCCAGTGTTTCTTTTGCGTCAGTTGAGGTGATCATATAGGTTTAAAATATTTTCTTTTATTTTGTTAGTGTGGTGTATTACTTTGCTCAATTTTTGTGCTGAACTACCCTTGCATTCCTGGGATAAATCCCTGTTGGTCATGACTGCTAAATTTGAATTGCTAGTATTTTTTTGAAATTTTTACATCTGTATTCATAAGGGATATTGGTCTAGTATATTCTTGCTTCCTTCTAATCTGTTTTCTACACTGTGGCCTGAGTGACCTTTTTAAAATGTAAGTTTGAACATAGAAATAAATTTCCCCAATTTGAAAAAAAGCTTTTAGAAATGCATAGCAAACATTATACTAAATGGCAAATGCTTAGAAACATTTTCATTAAAGGTATTGACAAAATAAAGGAACTTATTATTTTTGCTAATATTATATTGGACTTGAAATCCTAGCTAAATTGAAATAGCAGGAGAAGAAAATGAGAAATTAACATTGGAGCAGAAAACATTAACTGTTAGTATTTTTGATCAAGGTTGATTATTGACTTAGAATATTGAAGAGAACCGTGTAAGTCTTTTTAATATTTCACAAATTTGCCAGAAAAAGTTTATGTAAAATAGCACTAAAAAAATAGCACCTTCTACATACTCTCAATATGTGATTAGAAAATGTAACTAATATAGAGTGATTTTTATAGTTATTTAGAATACAGTTGTTTGATTTTTAAAATCAGAAGGAAAATAATGTACTGTTTTGTAAATGGTTCCAGCCAAAAATGTTTGTGCATATTAAAGAAAATAAGACTCCTGTGGAGTTGAGAGCAGCAGAAATAAAAGTAGTCAATGTAAGGAGACAGTATCAGAGGATTGTTTTATTCAGAAAGAGTTATTTAAAACCCTTTGACTGATTGTTTTGGGCACATATTCTCTCATTTAAAATAACATACATATATTTCTACTCCTGGAATTTTCATGTTTAGGTATTAGCTGTCTACTGACTTTTTGCCATGGAGGATAAGGGTTTGGTCCCCTTTCACATTCCACTACACGTGTGTATCTTCTTTTTTGCCCTTGTTCTTCCTCTAATTTGACTTTATTTCTAGGTCTAAGTGAATATTGCCATTTTTTAAAAATAGCTTTATTGTGATACTATTCATATACCTTAAAATTCTCGTTTAAAATATACAATTTAATGGCTTTTAGTACATTTATAGAGATGTGCATCTATCAACACTATCATGTATTGAACATTTCATTGCCCTAAAAAGGAACTTGACACTTTTTAGCTGTCACTGCTCAGTCTCTCCATCTCCCACAGGCCTAGGCAATCACTAATCTACCTTTTTTGTCCCTTCTGATTTGCCTGCTCTCAACATTTCTTATAAATGGAATTATACAGTATGTGCTCACTTGTCACTGACTTTTTTCACTCAGCATGTTTTCGAGGTTCATTCATGTTGCACATGTATTGATGCGTCTTTTTTTTTTTTTGCTAAATATTACAGTGCATGGATTTGTTATATTTTGTTTATCCACTCATTTCAGCTGATGGATATTTGGGTTGTTTCCACGTTTTGAATATTTTGAATAATGCTGCTCTGATCATTTTGGTGTAAGCGTTTGTGTGAACATGTGTTTTCATTGTAAACTCTTTCTAAGGAAGATACTAAGTCAAAAGTTGCAAAGGCCATAATATATAAAAAGTTAAAGCTTTGGTGCAAAAAAATGCCATAAACCAGTTGATTTTTAAAAGTGAGTGATAGGGAAGAGATCTGGTATATAAATAATGAATTAATATCTGTAATCGAAAAATTTATTATTTGAAATGCAAACGACAACTCTAATAAGATAGGTAGACAGTAAGAACAGTCAGTTCAGAAAACAAATGACAAATGATTATTAAACCAGTTTAACTTTTGTTCCTACGATTGGGTGAAATCTGATATATAATGGTATTTCCCCATATATTGTCAAATATTTGCAATATTCAGAATAACATGAATATTATGATATTCTCAATGATTCCAATGATTCTCAATAATGTATTTATTAAAGTCCCCTTACTGACCTGAAATGAAATGTATAAATAATGTAAGCAGCTGACACACACAATTAAAAAAAAAATCCCTGTATATAATAATGAAAGCAAAAGAAGTAATTTATGGCAGAATAACATTTCAGTATGTAATTTTTCTGCTGTGATCATTAAAATATAAATAAGTTAGAATTTAAGAGAAATAAGAAAACTAGAAACCATTCTACAAAGTAAATAAAGACAAATAAAAAACAGATGATATAAGGGTATAAATAGACCAAACTTTTTGTCTATGATAAAAGACTGAGGAAATAGCCTGAATTGAAAAAGGGGTAACATACCAAGATAAATTTGATACTGAGCCAAAGTGATAGTCTTACAAATGATCTCCACTTATTTGTTTTTGACTTAAAATAATCCTCTATTGGGATGTGGAACAGGGTGGTGACAGAGTAAATTGTAAGATTCAGTTCTCATTGACACCGAGTCAAACAGAAGTTCTTTTACCAGTAATAATACTTGAAAATGCAGTGAATATAATTAGGCTTAACATACATTTTGTTTTCTTGTTTGATGGGTACCATGTAAAACAGAATTTATTAGAATTCCTGTAACTTTAGGACAAAAAGCCTGTACTCGAAAATTCTAAATGTAAGTGACTTCGGGTTAAGTACATGGGACAGAGTCAGGAGAGAAACCTGGGGTGGAAATATTGAAAACTATGTAATTCGGCAAATGGAGTAGTTGAAGTATTAATCCCTGGTGGTTCAGATGGTAAAGAGCCCGCCTGCAATGCAGGAGACCCTGGGGTGTGATCCCTGGGTCAGGAAGATCCCCTGGAGAAAGGAATGGCAACCCATTCTTGCCTGGAGAACTCCGTGGACAGAGGAGCCTGGTGGGCTGCACAGTCCACGGGGTTGCATAGAGTCGGACATGACTGAGTGACTATTACACACACGCACACGCACACACGCACGCACACACGCACACATGCACGCACGCACACACGCATGCACACACACAGAGTCAGATATGACTGAGTGACTATTAAACACACACACACACACAAGCAAAAAAAAAGCTGATCCCATAATGCTTGCCTGTAACAAGAAATTGTTAGCTATCATTTACTTCTGTGTATACTGAAGATAATAAAAGTGTATTTTAAATAGTATTCCATAATTTAGAATTTGTATCAGTACATGTGGCCTTCCTGCTCTTTAGTCCGATTAGGCTATGTAAAGTTTAAAATGTGTAAAATTGTAAAGTGTGGCACATTACCTTGATGTGCGTAAAGAGAGAGGAATTGAGGGGACGTGCTGTTACCAAGCTCTCTAACAGGCTGAATGAAAGTGGTGACTGTCAAGTATCAGATTGATTTTATAAATACGTATACCACGTTTTTCAAAAATACGCTTGAAAAGGACGGTAAACATGAAAATTAGGATAAAGCTCTCTAAGTGAACCTCAGAGAGGTGGATTCCAAAGCCCCAAGTTAACTAGCTGTGTATATATGGGAATCTGTACCCTGAATTGGAAAGACTGATGCTGAAGCTGAAACTCCAATACTTTGGCCACCTGATGCAAAGAGCTGACTCATTTGAAAAGACCGTGATGCTGGGAAAGATTGAGGGCAGGAGGAGAAGGGGACGACAGACGATGAGATGGTGGGATGGCATCACCGACTCGATGGACCATGAGTTTGAGTGAACTCCGGGAGTTGGTGATGGACAAGGAGGCCTGGCGTGCTGCGGTCCATGGGGTCGCAAAGAGTCTGACATGACTGAGTGACTGAACTGAACTGTACCCTGAATACCTCACTAACTCAAATGCTTTTTTGTTTCCCCCTTAACTAGGAATTGTGGTGCTTGGAATAAACAGAGCCTATGCCAAAAATTCATTGAGTAAAAATCTTATAAAAATGGTGAGTGTAAAGATTAAACTGTTTGCTTCTAAGATTATCGTACAGTGTTGACACCAACCTGAAAATGATTTTTCCTCTTTTCCTTCTTATCTTCCCTGTTTCTGTTTAGCTCTCAAAAGCTGTGGATGCTTTAAAATCTGATAAGAAGGTACGGACCATAATAGTCAGAAGTGAAGTCCCTGGGATATTCTGTGCTGGTATGTAAAAAAGATTAAATTTTTAAAACTAGTCTAATGTTTCCTTAGTAGGAGCCTATTTTCCATTATAAAGTGTTATGTGGTTTGAATTTCATTACCAACAATCCCTCTTTGTTTTTCTACTGTTGTTACAAGAAAAAAAAAATATTTTCTCAGAAAGAAATCTTTGCAACATGTAGAGAAGTTGTTTTGGAAGTTGAAAAAATAGTATGAGCAATTAAAATATTGGTTTGTCGTACTTGAATGATCTTTATGAAAGATGAGCTGGGAAGGAAAAATTGTGTCTCCTACTCAAAACAGTGTGCTCTGTGTTTATAAGTTACTTAAAAAGTACTTCAGCTGACTAGCAGTAACTACCCCAGTGTAAATGTTAAATGTAGACATATGCTTCGGAGGTTTGTGTTTGTAGTAGCGCCCACTCAAGTATGTGTCCACAAATTGTGTTTTTAAATTGGTGTCTACAGCAGTGAAGTGTTTTTTGTTTTTTTCTGTTTGTGCTGTGTTACCAAAAGCCAAAGGTTAAGTTGCCTTGCATTTTCCATATTTGTAAGTATTTCTAAGTCATGAGATTGAATGAATCTATTTCAGCTAGTCAAAAATATAAATGATTAAGATAAATAAATGCTGATAATACACAGTATTATTGTATTTTATTAATAGGTAAATGAAGGTAGAAGTTGAGGGGTGAAAAATTTCTTTCAGTAAACATATAAATGGGATAATCTACTTGAGATAATCAAAGATTTGAGGGAACAACATATAATATTTTATTCATTCAAGTACTTTTGAGCATTTGGAGTACGCCCAGAGCAGTGCTGGGAACATGGGGGAGTATTTTTAAACAGAATGTTTTAAGAAGTGTCTTGGTTTAGACCCATATTCTTTAGTTTGTCATTTTTAGATTTTTCAAGCTTCTAACTCTGTAGCTTCCACCTTAAAATACTATAAAATTTTATGGTATTTAAGAATATTCAGTGTAAATGAGTTTTATTATAGTTTTTTATATAATGTACTGTATATGAAAGGATTAGTTTTAGCTTCAGTTTGGTGATCAAAGAGAGTAGGTTTATCATGCTCCGCTGCCTGGGTAAGGACAATTTACAGTAGTTTCTGCTGCTTCTACATAATGTCCAACTTGCGTAATGCTATCCTCCTGGTGGTGTCAGAGGCTTGATGTGACAGTGTACATAACACACAGTGCAGTGGTCAATATATTGTGTAACTGTTAATAGTTTTTATAAGGACTAAAATTTATTAAAATTGTTTTTATAATATGAAAAACTTATACCCAGTGCATTAGAATTCTTTTATCTGTGACCTTGGGATCCGGCAGCTATGTTTCCAGGTGACTGAATCCAACATCGTGACTGATGGCTCTGAAGTCACTGCACTCACGTCCTTTGAGGGCTGTGAGGGGCTTATTGGGAAGATATTGAGCAGTTTGGGGACTTTTCAGGAAAGCCCACTTATATGACTCTTGGGGCATGATAGTGGTAGTGGCAGAACAACACTTCAGAAAGAAGGGTTGATCATAACTCACGTTACTTTCTTTCTTTTGGTGATGGGCTTTGTATTTATAACACTATAATTACTGGTAGAGTTCTTTTTATCTGTTCTTTGCTGTCCATTTGTTTTGTGTCTGCACATTATCAGTGTTTGGAAAAAGCTTCAGTGCTTTCATGCAGTTTACAGCTGTCTTCTGTAGATTTCCATTTTTGGGGGGATGTATTAAGTAATATATCAAATGCTCTACCAGATTAGCATATTAACCTTGAATACTTTTTCCCAAGGGTTTATTAAATCTACTTTCTTTGTTCTGTGTGCTTTTGCGTGATCAGGATAGTTTTTCCTATATTTTAACTCATGAGACTTGTTACTATATTTTGTCTAAAAAAAGTTTGAATTATAGAAAAATTAGGACAAATTGTTTTAGTAACAGTATATATAATAAAACCATTCTTCTAAATTTCTTTGAAAGGTTTTCTTTTCTTCCATATGTTTGAAACAGGCAGTTTAGTAGGTCTGTCTTTATTACTGTGGACACATTAAGTGTATTGTAAGTTTAGATTCACAAAAGCTCTTTACATACCTAAAAAGGATATTTAAACTTATAGCCTATGAAAATAGTAGTATAAAAATATTAATTTTAATCAGACCTCATTTATTGATTCTTGTTGAAGAATACAGTCTTTCACATAATTAGAGTGTTAACTTTTATTCTGAAGTAGTCATCTTCAAAAGAAAAATCCTCACAAATAGTGTACTCATTTATTGGTTATTCTCTTAGCTCCCCATTCCCTAAAGTTACTCATTTTTCCTCTTCCCTTTCTGCCCCCACAAAGGTTTCTCTTCTCTGTACATCTGTGTTCTAGTGGCGTTCTGTTCATTTCCAGAAACTTAAAGCTTATGAAGTGATCTTGCTTCAAATTTCTTGAGGATGGTAACTTCTCTTTTTCTTCCTTGAAAATCTTATATATTCTCGCATCACAGTGCATAATAGAGACTCACCATGTACTTGCTGAATTTAATCAGCCTTTTGGAGAAGTAAATGGCAGCCCACTCCAGGATTCTTGCTTGGAGAATCCCATGGACAGAGGAGCCTGGCAGGCCACAGTCCACGGGGTCACGAGAGTCAGACATCACTTAGCGACTAGACCACCACCACCACCAATTAGCCTTTAAAGTGTGCTGTGATTCACTGATTTTTTTTTTCAAGGATTATTGGGTTGTGAGCAGTTTCTCTGAAATTATCTCAGACTACTCTCCTTTTCACTGACATCCTCTCTGGCTTCTTGCCTTTGTTTCTTTTTTCTGTGTCCTTTTCCTAATATACTAGAGGAACAGGTAATTAAGCATTATTAAAGTGATTCTGGTGGTTTGGGGGAGAATGGATATATGTATATATATGGCCGAGTCCCTTCCTTGTCCGCCTGAAACTACCACAACTTTGTTAATTGGCTATACCCTAATATAAAATAAAAAAGTTTAGATATTAAAAAAAAAAAAGTGATCCCTACATGCACTGGAGGTTGCACTGATTGATTTCTGACTTTTCATTTAAATCTGTTATTTAGAAGCAAAAATTATATTTTACTTGCCTTAACATTTTTAAAGGAAATTTTAGTTTAAATAATAAGTAGTATGCCAAATGTATGAAATGTGTACAAAATGTTTGAAAAAGTATACAAAGAGAAATCCCATTCTTACCCATTCCATTCTTTTCCTAATAAAAATAGCAATTTTAATTTTCTTTTTTATCCTTCTAGTTTTTCATTATACAGATATATACAAATATACAGACATATACACATGCACGCAGGAGAATGTTAAGGAACAATTTAGAATGATAGTATGAAGACTATGTTATAGTGTGAAAAATACATCTTATAAGAGATAGCTATGTGTAAAATGATATTCCCTTTATGACTGCACCTGTGTAAACTGTGTCTGCAGATGTGGTTCAGCTTTCTGTAATAAGTATATTAAGTTGTATTAAGTGAATATACACAAAGAAAATAATTTTGAAAAAATTAGCAAATGTATTTAGTGTATTTTCTAGTTTTGGTAACTAAAATCATAACATTAATTGAATATCTGAATGATTGTTGCAACATTTGAGAGGAAAAATTTCAGAGTGTAGAAACCTTATGTCACAGTTCAGATGTTTTCATTTAATATAACCTCTGTGAACCTAAGTGCCTGTTTAAAGGTGGTGGCTTTGCTGGAATTACTTCTGACTCCTAGGGTAGGGTTTTTACTAAATCAGTGATTTTTAATCTTTTGGGTAATGAGGTCTCTAAGTTCTTAAAATTTCTTGCACTTATACAGTCACCTATGGTGACTGAGAATATATGTAATGTCATAATGGCATTCTGATTACAGTAGTATAGTTAAATGAATTTTCTCTGATTAACCACAATGAAATCTAGAGCACAAAAATGTATATCATAGCCAGTATGACTGTAAATGTTCTTTACACATGCTTTCAGATACTATGCCATATCCGCAGCATGACTAGGTTGGGAATCAGTGTTACGTTTTCTTTCTTGTGGATTTGAGCATTGCTTCTGGGTTTATGACTTGCATATATTTTTCTTAGAATACTGAGAAACACCATTTTGTTAGAGTTCATTGTGAAGTACTGACTAATTTTATCTTGTTTCTTACATGCACAGAAACACACATACCAAAAAAACTGAAATAATTTTACTGTTTCATAATGTTTGAGTCAAAATTTTAACATTATCTGTAATGAAATTATGAGAAAGACTTTTTAACTAGGCTATTGTATTGGATGTAAATGTTTACTCCTATTCATCTGTTCATTTTCTTGTTCTTTTAGTGTTCTAACACTAGGTAGCAAAGTATGTATGTATTGTTTTTATCATAAAAATTTTATGAGAAATTACTGAATCTGAGGATTTTTTTTTGTCTAGAAATTCCTGAAATAGATTATAAACAATTCTTGGTAATTGATTCCTGTATGTAGAACTCTAAATTGAGTGATTCACTGAATTATACGAGTATGGTGTTTTTTTTTTTTTAAGTAAAGGTACTTTTGCTTCTGCTTTTGAGTTCTAGTAAATTACATTCTGACTAAAAACTTGTTGCTAAAATTGTCAGCGTGCTTTATTGAATGATGTATTGTTCAAGTGGATGTAGATGTCCTGACAGATATGTGGAGTCCTCTGACTAATGAAGTTATCTATTCAGTATTGTTTAGAATCTCAAGTTAAGTTATATTTGTTAATTTAAATGTTAGTGCATTAGAGAGTTTGATAAGTAAAGTGAAAGTATACAAATTTGTATTAATTCCATGTAGGGTTCTTTTTTGGAAGTAAAAAACCTGTGTTATAGACATAGGCATTACTTGCAATAAAATGTACCTGTTTTAAGTACATATGTCAGTTTTGATAGGTGTTTAATCCGTGAGGACAGTTGTGATATACAACATAAAGCTTTCTTTTTTCATTTTTAATTGAAATGTGACTGACTTGTACTACTATGTTAAGTCTAGGTGCACAGCATAATGGTTCATTCTTTCCATACATTACAAAATGATCGCTAGGATAAGTCCAGTTACCATCTGTCACCATGCAGTTGTTAAATATTATTGACTGAATTCTCCATGCTGTACATTTCATCCCTGTGACTCATATCTTTTGTAAATGGAAGTTTATGCCTCTTTATCTCACTCATCTATTTCATTCCTCTTCCTGCCCTGTCCCTTTTGGCAACCACTGGTTTGTTCTCTGTGACTCTTATTTTTGTTTGGTTATGTTTGTTTATTTGTTTTGTTTTACAAATTTATAAATGTAAGTAAAATCTTAGAATATTTGTCTTTCTTTGTCTAACTTATTTCACTTGGCATAATGCCCTCTATGTCCATCCACATTCTTGCAAACGGCAAGAGTTTTTTCTTTTTTATGGCTGAGTAATATTCTGCTGACCATATATGTATATATACCACATTTTCATTATCCATTCATCTATCAGTGGACACTTAGGTTGCTTCCATATGTTGGCAATTGTAAATAATGCTGCATTGAACATATGGATGCATATACCTTTTTGAGTTAGTGTTTAGTTTTTGAGTTAGTTTTCTTTTTTTTTTTTTTGGCAAAGGAAAAATATACAAGTCTATGTATTTAAAAATATGAATGACGATTTCTACACTTTTCTTTGGAAAGATCCCAAGGAGGGAAGTTGCTGGGTCATATGATAGTTCTGTCTTTAGTGTTTTGAGGAATGGCCGTACTGTTCTCCATAGTGGTTGTATGAATTTGTATTCCCACCAATAGTGCACCGTGAACAGTGCTCTTTTCTCCACATTCTCATCAACACTTGTAATTTGTTTTTTTTTTTTAATAGCCATTCTGAGAGGTAGGAGGTAATATTTCATGGTGATTTTTATTTATATTTCATAATGATTAGTGATTTCACCTGAGTGCCATCTGTATATCTTCTTTGGAAAAATGTCTATTCAGGTCCTCTGCCCCTTTTTTAATCAGAATATTTGTTTTTGATGCTGAGTTGTATGAGTACTTTGTTTACTTTGGATATTAATCCCTTATCAGATAATATAATTTGCAAATGTGTTTTCCCAATTGTTTTGTTGGTAGTTTCCTTCAATGTGCAAAGCTTTTTAGTTTGATATAGTGTCATTTGTTTATATTCATTTTTGTTTCTGTTACCTGAGGAAACATACCAAAAAAATATTTCTGAGACTGGTGTCTAAGATCATACTGCCTGAAGTTTAAGTTTTCTTCTAGTTTTTTGGTTTCAAGTCTTATATTTAGTCTTTAATTCATTTTGAGTTTATTTTTGTATATGGTGTGAGAATATAACCCAGTTTGATTCTTTTGCATTTGCTGTCTTATTTTCTTAACACCATTTAGTCCTCTGTTGTATATTCTTTTCTCCTTTGTTGTAGATTAGTTGCCAACAAAAATATGGGTTTATTTCTGTGCTCTCTGTTTTGTTCCATTAATTTATTAATATTTTTGTTTTTTGGGCAGGTAGAATATTATTTTGATTATGTAACTTTGTAATATAGCTTGAAATCAGAGTGTATAATACCTCCAACTCTATTCTTTCTCAAGGTTGTTTTGGCTATTTGGGGTCTCTTGTGTTTCCATACGAGTTTTAGAATTACTTGTTCTGGTTCAAGTGCTATGGGTATTTTGATAGGGACTGCACTGAGTCTAGAGATTGCCTTGAGTAGTATGATCATTCTAACAATATTCTTCAAATCCCTGAGTGCAGTGTATCTTTCCATTTGTTGGTGTTGTCTTCAGTTTCTTGTAGTTTTCTGAGTATAGATCTTTTACCTCCTTGGTAAATTTATTTCTAGATATTTTTGCTGCAGTTATACATGGGATTATTTCCTTAACTTCTCTTTCTGTTAGTTTGTTGCTGGTTTATGGAAAGGAAACAGATTTCAGTATACTAATTTTGTACCCTGCAACTTTACTAACTTGAGTGATGAGTTCTAATAGTTTTTTGATGGTGTCTTTAGGACTTTCTATATAGAGTACCATGTCACCTGCAAACAAGGACAGTAAAGTGCTTTACGTGTACTCTCCTCAGTTTGTCGAACATCTTTTAAAAAATTTTTTTCGTTTTTTATTTTTGGCTGCACTGGGTCTTTGTTGGTACATGCAGGCTTTTCTCTAGTTACGGCTAGCGGGGGCTGCTCTTTCTTCCGGTGCTTTGGCTTCTCATGGCAGTGGCTTCTCTCGTTGCGGGACACTGGCTCTAGCCATGCAGGTTTAATAGTTGAAGCTCCCAGGCTCTAGAGCATGGACTCAGTAGTTGTGGTGTGCAGGCTCAGTAGTTAATAGTTTGTGGGCTCTAGAGTGCAGGCTCAGTAGTTGTAGTACATGGGCTTAGTTGCTCTGTGGCATGTGGAATCTTCCTGGACCAGAGATTAACTAACCCATGTACCTTGCATTGCCAGACAGATTCTTATTCACTGAACCTTGAAAGAAGTCCTGAACTGTGATCTTTGTCTTGAACTCTCTATCAGAGAGTTTGCTTACCTCTTCACTTAATTCTTCTGGCATTTTGTTTCTTTGAAACATATTCCTTTGTTGCCTCATTTTTCCCAGTTCTCTTTTTATTTCTATGTATTAGGTTGATGGCAGGTGGCCGTAGGGTTGCAGAGAGTCAGACATGACTGAGTGACTAAACACTTAGGTAGATTGGTTACATTTCCCAATTTTGGATAGCCTCATGTAGGCAGTGTCCTGTGGGGTCCGTCTGCACACACCTCTCTGGATACCAAAGCTATATGCTCTTGGGATGCTCCCTAAGTGGGCTGAGTGGACCCGTTGGTTGTGGCAGGGCTAACTACCTTGCTGGTAAGTGGTGCTGGCCTCTGGCCAGGTTGACTGCCAGGCTCCGCCTTATGTAGAGGCTGCAGGTCACTCATGGTTAGGGCTGGGTTCTGGGCAGCTGGCTTCAGGGTCAGGTTGTCCTAGGGCTGGTGCCAGCTTCCTGCTGCGTGGGGCTGTTAAAAATCATTCTTATGTACATTTGTAGTCAGTCCTTTCTGCTACTCTGACCCCCTTAAAACACTGAACTTGTTACTCTTACCATAGTTGTTCCTCTTCTAGAATGTCTTACAGATGGGATCCTTCTGTAGGTGGCCTTTCTGTGTGGTTTTGTTCACTTAGCATAATGCTTTGAGGCTCACCCCTAATATATGTTTCAGTAGTTTCACTCTACTGTTGAGTATGATTTTCATTATATTGTTGAGTATTCATTTTATATGTTGAATAGTCCATTGCATAGATACACTGTGAATTGTTTATCTGTTTAGCAGTTAGTGGTCATTTGGGTTTTTCCAGTATTTTGGCTTTTATAAATACCACTTCCATGAACAGTCACATATGAATCATTTTGTGAACATGTTTTCATTTCTGTTTTATAAATACTAAGGAGTGGAATTATTGGGTTTATAATAACTATACATTTTGTTTTATAAGAAATTGCTACTGTTTTCTAGCCGTTTTGCATTCCTGACAGCAGTGTATGAGCCTTTCAGGTCTTCTGCATCCTTGCCAACACTTGATATTGTCAGTCTTGAATTTTAGACATACTAATTGGTGTGCAGTTGTGTGTAATTGTGGTTTTCGATATCATTTCTCTAATGAATAATGATTTTGAGTACCTCTTCTCTTGCTTTTTTGTCACCTTTATGTGTTTTTTTGGAGAAGTATATTTAGGTCTTTTGCCCATGTTTAATAAAAACTGTATTGAGTTATAGGGTTTTTAATATATTGTTGATATAAGACCTTTTGCTGAAACTTGTTTTTAAAGTATTTCTTCCTGCTCTTTGGCTTGTCTTTTTCGTAACAGTTTGTTTTGAAGAACACAAATTTTTCATTGATGTCCAGTTACTCAATTTGTTTTCTTTTTTTCAGTTTTGTGAACTAAGAAATCTTGTCCTACTTCAGAGTCACAGAGAGTTTCTCATGCTGTGTTTTCTTCCAGAAAGTTTTTAGTTACTATGTTTTATATTTAAGCCTATGACACATCCTTAATTTTTGTTGCAAAGTGTGAATTTAGGTCATGTGATCAAAATAAAATATGTCCTTGATATCTGCCTTGGGTTCCTGGCACACAGTTCCTAAAATCTTGGAGATGTCCTTCATATTATAGTAAGAGTATCTTCTGTATGTGATTAGGGGATTAGAACTCTCAGCCTCAGTTCTCCAACTTCAAGAAGGTAGAGGAGCCAGAAATTGAGTTCTCTCACCCTGGCCAGAGATTTAATCAATTGTTCATGTAGTGAAAACTCCATAAAAACCTATAAACAATGAGATTTGGGAGAATTTCCAGGTTGGTGAACTCATGGAAATGTTGGAGGGTGAAACCTTTGTGCCCCTCCTCCCCTGTAGCTTATCTATATATCTCTTCCATTTGGCTGTTCCTGAGTTGTATTTTAATAATAAACTGGTAAGAATCTGCCTGCCAATGCAGGACATGTGGATTCAATCCCTGGGTTGGGAAAATCCCTTGGAGAAGGAAATGGCAACTCAGTCCAGTATTCTTGCCTGGGAAATCACATGGACAGAGGAACCTGGAGGACTATAGTTCATGGGATTGCAAAAGAGTTGGGTATCACTTAGCATCTAAAGAACAACAACAACAAATGTAAGCAAAGTGACTTCTTAAGTTTTGTGAGTTTTTCTGATGAATTTTTGAATCTGATGAGGAATTTGTGGGGAACTCCTGACTTTGTAGGTGATTGGTTAGAAGTATGGTTAATCTCCAGTACTTGTGACTGGCATGTAAAGTGAAAGCAGTTTTATGGGCCTGAACCTTTAACAGTATGATCTGTGCTGATTTAGGGAGTTAGCATTAGAATTAAGTTGAATTGTTTGACATCCACTTGGTGTCAGAGACGTAGTGAATTGGTGTACAAGTCCTCCCCTCCCCACCGCATATCATGTCAGGGTAGGATTTGCTAGACTGACTCAAAGAACTCAAGAAACTGCTTTACTTATTACTACTGGTTTATTATAAAGGCTACTACTCAGGAACAGCCAAAATGGTAGAATGCATAGGGCACATTGGACTGGAGGGTGTTAAGGAGCTTCCATGCCCTCTTGGGCATGATGCCCTCTCTAACATGTGTTCAACAACCTGGAGGCTTTTAAACCCAATTGTTAATGGGTTTTGTGGAGATTTCATTATACAGCCACAGTTGATTAAATAATTGGCCATTAGTGATTGAACTCAATGTCTGGTTCCTCTACCCTCTCCAGAGGTTGAAGGGTAGGGATAAAAAGTTCTAACCTGTAATCATGACTAACCTCCATCCTAAAACTTTTAAGGGGCTTTCCAATAGTTATCTCATTAACATGAGCTCTGGTATGGTTGAGAGGGGCTCAGTATGAATAAAAATAGATAGAAAATACTTCTATCATTCAGGAAATTCCAAGGGTTTTAAGAGCTCTGTACTAGGATCTCATGACAAAGACTGAATATGTTTTTATTATACACTAGGGTTTTTATGTATATCCAATTCTTTCAGCACCATTTATTGAAGACTAACTCTTTATCCATTGAATTATCTTAGTACCTTTCTAAAAAAATTCAGTTGACCATCTGAGTGTGAGTTATACCCAGACTGTGCTTTTCACTGTCTCAATTTCTGTGTCTTGAAATTGCTTGACTAAATTTATTCCTAAATATTGCATATTCTTGATGATACTGTAAAGTGACCTTTCATAATTTAGACTCTTAATTTTTATTGCTAGTGTATGGAAATACACTTGACTTTTATATATTGACTTTGTATCTTGTAGCCATATTAAACTCACTTTTTGGTTCTAGGAATCTCTTTTTGTAGATTCTTTGGGATTGTCTCTGTAGATATTCAAGTCATCTGTAAAGAAAGTTTTACTTCTTCCTTTCCATTATGTTGACCTTTTGTTAGATTCTTATTACATCAGTTAGGACCTTTTTTAGTGTTGAGTGCAAGTGGTGAGAATGTTAGGGGGAAGGTTTTATTGCTGTTTTTTTTGGTTTGTTTTGTTTTATTGTTTTTCAAGTTATGAACTGTTGAATTTTATCAAATCTTTTTTTTGTTTTTGCATCTATTTTGATGATTATATAGTTTTTCTTTCTGTTAATATGGTGAATTGATTGATTTTCAAGTAGGAAACAGACTTGTATTCCTGGAACACATCCTTCTTGATCATGATGTGTTAATGTTTTACGTATTGCTGGATTTGATTTGCCAAAATTTTGATGAATTTTGCAGCTTTGTTCATAAGGAAAGCTACTTTGTAGCTTTCTTTTCTTGTAATATTCCAGTCTCTCTTGGTGGTAAGGTGTTGCTGGTCTCATAAAATGAATTGGGAAATATTCCAATTTGTTTCTTCTGTTTTATCAGAAGAACTTGTGTTCTTCCTTTGTTTGTATTTCTTTGTTGTTCAGTAAAATGCACCAGCAAAGCCATATGGTCTGAGAGTTTTCTTTGTGGGAAGATTTTTAAATGTGAATTTAGTTTCTTTGGTAGATATAGGTCTGTTCAAGTTATCAATTTCTTTTTAAGTTTTGATAAATTGTGTCTTTTAAGGAAATTATCTGTTTTATCCAAGTTTCCAATTTTATTGGCATGAAGTTGCTTATAATATTACTTTTGTTGTTGTTATTCAGTCTCCCAGTTGTGTCTGAGTCTTTGCAGCCCCATGGACTACAGCACACCAGGCCTCTGTCTTTTACCATCTCCCAAAGTTTCCCCAAGTTCATGTCCTTTGCATCAAGGATGCCATCCTGCCATCTGATTCTCTGACACCCTCTTCTCCTGTCCTCAGTCTTTCCCAGCATCAGGGACTTTTCCAGTGAGTCAGTTGTTCACATTAGAGGACCAAAATACTGGAGTTCAGCTTCAGCATCAGTCCTTCCTATGAATATTCAGGGTTGATTTCCTTAAGATTGACTAGTTTGATCTCCTTACTGTCCAAGGGACTCTCAGGAGTCTTCTCCAGCACCATAGGTCAAAGGCATCAATTCTTTGGCGCTCTGCCTTCTTTATGGTTCAGCTCTCAGAACCCTGTGTGACCACTGGCAAGATCATTGCCTTGACTATACAGACCTTTGTTGGCAGAGTAATATCTCTGCTTTTCAACACACTGTCTAGGTTTGTCATACCTTTCCTGCCAAGAAGCAAACATCTTCTGATTTCATGGCTGCAGTCACCATCCACAGTGATTTTAGAGCCCCCAAAGAGGAAATCTGACACTACTTCCACCTTTTCCCCCTCTGTTTGCCATGAAGTCATGGGGCTGGATACTGTGATTGTAGTTTTTTTAATGTTTGGTATTAAGTTAGCTCTTTGACTCTCCTCCTTCACCCTCATCAAGAGGCTCTTTTAGTTCCTCCTCACTTTCTGCCCTTAGAGTGGTATCATCCGCTCATCTGAAGTTGTTGATGTTTCTGCCGCCTATCTTGATTCCAGCTTGTAACTCATCCAGCCTGGCATTTCTCATGATGTGCTCAGCATATAGATTAAATAAACAGGGTGACACCTGGTCATACTCCTTTCTCAATCTTGAACCAATTAATTGTTCCATACAGGGTTCTGACTGTTGCTTCTTGACCCATATACAGGTTTCTCAGGAGACAGGTAAGATAGTTTGTTATTCCTGTCTCTTTAAAAGCTTTCCACAGTTTATTGTGATCCATACAGTGAAAGGCTTTGGCCTAATCGATGAAACAGAGGTAGATGTCTCTCTGGATTTCCCAAACTTTCTCTGTGATTCAGCGAATGTTGGCAATTTACTCTCTGGTTCCTCTTCCTTTTCTAAACCCAGCAGATATCTGCAACTTCTTGGTTCGGATAATGCTGAAGCTCAGCATGAAAGATTTTAAGTATGACCTTACTAGCATAGGAGATGAGTGCAATTGTCTGATGGTTAGCACATTCTTTAGTACTACCGTTCTTGGGAATTGGCATAAGGATTGACCTTTTACAATCCTGTGGCCACTGCTGGGTCTTCCAGATTTGCTGACATAATGAGTGCACCACCTTGATGGGATCATTCTTTAGGGTTTTGAATAGCTGTACTGTAATTCTTTCACATCCACTAGCACTTTATAGCAGTTCTCCTAAGGCCCACTGGACTTTGCTCTCCAGAATGTGTGGCTCTGGGTGGCTGACCACACCACTGTAGAAATCTGGTTCATTTGGATCTTTTTTATACCATTCTTCCATGTATTCTTTCCATCTCTTCTTGATCTCCACCGTCTACTAGGTCTCTACTGTTTATGTCCTGTATTGTGTTCATCTTTGGTTAAAGTGTTCCCTTGATATCTCCAATTTTCCTCTAGTTCTTCCCCTTCCGTTGTCTTCCAGTTTTACACACTGTTTATTGAAGAAGGACCTCTTGTCCCTTTGTGCTGTTTTTGGAATTCTGCATTTGATTGGGTATACTTTCCCTTTCTCCCTTTCTCTTCACTTCTCTTCTTTCTTCATCTGTTTTCAGATAACCACTCAGATAACCACTTTACCCTCTTGCTTTTATTTTTCTTCAGGATGGTTTTGTTTGCTGCCTTCTGTACAATATTATTGTACAGTATTATCTATCTGTAGTTCTTCAGGCACTTTGTCTACCAGATCTAATCCCTTGAATCTATTTGTTACCTCCACTGCAGAATCATAGGGGATCTGATTTAAGTCATACCTGGCTGGCCTAGTGTTTTCCCCTACTTTCTGTAGTTTCAGCCTGAATTTTGCTATGAGAAGCTGATGATCTGAGCCACAGTCCACTCTAGGTCTTATTTTTGCTGACTGTGTACAGCTTCTGCATCTTCGGCTACCTTTAATGTATAATCAGTTTGATTTTGGTATTGGCTATTTGGTGATGTTCTTGTGTAAATTCATCTCTTGTGTTGATGAGAAGGGTATTTGCTATGATCAATGCATTCTCCTGGCAGAATTCAGTTAGCCTTTGTCCTACTTAGTTTTGTTCTCCAAGGTCAAGCTTGCCTGTTATTCCAGGTGTCTCTTGACTTCCTACTTTTGCTTTCTAATCTCCAGTGATGAGCAGAATATCTTTTTTGTGTGTGTTAGTTCTAGGAGGTCTTCTAGGTCTTCATAGAACTGATCAACCTCAGCTTCTTTGGCATCGGTGGTAGGAGCGTAGACTTGAATTACTCTGATATTGAATTGCTTGCCTTGAAAACAAATCGAGATCATTATGTCCTTTTTGAGGTTGCACCCGAGTACTGCATTTTGGACTCTCTTGTTGATTATAAGGGCTACTCCATTTCTTTTATGGGGCTCTAGCCCGCAGTAGTAGATATAATGGTCATCTTAATTAAATTTGCCCATTCCTGTCCATTTTAGTTCACCGGTTCCTAAGATGTAGATGTTTACACTTATCATCTTGGGCTTGACCACATTCCAATTTACCTTGATTACAGGAACCTGACATTCCAGATTCCTGTGCAATCGTGTTCTTTGCAGCGTTGGATTTTACTTTCATCAGCAGGCACATGCAAAACTGAGCGCCATTTCTGCATTGGTCCAGCTGCTTCATCCTTTCTGGGGCTGTTAGTAGTTGTCCTCCGCTCTTCCCAAGTAGCATATTGGACACCTTCAGATCTCAGGGACTCATCTTTCAGTGTCATGTTGTGTCCTTTTATGCATTCATGAGGTTCTCACAGCAGATATGCTTGGGTGGTTTGCCGTTCCCTCCTCCAGTGGATCATGTTTTGTCAGAACTCTCCACTTTGACCCGTCTGTCTTGGGTGGCCCTACATGGCACAGCTCATAGCTTCATCAAATTATGCAAGCATCTTCGCCACAACAAGGCAGTGATCTGTGAAGGGGATATTCCCTTATTATCCTCTTAATGTCTTTTGAATCTATAGTGATGGTTCCTCTTTCATTTTTGATATTGGTTATCTGTATCTTTTTTCAAAACTTCTGGCAAAACATTTATTACTTTTCTAGATCCTTTGAAATAGCTGGCTTGGTTTCATTGTTTCTTTTTTTCTTTTCTGTTTTCTGTGTCATTAATTTTTTAATTATTTTATTTTCTCTGCTTTGGGTTAAATTTACTTATTGTTTTATAGCTTCTTAATGTGGAACTTCTCTGGTAAAGGCTCAGTGGTAAAGAATACACCTGCCTACAATCTCTTAAAAACTTTTCTCAGTGCTTTCTTTTTTTCTTTTTCCTCTGAGACCCCTATAACTTGAATGTTGGTGGGTTTCATATTGTCCCAAAACTCTCTGAGGCTATCCTCAATCCTTTTCATTCTTTTTCCTTTATTCTGCTCTTCAGAAGTTATTTCAGCCATTCTACCCTCCAGAGCACTTACTGGTTCTTCTGCCTTAGTTATTCTACTATTGGTTCCTTCTAGGGTATTTTTAATGTCAGTAGTTGTTATTCAATTTCAGTAATTGTTGTTCACAATTCTCATGATGTACTCTTCATATAAGTTAAATAAGCAGGGTGACAATATACAGCCTTGATGTACTCCTTTCTCGATTTGGAACCAGTCTGTTGTTCCATATCCAGTTCTAACAGTGGCTTCCTGACCTGCATACAGGTTTCTCAAGAGGCAGGTAAGGTGGTCTGGTATTCCCATCTCTTTAAGAATTTCCCATAGTTTCTTGTGATCCACACAGTCAAAGGCTTTGGCTTAGTCAATAAAGCAGAAGTAGATGTTTTTCTGGAACTCTCTTGAATTTTCAATGATCCGACGGATGTTGGGAATTTGATCTCTGGTTCCTCTGCCTTTTCTAAAACCAGCTTGAACTTACGGAAGTTCATAGTTCACGTACTGTTAAAGCCTGACTTGGAGAATTTTGAGCATTACTTTACTAGCATGTGAGATGAGTGCAATTGTGGGGTAGTTTGAACATTCTTTGGCATTGCCTTTCTTTGGGATTGGAATGAAAACTGACCTTTTCCAGTCCTGTGGCCACTGCTGTTTTCCAAATTTGCTGACATATTGAGTGCAGCACTTTCACAGTATCATCTTTCAGGATTTGAAATAGCTCAACTGGAATTCCATCACCTCCACTAGCTTTGTTCGTAGTGATGCTTCCTAAGGCCCACTTGACTTCACATTCTAGGATGTCTGGCTCTAGGTGAGTGATCACACCATCCTGGTTATCTGGGTCATTAGGATATTTTTTGTGTAGTTCTTCTGTGTATTCTTGCCACCTCTTCTTAATATCTTCTGCTTCTGTTAGTTAAGTGAAGCCACTCAGTCCTGTCCGACTCTTTGCAACCCCATGGACTGTAACCTACCAGGCTCCTCAGTCCATGGAGTTTTCCAGGCAAGAATACTGGAGTGGGTTGCCATTTCCTGCTTCTGTTAGGTCCATACCATTTCTGGTCCTTTATTGTGCCTATCTTTGCATGAAATGTTCCCTTGGTATCTCTGATTTTCTTGAAGAGATCTCTATTCTTTCCCATTCTATTGTTTTTTTCTATTTCTTTACGTTGATCACTGAGGAAGGCTTTCTTATCTCTCCTTGCTATTCTTTGAAACTCTGCATTCAGATGAGTACATCTTTTCCTTTTCTCCTTTGCCTTTTCTCTTTTTCTCCTTTGCCTTTTGCTTCTCTTCTTTTCACAGCTATTTGTAAGGCCTCCTCAGACAACCATTTTGCCTTTTTGCATTTCTTTTTCTTGGAGATGGTCTTGATCCCTGCCTCCTATACAAAGTCATGAACCTCTGTCCATAGTTCTTCAGGCACTCTGTCTTATCACATCTAATCCCTTGATTCTGTTTGTCACTTCTACTGTATAATCATAAGGGATTTGATTTAGGTCATACTTGAATGATCTAGTGGTTTTCCCTACTTTCTTCAGTTTATATCTGAATCTGGCCAATAAGGAGTTCATGATCTGAACCACAGTCAGCTCCCTGTGTTGTTTTTGCCGACTACATAGAGCTTCTCCGTCTTTGGCTGCAAAGAATATAATTAATCTGATTTCAGTATTGACCATCTGGTGATGTCCATGTGTAGAGTCTTCTCTTGTGTTGTTGCAAGAAGGTGTTTGCTATGACCAGTATGTTCTCTTGGCAAAACTCTATTAGCTTTTGCCCTGCTTCATTCTATACTCCAAGGCCAAATTTGCCTCTTACTCGAGGTGTTTCTTGGCTTTCTACTTTTGCATTCCAGTCCCCTATGATGAAAAGGACATCTTTTTTGGGTGTTAGTTCTAGAAGGTCTTGTACGTCTTCATAGAACCGTTCAACTTCAGCTTCTTCAGCGTTGCTGGTCGGGGCATAGACTTGGATTACTGTAATATTGAATGGTTTTCCTTGGAAACAAACAGATTATTCTGTCATTTCTGAGATTTCATCCAAGTGTTGCATTTCTAATTCTCTTGTTGGCTATGATGGCTACTCCATTTCTTCTAAGGGATTCTTGCCCGCAGTAGTAGATATAATGGTCATCTGAGTTAAATTCACCCATTCCAGTCCATTTTATTCACTGATTCCTAGAATGTCTATGTTCACTCTTGCCATCTCCTATTTGATCACTTCCAATTTGCTTTAATTTCATGGACCTAACATTCCAGGTTCCTGTGCAGTCTTGCTCTTTGCATCATTGGACTTCACTTCCCTCACCAGTCCCATCCACAACTGGGTATTGTTTTTGCTTTGGCTCTGTCTCTTCATTCTTTCTGGGGTTCTTTCTCCACTGATCTCCAGTAGCATATTGGGCACCTACCAACCTGGGGAGGTCATCTTTCAGTGTCCTGTCTTTTGCCTTTTCATACTGTCCATGGAGTTCTGAATAAGAATACTGCAGTGGTTTGCCATTCCCTTCTCCAGTGGACCACATTTTGTCAGAACACTCCACCATGACCTCTCTGTCTTGACTAGCCCTACACTGCATGAATCATAGTTTCATTGAGCAAGAAAAGGCTGTGTCCGTGTGATCAGATTGGTTAGTTTTCTGTGATTGTGGTTATCATTCTGTCTGCCCTCTGATGGAGAAGGATAAGAGGCTTATGGAAGCTTCCTGATGGGAGAGACTGACTGAGGGGGAAACTGGGTCTTGTTCTGATGGGCAGGGCCATGCTCAGTAAATCTTTCATTTAACTTGCTGTTGATGGGCGGGGATGTGTTCCCTCCCTGTTATTTGACCTGAGGCCATACTGTGGTGGAGGTAATGAAGATAATGGGGGCCTCTTTCCAGAGGTCCCATGCATGTACCGCTGCACTGAGTGCCTCCCACCCTGCAGCAGGCCACCGCCAGCCTGCCCTCCGCTGGAGACTCGTGGACACTTAGGGCGGGTCTGGGTCGGTCTCTTGTGGAGTCACGGCTCCTTTCTCCTGGGTCCCGCTGTGCTCAAGGCTCTGTTTGTGCCCTCCCAGGGTCCGTTCTCTCACTCCTGTGTAAGTTCTGGTGGCTCCACGGTGGGGTTAATGGCAGCCTCCTCCAGGAGGGCTTATCTGTCCCTGGGTCTACTGCACCCAGAGCCTCTGCCCCTGCAGCAGTCCTCCGCTGACCCGTACCTCCACAGGAGATGCTCAGACACCTGTCTCGGTCTCTGTGGGGTCTCTGGGTCCTAGTGCACACAAGGTTTGTTTGAGCCCTCATAGCATCTCTGGTGGGTATGGGGCTTGATTCTAAACGTGATTTCACCCCTCCTATCATCTTGCTGGGGCTTCTCTGCCCTTGGACGTGGGGTATCTCCTCAAAGTTGCTCTAGTGCCACGTAGCTGCCTCTCCAGCACTACGCAGCCACCACTCCAGTGCCTACCGTCGTAGTGGGGCTTCTCTGTCCTTGGATGTGGGGTATCTCCTCAGAGTCCCTCCAGCACTGTGCAGAGAGTCACTTACAGGATAAACCCAAGGAGAGACATGTCTAGACACATATTAATCAAGCTAACAGAGATTAAACACAAAGAAAGAATATTAAAAGTAGCAAGGGAAAAGCAACAAGAAACATAAAGGGAAAATCCATACCATTAACAGTGGATCTTTCAGCAGAAACTGCAGGCGAGAAGGGAATGGCAGGATATATTTGAAGTACTGAAAGAATAAAGCCTACAACCAAGATTACTATACCCGACAAGGGTCTCATTCAAAATTGATGAAGGAATCAAAAGCTTTACAGACAAGCAAAAGTTTAAGAGAATTTTCCACTACTAGACCAGCTTTAAGAAATACTAAAGGGACTTATTTAGGCAGTAATCATGAGTGAAAGGAAAGACCCACAAAAACAAACCCAAAACAATTAAGAAAATGCCAATAGGAACATAGGTATCAACAATTACTTTAAATGTAAACAGATTAAACACACCAACCAAAAATACAGACTGACTGAATGGATACAAAAACAAGACCCATTTATATGCTGCCTACAAGAGGCCCACTTCAGACAGAGACACATGCAGTCTGAAAGTAAAAGGATGGGAAAGGATATTCCATGCAAATAGAAACCAAAAGAAAGCCAGAGTGACAATTCTAATTTCAGACAAAATAGACTTTAAAGAATACTGCAAGAGATAAAGAAGGACACTACATTATGATCAAGGGAACAATCCAAGAAGAAGACATAACAGTTGTGAATATTTATGCACCCAACATAGCATCTCAGTACATAAGGCAAACACTAACAGACATAAGAGGTGAAATTGATAGTGACACAATAATAGTAGGGGACTTTAACACCCCACTTACACAAATGGACAGACCATTAACATAGAAAATCAGTAAGGAAACACATACCTTAAACATTAGACCAAATGAACCTAATTGATATCTTCAGGATATTCCATCCAAATGCAAAAGAATACACTTTCTTCTCAAGTGCACATGGAATATTCTCCAGAATAGACCACATCGTGGCCACAAATATCAAGCCTCAGTACATTTAAGAAAATTGAAATCATATCAGGTGTCTTCTCTGACCACAACACTGTGAGACTGGATATCAACTCAGGCAAATAGACTGGGAAACAGTGGAAACAGTGGCAGACATTATTTTTGGGCTCCAAAATCACTACAGATGGTGACTGCAGCATTGAAATTAAAAGATGCTTACTTCTTGGAAGGAAAGCTATGACCAACCTAGACAGCTAAGCAGAAACATTACTTTGCCACAAACGTCCATCTAGTCAAGGCTATGGTTTTTCCAGTAGTCATGTATGGATGTGAGAGTTGGACTATAAAGAAAGCTGAGCACCAAAGAGTTGATGCTTTTGAACTGTGGTGTTGGAGAAGACTCTTGAGAGTCCCTTGGGCTGCAAGGAGATCCAACCAGTCCATCCTAAAAGGTCAGTCCTGGGTGTTCATTGGAAGGACTGATGTTGAAGCTGCAACTCCAATACTTTGGCCACCTGATGTGAAGAGCTGACTCATTGGAAAAGACCCTGATGCTGGGAAAGATTGAAGGTTGGAGGAGAAGGGGACGACAGAGAATGAGATGGTTGGATGGCATCAACGACTCGATGGACGTGGGTTTGGGTGGACTCCGGGAGTTGGTGATGGACAGGGAGGCCTCACGTGCTGCAGTCCATGCGGTCGCAAAGAGTTGGACACGACTGAGTGACTGGACTGAACTGAACTGAACAACTCAGGAAAGAAACTGCAAAAAACACACTCATGGAGATTAAATAATACATTACTAAATAAGAGGAGATTACTGAAGAAATAAGACGGGAACTCAAAAGATTCCTAGAAACAAATGACAATGAACACACAACAACCTTGGCCTATTTACAGTAGGTCCTTTACCCAGTACATTATGTCAGGCCATCAAGAAGATACTAAAAGGCTTTTCAACAGGGCTGGGTGTTGCAGGGAGGGGGAGTGCTGTGATTAAGTGTTAGGCTTTTAGTGAGCCTGTGTGTCTGAAATGTGAACTTCACAAGTGTTTCTCAGTGTTTTTTTTGACCCTTTAGGTAGGACTGGATGACTGAATGGGCTGGAATTGGGTATTTCCCTTCCTCTTGGTCAGTTAGCCTTTGGTTAATTAGTTTCCCCTGAAGGCAGACTTTGTTAAGGACAGAGTGCTCTGGTATTTCAAAATGGTTTCTTTTCCTCTTCCTCTGTCAGAAGGGAGAGGGGATTTGTCTCCAGTATTTACTTTGAGAAGCTGGTTAGGCTCTTGGAGGTAAATCTCACGAAATTTTTGGGTACCCCTAGAGTTTTTAACCCTCAGGGTTAAAATAGAGAGGGGGATGGTGGGAGAAAGAATAGAGCTACAGGGCTAAGTATCCCCAAATGCAATTGTAGAAATACGTTCAAATGTATTAGCTATCATGGTGAATGCAAGTGTACTAAATTCTTTAATTAGAAGACAAATAGTAGCTGACTTAAATTATCACTAAGCTACTCAAAAGAAACACCTAAAACATAAGGATGTTGAAAGTTGAGTAGAAAAAGATATACCAATCTAATTCTGACTAAAACAAAGCTGGTAAAGCTGGTAAAACTGTACTGATATCAAATGAAATAGATTTTCAAACAAATTTTTATCAGAATAGTAATTATTAGAGATAAAGAAGGTCACTAGATAATGACAAAAGTTTAAATTTCCTTGGTAGAGTGATGATTCTGAACTTTTATGCTGTTAGAAACAGCCTCAAAATATACAGTGTAAAAATTCACGTCACTCTAAGGAAAAAAGGACATATCCACCACCATAATTAGATTCTTTTTTAGCACCTTTCTTAGTTATTAATAGATTAAACAAGAAACAAGAAAGTCTGTTTGAATAGAAAGAAAGAATATTTGAATGGGTTAATAAACTTATCATCAGAGTCCCCTGGACCCAGATTTAGTTTACTGGTTTCTTTTTTGAACAATTCTACTTGGATTTGTTGGATTGATGCTTTATGGCTTTCTTTCTGTCTTAGAGGTCTTCTGAAGAACAGAAAATTTCCGTTAAAATAGAAAATTAAAACTCCTTTTCTCTTATAGTGTATATCTTATGGGTCTTTTGGACCTTTTTATGAATCTAAGATGCTGTGGGTTCTTATATCACTTTATCTGTGTATAGGTAATTTTACCATCCTAGAATAATTTTTATCATCACTCTTTAATTATTCCCAACTATATTAAGACTAAAATAAAATGAAAGGATGATGGAATCATCTAGAAAGATGTTATAGTAGTCAAGTCATTGCTATTGCATTATCTTTGATTTTATTACAGTACCTCAAGAGTTGCACATATTTTAAGAAAATACAGATGAAGTCTGGAGGTACCATCTTTGTAGTCATTTTAGTTTTTGTTGAACACAACTGAGAATTTAATAGTTTTCATTTTCTACATGTAATGGTACAAAAGTAGAAAAGTTGACGGAGGAAGGCATTTCAGCTATTAAATGGGTAAAATGATGGTCAACAGAGGCAGCAGACTCTAGGCCCTAATTATTATGGTGAACTTGATCATGTGAGCGACGTCTTAGACTGTGAGTCACCAAGCAGCAATATCCTAGATGAATTTTCTTTGAACTCAAGAATTGATGAGTGACCAGTGTGTTTCTGCAATATTCTGTGATAAGAAGTTGGACTCTTCAGTTTTGTTAAAAGAATATGTGACTTATTCTTGCATTACATATAATGTTGTGCATGAACATTTACTTGATACAGCTTATAATTGAAGAGTGTTGAATTAAAGTGTGTATACAAAGGTGATAGGAAGTGAATATATGATTTAGGAGAGAAAGCAAAACATTGGATCATTTTGATGTATGTTTATAAGTCTAAAAATGAATGTTTACAACCAAGGAACAAACAATATGGCTGTCCTTCTCAGCAAGTTTATGAGACATCAAAATTTTGAAAAAGCACTGCATTTCTACAGTGCAGATTCAAGAAGTAGTAGTAATGATTATCTAGTAGAGATATAATTGAAATCTGGAATCAGATTTTATAAAACTATATGTCCCAGATTCATGCATGTCAGTTGGTGACCAGTTTCATTCTCTTTTCATGTGTGTTTGTGTTTGTATGTGTGTGTGATGTGTGTGAGTGTATATATACACACAGTATGCATTTGTAATGTGTATGTATCAAACACATATCATGTACATACACATGGAACTATAAAATAAGAATACAGATTTTCTGTATTTAAATTTTGATTAAACTTTTCAGTTAATTTGCTTTTTTACTATATCCTTTTATTTTTCTGTAAATTATGTGCTGGGTGCTTAGTTGCTCAGTCATGTCCGACTCTTTGGGACCCCATGGGCTGTAGCTCGCCGTGCTTCTCTGTCTATGGGATTTCCCAGGCAAGAATACTGGAGTGGGTTGCCATTTCCTTCTCCAGGGGATCTTCTCAACCCAGAGATCAAACCTGCATCTCTTGCATTGGCAGGCAGATTCTTTACTACTGTGCCACCTGGGAAACCCCTTGAATTAGTTATAAAATGACCTAAATATTAAATAAAACACAAAGAGTCTATCAGCCCAGCTGATTAAGGGTGTTGATTATTTTTCCTGGCCTACTGAGGGTTAATATATTGTACCTGTGTGGATCATTGCCCTCAGCAGTTGATGACTGTGCATCTCTTTCAAGTGCACATGAAATATTCATGAAAATTAGCCATCTGCTTGGCTATAAAGCCTCCACAGATTTCAAAGACTGAGTTCTGTGACTACAGGCAGTTAAGATACAAGTCATTTACAAAAGGTAATTAGAAAAAGTCCCCTACAGGGGGAAATTTAAAATAACTTCTAAATAACTTACAGCTCAACAAAGGAATCTTAATGTAAATTAGGGCATATTCAGAATTAAATTCTAACAAAATACTTCAAAAGTTGTGTAATGTAGTTAAGATTGTACTTTAAGAATAAATGCTCAAGATGAATAAACTAAGAATCCAATTTTAAAAAATGACAAAAGTGATTACAGAATAAACTCAGAGTAGAAGGAAGAAACTGAAGATGAACATAAACTTATGACATGGAAAACACTCAGTAAGTACTAAGAATAATAAAGTCCAAAGCTGGTTTTTGAAAGTCAGAAAGTCAAACTTCTGGTAAGATTTATCAATGGTGAGGGAATAACTAAACAATATTCAGATTGAAAAAGGATGCCATAGGTATAAATTTCACAGAGATTAATTTGGTAAAATAATATTAAGAATAACTGATGTCAATGAATTTGATATTTTAGGTGGACTAGGTAAACTATTGGAAAATGAAACTTAACCAAAACCGACTTAAGAAATTGAAAACTTAACTAGTCTTATAACAATGAAAACTCTTGGTCTCCATGACTGCAGAGGAATATTCTATTCACACATTTCATTGAACAGATAATTGCAATCTTACATATATTATTTGATAAGTGAAAAAGGAAGACCTTTTCTCAGCTGTTTTTGTGAGACTAGGATAACACTACTACAACCACCGTGCAAGAGCAGTACAGGATAGGAAAACAGATACATCTTCTGGTCTTAGATGGGCAGCTCCCCAGGACAGCATCTACTCCATCTGGTGCTTTTTGGAGATTAAGATGCAGATTGAGGCACCTGGAAATCCTTGCTTATCTTGACCTGATGTTTTGGTTGGATGGAAGAGATTAAAGCCTGTTTGGAGTGGGACCACAGAAGACCATGGTGCTTTGGATTGATAGCACATGTCCATAAACTGAAACAATTCACTGTACAGTTATGTTCTACAAAATTGAGATATTTCATCTTTTACTGTACTGAGAAAAGTGCAGCTTAAAGCCACCTTGTCTCACCCATTAGCTGAGCGGACCTGTGTGTGACAGTGCCAGGCACTGGTGATAATGTAGAGCAAATGCCCTGCTGGTGACAGTGTGTGGAGGTGGAAATATTTTGGAAAAACAGTTTGGCATTAACTTTTGAAGATCATTGCACTTCACATGACCCAGCAACTACATTTCTGAGGGAAATGACTTAAACCAGTGATTCTCCCAGACTGCAGTTGGGATCTCCTCTAGGCATTCCGGAGATACAGATTGTTTTAAAGGAATCTAGCTGATAATGCAACTTATATGCATTTTTTCTTAGAACTTTTCAGTTTGATGTTTAACTTTACCATCTGCTCTTTCATAGTTGCCCCCCTGCCTTTTTTTCTTTTTTTCTTTTTTTTGCTTCCTTGCTTCAGGGAGGGAGAAAGCTATGACTTGCCATAAAAGAACTGTTTACAATACCCACGTTGAGAATTTCAACTAGGATCCTTATTTTGGCAGTGTCCAGTTCTTTGTTTTCAGCATGATTTAAAGACAATGTAGTTTTTATGGAATTGTTAAATTGCTTTATTAACAATTGTTAAATTGTTCAGTTGTTCAATTGCTTCTTGACTATTATGTGATTTTTCAAGAGCTGACTCTAAAGGAGTTGAAAGAATTGGGAGACATTGCTGAAATATTCTAGCAATAAGTGATTTCATTCATACATATATGAAATAATAAAAGGAGGGTAGGTAGTCTCATCTGTCTTATAGAGATAACCTTTTCCACAAAAGTTTACTTTTAGTACCTAGTTGTCAGATATGTATTTTTGCTTCAATCAACTGTATGCTAATAATACTTGTAATCAAAAGTCAATCCAGAAGAAAACTTTTAAACTTAGTGCTTCATGGTTACAAGGAATTTAATAAAAATCAATTCTATTTGTATATATGTTTTGTTGCATAGAAATGTGACAGAGTGATCAAAAGATTTTTAAGCATAAAAGCTGATGGTACCAGAAAAAAAAATCACGGAAAAGTGCTATAGGAATATAACACTTCATAAAATTGTTCATAAAGAAAGTAAATGATGTGGTATTTCTGTTGTTAAGCAAGGATTTGTGTGTTTTAGACATGAATGATTTTGAGAATCAGTCGCTGTGGTGTGTAGATTCTGCTGGATACATTGACAGAGATATACATTAATTGTATTTTAAGGTGCTAGTGTTTATAGTGTACTGCAATCTTTGCAACTTTTATTTTTTAAAACTATATGTATATTTATTTATTTTTGGCTGCACTGGGTGTTTGTTGCTGTGCACAAGTTTCCTCTAGTTGTGGAGAGAACAGACTGCTTTCCGATGGAACATGTGGCCTTCTTGCTGCGGTGCTGGCGTCTCTTGTTGTGGAGCTGGGGCTGTAGCGCGTGTGGGCTTCAGTAGTTGCGGTATGCAGGCTTTAGGGCCTTTACATAGCATCTGTTTAAACTTAAATTATGAAAAATTTTAGATGTCAGTATAAAAATGTTCGAGGTAGTATATTGTCTTTCAAAATTCTGTGCAGCAGTAATGGAAACAAAAAAAGTTGAAGACCACTGAATATTGCTATATTAGATAATAGGTCTCAAGGGGGATTGTAACACTCAATGGGGAACATACTGGAATTTGAGCAGGCATTTTTGCTTGTCATGATGATTGAGGGGCTTTACTGTCACTTGATTATTGGGAGCCAAGGAAGCTAGATATCCTGCAGTGTACAACAAACAATATTGTAGTTGTTTCCCATAAGTTTTCTAAAGTCTTACTGGACTAGGCCATAGCAAATATAAATAAGTAGAAATTTACTACACAATACTCCTAGAGCATATTCAAAAGAAGGAATTTATTTTTTAAAAAAAGCCCAAGAATTTTAAGAGAGGACCATTTTAGTGGACAATATTTAAATGAAATAGATACTCTCTCAGAATTGTTAAATAATGTATTAACTCTGGGCATTGTCTTCTTGGGACATTACATTTCTAATTACTATGTTTAGTTGAAAAGAGTGTGCAGTACAGGAGCAATATAAGCAATTAAAATGTATAACTTAGAACCAAATATTAAATTATCAGGAACTTACAAACTACAGAGATCTCACTGAATTTTATTATATTTTGTCAGTAAGAACAGTGTGATCATACTATTTAGTGTTGTAACATGGTTCAGATCTTCTACTCCAGATTCACATTTCCTGATTGTTTTACTCCTGAACATTTATTGCTCTTTATGTAGGTTATTTATTATATTTATTTTTTACTGTCTTTTGTCCCTTTTACTTAGAGACATACTGTAAGAGGAAAGATTGGAAGACAGAAAGAGCAGCTCTTTCGAGGAGTCTAGCTTATTAAAAAATAAAAGAGAAAATTGGTGGTAGCTGGATCAGGTAATTGTGTATGGGGATCAGGAATTTTTTTTTTTTTCATTTGTCTTTTGGGGCAGGACATTAGGATTTATTGGTAGTCGTGAGTAAGGAGGGAAAAATACAAGCTTCACGAGTGTAGGTTCCACCATTTGTCCTGTGGGCCACAATTAGAGATGTATTAGGTTGGGTCAACACTCCAGTACTCTTGCCTGGAGAATCCCAGGGAGGGAGCCTGGGGGAGCCTGGTGGGCTGCCGTCTATGGGGTCGCACAGAGTCGAACACAACTGAAGCGACTTAGCAGCAGCAGCTGCAGCAGGTTGGTTCAAAAGTAATTGCAGTTTTGCATCGTTGAACTTTGCCGTTTTATGTTGAAATACATTCTTAAATAAAATAAATGTCGTTATGTTATACATCATTTTAATACTAATTTTAGCTTTATTTTCTTTTTTTGCTGATGACTTATTACATGCTGTTTATGATTTTAGACTGTAGAAATAATGTTAAGACAAAAAGCAAATCCAAGCAGTTTTTTACTTTGAGTTCAAAATGGATCATACAGCAGCGGAGACAAATCACAACATCAACAGTGCCTTTGGCCCAGGAACTGCTAATGGAGTAGAGCACGGTGGTGGGTCAAGAAGTTTTGCAAAGGAGACGAGAGCCTTGAAGATGAGGAGCGTAGTGGCCACCATCGGAAGTTGACAGTGACCAGTTGAGAGCAATCATTGATGCTTGTCCTCTTACAACTACACAATAAATTGTCAAGGAACTCAATGTTGACCATTCTATGGTCATTCGGCATTTGAAGCATATTGGGAAAGTGCCTTGTGAGCTGATTGCAGGTCAAAAAAATTGTCATATTGAAGCGTCATCTTCTCTTACTCTTTGCAACAATGACCCGTTTCTCTGTCAGATTGTGACATAAGACAAAAAGTGTATTTTATATGATAACCAGTGACAACCAACTCAGTGGTTGGACCAAGAAGAAGCTCCAGAGCACTTCCCAAAGCAAACTTGAACCCAACATCATGGTCACTGGTTGGTGGTCTGCTGCCCAATTGATCCACTACAGCTTTCTGAATTCAGTCAAACCATTACAACTGAGAAGTTTGCTTGGCAAATTGATGAGATGCAGCAAAAACTGCAATTCCTGCAGTTGATATTGTCAACAGAATGGGCCCAGTTCTTCTGCCTGGCTACGTCCGATCACACATTGAACAACCAACGCTTCAAAAGTTGAACGAACTGGCCTAAAAAGTTTTGCCTCGTCTGCCACATTCACGTGATCACGGTACTAACTGCACCTAGACAGCTTTTTGCAGGGAAAACACTTCCACACCCAGCAAGAGGCAGAAAATGCTTTCCAAAACTTCTTCGAATCTTGAAGCACGAACTTTAAAAAAAAAATTAATTTATTTATTTTAATGGGAAGGTAATTACTTTCTAGTATTATGGTGCTTTTTGCCACACATGGACATGAATCAGCCATGGGTGCATCTGTGTCCCCCCATCCTGAACCCCACCTCCCTCCCCACCGCATCCTTCTGGGTTGTCCCAGAGCACCGGCTTTAAGTGCCCTGCTTCATGCATCAAACTTGTACCGGTCATCTGTTTTACTTATGGTAATGTACATGTTTCAATGCTATTCTTTCAAATAATCCCACCTTCACCTTCTCCCACATAGTCCAAAAGCCTGTTCTTGACATCTGTGTCTCTTTTGCTGTCTTTCATACAGGATTGTCACTTGTGTCTTTCTAAATCTCATATATATGCATTAGTATACTATATTGGTGTTTCTCTTTCTGACTTACTTCACTCTATATAATAGGCTCTAGTTTCATCCCCCTCATTAGAACTGACTCAAATGTATTCTTTTTTATAGCTGAGGAATATTCCATTGTGTATATGTGTCACAACTTTCTTATCCATTTGTCTGCTGATGGTTGCTTCCATGTCCTAGCTGTTGTAAACAGTGAAGTATGAATTTTTTATGCTACGGAAATGAACAAACATTTCTTGTTGGTAAAAATGTGTTGATTTTAATGGTTCCTATTTTGATTAATGAAGATATATTTGAACCTGGTTATAATGATTTAAAATTCACATCTGAAACCATAGTTACTTTTGTACCAACCTAATATTTGACTACCCATCATCCAGGATGATCCACTTTTCTGCTACCATGTCTTCAGATTCTTCTACTTCTTGGAGATGTGGCTCTTAAGGGGCCAAGGAACTTGAACGTGGCCCTGTGTGGGGCCTTAGTCATCATGTTCCTTGTTTTGCAGCTTAGTGCAGATGGGCATGATAACTTGGTCAGTGTGGACCGTGGCCAGTGTGCGCTGCGGCTTTCCAAAGGCACCCTGCATACCTGTCTGGAACTTAGACTGGGGACACCAGGATGTCCGACATGAATGTCCACTGGAAGGGGCTGTCTTCATGGTCCTTTAAGGCAACTGGCTGCATGCACTACCGAAGAGGCTGCATTTTCCAGCCATTCCAGCCATTGCACACCAGGCCCCCACAGAGAAAAGGAGCACAGTGTACCTGATTGGCTGCAGAAGGAATTTTGTCTTCTCTGGTGGCTGAAATAAAGAATCCACCTGTCACTGCAGGGGACTCAGATTTGATTCCTGAATTGGAAAGATCACCTGGAGAAGGAAATGGCAACCCACTTCAGTATTCTTGCTTGGGAAATCCTGTGGACAGAGGAGCCTGGTGGGCTATAGTCCCTGGGGTCACAAAAGAGTTGGACCTGACTTAACAACTCAACAGCAACAACATTATATAGGAAAATTGCATGAAGTTTAAGTAATAAATTTCTACAAAATGAACTCACCTGTGCAGTCACCACTCAAACTAAGGAATGAACACTACCATTACCAGCACACTATAATCCATTCCATATGCCTTTTCCTATCATTAACCATCTCTCACCCAAAACTAATGGAGATTTTTGTGATTTTTATTACCAAATAATAATTTTGCCTGTTTTCAAACTTTCTGTAACTAAAAATTTCAAGTATGTATTTTTTAAGGTTGATGTTTTCTCAACATGTTTGTGGGATTCGTTGCATAGTCTTCATCTTGGAATAGTATATTCATATTCCTTGGGGCAGTATTTTATAGTTTATTCATTTTGCTGTTGATGAATGTTTGGGGTGTTGCTGGTTCCAGCTATTCTAAATAATGCTTCTGTGAATATGTTTCTGCATGTCTTCTGCTGTAAATATCATGCATTTCTGTTGGGTGTGTGCATGTGGGGTGAAATTGCTTTTCCAAAGTGATTTTTACCAGTTTTATTCCCAACAGTATTAAATCAGAGTTCCTGTTGCTCTGTGCCTTCACCAGGGCTTCTCTGGGGCTCAGTCAGTAAAGAATCTGCCTACAGTGCAGGAGATTGCCTGCAACATAGGAGACATGGGTTTGTTCCCTGGGTTGGGAAGATGAATCCCCTGGAGAAGGAAGTGGCTACCCACTCCAGTGTTCTTGCCTGGGAAATCCCATGGATGGAGGAGCCTGGTGGGCTGTACAGTCCATGGGACTGTGAGAGTCCTACATGACTGGAGTGACTGAAAACAACCACCAGACCTTCACCAGCACTTTACCACTGTATTGCTTATAAACCTGTCTATGTCTGTAATTGGCGTTTCCTTGATGATTGTTGTTGTTTAGTCGCCAAGATCATCGAAAAAGCAACAGGGTTCCAGAAAAACATCTGCTTTATTGATTACACCAAAGGCTTTGACTGTGTAGATCACAACACACTGTGGAAAATTTTTAAAGAGATGGGAATACTCGACCACCTTATCTGCCTCCTGAGAAATCTGTATGCAGGTCAAGAAGCAATAGTTAGAGAACTGGACATAGAACAACAGACTGGTTCCAAATCAGGGAAAGAGTACATCAGGGCTGTATACTGTCACCCTACTTATTTAACTTATATGCAGGGTACATCATGCGAAGTGCCAGACTAGATGAAGCATAAACTGGAGTCAAGATTGCTGGGAGAAATATCAATAACCTCAGATACGCAGATGACACCTCTCTTATGGCAGAAAGCCAAGAAGTACTAAAGAGCCTCTTGATGAAAGTGAAAGAAGAGAGTGAAAAAGTTGGCTTAAAACCCAACATTCAGAAAACTAAGATCATGGCATCCGGTTCCATCACTTCATGGCAAATAGATGGGGAAACAATGGAAACAGTAAGAGACTATTTTTGGGGGCTCCAAAATCACTGCAGATGGTGATTGCAGCCATGAAATTAAAAGACGCTTATTCCTTGAACGAAAAGCTATGACCAACCTAGACAGCATATTAAAATTTAGCAGAGACATTATTTTGCTAACAAAGGTCCATCTAGTCAAAGCTATGGTTTTTCCAGTAGTTAGGTCTGGATATGAGATTTGGACTATAAAGAAAGCTGAGTGCCAAAGAGTTGATGCTTTTGAACTGTGGTGTTGGAGAAGACTCTTGAGAGTCTCTTGGACTGCATGGAGATCCAACCAGTCCATCCTAAAAGAGATCAGTCCTGAATATTCATTGAATGGACTGATGCTGAAGCCGAAACGCTGATACTTTGGCCGCTTGATGTGAAGAGCTGACTTATTAGAAAAGTCCCTGATGCTGGGAAAGCTTGAAGTCAGGAGGAGAAGGGGACGACAGAGGATGAGATGGTTGGATAGCATCATCAACTCAATGGACATGAATTTGAGCAAGCTCCAAGAGTTGGTGATGGAAAGGGAAGCCTGGCGTGTTGCAGTCCATGGGGTTCGCAAAGAGGCGGACACGACTGAGTGACTGAACTGAACTGAGTCCCCAAGTTGTGCTTGACTCTTTTGCAGTGGTCCCAGCCTCATTTACTGGAATGTTCCAGCAGTGCCATCTTTGTCATAAGTCAAGCAGGTGTTTCCTGGACTTGCTGTTCTGCTCCTTTGCTCTGTTTCTCTGTCTTTGAGTAAACATCACATTTTGTTATTTACTATAGCTTTATAATCATTTTACTTGTCTTCTTCAAGCTTGTTTGTTATTGGGCTTTTGCATATCTACTTTGTCAACTTCTAGGAAGTGTTAGGATTTTGATTGGTACCACATTGAATATTAATTTGGAGAGAATTTACATCTTTTAGTATAGAGTCTTCTAACACATGATGAACACAATATATTCCTTCGTTTATTTTGTTGTTGTTGTGCCACTAGGTCATGTCCGACTCTTTTGTGAACTACCAGGTCCCTCTGTCCATGGGATTTCCCAGGCAAGAATACTGGAATGGGTTGACATTTCCTTCTCCAGGGAATCTTCCTGACCCAGAGATCAAACCTGGGTCTCTTGCTTGGCAGGTGGATTCTTTACCACTGAGCCACCTGGGAGGCCCCTCCATTTATTTAGGACTTATTTAATTTTTACTTCGTAGGTGTTTTGTTTTTTTTTTGTTCAGTTCAGTAACTCAGTCGTGTCCGACTCTTTGCGTCACCATGAATCAGCAGCACGCCAGGCCTCCCTGTCCATCACCAACTCCCACAGTTTACTCAGATTCATGCCATCAGTGATGCCATCCAGCCATCTCATGCTCTGTCGTCCCCTCCTCCTCCTGCCCCCAATCCCTCCCAGCATCAGGGTCTTTTCCAATGAGTCAACTCTTCGCATGAGGTGGCCAAAGTTTTGGAGTTTCAACTTCAGCATCCGTCCTTCCAAGGAACACCCAGGACTGATCTCCTTTAGGATGGACTGGTTGGATCTCCGTGCCATCCAAGACACTCTCAAGAGTCTTCTCCAACACCACAGTTCAAAAGCACTTAGCCAGTTATTTATTTTTGGTTATGTCAGGTCTTCCTTGTGACAGGCGACTCCTCTCTGGTCGTGGCGTGTGGACTGCAGGGTGTGTGTGCTCTGGTTTCCAGCACACGGTCTCTCTAGTTGAGGTACCGAGCCCTTAGTTGTCCCACAGCATGTGGGATCCTAGGTCCCCAACCTGGGATTGAACCCGCGTCCCCAGCGTTGGAAGGGGGATTCTTAACCTGGGGACCATCAGGGAAGTCTTTTTGTTTGTTTTTGTGTCAAGATTTTATGCATCTTTTGTTATATTTATTCCTTGACTCTGAGCTTTGAATGTTAATGTAGATGATATCTTTCTAAAAATTTCTTTTTGTAGTATATAGAAAGACAGTTGATTTCTGTATATTGAACCTGTATCCAGCTTATTTTCATGATGTTTAAATTCTTCTGAGTATTCTTCATGTATAATTAACTCTTCTGCTAATAAAGACATTTTATTTTTTTTCTTATGATCTTTGTAATTAAAATTTTTCTTATTACACAGACTAATACACCTATTTACCTTTGTAGAAATGATAAAGAATGCATTGCCTCATTCTTGATAATTGGGAGGAAATTTTTGACCATTGAAGGTGATGTTGCCCATAGGTATTTTGTATTTACTCTTTTTAACAAATTAAGAAAGATTCTTTTATTCTTAGTTTGCTATGAATTCTTAATTAAAAATGAGTGTGTTGATTACAGAGGACAATAAAAGCACAATAAAAGAGAAATATTGATAAACTGGATTTCATTAAAATTGAAAACCCATCAAGAACTATCAAAAGATAAGTCACAGATACGAGAAAATATTTCCAAATAATTTTTCTGAAAAGGAACTTTTATTTAAGACACAACTCTTATAACCAGTTAAGAATCAAATAAATTGCACAGCAAAAAATTTGAATAGACATTTCAATCAACTGTGTGAATGGCTATTAAGCATCTTGAAAAGGTACTAATAACTTCATTGTTGTTGTTCAGCTGCTAAGTAATGTTCATCTTGTGACTCCATGGAGTGCAACACACCAGGCTTCCTGGTCCTTCGCTATTGCCCAGAGTTTGCTCAAGCTCATGTCCATTGAGACCGTGATGCCATCCAACCTTCTTATCCTCTGTCTTCCCCTTCTCTTTCTTCCCTCAGTCTTTGCCAGCATAAGAGTCTTAAAAAAAAAAAAAAGAGTCTTTTCCAGTGAGTCAACTCTTCATATTAGTATTGGAACTTCATCTTCAGCATCAGTCCTTCCAGTGAATATTTAGGGTTGATTTCCTTTTAGGATTAACTGGATTGATCTCCTTGCTGTTCAGGGGACTCTCAAGAATCTTCGCCAGTACCACAGTTCAAAAACATAAATTCTTTAGTGCTCACCCTTTTATGGTCCAGCTCTTACATCCGTACATGACTACTAGAAAAACAAATAGCTTTAACTACATGAACCTTTATAGCAAAGTAATGTCTCTGCTTTTTAATATGCTGTCTAGGTTTGTCATATTAGTCATTAAAAAAAAATTAGTCACTCATTCCTGTCTGACTCTTTGGAACCCCATGGACTGTAGCTTGCCAGGCTTCTCTCTCCATGGAATTCTCCAGATAAGAATACTGGAGTGAGTAGGGGATCTTCCTGAACCAGGGATTGAACCCTGGTCTCCCACATTGCAGGCAGATTCTTTACCTTCTGAGCCATCAGGAAAGCCACATTAGTCATTTGGGAAATGCAAATTTAAAACCATAATAAATACATCACATCACGAAAATGGCTATGATAAAAAGGCAGACTAGGTGTCCTTGTAGGACAACAGAGACCCTTATGCATTGCTAAGAATGTAAAGTGCTACAGCCACCATGGAAAGCAGTGGCAGGTTTTTGTTTTTTTTTCCTTCCCTGTTTTAAATTAAATAGAAATTTATAGTATAGCTCAGCAGTTCCACTCTACCCAAGTGAGTTTTTGGGTGAAAGTGAAAAAATTTCTCTACACAAAGACTTGTATGCAGATGTGTTCACGGTAGTATTTTTCATAATAGCCAAAGAGTAGAAATAGTGAAATGTCCATCATTGAATGAATGGATAATCTAAATATCTGTCTATACAATGAATACTATTTGATAATAAAAAGACAAAAGATACTGATTTATCTTTATATCATGGATGAACCTGAAAAACACGTAGTATGAAAGAAAGAAGTGGAAGACTATATATTATATGCGTTTTGTTTATATGAAATGTCCAGAAAAGGCAAAGTTATAGGAAAATAATAGTTTGGGACTAGAGGTGAGAACAGGGAGTGACTGTATATGAGTATGAGGAATCGTTTTTGTGATAATGAAAATGTTCTAAAACTAGGTTGTGGTGATAGTTGTACAACTCTCTAAATTTACTAAAAGATACTGAATTGTGTATTTTAAATGATTGAATTTCAAGTAAATTATGACATCAAAAAAGGTGTTAAGGAATGAGTGTTGAATTCTATCAGCTCATTTTCGACTAAAAATTTATATGATTTTCATCTTTCTTAATTTCTTAAATTAAAAAATATAATAGTAAATCAGTCTTAAATCTTGGCCTGAGTATAAATTGGTATTAATACATGTATGTTACTAGTAGGTATGATATACTGATATTTTGTTTAGGATTTTTTGAGACTTTATGAGAAAAATTGGTTTGTCATTGTTTTTCTTACCATGTTCTTGTCAAGTTTTTGTTTTCAGTTCAGTTCAGTTGCTCAGTCATGTCCAAATCTTTGCAACCCCATGAACCGCAGCATGCCAGGCCTTCCTGTCCATCACCAACTCCCAGAGTTCACCTAAACCCATGTCCATCGAGTCAGTGATGCCATCCAACCATCTCATCCTCTGTCGTCCCCTTCTCCTCCTGCCCTCAATCTTTCCCAGCGTCAGGATCTTTTCAAATGAGTCAGCTCTTCGCATCAGGTGGCCAAAGTAATTGGAGTTTCAGCTTCAGCATCAGTCCTTCCAATGAATACCCAGGACTGATCTCCTTTAGGATAGACTGGTTGGATTTCCTTGCAGTCCCAGGGACTCTCAAGAGTCTTCTCCAACACCACAGTTCAAAAGCATCAATTCTTCTATGCTCAGCTTTCTTTATAGTCCAACTCTCACATCCATACATGACCACTGGATTAGATGGACCTTTGCTGGCAAAGTAATGTCTCTGCTTTTTAATATGCTGTCTAGGTTGGTCATAACTTTCCTTCCAAGGAGTAAGCATCTTTTAATTTCATGGCTGCAGTCACCGTCTGCAGTGATTTTGGAGCTCAGAAAAATAGTCAGCCCCTGTTTCCACTGTTTCCTCATCTATTTCCCATGAAGTGATGGGACTGGATGCCATGATCTTAGTTTTCTGAATGTTGATCTTGAAGCCAACTTTTTCACCCTCCTCTTTCACTTTTATCAAGAGTCTCTTTAGTTCTTCTTCACTTTCTGCCATAAGGGTGATGTCATCTGCATATCTTAGGTTATTGATATTTCTGCCAGCAATCTTGATTCCAGCTTGTGCTTCCTCCAGCCCAAAGTTTCTCATGATGTACTCTGCATATAAGTTCAATAAGCAGGGTGACAATATACAGCCTTGACATACTCCTTTTCCTATTTGGAACCAGTGTGTTGTTCCATGTCCAGTTCTAACTGTTGCTTCCTGACCTGCATACAGGTTTCTCAAGAGGCAGGTCAGGTGGTCTGGTATGCCCATCTCTTTCAGAATTTTCCACAGTTTATTGTGATCCATACAGTCAAAAGCTTTGGCATTGTCAATAAAGCAGAAATAGATGTTTTTCTGGAACTCTCTTGCTTTTTTGATGATCCAGCGGATGTTGGCAATTTGATCTCTGGTTCCTCTGCCTTTTCTAAAACCAGCTTGAACATCTGGAATTTCATGGTTCATGTATTACTGAAGCCTGACTTGGAGAATTTAAGCATTACTTTACTAGCGTGTGAGATGAGTGCAATTGTGCGGTAGTGTGAGCATTCTTTGGCATTGCCTTTCCTTGGGATTGGAATGAAAACTGACCTTTTCCAGTCCTGTGTCTACTGCTGAGTTTTCAAAATTTGCTGGCATATTGAGTGCGGCACTTCACAGCATCATCTTTCAGGGTTTGAAATAGCACAACTGGAATTCCATCACCTCCATTAGCTTTGTTCATAGTGATGCTTCCTAAGGTCCACTTGACTTCACATTCCAGGATGTCTGGCTGTAGGTGAGTGATCACACCATCATGATTATGTGGGTCGTGAAGATCTTTTTTGTATGGTCTTCTGTGTATTCTTGCCACTTCTTCTTAATATCTTCTGCTTCTGTTAGGTCTTTACCATTTCTGTCCTTTATTGAGCCCATCTTTGCTTGAAACTGTTCTTCATATAGGCATTTAAGATTAATGGTAAATGTTTTTCATTATATTTTTGGAATAATTTACTTTTGCAGCCATATGGGCAAGCAGTTTTCTCTGTAGGAAAGTTTTAAATTACATATTCAATTTTTAAAATATTTATTTGCGTTTTCAGATTTTCTGTTTCTTTGTCAACTTTAGTAAGTTATGTTTTCCTAGGAATTTGTTCATTTCATGTCATTTTTCAAATTTGAGTCAGAATTATTAGTAGTTTTATTGTTTGTGAAATCCTTAGTATTACCGTCCTTTTCATTTTCAATTGAGACTTGTGCCTTCTCTGATTATCTGTGATGCATCTTGCTAAAATGTCTGTTATTTATTTTAGTTTTTTTCAAAAGCTGATTGTTTTGATTTTTCTCCCATACATTTGTTTTCTATTAAAAGTTTCTTGCTCCAGTTTTTGCTATTTCTTTTCTTCTACTTTGGGATTAGTTTCGTATTTTTTATTTCTTGATAGGAACATTTGATGGCTTTATCAGTTAATGTGAAAGGTCTATTAAAGTCCACTGTAGTTGTCTGCTGTAGACAGTTTTTTCATTTTAGTTCTGTGAATTTTTGCTTTATGTATTTTGGGGCTGTCTTTTTTATGTATGCCAATTTAGAATTTTTACGTCTTTTTTAATGGATCTTCATATTTATTATAAAATAATCCTCTCGTTGAGCGATATTTCTTGCCTTACTTCTCTTTTGTTAGAGATGAAGATACCTTTAGAAGTTTTCTTTTGGTTAGTGTTTGTATGTTTGTTACACTTTTATTTTAGTCAGCCAGTGCTCTTACATTTTAAGAAGATCCCTTACAAGCAGTGTACAGTAAGTTTTAAAACTCTCCTCTCATAGTGCCTGAAGAATTCCCTGTAGTGCTTCTTTTAGTTTGGGCCTGCTGGTGTGTTTGAGGATGTGTCTGTTAGTTGGTGTGTAAAATGTGTTTATTCATCATTTTGAAGGATAGGTTTGATTAGATTGGAATTCTAGATTGGCAGTTAGTTTCTTTTCCCACTTTAAAGACATTCATTTTCTGTCTCACACATTTGTGTGGATAAAGCTGCATTCCATAATCAGACACGTCTTCTATACTTCTCTGCTGGGACTGATGTGCAGTTAAATGGGCTACATATGTTAAGAGAAAACCTTGATCCCCTTTAGCTCCTGGCATGGTTTCTAGCAGCTTTGTCTTTTTAACCTGAGTGTGGTTTTCAAGCATGCTGCGTGGCCACAGGATCAGAATGTTGGTAAGACCCCAGTCGGAGCTCTAGTTAGCGTGTTAGAGGGTACCCTAATGGTGCCCTGGGGTCCGAGGACATGGACCCCATGATTCAGTTACGAGGGCTCCTTCAGGACTACTTCCTCAGAGTCCCTATCTGTCCCATCAGCTTTTACTTTGTGGCTTTGGCTCCTCTTCTGACTGTTCCCTTCCCTCATATCATACTACATTTAGCTACATATGCAATCTAGAAAAGCAGTACTGATGACCCTATTTGCAAGGAAGAAATGGAGGCATAGACGTAGAGAAGGGACTTGTGGCCACAGCGGGGGAAGGAGAGGGTGGGAAGAATTGAGAAAGTAGCATCGACATATACACTACCGTGTGTAAAACAGCTAGCTAGTGAGAAGCTGCCATGTAAGACAGGGAGCTTAGCCTGGGGCTCGGTGATGACCTAGAGGGGTAGGATGGGAGAGGTGCAAGGGATGAGGGATGGGGGGGTGGGAGGGAGGCTCAAGAAGGAGGGGTTGTGGGTTCTAGGATATGGGTTTTATCAACTGCAGTTCTCAATTTCATAGGAAGTGTATCGGCTCAAAATGTCTCAGCTTCAGCTGCTACTTGCTTGTTACATCTAGTCCTGATCAACTTATAATTGGCTCCTAAGAGAGTAGGTAGCCGAGTAGGTACCTTCTATGCTGTAATTTGCCTTTGTTTTTTATTTGTCTATTTATTTAAATGAGGACTTACCTTTTCTCAGAGGGTTTAATTTTACTAAAAAGAATGTCTTTGTTGAGACACAAAGGAAATGATCCCTTGAAAATGAAGTGAAAGTTGCTCAGTCGTATCTGACTCTTTGTGACCCCATGGACTCTATAGTCCATAGAATTCTCCAGGCCAGAATACTGGAGTGGGTAGCCTTTCCGTTCTCCAGGGGATCTTCCCAGCCCAGGGATCGAACCCAGGTCTCCTGCATTGCAGGTGGATTCTTTACCAGCTGAGCCACAAGGGAAGCCCAAATATACTGGAGTGGGTAGCCTATCCCTTCTCCAGCGGATCTTCCTGACCCAGGAATCGAACCGGGCTCTCCTGCATTGCAGGTGGATTCTTTGCCAAACTGAGCTATGAGAGAAGCCCCAAATGATCCCTTAAGGAAGTAATTATATTTATTATCTGTTCCAAAGTTACGATTCTGTGGTAAACTCATAATTATGAAATTGTTGGTTTGTATGTATTTTCAAGTCAGTGATTCTCAGATGTGATCTGCAGTCACCAAGTCAGGCATCCATAAAATAACAGTGATTTTCATAGCAGTAAGGTGTGAATTGCACGTTTCATTGGGTTGGCATTTGCACTGATGGGGCAGAAGCAGTGGTGGATAGAACTGCCAGCATCTTGTCAGGAACCAAGGAAGTGGCATCAATCTGTAGTCATTTATGTTGACATGAATGGATTTATTTGTATTCAGTGGATAAATAATTTAAAATTTTAATTGGGTTCATTTTCTAATAGAATATTGTGGATAAACACATGTATAATCTTAACTGTACCTCTTCCTCTAAGAGTATAAGGGGGTCCTGACATGAGAGTTTGAGAAGCATTCTTTTCAGTCCTTGGTAGATGTATAGACAAGCAAGTATTTTGTTTAATCTCATGCTGATTTTTGGGAAGAAAAGCTTAGAGAATATGATTCCTTTGGTAAATAAATCCTGTCTATCTTCAAGTTTTATGTGAATCTTATGTAAATGTTCAATTCATTGCCTTAAAATTTTAACGAGGTTATATTCGTAAATAAAATACTTTGCAGGTGCTGATCTTAAGGAAAGAGCCAAAATGAGTTCCAGTGAAGTTGGTCCTTTTGTCTCCAAAATAAGAGCAATGATTAATGAAATTGGTAAGTACAATTAAATTGTTCTTTTAGCATGGTTAAAGTGACCTTAAATATTGGATTTTAGAAGTTGCACACTGTTTTTAAGTATTGTGAAGTGAACGTTGCTCAGTCATGTCCGACTCTTTGCTACCCCATGGATTGTATGGTGCATGTAATTCTCTAGGCCAGAATACTGGAGTGGGTAGCCTTTCCCTTCTCCAGGGGATCTTCCTGTCCTTATGTATAAACTTTGGCTAAAATATTTACATGATTAGATAATCATGGTGTATACCTGGTTGTAAAACAGAATGTATGTTTATGTTTAATTTGAAAAATTGTGAAAAATATTTTGTAATTAAACCTGCCTCATATTTATGATGATATTACTTATGGAGGTAATTATTAGAAAACAAAGAATAATTTGGCATAAGCGTTTGACATAAGTATATTTCTTAAATAATTGCATTCACAGACATACAGATTTGGATTTATTTTTTGTGTGAGTGGGATTATACTGTTTCTTTAGAATTAACAGTCTTCTTTGTAAGGTTTATATTTAAGTACATATAAATTTGCTTTTATTATTAATACCTTTTAATACATTACTGCATGGTAATCCACGGTCTTACCCAGAATTTTATTTGTTTATTTATTTATTTTTTCCTTTATTTTTATTAGTTGGAGGCTAATTACTTTACAGTATTATAGTGGTTTTTGCCATACATTGACATGAATCAGCCATGGGTGTACATGTGTTCCCCATCCTGAACCCCCCTCCCACCTCCCTCCCCATCCCATCCCTCTGGGTCATCCCAGTGCACCAGCCCTGAGCACTTGTCTCATGCGTCCAACCTGGACTGGCGATCTGTTTCACACTTGATAATATACATGTTTCGATGCTGTTCTCTCAGAATATCCCACCCTCGCCTTCTCCCATAGAATTTTAAATTATTTCTTCATTAATGAACATTGGATGTTTTTTTTGTTTGTTTGTTTTGGCTGTTTTATTTTCATGTTTTTTTAAACTGCTTTTTTTGTTTATAATAAAATAGTGATTCCTTTGTATAAATTCTTTTAGAACATTAGTATATATAAGATAGATTTCTAAATATGGTATTGCAGTTCTAAGTATCATGTGTTCATTTTACATTTTAATAAATACTACCAGATTATATTGCAAAAAGATTATAATAATTTATATTCCATCAGTTATATGACAGTACCTGTTTCTTCATGTTCTTGCAGCATTTAACGTTGTTACTTTTTTAGTTTGCCAAAGTTAAAGAAAAACTAGATCTTAACATTTTAATTTGCACTTTCCCAGATGCTAGTATAATGTTATATCTTTTCAAATTAAACTTGCCTTTCCCCTTCTGTAGATTGCCTTTTCACATTCATCTCCTTTTCTATAGCATCATTTAATATGTTTACTGAAAAGCCAGTTTTGTATTGAGCTTTTGTTGTTAAATGTATTACAGGTATTGTCTCTTAATATTCCACCCTAATTCAATTCCAGGAGCTTTATGTATCTAGAGGGTACTAAGTTCTCTTTATTTTATTTTTTTTAACTGAAGATTTCTTTGCTAATCCTCACATCTCAGTTCTTCCAAATGAATTTAGGATTGTTAATTTTAAAGGGAAGAGGAAAAATAGTCTCAAGCCTGTGATTGGAATTTCTGTAAATATTGTTTTTAAAGAATTAACATTTTTATGATACAGAATCTTTCCATTTGTCATGTCATAGCTTTCATTGTATGGGGGGATCATTCATGTTTTAATGTTCTTTAAGAAAGTTTTCTTCACATCGGCTTCAGTCTTGTATCTTTTTTCCCTCTCAGATTTATCCGTATTTTAAAGCACTTAGTCCTTTGAATGGAATCTTTTCCTGATATTTCTGTTGAAGTCCAGTTATTGTTGTACATCTGTAGGAAATTTGTTAAATTTTATCTGCTTGTTTTGTATCATGCTAGCTTATTACTTGTATTAGTTATTGTTATTTCTCAATTTTCTTGTGTTTTCCAGAAAGCAAAAAAGTTCCTTATATGTAAATAATGCTGTTTTTATCTTTTCCTTTTCCAACATTTTAATCTTAACATTTTTCATATATTTTCACATTGGCCAGGGCTCTTGGTACAATATTCAGTTGTTGAAGTGATCATGTTCATCCCTTTATTTGAGCATGATGACTGCATTTAATATTTTGCCAGTAATTGTCAAGTTCAGGGAGTTTTCTTATATTTCAGCTTGTTTTGGAGTTTATTACTCTTCTAGTCAAGAATTAAGGTTAAAATTTGTCAACTGCCTTTTTGCTATGTATCAAGATCATATCTATTAGAATTTGTCCCAGCTTTTATTATACTAAATTGTATTAATAGCATTACTGATGCTACACTGGCCTTGTGTTACTAGATTAAATACTTCCTGGTCATTGTGGTTAGTGGTTATGGTGGTTTTTAATATATACCACTGGATTTAATTTTATATATTTTGATATAAGCATAAATGAGATGGGATCTTCTAATTTTGTGTTCTGTGTTTCTCTTTCTGGTTCGTTACCATGGTTTTACAACCTTCATAGAATAAAGTGAGACGTTTTTCATCTTTTTCTGTGCTATCCAGGGAAATCATCTGTTATTTGAAAGAGTAGTAGAATTTGACCATGTGACATCTTTGGGGTTTTGTTATTGTTGTTTACCTTTTGTTTTTAGAGCTAAGTTTTAAAATATACATGTTTTGATTTCTAAAATAGTTTTTGTCGCCTTCCTACCTTTTGTTTATTCCTTGCCAGTTTTATTAGAGGCTCTCCTCTGCTGCTCTCTCCACACAAACACATGGTCAGAGAGATGTTTTCTGAGGCAGAGCATGGATTTGTTTTCCATTGTGATCAGAGAACTTGATCTTGGACAGTAAAGTTTATGCTGTCTGTAACTTTATATATATGCTAGGACGAATTGTTAAGACTGGTTCAGTTGTAAACATTACCTTGATGTTTCTTCTCAGCCTCTTTCTGTTTTATTGAATCTGAAATTGGAGTTTTCTGGAACTTCTTAAATGAAGAACTATTCCTTTTTAGTAGTGGTGTTTTCTTTTCAGTGGTTGTAGTGGTAGCATTTCTGTTCTGGATCCTGATCCAGTATACTTGTTTCCCTTCCATGGGTTCCCTAACTTGGGAGTGATACTTCTCACTATGATATTACAATGGGCATAAATCTTTTAAGATGTCTTTTTTTGGTGACATACGGAGATTTTGGGGGGCAAATAAAAACTGTCTTGATCAAATCTCTTTGTTTAAACCACGGGCTAGCAAAGTTCTTCTTAAAAGAACTGACAGATATTTTAGGCTTTGTGGGGCTGTTATGGTCTAAGTTGCAGCAACTCAATTTTTTTTTTCTTTTGAAGACTATTTTTCAGGAGCAGTTTTAGGTTCACGTCAAAATGGAGGGGTGGGTAAAGAGATTTCTCATATATCCTCAGCCCACAATATGCATAACCTTTTCCCCATTATTAATATTTCACACCAGAGTGACACATTGGTTATAACTGATGAACCTACATTGATATATCATAATTACCCAAGTCCATATGTTTACATTAGGGTTCATTATTAGTGTTTTACATTTCATGGGTTTGAACAAATGTAAAATGACATGTATCCATTATTATAGTGTTATGCAGAGTGTTTTCACTGCTCTAAAAATCTTCTGTGCTTGTCCTGTCCATCCCTTCTGCTGTCTCTGGCAACCACGTTTTATTGTCTTCATAGTTTTGCATTCCCAGAATGTCAAATATTTGGAATCATATAATATGTAGGTTTTTCAGATTGGCTTCTTTTCACTAAGTAACATGCATTGACATTTTCTCCAGGTTGTTTCATGCCTTGCGAGCTCTTTTCTTTTTATTGCTGAATAATATTCCAGTGTAAAGATGTGTCATAGTTTGTTTATCCATATACCTACTGAAGGACATCTTGGTTGCTTCCAAGTGTTGGCAATTATGAGTAAAGATGCTGTATACATCTGTGTGCAGATTTTTGATTAAATGTGTTTTCAGTTCCTTTGTGTAACTGCCAAGGAACATGATTGCTAGATTGTGTGGTTAAGAGTCTGTTTAGTCAAGAATTTACCAAACTGTTTTCCAAAGTGGCTGTACCATTTTTGTTTTCCCACTGGCAATGAATGAGCTTCTGTTGCTTTATATCCGTGCCAGCATTTGGTGGTATCAGTATTCCAGGTTGTGGCTATTCTGATAGGTGAGTTGTGGTATCTCTTTATTGTTTTAATTTGCATTTCCATGATGGTGTATGATGTGTCTTTTCATAGGCTTGTTTACTGTCTTTACATCGTCTTTGGTGCTGCTGCTGCTGCTGCTGCTGCTAAGTTGCTTCCGTCGTGTCCGACTCTGTGCGACCCCATAGACAGCAGCCCACTAGGCTCCCCCATCCCTGGGATTCTCCAGACAAGAACACTGGAGTGGGCTGCTATTTCCTTCTCCAATGTATGAAAGTGAAAAGTGAAAGTGAAGTCGCTCAGTCGTGTCCGACTCTTAGCGACCCCATGGACTGCAGCCCACCAGGCTCCTCCGTCCATGGGATTTTCCAGGCAAGAGTACTGGAGTGGGGTGCCATTGCCTTCTCCCTTCTTTGGTGAGGTGTTTGTTAAGGTTTTGGGCTCAGTTTCTAATTGAATTGCTTTTCTTATTGTTGAGCTTTGAATTCTTCGTATATTTTAGATAGCATTCCTTTATCAGATGTGTCTGTTGCAAATACCTCGTCCCAGACTGTGGCTTGTCTTATTCTTTTGACTTGATCTTTGACGGTGTACTGTCAGGGCTTTCCAGATGGCGCTCATGGTGAAGAACCTGTTTGCCAATGAAACATAAGAGATGGGAGTTCCATCCCTGGGTCAGGAAGATCCCCTGAAAGAAGTTATGGCAACCTACTCCAGTATTCTTACCTGGAGAATCCCATGGACAGAGGAGCCTGGTGGGCTACATACAGTCCATAGGGTCGCAAAGAGTCAGACACATCTGAAGCAGCTTAGCACAACACAGCAGACTCTAGCTTATCACCCGCCAGCTTGTCACAGCTAGTACTAGGGTACTTCAGAGAAAGCAACCAGCTAGGCTGGGATACAGCCTTGCCCACCAGCTTCGAAGTCGATAGATTGTGTCCAACTCTTTTGTGACCCCCTGTCAGCTGCTTCAGGACTTCTTAAGCCCACAACTACTCTGGGACCTGGCTCTGTCCTCCAGAGGGTCCAGAACCAAGCCTTGCACACTAGTAGGCTGGCAGTAGATGCCCACCTAAGGGCCCTGCAGCCAGAGACCTCAGATCCTGACTCTGCACACCAGTTGGCTGGCACTAGCCTTAGACCAACCGTAGCAACCATTGGGCAGGCACCAGCTTCAGGTCACCTTCAGCCCCAGCCTGCCCACTAATAGGTTGATACACCAACTCCAGGACCTCCAGGGCCAAGGACTCTAGGATCTGGCTTTGCCCACCCAGGGACCGGTACTAACCCCAGACCAGCTTTACCAGCTTGCTCACAGGACTTGCCCTGGTGCAAGCCGACACTAGCTCTAAGACATCTTGGACCCCTCAGCAGGCCTACCCAGGATTCATCGCTACACAACAGGACAGAGACAGCTTTGGGATACCCTGGGCCCTGCAGCCAGCTGTGTCTAGAACTGGCTCTGCCTACCAGCTGATCAACATTAGATCCAGGAACCCCAGCTCTGCGGTCACCCACCCCACAACCTGGCTCTGCCCACGAGTGATCCAGTGCTAGCCTTGGGACCCCCTAGGGATCCCCAGCCAGCCAGCTGCCTTGTGACCCAACCCTGCCTAGCATCAACCAGCAGCCTTTGTGTAAGGACCTGGCAAACAGCTGAATTGGAGCCAGCTATGCCTGCCACACTGTTCATAGTAGTCAGCTTGCTGTAACAGCAGGACCCATGCAGCCCCCATGAGGGGCATCCCTTGAGCATACAGTTCTGGTGACCAGTTGGATTGTGTTGCTGGAACACATAGGATGTGTTCTACTAAAGAGAAGTTCCAAGGTTGGGGAATGTAACCAAACTACCAAATACATAGCAATAGAAATGGCAGATTAGTCAAAAAGAGGCCACAGAGGTACATGTTCTAAATGAAGGAACAAGATAAAACTCCATACGGACTAAATGAAGTAGAGATAAGCAATTTACCAGATAAGAAGTTCAAGGTAATCGATCATAAAAATGTTCAAAGAAATTGGAAAAGATTGGATATATAGATTGAGAATACAGAGGTTTTTAACAAAGAGTTCTAAGATATGAAATGACTAAACAGTGTAAGAATGCAGTAACAAAGGAAAAAAAATATGCTAGAAGGAATCAACAGTAGATTAGATCATAGAGAGGAACAAGTTAGCTGGAAAAACGGAGTAGTGGAAATCAATGAAACGGAACAGAAAAAGAATAAAAAGAAATGAGGACAGTTTAAGAGACTTGTAGGACACCAAGCATCTGAACATTGAGTTTTAGGAGTCCCAGAAGGAGAAGAGAGAAAAGGGAATGGAATGTATTTGAAGACACAATAGCTAACAACTTCCCTGACCTGGGAATGGAAGAACAGAGAGCCCCCAAGAAGATCAACCCCCAAAAGATAACACCAAAATACATTGTATAATTGAAATGGCAAATACTAAAGATAAAGAGAGACTATTAAAAACTGCAAGGAAGAGTAACAAGTTACCTAAAAGGGAACTCCCGTAAGGTTATCAGCTGACTTTTTAGCAGAAACCCTGCAGTGCAGAAAGTTGTGGCTTGATACACTTAAAGTGATGCAAGGGAAAAATCTACAACCTAATATACTCTACCCACAAGACTTTCATTCAGATTTGATATAGAGGTCAAAACTTTTACAGACAGGAAAAGCTTATAGCACTAGCAAACCAACTTTACACAGAGTAGTGAAGGGGTTTTTCAAAGAAAAAAAGAAAAGGCCAAATTTTTATCATGATGGATGATGAGATTAAAAAAATGTGGAGAAAAGGTGACATATTTGAGAAGGGGAAAAATTGCAACCTGGAATGATTTTCACTGCAGTAGTAAACATTTCAGGCATGATACAATTTTAGTAATATTGACAGGTAAAAGAATGTTAGAGAACTCAAGATAATTAAGTTTTAAGAATGTCATCTGTTGTGTATTTCAGAATTCCTAGGCCCTTTGCTCAATTCTCTGCAGCCACTATCCAAAGGGCAGTTGTTCAATTACCTGTCAGGGCTCATCCTAGAAAAAAACTGGAAAAAATGAAAACATGAGCAGAGGGTTTTGTTCAGTACTTTTGTTTTTTTTTAAAGGTAGATTAGTGAGGGAAAGGGGTTGCTGATTTAGCATTCTCTGGGATTCTAATATCCCCTCTATCTTGGAGATAGTGTTAGTTGATTTTGGAATTTACATAATAAGATCCCAAATTTTCTTTTTAAAAATAGACCAACTCAGGAGGCCTGTATATTCATTGATCCATGAACATTGTTACTCCAGGGAGCCTCCTTAGATCCCTGTTAAATTTCCTTATGACTCCCTGTCCTCCTCTTAAGTCAGCTCTGATCATCCCTCCTTGAATCTTAGTCAGTTGGCTATTCCACTTACTTTTCCAAAGCGTTAATAAACACACCTCAAAAAAATAAAATAAAATAAAAAGGCCACAGCTAGAAATATGAAAATTATGAAAGAAAAAAATATTATTGGTAAAGGCAAATATATAGTAAAGGTAGTAAATCAACCACATATAAAAATAGTATGAAAGTTAAGAAATAAAAATAGTAAAATCATCTCTATCCCCAATAAGTAGTAAAGGGATACATAAAAAAATGTAAAATATGATGTCAAAAATAGTGACATATTGGGGCGGGTAGAAATTCACAGAGTTGTTAAAATACATTTGAAGTTAAGAGATCATCAGCTAAAAATAATTACTTAAAACATAGGTATTGGTATATTTAAACTGCATGGTAACTGCAAACCAAAAATGTAATAATATAACAGATGCACACACAAAACAAGAAAGGAATCCAAATGTAACACTTAAGATGATAATCAAATCACAAGGGAATAGAGCAAAAGAAGAAAGGAACAAGAAACAGCTTCACGAAAAGCCCAAACACAATTTTCAAAATAGCAATAATTCAGTAATTACTATTAGTAATTGGGCTTCCCTGATAGCTCAGTTGGTAAAGAATCTGCCTGCAATGCAGGAGATGCCAGTTTGATTCCTGAGTCGGGAAGATCCACTGGAGAAGGGGTAGACTACCCACTCCAGTATTCTTGGGCTTCCGTTGTGGCTCAGGTGGTGAAGAATCTGCTTGCAATACGGCAGACCTGGGTTTGATCCTTGGGTTGGGAAGATCCCCAGAGAAGGGAAAGGCTACCCACTCCAGTATTCTGGCCTGGAGAATTCCATGGATTGCAAAGAGTCAGACAGGACTGAGTGACTTTCACTATCAGTAATCACTTTATATGTAAATCGACTGAAAACTCTAATCAAAAGATATAATTGCTGAATGGATACAAAATAAGACCGATATATACACTGCCTGCAAGAGAACTCACTTCAGATCCTAAGACACACACAGACTGAAAATAAGAGGGTGGAAAAAGTTATTCCCTGCAAGTGGAAATGAAAAGAATGTCAGGATAGTTATATCAGACAAAATAGATTTTTACAACAAAGACTGTCAACAGGAGACAAAGAAGGACATTACATAATGACCATGGGATCAATCCAGTATGCAGCCAGCATAGGCACACCTAAACACATAAAACAAATATTAGCAGACTTAAAGGGAGAAATTGGTAGTAACACAATAATAGTAGGGAATTTTAACACCCCACTTACATCAGTGAACAGATCATCCAGACAGAAAATGAATAAGGAAATATTGGCCTCAATCAACACATTAGACCTGTGCTCTGAAGAGCAGAGTACACATTCTTTTGAAGTACATGTGGAACATTCTTCAGGATAGGTCACATGCTGAGCCACAAAACTAGTCCTAGTAAAGTTACAAAAATTCGAGATCTTATCAAGCATCTTTTGCAACAACACTGTGAGGTAGGCCTCAGCCACAAAACAATAAAATTACTATTTATTTGTATTATTAATCCCTCAAAAAACAAAACAAAACCCCAAACACATGGATGCTTAGTAGTATTCTACATAACAACCAGTGGATCATTGGAACAATCAAAGAAAGAATAAAAATACACTTGGAGACAAATGAAAATGAAAACATAATGATCCCAAACCTATGGGATATGGCAAAAGCAGTTCTAAGAGGAAAGTTTACAGGGATACTAGCCAAACTCAGGAAGCAAGAAAATTCTCGAATAAATATTCTACACTTACACCTAAACGATGTAGAAAAAGAACAAATAAAACCCACCCAAAGTTAGAAAAAGGAAAGAAGTTACAAAGATCAGAGCAGAAATAAAGGAGATACTGAAAGGTTGTTGCTGAGCTGTGAAAGATGCCAGGATTCGTGGCCCTCTGGAGGAGAAGAATTCAATCTGGGGCCAGTGACAAGGCTTGATGCTCAGAGCTTTTGTACTTTAATAAAGTTCTATTAAAATATAAAAGAGATAGAGAAAACTTCTGACGTATACATCAGAAGCCGGCAAGAGTGCCCCCCTGCTCGTCTTTAGCCGGATGTTATATAGTTACTAGCAGTCTGCTAATTAGAGAAAGGAAATGTCTCAAAACTCAGAGACTGACACCAGGCCCCTCACCCACAACATGCATTTTGGGATAACATTGGCACAAGGTGAGTTTTCCCAGGCCATAAAATGATTGACATGAATCTTGAAGAAAGGCAGGTTTCTAAGTAAATATATAGATTCATTAACATAGATTAGAAGAACTTTTGTATGAATAAAACATACTGGTTTGTCAAGGTTCTGAGTCTTAGGTGAAACTGACTTGAAGACAGAGTCTAGGGTAAATACATAGTTCATTAACATAGCTTAAGACAAACATTTCCAAAGAAAAACACACTGGTTAGCTCAAGGTTTGAGAAAAGTTAAGTTCTGGTGGAACCAGGTGTCATCGTGGCAACACGAAGGGGAAAAAAACACTTGTAGTTTGTTTCCTCCTGCCGCTTAGAGAGGTAGAAGATGTCTGACACTTGCCTGTTTCCTCCATTTGGAGACCCCAGCCTTCCTGCCTGTTACCCTCTCAATACCTAAAAAATAAAAGATTAATGAAACTAAAAAGCTGGGTCTTTGAAAAGATTTTTTAAAAATTGATAAACCTTTAGCCAAACTCATGAAGAAAAATAAGAGAGGGGCCAAATCAATAAAATCAGAAATGAGAAGTTATAACTGATACCACAGAAACACAAAAGATCATTACTCATCAATAAAATGGACAGCCTAAAACAGATGGAAAAATTCCTAGAAATGTCCAATCTCCTAACATTGAACCAGGAAGAAGTAGAAACTGTCAGCAGATTAGTTACCAGTAATGAAACTGAGTCCATAATAAAATTACTCCCAACAGACTATAGTCCAGGGCTAGATGACTTCACAGGTGAATTCTACCAAACATTTAGAAAAGAGCTAACACTTGTCCTTTGTGAACTATTCCAAAATATTTGCAAAGAATAAATGCTTCCAAACTCTTTCTATGAAGCCAGTATCATCCTGATACCAAAATCAGACAGACACAGCACGTTAAAATCATATGTTTTTCTCAACAGGTTGATAAAAGGAATTAGATGTCATATCTATCTTAGGTAAAGATCAAGGCAAACTGGAATTAGAAGGAAGCTTTCTTAGCCTGACAATTGTTAGTAAAATATAGAAGTGGTCTCCTAAAATCAGGAAAAAGACAAGAGGCCTGCAGTCACCTCTCTTCAACGTTGTTCTGAAAATCTTGACGTTTTCTTTTGCTGTTATGGAAAAGCAGGAAATAGAAATAAAATAATGACGAAAAAGAAGAAACGTAACACTGTCTTTCTCAAGTGGTTATTGTCTCCATTGAACTAAAAGGATCAACAAATTATTATTTCTCAACAAACTTGCATGATCTTGACAGAGTTAAAAATTGCTTAAACATAGAATACAAAGCAAAGGGGAAGGTTGATAAGTCCTATGAAATTAAACTTAAGAGCATCTGTTCATTAAAAGATGCTGTAAAGAAAGTAGAAAGATAAAACACAAACTGGGAGAGAAGACTTAAAACCGCCAAAGGATTTGTGTGTATATATATACATGGGAACGTGGGTCAATGCATGCATACATATATGCAGCTGGGAAATCAGTAAGACAGAAATGTTTCTACACAAGAGGAAAGAGAAATGGGGAGTAATCATATGGAAAGATGATCAATCTCATATGTAGTCACAGAAATGCAGATTAATACCACAGTAGCATGCTATTTTATGTTTACCAGGTTAGCCAAAATTCTTATCCTGACATTACCAAAGATAGCAGGGAATTTGATCACCAGAAAGTTTTATACACTTCTGATGAGAGTATAAATTGGTGTAATAGTTAGGAAAATAGTTTGTTGTTGTCTTAAGAGTAGGACATCCACATTTCAAAAGACTGAATAGTTCACATTTTTATGGAGTATTTACCTAGAAGGATGTCTTTAAGATTATTTTTACTAGACTTGTAGTAACAAATATATTTATAATTTGGTCCATTAAACACATAGAGGTGGATGAGTATCAAAGTTTCATGAAATAATTGCATTGCATTTGATGCTATCCTATTTCATTCTTAAGACTTCTGATTTTGGCTTTTTAAATGAGTGAGTTGCTACTTGGAGTTTGAAACTATGCTTGTCTGTAGGCATTTTGCATACGTGTGTTCTGGGGACACTTATAAGAAAAAGACTATAGTAGCGATATTGTTCATAATAACAAGCTGAAAACAACCAAATTTCAGTAACAGGGGAATGAATAGATGTTTTGGTATAATTGTATGGTTGCATGTGGACAGTATTGCAAACAAATAAACTTAAATAAATTACTTAAATACAAAACAGAAATCTTTAAAGTATTGAATTAAAACAACATAATTTTTTATAAAACTAAAAGATGCAAAAGAGCATATGGTTTAGAGATGTGTATAAATGTAATGAAATCACATACACATATGTATACAGGGAAAAATACTAAAATGATAAACAGACTTTGGTGATTACCTTTGGGTTTGAGAAGGCAGGTGAAAAAATGGGGACAGATAGGTTATTAGTGCTGACCTGTTTCTTGATTTGGTGATTTTAAGGTAGTTTGTTATTATTATGCTTCATTATATTTACATGCTACATATATTCTTTATATTTGCCAAATTAGATCAATGTTTTTAGTAGCTTCATAGAGCTTGAGTTCTGCAAACATTTCTTATGTGATTTCTTGAACAATTTTCTGCATTTTTGCTTACATTTCTTTTTCTTATTTTCAAGAGAAGCCAGAATTCCAGATTTTTAGAAAGTATCTCCAATTTGAGGGCTTCCCCAGTAGCGCTAGTGGTAAAGAACCCACTTGCCAATGCAGGAGAATTAAGAAGTGCAGGTTCGATCCCTGTGTCGGAAAGATCCCCTAGAGGGAGGGCATAGCAATCCACTCTAGTATTCCTACCGGGAGAATCTGCATGGGCAGAGGAGCCTGACAGGCTTTGGCCCATAGGGCTGCAAAGAATCAGACATAACCAAAGCAACTTAGCATGTACCCACTCCAGTTTGAAGGTTTTTATTGAGAAGACACCGGTTGGATGTCAAACAAAATTGGTTTATGAACCAGATTTGCACATAGGCCACCAGTGTTCTTCTTGGTCCTCATCCTAACGTTCTCCTCACATAATTCATTTTCTGTGGAGAAGGATTTCCTGGGGCTGTTTTTCCCATGGGAAGAAGTGGCTTGTCTGGTGGATGTTAATGGATGATGGTGGAGGAAGATTCAGCATTGTAATATTTCCCTTTTTTTAAAAAAAATATATAGTTGATTTCCAAAAATCATTTATTTCTTTGGCTGCATTGGGTCTTTGTTGTGGCATGCGGGATCTTCATTGTGGCACATGCGATCTTTGCCTGGGTCTCACTGACTCCCCAGTTGTGGCTTACAGGCTCAGTAGTTGTGGCATGCGGGCTCCAGCCCAGAGCTGGCAGGCTTCTCTAGTTGTAGCACCCAAGCTCTCTGGTTGTGGTACATGGGCTTTAGAGCACATAGGCTCAGTAGTTGCAGCATGTGGTATCTTAGTTCCCCAACCAGGATTTGAACTTGCATCCCCTGCATTGCAAGGTAGATTCTGAACCACTGGACTACCAGGGAAGTCCCAAGCATTGTACTCTTGGGGCTGTTTCATATACACGTGTTCTGGCACCTGTTCAGATTGTTACCCAAAATGCAAGTCCATATGTCTGATGCACAGTGAGGTCAAACAATACTAAAACATTGGAGTTTGGAACAGGGAAAGGTTTATTACAGGGCCATGCAAGGAGATGCATAGCTTATGCCCTAAGAACCCCAAAGTTACTGAAAGCTTTCTGCAAATCCGTTTTTAATAGGAAAGGTGGGGGAGGGGCATGGTTAGTTGTTGCATACTGCTGCTAAGTCGCTTCAGTCGTGTCCAACTCTGTGCGACCCCATAGACGGCAGCCCACCAGGCTCTCCCATCCCTGGGATTCTCCGGGCAAGAACACTAGAGTGGGTTGCCATTTCCTTCTCCAATGCATGAAAGTGAAAAGTGAAAGTGAAGTCGCTCAGGCGTGTCCGACTCTTAGCGACCCCATGGATCGCAGTCTACCAGGCTCCTCCGTCCATGGGATATTCCAGGCAAGAGTACTGGAGTGGGCTGCCATTGCCTTCTTCGTGTTGCATACTACTTGGAGTCAAAGCCTTTGTTCTTGAAGTCAGGTCATGGCCAGGTAACTGTATTCCTGTAAAATGAATGTTATTCTCTGTCTTGACAAGAAAGGGCAAGGTCCCCAAGTCTGCCCAGCTGCCATCACTGAAGGAGCCAGGTGTCCAACCCAACTGGCCCTCAGACTGTCCATACAAGGTGGGGGCCAGGTCCCACAGATTGCAACCCAGACAGACTGGTACTCCTGTTAGATTACAGAGACAGGAATGGGGGAGAGCTTCACTGTTCTCTCAAGGCCTGGGCCAAGGCTATTGGGTGGTCTTGGTGAGGAATCTGATGCTCTTGCAGGACACATCCCCCAGCTTGTTCTCTGGGCCCAGCAGATCACCTGCTGGCCAAGACCAGGTGAGCTGGAGGGCCTCTGGGAGAAGGGTGGGATCCCCCTCTTTCTGTAACAGGGCAGGATAAGCACAGGCCTTAGCAGGTAGCCATCGCTGTGCCTCATTACTCCACATCCTGTTCATAGCTAGGCAACAGGTCTCGCTCGGCCATTGGTCAGTGCCTCGGTGGACCCTGCCCACAAGCAACCAACTTTCAGTGAGCGACCCTTGGGGAAGAGATTGAGCCAAGGGTTGGTTGGTGGTGTGGTGGTCATTAGGTGGAGAGTGAGGTAAGAGGCAGATTCAGGCCTTCTCCTGGAGGCCCTCCAGCTCACCCAGCCATCTCTTTGTGTGAATCTGTAGTAAACCTTTCTCTATTCAAGACTCAAGCATTTTAGTACTGATGAGCCTCACAGTGCGTCCGGCACACAGACTCGCAACATTTCCTCGCTCTTTACCTTATGACTACCATGCAGCCGACCCTTGGCTGAATTCCACTCACTGCCGCTCCTTAACAGTTGATTGCTTGTGGGCAGGGCCCACTGTGCTGCCAGCCAGTAGCTGAGCAGCACTAATGGCCGCTCATTGATAATTGGTTGCTTGTGTGGGCCCGCTGATGTGCTGACCAATGGCTGAGCAGGACCCCTCCCCTGGTAACAGGATGTGGAGTTACTATGCACACCAGTGGCTAAAGGTTCCCACTCACTGCGCTCTGTTACAGTATGGACTCAGGGACTGTTAAAGTTTCAGGAATTTTGTGAGCTGGTTTTTAATGACCATGTATATCTTGAAGTTGGTCACTACAGCAGTATCAGTAATAGTATAGATTAGAATATACCCTACTTGTTTGATACTGCTTTCCCCTTTTGCCCCATTATACTTTAATTTTCCACAGCTAGAGTATCTTTCTCTGTGGTCTAAACGGTGACTACTGTGCTCTGCTTGTTTTTAATGAAAGAGAATCTATAAGAAACCAAAATGTACTAGATTCATTTGAAAGCTGTTCTATTAAAATAGAGATCAGAAAGAAGCTCTATAGTTTGAGTCACTGGATTCCTTACTTTACGTTGTTAGCTTCTTAGAAAGCTTCTTTTTAGAAACTCCAAAATCCTAGAACAAAATTTAGGTCTTTTTCTCTTTCAAAGGGGGAAAAAATACAACTTTATGGCTCTCTTTGAGATGTTTTATTCTAAAGAATTTTTCAGATTTCTAAAAGGTTAGTCATTATTACAAGTCCCCACTGCTCACTTTGGGTGTGGGATATGTAGGTTGAAAGCAGTTAACTATTATTAAGCATCAGCAAGTCAGCATGGATGCACAAACATATGATGATCTCAATCTAATAACTGCTCTTATTCCTGAACTTACCACCTCTCCTGCAGTTCCATGATGTGGCTGCCTCACTGCTGGGCCCTCCATTGTGCAGATTAGCCATACATATATCAGTAGAATGTACAGTTTGAGAGCAGAGGTGTTTAATTACCTACTTATGACCAGTCTTTGTCTAATTAGATGGTACTTCATGAAGAGCCAGAAAACGTTTCTACAGTTCTCTTTGAAGTAAAAACCGAGGGTACAGGCCCAGTTCTCTTAACGTTGAGACCTCAAGGAATTTCTGTCTAATGATAAAGAAATATTTAAAATAGGTTTTCACCAGAACTTTAAATAGTAAAATCTTGTGTGATGTGGATAATATTTTTGCAAATGCTCTTCTAGACTAATACTTTAAAATGCCAGGCATTTCTAGTTTCCTTTGCCTTTTTTGTTTTTCCTGATGAAGTAAAATTGCAAAAGCTTTAATTTAGCTTTGTAAATACAGGGCTGAATTTGCATTGAAATACAGGTAATTATGTTAAAAGGATAGATCACAAAATTCATCTATTTAACAAACATCTTTTTTTTTCTTAAAATTTTGTAAGGAAATAATTTAATTTTGAAAGTTTTCAAATTCTGATTAGCATTTCTTCATGTGATTGAAAAAAATCTCCTGTTCTTATACATTTTTCTGTTAGAAAAAACCTTTCTCTGGGTCAAATATTTATCTCTTTTCTCCTTGAATGATTTCAATAAAGTCAGACTTCTGGTATTATTATATGAGCATTTTTTGGGGAAGTAGTTAATTTTCTGTGAGAACACTGTTCTTCAAGAAAAACCAAATTTAAGACTCATAACTTATATTAGCATATTCCCTTAATAATCACATTGTTTATTTTTTTTTAGAAACATCTGAAAACCTACATTATGTATTACATTTATCTCAGAGCTTAAAGGAGACCCTCACTTGCCTTTCCCCCTACATTCATGGCCTCTGATTCTAGTTATACTCACAGAAGATGTCCTGCAGACTCAAATAGACAGGGCCTCCCCTTGCAGCTCATTTATTTTCTCTTAAAATAGCAAAACTCTGATCGTTTGCTTTAATTATATTTTTAGGAACATTCAAACGATTATTATCTTCTTTGTCATACCTGGCTCATTTCCTGGTACTAAACTCAAAATAGAATCTGATCCTGTTGGTTGCATAACACACTGAGTCATCATTTCTTCCTATTGCTATTGGGAATAGACACTGCTCATGGCAGTTCCCTTTTCATTCAGTCACACTCTGCAACTGCCAATTTGATATTTCTCAATTCTTTGAGACTGATAATCTGCTTCTCAGATGTGTGTTTTATTGAGTTTTCTCTTAAGATTATTAAGTGCTCCCAAGTAGAATAAATACTGTGTGTAAAAACAAGCGTATTAGGTAACTATGAAACTAGCATGTACTTTGAGATGACTCATGTTTTCCTGAAAAAAGTTTACAAGAAAAATATCTTTCAGGGAAAATTTAGGGTTATGTAAAACTTCAGGACTATAAGATGATTGAAATTTAATTAGTTATTGAATACTAATTAAGTTGTTCTGCTTAATTCTTTAGTAGGAAAATTTTTATAGTCAGCTTTATAGAATGCTAATTTTTAAAAAAATTTATTTATTTTTGGCTATGTTGGGTCTCGGTTGTGGCCCATGGCATCTTCATTGTGGCATCTTTTGTTGTGGTGGGCATGTTTGATTGCTCCACAGCAGCTGGGGATCCTAGTTCCCCAACCAAGGCTCGAACCTGTGTCCCCCTACATTGGAAGGTGGATTCTTAACCACTGGGCTGCCAGGGAAGTCTGTACAGAATGCTAATTTATATTAATATTCAAAAGTACCAAGCAGTTTGCCTATTTAATGATGTGAGAGTATTAATACTCTTTGTTTTCTGTGTTCTTTTTTATGTTAAGGACTCCACATTTCTTTTCAATTTTTTATTTTATATTTTTATAGAAGTTGTAATGTTAAACAAGTAGTGTTTAAAACTTTTATCTGAGTAAATATCTTAAATTCTTAACTTCTCACATTTAAAAATAATTTTCATTACTTCTAAAAAGTTAAAGTGTATAACAGAAAAGTGTTATATTCTCTAATTTCAGAATTAAGAAAACCTTTAGCATGAGCTGATTCATTTTAAACCCTTCCTACCAGTGAGTGCCCTCATTTCTCAGGTCTGCAAGTTTCCATTTGTTAATTTCTTTCTCTTTTCCTGCCACTGCATTGTATAAACCACGCCCTCATACTTCACCTCCTGTGAAACTTGAAACCTGTCTGTTGAACATATCGCTTCCACCATCATTTTATTTTAACAAAGTAATATTTGTCAGTTTTCATTCCAGTGCCTAAAAAGGACAGTGCCAACGAATGTTCAAACTGCCTTACAACTGTGCTCATTTCACATGCTAGTGAGGTTATGCTCAAAATCCTTCAAGCTAGGCTTCAGCAGTTTGGGAACCAAGAACTTCCAGATGTACAAGCTGGGTTTTGAAGAGACAGAGAACAAGAGGTCAGATTGCCAACACTCACTGAATCATGGAGAAAGCACAGGAGTTTCAGAAACATACCTACTTCTGCTTCATGGACTACTCGAAAATCTTTGACTGAATGGAGCACAACAAACTGTGGAAAACTCTTTATTAAAGAGATGGGAATACCAGACCACCTTACCTGTCTCCTGAGAAACCTATATGTGGGTCAAGAAGCAACAGTTAGAATCTTACATGGAACAATGGACTGGTTCAAAATTGTGAAAGGAGTACAAGAAGACTATATATTGTTACCCTGCTTATCTGATTTCTATGCAGAATAAATCATGCAAAGTGCAGGGCTTAATGAATCACAAGCTGGAATCAAGATTGCTGGGACAAATAACAACCTCACATATGCAGAAGATACTACTCTCATGACAAAGTGAAGAGGAACTAAAGAATCTCTTGATAAAGGTGTAAGAGGAGGGTAAAAAAGCTGACTTAAAATGCAGCATTCAGGAAACTGCAAAGAGATCAAACCAGTCAATCCTAAAGGAAATCAACCCTGAAAATTCATTGGAAGGACTCATGCCGAAGCTAAAGCTCCAATACTTTGGCCATCTGATGCAAAGAGCAGGTTCATTAGAAAGGATGCTGATGCTGGGAAAGATTGAAGGCAAAAGAAAAAGGGGGTGGCGAAGGATGAGTTTGTTAGATACCATCATTGACTCAGTGGACATGAATTTGAGCAAACTCTGGCAGAGAGTGAAAGACTGAGGAGCCTGGTGTGCTGCAATTCATGGGGTTGCAAAGTCAGACCAGACTTAGCAATTGAACAACAGCAGCAAGCTATTCGTCTATAGACTTCTCACAGTGAAGGGAAAGGGCATAGTCATTAATTGCATTTTCATTTTTGTTTTTCTTCTTTTAATGACATTTTATACTTAGCAAAAAAATGATGCTTTTTAACTTTCTATTAGCTAAGTGTGATTTTTAAGTGTAATATATGTTTGAGAATATTAACTAATAAAAATGTAGAGCAAAACCTTGTCACTCTTTTTGAAGACAATCATTGCCTTTGTGTTTCAGTGTTAAGAGCATTATAGATGACCAGGAATTGTCCTTTTCTGGTATTCTCTCCATTATGCTTTAGGTATTATGAGGTTATCAAATATTTCTTTTGTAATTTACAGTCAATTTATTCCTTTTATACTTCTATTTAGTCTACATTTTCAGTGCGCAGTTTGATGTGAAGAAAAATTCCTCTCTGCATATACATCATATCAGTTTGTTCCTATTTAAAAAAATCTAAGGAACTTGAAATAATCCCTATTGACCATGAGTTGAAATTTTCAGAAACTGAAACTTGGTAGTATATATATTTCAAGCCTGGGTTTGATTTCGTATGGTTGTGTGTTTTAGTCTCTTAGATCCTATCTGACTCCTTGCAACCCCATGGACGTAGCCCACCAGGCCCCTCTGTCTATAGGATTTCCCAGGCAAGAATACTGGAGTGGGTTGCCATTTCTTTCTCCAAGGGATTGCCCCACCCAGGGATTGAACCCGCACCTTCAGCATTGGCGGGCAGATTCTTTACCACTAAGTCACAGGGGAAGCCAGGTTTGATTTTTTGAAAGCCCTTTAAACTCACTTCTGTTAATTCATTTTCTGATGAGTCAGCTTCCAGCAGATTTAGTGAGTCCTGAAGGCAGTTACTGTTGACCAGCGTTTTCCACAGTGAGGAGAAGATACTCCCCCCGTTCCTATTGCTCTCTCCAGCTTAGGAACTCTGCAGTTTTTCTTTTCTGTAGCTCTGTAGGGCTGCATATATTCATATTGTTCCATTTAATTATAAAATGAAAGAAGTTAATAAGAAAAATAGAGACAATATAGGACAATAGAGAAAAATAGAGACAATATCAGGATTAATGGAGATAGAAGAGGCAATGAAAAATCTTAAGGTTGTTGCAGAGTGGTAAGACGGATATTATTGACCAGCTTTATGTGACGTTAATCTTTTGTTTCTGAATGGGCAGTAAGGTGGTATGAATGCTCTGTTGGAAAAACATGTATAAAGTGCCAAGGAAGCATAAAGATAATTACCTCTAAAGATAATTAGGGGCTAGCTGGGCATTCTAGGCAATGGGCAGCTTGTACACAGCCTTGGATGTAAATGATTTCTGAAGGTGCCTTAAGTAGTTTGGGCCTGGAGCCTGGAGTATGTGTGTGAGGTTGGAGAAGAGCTTGGGTAGGTGGGCAACTGTTTCCTGTGCCATGCTAAATGTTTCACTGTTTTTATCTTGAATGTGGAATAAATCATTGTACTGTTTTAAATAGAGGCGTATCATGAATGTGTTTGCATTTTAGAAAATTATCCTGCAAGACATATAGAAGGTATAATGGTAGGGAAACATTGAGGATCGTTGTTCAGTTGCTCAATCATGTCTGACTCTGCGACCCCGTGGACTGCAGTGTGCTAGGCCTCCCTGTCATTCACCGTCTCCTGGAGTTTGCTCAGACTCATGTCTGTTGAGTCAATGATGCCATCCAACCATCTCGTCCTCTGTTGTCCCCTTCTCTTCCTGCCCTCAACCTTTCCCAGCATCAGGGTCTTTTCCAGTGAGTCAGCTCTTTGCGTTAGGTAGCCAAAGTATTGGAGCTTCAGCTTCAGCATCAGTCCTTCCAGTGAATATTCAGGGTTGATTTTCTTTAGGATGGACTGGTTTGACCCTTCACTGTGCAGGTGAAGGAAGTCAGTTAGAGGCCTCCTGCTTGCGAGAAGTGAGGGGGCCCATAACTCTGACTGTAGCAGAGGGAGGGGGATTTGCCAGTTTGTGAGCTGTTAGACAGGACTTAGAAAACAATTAGATGTAAGATCCCTGAAAAAGAGCACATTTGAGATGACTTCTGGGTGTCTGTTTTGAGTAACTTGGTGAATGGAGATGCTAACCAAATGTGAAATAGAATCTTGAAGGATTGACAGAAAGTTGATTTGAACATGATAAAGTATTTAAGTAGAGGTGTCCAACAGGCAGCTAACTATAGAGATACAGTTTAGAGAGAAGTTTGGATTTCAGGTGGTGATTTGGATATCATTGGTATTATAGATGGTGAAAGGATAGAGACCTCCTGGGAAGAACTTCTATTGATAGGGGAAGAAGACTGAGTTATATAACCAGAGGCGGGAAGAAAGGCAGGGAAGAAGAGGGCAGGGACCCAGCAGGCAAAGGAAGAGAGGAACTCAAAGAGGAGGCGTGTCCAGGATTAAAGTTCCTGGTCTTCAGAGGCAGCAAGTTTAATAGGGACTGGATGGTGCCCGTTGGCTATGGACAGTATCACAGTGTCACTGGGAAGTGAAGCAGAAACAGTCTCTGTGAGACGAGCGGAACTAGCACTGTGAGGTGGAGGTGAGGGGAAGTGTTTATTCTTTTCCCTCTAGAAGCTTATCTTACGGAAGGTGAGCCAAGGCCACAGTGAGGCCTACTTCGGGAGAGATTTTGATGAGAGAGACTTGAGACTGGGGATATTGGCGAGGTAGCAGATCGAAGGAGTCTAGAAATAGGATAATTTCTATAACTAGCTTTGTAGAAAGGAAGGGGGTTTGGGACCTGTGTAACACTAATTCCATTTTACTTGTATAGTGATTAATTTGCCATTATATTACATCATCAATTTTACTTTTTTGTCAGATAAAACTTTATTTTTTCATTGCTCTCATTTCCTGACTGTAAACACTGACATCGCTGTCTGTTCATTTTTTCATCAGGTGGCACATTGTGTGGAGCACCTTTGAATTTGCCCTGTATTTTCAAGCTCCCACCTCCCCCCAAAACTCTCAGACAGGTACAAACAGTGAACCATGCCCCGTTGCAAAGACTCGTTCATTCCTGCTCAACCAGTAGTGCGTTTGCCTCAGATGGCAGCATCTATATGTGCTCTATCCCAGCCTTTTCAGACTTTTTCTCTTAGAATAAATTCGATAAATTTCTTCATGTATGAATAAAACTCAGTGCACTTCAACACATTTGAATAAACATCTCTGTCTGAGGAATTTCACGTATCAGAATACCTATGGAAGATAGGTATTCTAGTGATGGTATCTTTTAATATGTTATTTTTATTCATTTTTATTTTATTTACTTTAATACATAATTGACATGTAACTTGTGTAAGTTTAAGGTGAATGTGTTGATTTGATATATTTATACATTGTCATATGATTACCACTGTAGCATTAGCTAACACCTCCATCATGTCACACAATATTATTTCTTTTTTGCGGTGAGAACACATTAAGAGATGGTACCTTTTTAATATCCCCATTCTATTCATATGTTAAGGTTTTCAGCCTAAACTTCGCATTCACATAGTCAAAAATAAAATTAATAGAAAGGATTTTGCTTTACATAATAATTAACCACTCAGTTTTTGAACCAGTTATAAAAAATGTATATATTATGATTTATAAAAGTTTCAGAAAAATAGTAATCTATTTCTGAACTAAAGAAAGTCTGATTTTGAGTTTGTGATTGGCTAATCCCTTCCCAGTCATACTTACAGGCAGATTCAAGTGTCTCTTCCGTCTGAAGTGTGTGGTATTTTCTAGGAATTATTCATTTTGTGTGTGTGTGTGTGTGTGTGTGTGTGTGTGTGTGTGTGCGCGCTCATTGTATTCTTACCAAATGGTAGAACTATTGGGTTGATGCCTTGGCAACCACTGAGACTGCTTCTGTCTTGTTTGAGTAAATATATTACTTCTCTGAACAAGGTTCTATCATTCTAAGAACCAAGATAACCTGTAAAAGGGTCATGAATTATCCATTATACCTAAGTCATTTCAACTTGAAATTTATATGAACCAAACATCTCATAAAAGACTTTAGGTTCAAAGATTACAAAGAACTGTGATCCTGTTAATGCAACAGAAAGTATTTATGAAAGTATTTCAATAGTACAGTAAGATTTAAAGATGTTACTGCATATTTTAAGTGGCAGAACACTATATGATCATTACATTTTCTAGAATCATGATAAATGAAATGCTTGTTTAGTTAATAGAGGAATTTTATCTATACAAAATTCTATAGATAATATTCCATTTAAATTATATTTACATAAAAAAATATGAAATAATTGCATAGAACACCCTTACTGAAGAAGCATGAAGTCTTTCTTTCTGTTTCAGCTAATCTTCCAGTGCCAACCATTGCAGCAATTGATGGACTTGCTTTAGGTGGTGGACTTGAACTGGCTTTAGCATGTGATATAAGAGTAGCAGGTGAGAATTAGTCCTATTAAAACATAACTTTTTTTCTATTAATTTTTGAGAATTTGGTATTGAAACTCCAACTAAAAATCTTAATTTATCTACTTAAAATAATTGTCATATATAGTGGAACTATATGTAACTTTGTTCTGTATTTTCCAAGTCTCCTGTAGATGTTTTTATACTTTCATAATTCAAAAAATAAAAAAGAAAGAAACATAACTTTTAAAAAATGAGATTTGTATTTACTGTGTGTGCTCAGTTGTGTTCAGCTCTTTGTGACCCGCTAGACTGTGGCCTGCCAAGCTCCTCTGTCCGTGGGATTTTCCATGCAGGAATCCTGGAGTGGGTTGCCATTTCCCCTTCCAAGATCCCTTGGATCTATCCCTGAATCAGGAATAAAACCTGTGTCTCCTGCATATCCTGCAATGGCAGGTGGATTCTTTACCTTCAGATAATTCCAAATATTTTTTTCTCCTGTATTGTTGAATAAAACATGTTAAAAAAAAAGTCACCTGTTGAGCTTAATGAAGTATTTAAAATTGCCAGTTAAGAAAACAGTCTTTTATAGTATCTTTTTCAGTCTTAGCAGGAGTAAAGGAGGACAGGAATTGGGTCAGATGTTACTGAATTTGGATCTTAGGTCCTGTCATTTTTAGATCAGTTTCCTCCTCTACAGTGGGGGAAGGTTTCTATTGTGAAGATAAAATGAATTCATCTCCGGCATGTGCCTAGTCTAAGCACGTAATTATTATTAGGGCTATGGTAATAATGACTTAATGTCTTTGAGGTTCACTTTTCACTTTGTTCCTGCAAGGTTTTCTGAGTATTGGATGAGGTGATTATGCAAATAATAAAGGAAACAATTAGTGCTAACCATGTGCTGAGTATTGACTTGGTGCTTACCTAATACTGGACAAATACTTAGGCTCACTTAATTGGCATAATAGCCCTGTGAGATAGATACACTTTTGGTGCTTGAGGAAGCTAGGGCTGAGACAGGTGAAGAAACAAACCACAAATCAGTGACCAAGCTGGGATTTGAACCCAGGCAGCCTCATGTCAGAGCGCTCACTCCTGTTATCCTTTCAGAGTACGGCATGCTGCCCCTGCTACCCTCGACACTATCTTCTGTATGATCACTGCGCTGTCTGTATCACTGTCCCTCATCAGGGCGACAAAGAGGGGCTCTCGGACCACGGACTGAGTGCCACAGGCAGCACATATTTGTCACTGTTCTTTCCCTGGTTCCCACTGTCTCTTCTGATGGAGCTGCCTGTTAAATGTAGAATCATTATAATTATGTTTTTAATAATTTTACGGTAACTGGCTTTTGGAATTTGCAGTTACTAATTTATGTGTACTTTCCCTTTTCAGTTTATTTTAGATTTCTGTTTTCTTGACAGCTCTTTGGGTTTTAAACTGAAAAGTCAAGTTACATGCAATCCATCTCTGAAAGAATGCAAGTTCTGGGAATTAGGAGATAGGAAGTAGTCCAAGCACATTTGGATATGCAAATAAAGAAATAATTAAGATATTTTAAAGTAGCTGTGAAAACAAACATGGAAAGAGGAACCCTATCCAGCTGTCAGAACAGTAAAACCATTTGTCAAAAGTAACTAGAGATTTGGTCTTGAGGAGTTGCCATATCTGATATGATATATTAAGCTATTTGATCTGGAGGACTAAAGCTCGGGCAGCTAAAGAATTCTTACTTGTTAGACACAGTCTCCCTCCTGATCCTGAATAATGAATGAGATCTGTGCCTTCAAACATGACTTGGCAGTATCAGGTCAAATTATGTAGTTAACACCCCTGGTCTTTCTGCATCAAAACTTAATTTGCTGCCAAGCAATTTTTAACAGAAAATGTTGTGTGAATCTCTTAATATATATCATTTAGAATCTTTACTTATTTACATAACTGAATGCCTTCTGGAGTGATTTTTAAAAAGATTTATGACACAAATTTAATTAGTAAACAATATTTCTAGCTTATTTTACTATTTCAAGTCATCGTATTTGAATTTGATGATTTAGATGTTACTTAATTTTCTTCTTTCCTTTTTAGCTTCCTCTGCAAAAATGGGCCTGGTTGAAACAAAGTTGGCAATTATTCCTGGTGGAGGTATGAATTGTTCATGCCCGTCTTGATCTGTCCCTCGAAACAGAGCAAAAGGCAAAAAGGTGTTAGTTGAAAAGGCAACAAACATTTTGGGTAAAGAGACTAATGCTGAGTTGTTTGCTGGTGACAGAGTCCTCATTCAAAAGGTATTTTTTGGTTTCTGTAGGTGTGGAGATGGCAGACGCGATGCCTGTTGCTCTCTTGCTCTCTTTTTGTGCTTGCCCTGTGCTTTTCTGTGTGATTTCTTAATTTTAGAATTATTACACTCGTCGCATGATTCTTGAAGGATTGCACTTGTATTTTGAAACTTTAATGTGAGTATGTAAATGTGTGTGCCCTCAGACCCCAGTGCAGGAGGAGGCAGAGGTTCCCAGGCTTCTTGCCAGCTTGCTTATGTTTCTGTGCAGCGGGACAAAGCTTGGGGTTGTTTGGTAGGCTGGATTTGGATCTGAAGAGGTGTAATTTCTTCTCTGTTACTACAAAAAAAGATAGTTGAGCTGCTGCATTTGGAAGATTAATAAAGCATTTTTCCAGCATTGATAATGAAATCTTTCACCACAAGGTAAATCTGAAAATTTTGTTCTTTTGTCTGCTCAGAGAATTTGGAGCCATTGCCTTTCTGTTGAAGTCTTTCTTTCAAAAAGTAGGCTTCATCCAAGACTGTACTCTTTGATAACTTATTAGTTTGTGAATGAAATAATAATAATTAAAAATTTAGAGCAGTGTTTGAACACTTCTTTTGTACCTGAGTTAAAATTATCTGTTTAACCGTATTATAAGAATATTTATCTTGATTAGGGTGTGTAGGTAGAAATTAAAACAGAATTCAGTGAAATTAAAGACTACACAGATCAATGTGTATGATTCATTAAGTTTTCTACTTGGGTAATGTGCAAAAAGTAATTCTTGTAAGTAAAAGCATTTACTGTCTACCTGTTTTACCACGCTAGTCTTTTTTACTGTGACGCGTGAAAAAGCCGAAAGAATTTATAAAGCTTTAGCTTCTTCTGTCTTCTGTTGGGATCTGCCTGTGTCATATTAGGTCCAGAAACTAGTCTTTTCTTTCCAATGTGCTTCAGTTTTGGGGGTCCTTTGCAATAGTGGATCCATTAATCAGAACCTATGTTTTGTATATATGATTGAGTTTGGATTCTCATAAATACTGTTATTTAGAAAATTTTTATTGAATTTGTTATAAAATTTGTAATGCTTTAACATTTTCCATATATTTATAAAGGATAGTTTTCTGTCTTTTTTTCCTTCCCTTTATTTCTAAGTGAATCTGAGGTAATATATGTCAGTTGTTCCATTAATATAATAAAGCTTTCAAGTTCATAGTGCATGTAATTTGTAATATTGAACTTATTGAAAATTAATCTAATTTTGTATAAAGCCACATATTCACCTTTAGATGATAAGAGGTGCATGTAGAAGTTTTTGCTTCACTCTTGTATTAGTATTATGGTTATTAAAGTATCCCAAAGTAAAGTCTGTTTTTCTTTTTGTTTGTTTGTTTTAATAGCAGCAGAATAGCTTAAGTAAGTATTTTTTTAAAGTATATCTAAAGAAGTTATTTCTGAAAATTTTATGGAGAAAATCCTCTTCTGTCTTATGCATATAAAAATTTTTTAATCCACAAATATTTTCTCCATTTTCATTTTTCTCCTCTTTCTCTTAGATGATCCTCCTATGAAAGTACTGCTTATGTTTTCTTCTGTTTTTAAAGATTTTTTTTTTTTAATGTGGGCCTTTTTTTAAAAAAGAGTCTTTGCTGTTTTATGTTTTGGTTTTTTGGCGGCAGGTCACCTGAGGTCTTAGCTCCATGACCAGGGATTGAACCTGCACCCACTGCATTGGTGGGAAGTCCCCTGTGTTATTTTTTTGCTTAAAACTGTTTTTAAATTGGTGGATTTTCTATGCCTAAAATGATCTCTGGGATGTTCCCCTTGCTTTTTTTTTGGACTATGAACATTGCTGCTGTTATGAAGAGCTTATTACCATAATAGACGTAGCAGACCACACTGAATTTTTTTCTCCCTTCCTCGTTTGGTACCAAACTTGCTTCATGTTGTAGATGCTCATTGAGCAGCCAGGTGCTCCCGACCCTTATCAGTGAGCCTGTCTTCTGCGTCAGCGGTCCCAGCCTTCCATCTTTCAGACAGCGGTGGCTGTGGATAGAAGATGGATAGAAGATAACTAGGAAGAATTCAAATACAGCAAAAGTATTGTGGGGAAAAAAATAAGACTTTCCTTTTCTTTTTAATACTATGGATGGAATAAATATTTTTGGGTGAAATGTATGGATTCCATTCAGTCTAGAAGATATATGTCTGTAAGTCTGAGAAATAATGCTCTTCTGAGTTGTTGCAAGTTCATGGTTTCATACTGGCCAGCATTTGAAAGTTAATCCAATTGAAACTGTACCTGTCCATTTGTATTTACTGTATGTTTGATCAGCTGCGAGAGTTAACCTGATGCTCTTAGTTTGCGTATTATTATCACTTCTAATCTTTTATGATAACAGTTTACTGAGAAACGATCAAAACCTGACATTTACTTTTGGGTTTCTGTTTCTATTTGAACTTGAGTCTGAATAACAACATGATTATTTTTATGGTATATTTTGTAATTCTTCTTATAATGCAACAAGTTAAATTATAAAATGATTGTTTTCAAGTGATAGTACTATTTCTAATGAGTGTATTAATGGACCATCACTGTAAGTTTTAGGTTTAGTATTCTAAATTTCAGTTTTTACTTGACTATTAAAATTACATAGTTAAAAAAGAAGTAAGATGTAAAGAAAGGTAGAAACATAGTAAAGCCAAATTGAACTTCTTTAAGTTGTATTTTGTCAGATACGATTAAAAATGGAGTGTAAGTGACTGTCCTATGCTTAAACCAGCACCTTTATTTGTTTTATATGTATTTATATAGACAAATATTATAAAATATAAAAAATACAAAATAAAATTTAATGATGTAAAGTTTAAAAATCATTAATATTGTTACCCTAGGATCTTCCTGTGATATTTTAAATTATATTTGAGATCTTTATATACTGAATAGCCCTATCTGTCCTCCACTATTTTCACCTTTAAGAGAGCAGCTAAATTTCCTGTCTTCTTCCTAACTGGGAGAATGCTCCAGTATTATAAAATAAAATTCTCTTTTGGGAATAGCTCCCCAAACAATACTGCCCTTAAACATGTTTATAAGACCACAGTAAAACAAGCTCAGGGGCTTAGGATTCTGTTATTTGACAGTTTAGAAAATTTCTGCTAAATGTGCACAGAAAACAGTGGCCTCTGCCTCTGTTTAACCATCGCTACATCTCTGCAGTTGCCTCTGTTGAACCATCTCTACAGCTTCTGCTGGAGGATTTGGGGTATATGTCAGGAGACTTTATTATAACTAAGAAAAGTGTTCTTTGCTTTTTGCTTGGATATATACCCCTGTGGACAAGATGTCTAGTATTTCCATTGCTCTGTGACTGTCTTTCATTCTCTCTAGCCTTTTTTTTTTTAAAAATATTCAAACTTTAGGAAATACGAAGGGCAGTGAATGAACCTCTCTATACCTTTCGCCAAGGTCGCTCCTCACGCCCCTTCTCCTTCCACTCTTTGTCTCTCCCTCATATACTTATTCCTTTTTTTTCTTTTTTTTTTGCTGAACCATTTCAAAATAACGAGGTGAACCTTTAAATATTTCAATGTGCTTTTCATAAGAATAAGAAAGGAGTCTTTAACCACAACCCTATTGTAACACCTAACAGTATTAAAATTAGTATTATTAATATTCAGACTATCCCAGGTTCAAAATGTTGTTTGTAGTGTTTTTTTGTTTTGCTTTTCTAATTCAGCATTTATTTAAATGTCACACATTACATTTTTGTTTGTTTTTTAAAAGTTTTCCATCTCTTATTGTTTCTTAGAACAGTAATCTTTTTTAAAAAAGTCAGACAAATTATCTTCTTGAAGTTTGCACATTCTGGATTTGACTGAGTTATTTCCTCATATTTAGGTTTATGATAAAAAATGTTTTCAGAGAATAGTAAGTGGGCCATGTTCTTTATTCCCTTTTCTTTTAATTTGTTGGTACTTAAGAGTTAGATTGTCCCACTTTGGGTGACAGTTACTTTGATGACTTGGTTAAGGTGGTGACTTAACTGTAGTACACTTTCAGTATCCTCCTCTTGGAAGGTTTACAGGAAAAGAATCTTTAACTATTATTGGTATTGACGGCTTCCCAAATTAAAAAAAGAAAGGAAGAAAGAAAAATGAGTTTTTATTTTATTTTCCATTAAAAATCCAAAAAGAAGGAAGGAAATGAGAGCGTTCAGATTTCACAGGACCACAGCAAGAGGCCGCTGTTTTGTCTCTTCCTCCTCCCCAGGATGAGGGCTTTGGGACATTACTGCCTGTCCTGCTTGTAGGCTGTGTTTAGCAATAAGGCGTCTCTTGGCATGGTGTCCAGGAACTCTATTTTAAGGTGTGTCTATGAAGTAATGACAGATTTTTAAATCCAGTGTGTGTGTTGTTCTGAACACAGTAGTCATTTTGGAAAGTTTTGTTTATAACCTTTGTTGAAATCTTCTTAGAATTTACATCAGTATCTGACCTTATTCTTTTGAATATCTTCAACAGTGACTCATCTTGATCCTGTGAGGGTGAATTTGATTTTCAAAAATAGCATAGGACCTTTCTGTGCCAAATCTGATTAATAAGGTCATACTATCTCAGGAAGAAGAAAAGTATAACAACCAAAGTAAGACTGCTTTTCTTAAGAGGCTCATAGATATCAAACATTTACCAGTGTTGCGAGCAGTGGACAGCGCTGCTGGGTTTAGTGGCCTGATTGCTAGTGACCTCTAAAGGCCAGTGCTTGTTCTGCTCTCTGAAGTCTAGTGCACTCATGAACACACTTCATACGCTGTGCAGGCTCATTTCTTTGTATTTTAAAATCTGTTCACTGACCACTTTACTCTTTTCTGTCTGTTTATGGTGTTTTAGAAGCTATTGGTTGGTAAGTCATGTGGTTAGTTGTTGTAGAGGAAACAGACAGATATAGATACAGATACAGGTATAAATATAGATGACTCAGCAGTGTTCCCTTGAAGCGCCCATCTGAAATCTAGTCAGAGAGATTAAACATGTACAAGCATCGTTAACTGCTCTATTACAGAGTTGTTGGACTCAAACAGGAATAAGGCAGTTGAAACTTGGAATTGAGAGTTTGAGAAAATGGTGTGATTTCTGTCAGCCATAAACCTCAGTTTATAAGACCTGCATCGTGGGTCCCCAGCTCTTCTCTAAACCTTCTCTCTTCCTGCTGCTCCCTTTGCTCACACACTCGGTTCCAGGTATATTTATTCACTCAACTTGCAAATATTTGTTGAGCCATCTGGTGTAGACACTGGGTATATAGCTGTGAACAAACGTGGAAAGATCACTGGTGCCTTGCAGCTGACATTCCAGGACACAGGCGGTAGACATGGCAAATAGTAAGTTGTGAATTATGGCAGAAGTGTAAAATGCTATAGAAAAAGAAGTAGGGGAAGGGATCTGAGGAGGGAGGAGAGCTTGCACTTTAAAATAGGGTTCAGAGGAAGCCTCATTGACAAGGTAACATTGGGGTTAAGACTGATGGGAATTGAGGAAATTGTCATACAGATAGGAAACAAGAGCATTTCAGACAGAGGGACATACAGGATGTAGGGCTAAGATGGGAGCACGCCTGGAACATTCACCCCACCACTGCAGGCACAACAGATGGGAGGAGGAGAGTGGTAGGAGATGCTGTCAGAGAAGTAATGGAGAAGTCAGAGCATAGAGGTATTACAGCTGTTACCCTGAGTGAGATAGACCCCTGCAGGTTATTAGCAGAGGTACAGTGTGATCTTAGGGTTTCCCAGGTGGCTCAATGGTCGAGTCTGCCTGCCAAAGCAGGAAACACAGGTTCAGTCCCTGGGTTGGGAAGATCCCCTGGAGAAAGAAATGTCAGCCCTCTCCTGTGTTCTTGCCTGGAGAATCCCATGGGCAGAGGAGCCTGGTGGGCTACAGTTGATGGGGTCACAAAGAGTGGGACACAACTGAGTGACTGAGCACGCAGCACATGATGTGATCTTAGACCTTTAAAGATTTGCCTGGTTGCTGTGCCAAGGATAGAAATTAATAGGGCCACGTTAGAGGCAGAAACCCATTCCTACTCGGAGCCTGTTGCTGTAGTTCAAGTGTTCTGGCTGGAGGACCAAAAGAGAGGAGCCCTCTAGGACCCAGAAAGTACCAGGGAAATAGTAAAGAGTGAGGAATTCAGGGAAGGGACCCCACCCCCACCGATGTGTTAATGGACTCCAGGACTCATTCCTCAGCTGTGCATGTGTCTCTTATGCTAAGCAGCAAACCAGACACTTGGTTCAAATTCTCAATATGAACCAAGTGATGAACCACTGCCCAGATCTAAGACTGGCCAAGGGCCTTGAAAACATCACTAACACTGAAGCCACAATTCACAGAAGGCTGGCTGGAATGTGCAGCCTGAACACAGCCAAGCTGATTGAATGCTGAAACCGAAATGTCCAGGCCAGAATTACTCAGCATGTGAAGAACACCTGAATGTCTCAGTTTACACGAGCAGTGATCAAACAGATGTCATCCAGAATGACAGGTGTTGGAATTATCTAAGATTTTAAAGCAATTTCTGCTTTAAGAAGTAAGGGTGAACTGTTTCGGTTGCCTCCTCTTCACCTTGTTGATGAGGCAGGGATTCCTTTCCTAGGTTTCTGGAGATGGCCAAACACATTTGGCAGGAATATTGGATAGCAGTTTCTTAGCTGGATGTACTCACAGCCCAGGGGGAGCCACCGCATGGCACGCAGGATCATATGGAGGCTGTGCTTGGGAACATTGGAGAAAACAGTGTGGGGGGCAGGCTTTGTAGTGATGAGAAGGTGGTGTGCCCCCTGGTTCCTTAGGGAGGAGTCTCACAATCTGGCAGCAACCTCGAACCCTCTCTCCAGGGATAAGTAGGAATGCTGCCTAGTCTTCGTGACGAGGAGGGTTGCTTGTCTAGGGGACTGAATAATCCTTTGGAACAGAATTGGAAAGAGACCGTGGTCAGGTCATTTGTGGTTCACTTGGTTCCCCTAAGGTGTTGGGCAGCACATGATGTTGGGCCTTAGTTTTGGACTTTACCCACATGAACAAATGGAAATATAGGAAGTTTCAGAATAGAGATGACAGAAGAAAGTGAGTGAACTTCATGATTAATCAGTGGGAGTTACTCAGTATCAGAGAAAAAAACCAAAAACCTGATAAATGAACTGGACCTCAGGGACCTAGAGGATGGTACTGAAATGTTTAACGTTTTTGTCACAGAAGTCTTAGACGGAAAGGAGAAAGAATGTGGTCCAGAAAAATATATTTGAAGAAAAAATAGCTGAAAATTTCACAAATATGGTGAAAGGCATAAACTAAGGATCTAAAAAGGTGAGTGAACTCAAGCCAGATAACCCCAAAGAAGTTCAGGACCAGACACATCATAATCAAATGCTTAAAGCTAAAGACCAGATCATCATCATCTTTAAAATTGAAGGAAAATTGCACGTTATTGATAAGGAAGTAATGATTTCAGTGACTGGTTCTTCAGAAGCAGTGGAGTCCAGAAATAAGTGGATTTCTATGGTGTTAAAAGGAGAGAGCTGTCAACCTGGAAATCTAGAAAAAAATGTCCTTTAGGAATGAAGATGAAATGAGAATATTCCCAGATTAAGAAAAACTAAGAGAATTTATGGCCTGCAGACCCAGTGTGGGTTTGGGGGAAAGATAGACACATTGATCTGTGGAACACAACAGAATCTAGAAATAGACCTGTGCAAATATGGCTGGATGATAATTGATAATTCACACAAGCAAGTCAGTGGAGAAAGTATGGTGATAGAAAAATTGGGCATCCATATGCAAAAGAAAAGGAAACACTTCCACCTAAATACCACAATGTGTACAAAATGAACTCAGAATCATAAATTTAAATGTAAAATATAAACCATCCAATTCTTTGAAGCTACAAGAAACCAGAGACCATCTCTTTCATACCTGCAGTTTGAGACTACAGGTCTGGTAATCATCTGAGTATTCCATTGGTGTTAGACTAACACTAACACTAGCTTACTTACAGTACCTCTATAATATAAATGCTATGTAAGTAGTTATAAATCCAGGGTAATTGTATGCAATGTATACAATTTGTGTATAATGCTAGGTAAAGACAGTTGGCCTTTGAATAACACGGATCTGAACTGCATAGATCCACTTATATATGCAGATATTTTTCAGTAAATATACAATTGGCCTTATGTATTCATGGGTTTTGTATCCATGGATTCAGCTAATTGTGTATCAAAATTTCCACCTGAAGTTGGTTGAATCTAGGGATGTGAAATCCATGGATATAATGAGGGGCAATTGTATTCATTGTACTACTCCATTTTATGTAAGGATCTAGATAATCAGCAGATTTTGTATATGTGAGGGATCCTGGAACCAATACCCCTCGCATACCAAGGGATGACTGTAGTTGCCAACTATAGTTGCCAGTTTGCTTCTGGGAACTTTCTGGAATTTTTTTTTTTTCTGAATATTCTTGGTTGGAGAAGGTTGGGTGAATCCATGGATTGGGAGGGCCAATTTTAGTGCTCCTGGAGGAGATAGAAGGAAATTAACTTCAAAGACTGATTGCATGAAGCAAATTGGAGATTTACGAATCAGAAATACTTTGTTTTTACCGCATGCTTTTCTTTATTAAAATTCACATTATTGCTTTATGTATTCAAATTTTATAATAATGGGGTTGAATTAATCAGCTGTTTTGGCTGATCTTAGATTTATGTCTGTTGCTATCATTTTTTTTTAAATAACTAGTAACTTGGTATTTTGAGAAATCAGATTATTCATTTACTGAGCAGCATCTTACTTTCCTTTTTCCAGCTATACTCAAGATAGCCTTATTTGCATTTGGATATTCTATAGTGTTTATTTTATGTATCAAGTTAAATAACTAAGTTTTAAGAATCACTTGAAGCAGTGTAGAAAGCAGTTGCTGAGCAATTAAATGAAATATGTAGAAAGTTCATAAAGGCAGATTAATACTATATGTGTAAATTAGGGAGAATGGCAGTTCATTTTTCCCATCTTTTGACAATAAAGTTGAATTTTTGTTTCATAAATCACTGATTTTGGTGACTGGATTTTGACTCTCTGATGGCTACAGCGTGCAAAATAGGGTGTGAACCTTTCAGACTTATCCTCAGTATGTGACCCTGAGCATTTTATGTTATAAAAGTACTTGTCCTAGTCTAATGATAACAAGAAAGCTTGTTTGGAGAGCTGGTAAAGTTGCATTCTTTGTATTTATACAAATTGAACATTCTTACCCACTCAACCATGGCATTTGTGATTACATGGCTGACGGGCAGCCATCTCTACCTGTAGGTGAAGTCCTGGTTCATGGGAGGAGTTCTGGGCTGAGCATCTCAGGGCTTGAATCCTACCTCCCTCACTAAGCAGTCTTTATTAGGCAAGTTATTTCTGTACTTTATGCTTCACTGTTTTCTTTTGTAAAATGAAAATAATGTCTATACCCACAGGGCTATTGTGAGAATTGGCAAGGATAGTATGTGTGCTTATAATATTACCTGGCACATTGTCAGGACAGATATTTGTCTTGTTATTGGGTGGTGGTTTGCTGTAACTTTTCATCTTTTTAAAGTATCTTTAACAGCTGTATTAAGTTACAATTGATGCACAATAAGCTGCATGTATTTTTAGCATGTTTAAGTTTTGACTTACGTGCGCTCACACACACACACACACACACACACACACACACACGTAAATGTTTCATTTTCTAGAATTTTACATAAATCACACCATATATTATGTAATCTTTTGCCTGGCTTCTTTTACTAAGTGTATTTCTTTTGGTATTCATTCATGTATGAGTTTCAGTACCTAATTTTTTTTTTTTAATCGCTGTTTGGTATTACATTGTTTGGCTATACCACAGTTTGATTATCTAGTCACGTGTGGGTAGACACTTGGTTTATTTCCAGTTAAACTGCTGTGAACATTTGTGTATAAACCATTGTATGGATGCTTTCAGTTAGTTTGGGTAAATGCCTAGGACTGGATGACTTTATATGATAAAATGTGTGTTTACATTGTAATCTGCCAAAGTGGCTTCTAAGTTGATTAGACTAGATGTCTGTTAGATTTCCCACCTAACAGTAATGAGAATTCCAGTTTCTTTTGCATCCTTACTGATGTCTGGTAAGCTCACCAGTGCTTGGTATGAGTTCAGATCTTCTCAAGGGCATATGGTATCTCGTTGTGGTTGTAATTTCTCTTACTCTAGTGTCTAATGATATTGAATATCTTTTCATCTGCTTAATATTTCCATTTCTTCTTTGATGACATATCTGTTCAAACTTTTCACCCATTTTTAACTGTGTTGTTTTATTACTGAATTTTGAGTTGTTCATAAGTGTTCTTACTAGTATTGAGTATTATAGATGTAAATCCCTTTTTTAGAATTATGCTTAGCTGTTTCCCTTTGATCTGACTTGACTGTCTTTGTCTTAGCAGTTCTTTCAAAGACAGAAAGTTTTAATTTTGATGAAATTTGATTTATCATTTTGTTCTTTCATGATTTTGATGTTGCATCTAAGAAATCTTTGCCTAAACCGAAGTCATAAATGTTTTTCTGCTATGCTTCTAGAACTTCTGTGGTCCATTTTGAATCAGTTTTGGTGTGTATATGGTGTGAGTTATAGGTTGATGCTGTTTTTCCATATAGACATTTGTTGTTGCAGTGCCATTTATTGAAAAGATTGCCCTTTTATTTGCCTTTGGATCGTTCTCAAAAATGAGATGTCCATATTTGTGTGTAGGTTTATATCTGGACTCATTTCTATTCCATAAATTGTCTACCTTGATACTAATAGCATACCATTTTCATTACTGGAGCATTAAAGTAAATCTTGAAATCAGGTAGTGTGTTAGGCCTCTTGCCAAAGTTGTTTTGTCTGATTCTTTTGTATTTCCATATGAATCATGTCAATTTTAATAAATATATGCTGCTGTGATTTTGATTTAGATTACTTTCAATCTGTAAATCAATTTGTGGAAATTTGATAATTTGGCATTATTGACTCTGTAGACCCATGAACACAGCATGTCTTTATTTTGTTAGGTCTTTTGTGTCTACAATTATTTAATATTCTGTATATGTAAATTAAGTTGGCCAGTAGTGTTATTCAGTTCTTCTTTGTCTTTATTGGTTTTTTTTCTCTGCTTATTCTATCAACTGTTGAGAGACAAGAATGTAAACCTCCAGCTGTGATTGTGAATTTTTCTATTTTCTCTCTTCAGTTTGCTTCATGTGTTTCAAGGTTCTGTTATCAGAGTGCTTAGGTACTTACTTTTGTCATGCCTCATGATGAACTGAACCCCATCATCTTTTTTTTTTTTAAAGCCCCATCATCTTAAAATGATCTTTTGCAATCCTCGTAATGTCTTTGCTATGTAATTCTCTTGCCTGCTATTTACATAGCTTTTCAGATTTGTTTTGTTTTTTTTTTTTACTAGTGTTAGCTTGGTATAGTCTTTCCATTTCTTTTATTCTGAACCTATTTGTGTCTTTTTATTTAAAATATGTTTGTAGTAGGCCAGCTTATTATTGGGTCTTGCTTTTTTACCCTGTCTCACAACTGAGGCTATTTATGTTTAATGTGATTGATATTGATATATATAAATCTCTTGCTTTATTATTTGTTTTCTATATGTTCTATTATTGTTCCCCTTTTTCTTTTCATTTTTGTTTGGATTAATTGAATATTTTTTATGATTCTGTTTTATCACCTTTATTGACTTACTATTAAAGCGCATTTGTTGTTTTCCCCTGACCCTTGTCCTGATGTTGTTATATACTTTACTTTTAGCATAGCGTACAAACCCACACTGCATGGTTAATTACTTTTATTAAATGATCAATTATTCCTTAAAGAGATTTAAGTAATTAGGAAAACATCTTCTGTGTTTACATCCATGGTTATTGCTAACTCTTTTATTTCTTTGTGTTGTTATTCTCTTCTTCCATCTATTATTATTCTCTTCTCCAGGAGGACTTCCTTTAACTTTTCTGTAGTGCTGTCTGCTGCTGCTTAAGTCTCTCAGCTTTTAAATATTTGGCAAGGTCTTTATTTTAACTCTGTATTTGGAAATATTTTTTCTGGGTATAGAATTCTAGGTTGGCATTTACTTTCTTTCAGTACCTTCAGGATGTGCTTCACAGCTTTCATAGTTGCATTTCTTTTCTGGCAAGGACCCTGCTCTCATTCTTCTCTTCATTTTTGTATACGACATTTCTTTTTTTTTTTTTTCTAGAGCTGCTTTACAGTTTTCTTTATCACTGTATCGCTGGCTGAGAGCAGTTTAAATTACGATGTGCTTTCGTGTAGTTTTCTTTATAGTCCTTTTGCTTGGCAGTTAGTGAGCTTCTTGAATCTCTCATCCTTTCGGGTAGTTCTTTCCCTGGACTTAGAGTTTTCTCACATGCATAATGGTCAGTACTTTGCTAAGTGCAGAGCTCCTTTCTTCAGATTTCTCTGTGCTGCACACTGTCGTTCCTTGAGTCTCTTGGGATTGCAGCCTGTCCTCAAGTGAGAAGTTGCCTTGGATTGGCTTGCTTCTGCCTCTCTGTGCTGTGTTCTGGAAATTGTTTTTGGATGATAAATTTGGGCAGGCATAGAGCTCACCTTGCTTGTTTCCCATCTTCCCTCTTCACTGTTCTTTGTTGTCTCATGTCTAGTGTCATGAAAAGTTTTTGGGTGTTTCAAGAAGAAAGTAAATCCACTCTTTGCTACTTTATCTTGGTTGGAAAGGAAGTACTGTGATGTCTTAAATGAATACTTGTGCATCCATCTTTCAATTGTTTGCTTTATTTATTTAGATACAACTGACATACAACATTAAATTAGTTTCAGGTATGCAACAATGATTCTATATGTGTATATGTTGTGAAATGATCACAAGTCTAGCTAATGTCTGTCACCACACGGACTACTATTTTTTCTTCCAATAGGAACTTTTATGATTTATTCTCATAGCAACTTTCAAGTATACAATGCAGTATTATTAAGTATGTCACCATATTGTACATTACATCCCCAAGGTGTAATGTAACTACTTATTTTATAGTTGGAAGTTTGCAACTCCTGACCATCTTCAGCCATTTCACCCAGACCCCACCCTGCGAATCTCACAGTCATCTGGCTCTGGATCTGTGAGTGTGTTGTTGTTTGAAAGATTCCACAGATAAATGAGATCATACAGTATTTGTCTTTGTCTGATTTCACTTAGCATAATGCTCTCAAAGTCCATCCATGCTATAGCAAATGGTGGGATTTTCTTCTTTTTATGACTGAATAATATTCCATTGTTTGTCTACACGCCACATTTTCTTTATCCATTCATCCATTGATGGACATGTTGGCTTCCATTGTCTTGGTTATTGTGAATAATAGTGCAGTGAACTAGAGATTATATGAAGGTACATGTATCTTATTGAGTTAGTGTTATCATTTCTTACAGATAAATACCCAGATGTGGAATTGCTGGATCATATGTTATTTCTCTGATATTTTGAGGGCCATCCATACTGTTTTCTGTAGCAGCTGCACCAATTTACATTCCCACCAACCGCACAGAGTTTCCCTTTTCCCTATATCCTCACCAACTGCTATTTATTTTTTAGTAATAGCCATTCTAATGGGTGTGAGGTTATGTCTTATTGTGGGTTTCTTTTGCATTTCCCTGATGATTAGTGATGTGAGAATTTTTTCATGTACCTGATGACCACCTGTGTGTTTTTGTTGGAAAAATTGTCTATTCAGATCCTCTACCCATTTTTTTTTTTAAGCATTTGGATTTTTTTAGGTTTTTTGTTATTGTGTTCCATGAGTTATTTATATATTTTGGATAGCTATCCTTTATCAGATATATGATTTATTTTTTACTTTCTTTTTCCATTCTGAAATACCTATTTTGTTGACAGCATCCTTTGCTGTGCAGCAACTTTTTAGTGTGATATACTCCCACTTGGGCTTCCCAGGTGGCTCAATGGTAAAGAGTCTGCCTGCCAAGCAGAAAATGCAGATTCCATCCCTGGGTCAGGGAGAGCTTCTGGAGATGGAAATGGCAACCCACTCCAGTATTCCTGTATGGGAAACCCTACGAACAGAGGAGCCTGACTGGTTGCAGTCCATGGAGTCGCAGAAGAGTCAGATGCAACTTAGCGACTAAACAACTCCCACTTACTTAGTTTTGGTTTTATTTCTTTTACTTTTGGTGTCAGATCCAAAAAATCATCAAAACTAATGTTAGGGACCTTACTGCTTTTTTCCAGAAGTTTTATGTTTTCAGGTCTTACATGAAAGTGTTTAATCCGTTTTTTTTCTTTTTTTTTGGCCATGCTATGCATCATGCTGGATCCTAATTTCCTGATCAGAGATCAAACCTGTGCTCACTGCATTAGGAGCACAGAGTTTTAACCATTGGACCACCAGGGAATGCCCTAATCATTTTGAATTGATTTTGGTATGTGGGGTAAGATAGTGATCCGATTTCATTCTTTTGCATATGGCTCTCCAGTTTTCTCAGTGCCACTTATTGTAGAGACTGTCCTTTCTCTGTTGTGTAGTCTTGTATGTGTGTGAAGTGCATTTGCTCAGGCATGGCTGACTGCAGCTCTGTGAACTGTAGCCCATCAGGCTCCTCTGTGGAATTTTCCCAGCAAGAATACTTTAGAGGGCTGCCGTTTCTTCTTCCAGGGGATCTTTCCAACTCAGGGTTTGAACCAGTGTCTCCTGCATCTCCTTCATTACAGGTGGGTTCTTTTACCAGTGGAAAGCATGTAGTCTTGTATCCTTTACCATAAGTGAATTGACCATATAGGCACAGATTTATTTCTGGGTCCTCTGTTCTGTTCCATTCATCTATGTGTATATCATTATGCCAGTATTCTATTGCTTTGATTGTTATATCTTTGTATTATAATTTGAAGTCAGGAAGCATCATTTTCCAGCTTTGTTCTTTCTCAAAATTTCTTTGACTATTTGGAGTCTGTGAAGTGAAGTTGCTTAGTTGTGTTTAACTCTTTGTGACCCGATGAACTGTAGCTCACCAGGCTCCTCCATCCATGGAATTTTCCAGGCAAGAGTACTGGAGTGGGTTGCTATTTCCTTCTTCAGAGGATCTTCCCAACCCGGGGATTGATCCCAGGTCTCCTGCATTGCAGGCAGTTGCGTTACTATCTGAGCCACCAGGGAATCCCCTGGGAGTCTGGTTCAATATAAATTTTAGGATTATTTGTACTCTTTCTGTGAAAAATGTCATTCGTGGTCCTTTTCGTTTTTTGATTACAGATTCAGTCTCCTTATTTGTATTGTGTCTGTTCAGATTTTCTATTTCTTCATGATTTACTGTTGGTAGGTTATATGTTTCTAGGAATTTTTTTCTTTTCTTTCTCAATTTGTTGGTGTATAATTTTTCTCAGTTTCTTATGATCCATTGTATTTTGTGGTATCTTTTGTGACAGTTTCTCTTTCATTTTTGATTTTATTTGTTTGAATCTTTTCTCTTTTCCTTGAAGAGTCTCAAGAAAGGTTTATCTTTTTAAAAATAGTTCTTAGTTTCATCAGTCTTTTCTATTATCTTCTTATTTGCTATCTCGTTTATTTCTGCTCTGACCTTTAGTTTTTCCTTTCTTCTGTTAACTTTGGGTTAGAAGTTTCTTTGTAGTTCTTTGATAATTGTTCATTTGAGATCTGCATTTTTTCTTAAGGTACACATTTATTGCTAAAAACTTTCCTGTTGTAACTAATTTTGTTGTATCCTTAGAAGTTTTGATGTGTGTGTTTCTATTTTCCCTTGTCTCAAGACATGTTTTTATTTCTTCTTTGACCCATTGGTTGTTCTGGGAGCATGTTGTATAATCATATGTTGTTATTTCTGAATTTTTTAGTTTTATTCTTGTTGATTTCTGTGTTTGAAATAGATGCTTGGTATGATTTTGGTCTTCTTAAGTCTGTTGATTTGTTTTGCAGTCTAACATACGATTTACCTGGGAAAATGTTTTTAATGTGCTTGAGAAGAAAGTGTATTCTGCTGCTTTTAAATGGAAGATCTGTTAGTTCCATTTGATCTTACGTGTTATTTAAGACCAGTGTTTCCTGATTGATTTTATGTTTCGATGATCTATCCATTGATGAAAATAGGGTATTAAAATCTCTTACTACTATTGCTGTCTATTTCTCCCTTTAATACAGTGCTTAGTTGCTCAGTTGTGTCCATCTCTTTGTGACCATTTGGGCTGTAGCCTACCAGGCTCTTCTGTCCATGGGATTTCCCAAGCAGGAATACTGGAGTGGGTTGACATTTTCTTCTCCAGGGGAACTTCCTGACCCAGGGATCAAACCTGGAATGAACTGATGGGACTGGATGCCATCTTTAGTTCCGCTTCGCTTTTTGCCATAAGGGTGGTATCATTTGCATATCTGAGGTTATTGATATTTCTCCTGGCAGTCTTGATTCCAGCTTGTGCTTTATGCAGCCAGCATTTCTCACGATGTACTCTGCATGTAAGTTAAATAAGTAGGTTGACAGAGGAACTAGAAATCAAATTGCCAACATCTGTTAGATCATCAAAAAAGCAACATTCTTTGGAAGAAAAGCTGTGACCAACCTAGACAGCATATTAAAAAGCAGAGACATTACTTTGCCAACAAAGGTCTGTCTGGTCAAAGCTGTGGTTTTTCCAGTAGTCATGTATAGATGTAAGAGTTGGACTATAAAGACAGCTGAGTGCCGAAGAATTGATGCTTTTGAATTGTGGTGTTGGAGAAGATTCTTGAGAGTCCCTTGGACTGCAAGGAAATCCAACCAGTCCATCCTAAAGGAAATCAGTCCCGAATATTCATTGGAAGGACTGATGCTGAAGCTGAAACTCCAATACTTTGGCCACCTGATGTGAAGAATGGACTCATTGGAAAAGACCCTGATGTTGGGAAAGATTGATGGCAGGAGGAGAAGGGGATGACAGAGGATGAGATGGTTGGATGGCATCACCGACTCTATGGACATGAGTTTGAGTAAGCTCCAGGAGTTGCTGATGGACAGGGAAGCCTGGTGTGCTGCAGTCCATGGGGTTGCAAAGAGGTTGGACACAACTGAGTGGTTGAACCGAACTGACTTTGTGTCTTTGTGTATACTTTTGTCTAAAGTCTGTTGTATGCAGCATGTAGATAGATCTTTGTTTTTTTTAAAACCCACTCAGCCATTTAGTGTCTTTTCATTGGACATTTCCTTTGTTCTTTTCTTCTTTTCTTGGTCTCCTTGTGATTTGGAGATTTTGTTGTTGTTCTTAGTAATAAGCTTATATGCTTATCTCCTTCTCTTTCATATACCTACTCTTGATTTTTGCTTTGTTGCCATGAGTTTTACATAAAGCAACTTAACAAGCCTGTATTAATATCTTAAATACATTCTAAATCTCTACATTTTTATTCTTATACCACACAATTTGTATTTTCCATGTCACATTTCCATCTTTTTATCCTGTGTATGGTTATCAATTTATTGTAGTTATAAATGTTTATCCTTAAGCTTTCATATCAGCTAAATGAGTCATTTACTCTTAAGATTTATACTTTCATATGTTTTCTTGCTACTAAGTCATACCATTGTGTTTCAACTTAAAGAAGTTTAACACTTTTTTTGCATGGCCAGTCTAGCTGAATTCTTTGAGCCTCCTGGATTTTGGTGACTTTTTACCTGTTTAGTCACTAAGTCATGTCCAGCTCTTTTGTGACCCCATGAACTGTATGTAACCTGAGAGGCTCCTCTTGATAGCTTACTGGTGAATGTTGTCGGATTTGTGATCTCAGAAGAAGCAGATTTAGCTTCGGGACCAGGGACCAGGCTTGATCATTCAAGAGCTTTTGTGCAGCAGAGTTTAAGTGACAAAGGGACAGAGAAAGCTTCTGACATAGACATCTGAAGGGACAGAGAGTGACCCCCTCTCTAGTCTTAGCAAGGGAGCTATATACTTTTTTAACTGGTTATTTCAATAAATCAAAAGAATGTCTCAAGATTGTAAAGGGTTTACCAGACCCACTCCCACAATGTACATTTTAAGATAATGGGATTAGAGCTAACAGTAGAAAGATCTTACCAGACCCACTCCCACAGTATACATTTTAAGATAACAGGATTAGTCAGAAAGTTCTCAAGAAGGAGAAACATGTCCTCAAACAGGGTGCATTGTTGTTATATAATCCTTGAAAGTGAAGTCGCTCAGTGGTGTCAGACTCTTTGCGACCCTGTGGACTGACCAGGCTTCTTTGTCCTTGAGATTCTCTAGGCAAGAATACTGGAGTGGGTTGCCGTTTCCTTCTCCAGGGGATGTTCCCGACCCAGGGATCGAGCCCAGGTCTCCCACATTGCAGCAGATGCTTTCACCTCTGAGCCACCAGGGAAGCCCAAATATAATCCTTAGTACAAAGTTTAAGCTGAGTTGTTCTGTTGTGTAATCATCAGCTCCAGGCTTAAAGAAAAAAAAGTTTTATGTGAGGAAGACTAAGGAATGTAGCAAAAAAGTTTGTCCTTTTCTCCTTCTTAGACTTCCCTAGTGGCTCAGATGGTAAAGCGTCTGCCTACAATGCCGGAGACCCGGGTTCAATCCCTGGGTTGGGAAGATCTCCTGGAGAAGGAAATGGCAACCCACTCCTGTATTCTTGCCTGGAAAAACCCCATGGATGGAGGAGCCTGGTAGGCTACAGTCCATGGGCTCACAAAGAGTTGGACACAACTGAGTGACTTCATTTCACTTTGAAAACTCCAGACCGCTGACTCCTCCTCAAGAGCCCCAGACTCCTCTGTCCTACTCAGGGACCTTGGACTTCTTATCAACCTACCTAGGAATTGACTCTCTCACTCTGTCCACGGGATTTCCCAGGCAAAAATACTGGAGTGGGTTGCCATTTCTTTCTCCAGGGGTTCTTCCTGACCCAGGGATTGAACCCAGGTCTCTTGTGTCTCCTGCATTGGCAAGCAGATTCTTGACTACTAAGCCACCAGGTTAGGGATATTTTTAGTCATTGTTTTTTCAAATAAGTTTCCTGCCCTTTCTTCATTCTCTTCTCTTTCTGAGAACCTTATGATGGGAATTTTGATATGCTGAATGTTGTCCCATAAGTCTCTTAAGCTTCATTCCTTTCCATCCTTTTTTCTTTTTTGTTGCTTTGATGGGATGAGTTCCACTACTTTGTCTTTGAGTTCCCTTAGCCTTTTTTCTACTTCATTTAGCTTGTTGTTAATTCTTCTATTATCTTTCTCAGTTCAGGTATTGTATTCTTTAGTTTTGTCACTTCTGTGCATCTTCAGTTTTTTGTCTCTTTATGGAATTCCTTTTTGTTCATGCATTTTTTTTTTCCTGTCCTTAGTGACCAGTTTTATGACTGGTATTTTCAGCTCTTTTTCAGGTAAATCACTTGCCTTTGTTTTGTTAATGTCTTTTTCTGAGATTTTTATCTTCATTTATTTGGGAATATATATTCCTTTGTTTCTTTATTTTCCTTGACTTTCCATGTTATTTTTTATACATTAGATAAAACAGTCACCTCTCCCAGTCTTGGTGATGATATTTATTGTTCAGCCCTGCCCTAGCTCTTTACTGTCTGTGAAAACTTCGGTTTTGTCCAAGCATCTTGCTTTATTTTTAGTGGCTGTTGGTAATTGAGGGTGTGTTGGGACCTGTCAGTGTCTCAGAGGGGAGGATCTCAGCATCTGGGCTCAAGCCAATTAGAAGCCAGACCCTCAGGAACAACTTTTAAGGCATGCAAACATAATTCTTTCAGACTAGGAGAGGGTCATTTCTGTTTGCTCGCTCTACACTGACCCTTTTGGTGGTAGCCAGTTAAGAACTGTCTCTTAGTTTGCTGTTGTCCTTTTGTACCATAAACTCAGGGCCAGCTGGTCAGCAGATTCTGGCTGTCAGGGGATGACTAGGTGGCAGCTGTAAAAACGAGGGTAACGTGTGTGTGTACAAGGATTTTTCTGAGACAACAGTGACTTGGGCAGGGCAGATGGAGGTTAGGAAGATGGCTCCTCCCAGCTCTTCGTCTCTGGAGAAGATTGTAGCAGGCCCTTTGATGTGTGTTTAATTAGAAACTGCCCCTCTAGCCTAGTTATGGAGGTAAGCTAATTGGCCTCTTACACAAAAATACTAGACCTGTTGTTCAGCTACTTCTCTACTGTGCCATCAGGTATATAACTGTGAATATAAGCTCTGTGGGCCTCCAGAGCCTAGTGATCAAGGGAGTGTCTCTTAGGTGAGAAAAGTCAGAGTGCCAGATGGGTGTATAAAAGCTCATTTCTAGGAGATTCTGGTGATTGGTATGAGGCAGGAGAGTGAAAATATGGTATCCACTGGTCTCTGCTGTCTTTAGATAGTATTTCAATAGGCCTGTAGATAGGTATTGAATTAGATGCCTGTTCCTTGGACTGAAGCTTTAAAAGCAAATTGGCCTCTTTCTCAGAAAGATGGTATTTTTCAGACAGCTGCCTCTGTTCTGGGATTGTGAGGTAGCCAGGTGAGTCTATCAAACCCAGAACTACTTTATCATACCTCTAATTCTCATTGAGACCAACCTGTTCACTTTCACACCCAGGTATTTTGGGGTATCATCTCTCAGGTGCAGGGCTTAAAAGTTGGAGTGCTTGATGTTGGATTCAAATGCTTTGATCCTCTGGAAGAAGTTTGGATTTTCGACTTGCCTCTGGATTGTGTTACTGTGTTGGGTGTGGAGTTAATGATGACATTGTGCCTCAGCCTCTCCTATGTTTCTGTGTGGGTTTTTTTTTTTTTTCCCCCTAACTTCCCCAGTGTGAGGGATCTCTCTGGTAGTTTTGGGGTTTCATCCAGAGGACATTGTTCCTTCCCTAGCTGTAGACTTGGTGTGTCTTATGGAAAGAGATGAATTCAGGAGCCTCCCGCGTTGTCATTGTAAACTAGAACTCAGTTGCATTATTCTTGTCAAATGACCGGAAGCATTGTGAGCAAAGTTCTATGTACCCAGGCAGATGGTTGCTAGATTACGATTCACTGAAAATCTCCCCAAACTACTTCCAGGATCTTTTACCCTCAGAAGTGAAGTCAAACTTAACAGTACCAGTCTTAAAAGATGTTTGGCATGGGTATTTGAAAGGTCCACCTATACTTTGAAACAGATTCGCCAGTGTTTACTTGTTACTCATAGGTGTGCACCATCTGTTATGATTGTGGTTGAGCTGAAAACGTCCAGTTAAGATTCAGATTTCTTATCTTTGTTTGAAAAATTGGCTGTTATGAAATAAGCTCTTTGTGTATAGAATTACACTGCTAAACTAGCATGTGTATATATTTTATATATATATATAAAATGCTTGGACCCTGATGCTTGGAAAGATTGAGGGCAGGAGAAGAAGGGGACGACAGAGGATGAGATGGTTGGATAGCCTCACCAACTCGGTGGACAAGAGTTTGAGCAAGCTCCAGGAGTTGGTGATGGACAGGGAATCCTGCTGTGCTGCAGTCCAAAGAGTTAGTCGCAAAGAGACATGACTGAGCACTGAACTGAACTGAAATTCCTTAACACTAGTTGCTTATGGTGGCTCAGAAGGTAAACAGTCTTCCCACAACACAAGAGACCCGGGTTCAGTCCCTGGATCAGGAAGATCCCCTGGGGAAAGAATGGCTACGCACTCCAGTTCTTGCCTAGAAATTTACATGGACAGGGGAGCCTGATGGGCTACAGTCTATGGGGTTGCAAAGAGTTGGACATGACTGAGTGTCTAACATTTTCACGTTGTCTCATATCTCCTAATTTCAATAAAAATAATAAGGGAAATGTTAGTCCCAATAAGTGATTATTGTTAATGTTTTGTGCATGTCATTTCAGATTTAAAGTACATCTACCAGTGTATTAATACAGGTCTATGTAGGTTTTTTCACCCTATAAATATTATATACATTTTGTTCTGTGACTTGCTGTTTTTTATTTAATGACATGTTTTAGATAACTTTAGATAACTTCCTTCTTATTTATAACTCTAGTATAGAAAAATTTCTGGTGTTTTGCCATCATGCATTCTCCTGGCCTTAACTCTGAGATATGTATTCATTATCCTATGAAGGAAATATTTTGGCATATTGATAGTGTTGAATTTTTTGATACTAAAATTACTTAGATAGATTTTCTAGTATTGAGAGATTAGCTTTCTTGAAATGAACTGCTCTGGTAATGGTGTATTACTCTTTCATGCTTAATGAGTTTTACTAATTCTGTATGCCTGTATTGAAATGGTGCTTCCCAGATTGCACATTGGAAAGAATTTGCCTCCTAACACAGGAGATGCAAGAGCTGAGGGCAAGTTCCATCCCTTGTCTGGAAGATCCCCTGGAGGAGGAAATGGCAACCCACTCCAGTATTCTTGGCAGGAAAATTCCATGGGCAGAGGAGCCTGGTGGGCAATAGTTCATGGGATTGCAAAGAGTCAGATGCGACTTAGCATACACACGTACATATTGAAATGGTACTTTTTGCATTCATTTTTATAGAAAAGATTATTTTGAGATTTTATTTTATATGTTATCATGTGAGATTTTGGTAGAGTTAAATATTAACATCTTAAAAATTATTTGGAATCCTTATTGATTATCTGCTTTCTCATATACTGGGAGTAATCCTAGAATTAAATATCACCCTTGAAATTTTTGTATTAATTTTAGTTTTGTATCCTTATATATTTTGACATTTTAAACTTTTCTTTTATGATTTGACAGTTTTTGGTAAATACAGTTACCCAAATTTTCAAATATGCTCACATAGACATGTATATCATGTATTCTTACAGTGCTTTTAATTTTCTTTCATATTTGGGTGTTTGCCCTTATTAATTCCTTAATTTGTATTTCTATTCTTTTCTGTTGCTCCTTATTTGCTTTCCCACAGAACCAGCTCTTAGATTTATTGGTTTATTACCCCTGTTGTGCTATTTTTTTCTTTTCTAACTTCTAACTTCCTGCTTTTGTGATAATTATATCTTTTCTCTGTCTTTGTGCTTTCATTGTTTTTTTAACTTAAAAACTTAAATATTTAGTTGGTTTATCTCAATTCTTTGTGATGAAAAAGTTTAAAGCTAATATTAGCTATTTAGCATTTATTTTTCATATAGCACACATTATTTTCCAGATTTGCATTCTATTCTTATCTAATAGTAACCCAAAAGAAGAGTTTTTGGGTGTTCTTTTTTAGCCTGTTTTTGTCATTTTTAGTTTCCAAGTTATTTTTGGTGTTCTCTATTAATAATTTCTAGTTTCACTTTAACATATTCATATAATATTTTCTGTAGCACTACTTTTAGAAAGTGACTGAGGTTTCATTTTGTATAACAGTTACATTGACCATTACTTGTAAATATTTCGTGGCCTCTGAAAAGTAAGCATCCTTTTTGTTTGTAGGATTTAGACATAATTTTATAGAATATGTTTTATTAATTACACTCTGTTTTAGCTTTTCTGTACTTCATGTGTCAAACATTTTCTTACACATTGACCCTTGAACTACTCAGAGGTTTTGGTGTACCAGCCCCTCATGCAGTCAGAAATCTGCATATAATTTTATAGTTGGCCCTCCATATCCAGTTTTGTATTTGCAGATTCAAGCAACCACAGATTATGTAATACTAGTATTCGTGAAAAAACGATTTTCATTTAAGTGGACCCACACAGTTTAAATCTGTGTTGTTTTGAGGTCAACCATATACATATATTTCAATTCCATGTTTTTTGGTGTCTAAAGAAGTCTTATGTATCTCCATTATGGTTTATACCACTTTACGGGTACAACATACCCCTATTTTCCCATTAAATGTTTTTATGTTGAATTCTGTTTTACCTGGTTGTGATGCTGTGAACGCCTAATTCATTTGAGCATCATTTGCCTTATGTGTCTTACCCAGCCTCTTTTTCTATCTTTGAGTTCCTTTTGTTAAAGTGTGAATCTTATACTGTATACATTATGCAGTTTGTAGACACTATACAAGTAATTCTTCTAAGAGGTAATTTTATCCTGTTTCTTACATTCTTTATTTCAGGAAGAAAATTCCATAGTAAATAGGTTTCATAGACCCAGCATCTTTTAGACTTGTTTTTGGCTCAGGTCTTCGTAAAGTAATTGTTTTTAATTTTTGCCAGTGTTTATTGTGCCAGATAATGTTTCTGTGGTACTGTGCATAGGCTCAGTATTTCTTTATATTTCTATACACATGTAATATAAAGATAGTTCTTTTAAAGTCTTGTATTTTATTACTTGTATTTTTGTTTGACTGTGGCATTGCAAAGTCAGCCAATTATTTTTATAGAGTTTCTTAAAAATAATCTTAGTCTGCTGGTGTGGTATGATTGCCTGTATTAAGGGGGTGTGTGTGTGTGTGTGTGTGTGTGTGTGTGTGTGTAAGGTGTGTGTGTGTGTGTGTGTGTGTGTGTGTATGATTGCCTTTATTAAGGGTGTGTGTGTGTGTGTGTGTGTGTGTGTGTGGTATGATTGCCTGTATTAAGGTGTGTGTGTGTGTGTGTGTGTGTGTGTGTGGCCAAGAATACTGGAGTGGGTTTCCAGTTCCTCCTCCAGGGGATTTTCCTGACCCAGGGATCAAACCTGAGTCTCTTGCATCTCCTGCTTTGGTAGGCGGATTCTTTAGTGCTGGCATCACCTGGGAAGCCCACGATTGCCTCATAATTGCCTGGTCTAATAATCACCTAATATAAGAGAATTACTAGATTTTGAAAACAATTTCTTACTTAAGTTTACAGATCCATAATTTTTTCCAAGCTTTGGAAATATTGATAACATAATGAGCTCATATTAACTTATGGGGGTACATAAACAAAATTCATTTTTGCTGTTGGCGCTGGCTGTTCTATTTGCCCTTGCATGAAAAGATTATTTAAAGCTTCTAAAAAGTTGACGCTGTTCTTTAAAGGAGTTATTTTGGTACTAGTCTCAAAGGACAGATTGCTATTCCTTTCCCACCCTAATGAAACTAGGTCACTGGCTTTTGGCACGTCTCCGTGATGTGAGATTTATTTGATGTTTAAGTGCGCTGTCTAGAAATAGTGATGCAATGTCAGCAAGGCCACTTTTCATTTCATGAACATAATTTCCAGTGCCATGAAATTAATTCATTTCTTGACCTGTTAATAGTTACACTTGGTCATGAGCATTTCAGAGGCAGAGGAAGTGTCTGAGAATGGTCATAGTCACCCTGTTAGATGGTATGTTATGGGATTTCTGTTCAGCTTGAAGATTTGGCTTGTTGGAGTAGTTGATGCCTTACGAAAAACAAGGAGCTATCTGTTAGGTAAACTTTAGCCTGGTGCATGGTAGGATTTGCTGATTCAGAGGGTTGAGATAATTCATCTAATATATGTATTTTGAATTCTGTTTTACTTTGGCCAACTTCAAATGTAGTCGAGGAGGTTCCCTTCCATTCACTAACCAGAAGCAACTACTTGGAAAATAAGGAGTAACCACAGGACTCCTTTAACATTAATTATCTGTAGGTCCTGAAATGCCTGATATTTAAAATGAGCTACTTTGAGAGCATTTGTGTATCAGTTCAGTGTCTCAAAAAGAGATTGAGGGAAACCTCATTGAGTGTGGACTCTGGAGTGGGTTTTTGGCTTGCCTCTCTGTGCTTTCCTAATATATAAAGAGTTATAATCATTATGAGTAATTTATAGTGGCATTGTGGGGATGAAAGGAATAAAAAAGTTTTCTGGTAGATAATGAGCATGCAGTATGTTCATCGTCATCAATATCCTTTTAACGTGCTTGTATTTATAAGTGTCCTTTTCTCTTGCTACTCCTGCCCCTTCCTTGCCTAATATATTGTCATTCCATCTGGTTATGGAGGGGTATATGCTTCACTTAATTTTGCCAAGAGAGCAAGTCTTGGAAATAGAATAATTTCACCTGCTCAGGAAATGTATTCCAGTAGAATTGGAGCTTTTCCAAACTGTAGAATTAAAGGACAAAGCCTGTAAGGAAGTTTGTGGACTTAGGATATTTTCTGTGCTTCAGTTTCATTATTTATTTGGTAAATGTTTTTCTTCTTAGAATTATTTAAGATCTACTTTTATCTTCTTGTTAATTTACATAGATTTATTTAATTGAATTTAAATTCTTTACTTTTCAGAAACATAAAAGAGTTGCCATTCTGATACTTAATTCTTTTTGTTTTCGTACACGTGACTTTGCAATTATAAAGGTTTTGTTAATTTTTCATGCATTAATTTGACAACTTTGAGAATTCAGTGAGAAATAAATTTCAACATCTGAAAGGATTTGAATGTTTTTATATAACCTATATTATGATCACATCATTAGGTATTGAAATAAGAACTTTATATTATCTTGTCCTTTTCTAGTTTGTAATTTTTGAAAGATAAGCTGAGGCATATTAAAATATTAAGAGTTTATTTGAGCAAAAATCAATTTGAATTGAATTGGGCAGCACCAAACTGGCATCGCCGACTTGATGGGCATGTGTTGAGCAAGCTCCCGGTAGTTGGTGATGGACAGGGAAGCCTGGCCTGTGCTTGGTTGCAAAGAGTCAAACACGTGTGAGCGACTGAACTGAAACTGGAGGTGGTTAGGAGCGCACTCCACCAACAGGTGGTTTGGGAGAAACGTTTATGGAGAAAAAAGGGAAGCAAAGGAAAGACATTATTGATTGGCTGTAGTAGAAAGTCTAGATGTCTGTGATTGGTTGTTCTTGGGCTTCCCTGGTAGCTCAGCTGGTAAAAAATCGCCTGCAATGCAGGAGACCCCAATTCGATTCCTGAGTCGGGAAGATCTGCTTGAGAATGGTTAGGCTACCCACTCCAGAATTCTTGGGCTTCCCTGTGGCTCAGCTGGTAAAGAATCCGCGTGCAGTGCGGGAGACTTGGGTTCAATCCCTGGTTTGGGAAGATCCCTCGGAGAAGGGAACGGCTACCCACTCCAGTATTCTGGCCTGGAGAATTCTATGGACTATATAGTCGCGAAGAGTCGGACACTACTGAGCAACTGAACTGAAACTGGAAGTGGTTACGAGCACTCCACCAGCAGGTAGTTTGGGAGAGACTTACGGAGAAAAAGTGGAAGCAAAGGAAGGGAATTATTGATTGGCTGTAGCAGAGTCTTGATGTTTGTGATTAACTATTCTTAGTGTTTTGATTTTGTAACTTCGAGGCATTTACAGACTTAGATTTTGGTTTGCTTACATAGGCTGCCAAGGCATTTAAAGTCCCTTAGTCTAATTGTTAGGGGAAGCACACTGATTGAAACCGCCCACCCTGGCCAGGCACCATGGTAACAGTTTGCATCAGTTGCTTTATGACAGGAGGTCCTGGTAAGGAACAGGGAACTAATAAGCCTCCACCAACCAGAAGAGTTCGAGAAAGGTCGAAAGGAGACACCACCTGTCCAACCACCTCCCAGAATCCTTCTCTCTGGTACCCATCTTGGCTGAACAAGGCGTGCACCACCAGGAAGGACTCTGAGTCAGAATTATTAGCTAAGAACAACCCGGAAACTAATCCCATCACCATAAAACCCGAGGCTGCAAGCCATGTGACAGAGCAGTTCTCCTGGGTTCCCTTACCCTCCTGCTCTCCGCCCGGGCACCCTTTCCCAATAAAATCTCTTGCTTTGTCAGCACATGTGTCTCCTCGGGAAATTCATTTCTGAGTGTTAGACAAGAGCCCAGTTTCAGACCCTGGAAGGGTTCCCCTTTCCTACAGCATAATGGCCTCCTTGTTTTAATCAACAATTTATATCTCTTTGCTCATTTCATTATGTTCTCCATGTGATCTCAGCGAGGCAGCAGTGAGCCATGGCCTGAAGTGAGATCTTCATTCCCTGCCCAGGAATTGAACCTGGGTAGCCTGGATGAAAACCAGGAATCCTAGCCACCAGACCAGCAAGGGCTAGAGGCTCAAAGCTATTTTTCCCTGGATCTCTGCCCCCAGTGAAAAATGCATGTCTCACTGAGGCAGAGAAACTGTAAATGCAGATACAAAGTTTATGAGAGATATAGCACTACAGCAAATGGGAGAACACACGGAGAAACAGTTGGCTAAGACTGAAGCAAGGCCAAGATGCACACCTGGGGAGAAAGGGTGTGGGTGGTCCCCCAGGAAGGAGGAGCTCAGTCAGGAGGCGGTTAAATCATTTATGTAGGGCAGTTCTTTGGGGTCTTTGTCTTCCCTTTGGCCAATTGTCTGATTCCTTTTTCCACACCTGACCTGCCCTAGGATCCTCCCCGACAGGCGTGCACAGCTTTTTCCAAGGTGGATTCCAGTCCAGAGGCCTATGGGATGCTAAGAGTGTCACATATTATGGAGTGGTGCCCCCTCCTTTTGACCCCCAAGGAGGCTTTCAGCACATGTGAAATGTCTCCCTCGCACCAAGGATGGGAAATATATGACCTCCTGACCCTTTGCTCAAACAAGATATATCCCCTGAATTTAGTTATTTTATAACCAGCAAACAGCAGGCTGTTTATAAATATCTAATCTGGAGCCCACCTACCCCTGTTTCAGGAAGGGAAACAAGAGACTAGTTGTAAGTGTTCGGGCTCCCTCACGCCAAGAAATGCAAACAGCAGGCCAGTTGTAAATGCCTCGCCTGGGGCTATCTGTTCCTGCCTCAGCTTGCATCCCCAGCACTGAGTGCAGAAGGGAAGGAACTGGTCGATTTCGTTGACTCGTGTCAGCAACGTCTATCTAGTGCAGAGTTTTGACATGATAGGTGCTTAGTAAATGTTCCTTGAATGGAAGAAGTTGGTTTTCTTTAAATGTTTTATTTCTAGAATTTTTAGGGGATATACCTAGAAATTATGTTTGTAAGTTTTTTCAATGAGTGTTTGGTTAATGGTGTTTTCTGCTTCTGTTACTTTCTTTGTTACAGTTTGTTGTTAACTAGGCCTGTTTCAGTACCCTTTGGGGACAAATTCTTCGGATTCCAGGGAGCTTGTAAAAACTGTTTCCCTGCTGTAAATAGCAGATCTTGACAGAGGCTTCTAAGGCCCATCATTTGAGCCAGAGGAGGCTGAACAAGAAAGGAATAGATTCTTTCTAAAACTCAAGCATACCTGAACAGCCCTTTCACACCTCTGAGAAGAGAGAAAAGAAAGTAGATTAAAATTCTGGAGGTTTGTTTGTGTGTGTGTGTGTGTGTGGCCACACAAAATAAAGCTGCAAAAACAAACAAACAAAAAAAACCCTAATGTTCCTCAAAGAGCTCAGACCCTTTTAAAATGCAAACAACTGAATTTTCCTGAGTCAGTGGTTGCTTTGTAACTGGAGCAGTCAGCCCCTCCCAAAACCTATTATTTGGGTCACTCTGCAATTATTTTTTGCTGATTTGCTTCATGAATGTACACACATGCTTGTTATTTTAGATGCCTTGAAAACATTTCAGAGAGGTAGAGGATTTAAAATACTTCAGCTTGAGGCCTTTATTTTGTGCAACTTTAAATAAGTATAACATTTCTAATGCTAGCTGATATTGTCAAAATCTGAATTTTTCAAATCTGTGAAGTTTAGCATATTCATTTTAATCTATTCTCACATACGGTGTTAATGAACAGCTACCTCACTAATTTGTTCACTCTAGTCAAGTTTAGTAGAATTCTTTGTAATGCGGATATTAGGGGATACATGCATTCCAGGGAAGAACATTCTCCTTTGGTATTTATATTAATACCAAGTGAACTTTATTTTACACCACTATTGTAATGTACCTTTTTATCTGTTTTTTTGTTTGTTTGTTTGTTTTTTCTGGCCTTCCCAGCCTGTGAAGCCCTCTTTCTAAGTCTGTGGGTACCTGCTAGCAAAAGTTTCTGCCTAGGTTTTTGAATTTGAAGCTTGACCTTCACAGGTAGGGACAATGAAGGGTCCTTTCGGCAGTGGTGAGGGCTTTGTCCAAATCCTGGAAGACAGTGTCCTTACTTCTGTAAGCTCTCTGGAGTGGACTGGAGCTGCCATCCTGGCTCATGGTGACTCTTGGTTCTGTCTATTAAACATAGTTCTTTAACATTCATGGCAATTCTTGGAGTGGTCCAGAAAACTTTCAGTGGATTCTGTTGTGTGCATATCAGCCAAAGTTAATTTACATTGCCAACAGCTAAGAAGTCTGACTAATACAGATTATTCTATCCATCCACTTGCACATCAGTGAGATATAGTTGATGGTCAGGTGCAAATGTTATATACTCAGAATTTTATTCTCTTTTTCTTTAGGATATATTCTGTGCCTAGGATGTCTGACCTGATTTTCCCAGTAAAGTATTACTTTTGGTTTATAGGTCTGTGAGATGTATTCATTTATCTGTTTGGTATTTTATTGAGTGCTTATTATGTACCAGGTGTTTGTAGTGACTAAAAAAAAGCTGAAATGAATTTAAGCTGATCTTTAAAAATTCTGCCTATCAGCTACCTGTGCATCAGCCATCACTGTCCTGAAACAGTCAGCACATCTTGAGAATCAAAGTGGTCCAGAAGCTATGCTAACTTACATAAAAGAGACCAAACCTCTCATTCATGGAGTTTACATTTGAGGAGGCAGATTTTTGAAAAAATAAAATATAGCCTTCTTAACAGTGCAAAGAAATAGAGGAAAACAGTAGCATGGGAAAGACTAGAGAGTTCTTCAGGAAAATTGGAGAAACCAAGGGAACATTTCATGCAAAGATGGGTACAATAAAATGGCAAGGACAGAAATGGCAAGGACTTAGCAAAAGCAGAAGAGATTAAAATCAGAAGAATACAAGAATACACAGAAGAACTGTACAAAAAAGGTCTTAATGACCCAGATAACCACGACAACGTGGTCACTCACCTAGAACCAGACATCCTGGAGTGGGAAGTCAAGTGGGCCTTAGGAAGCATCACTACGAACAAAGCTAGTGGAGATTATGAAACTCCTGCTGAGCTATTTCAAATCCTAAAAGAAGATGCTGTTAAAGTGCTGCACTCAATATGTCAACAAATTTAGAAAACTGAGCAGGGGCTGCAGGACTGGAAAAGGTCAGTATTCATTCCAATCCCAAAGAAAGGCAATGCCAAAGAATGTCCAAACTACCTTACGATTGTGCTCATTTCACATGCTAGCAAGGTAATGCTCAAAATCCTTCAAGCTAGGCTTCAGCAGTACATGAACCAAGAACTTCCAGATGTTCAAGCTGGATTTAGAAAAGGCAAAGGAATCAGAGATCAAATGGCCAGCATCTGTTAGATCATAGGAAAAAAGCAAGGGAATTCCAAAGAAAAAAAGATCTACTTCTAAAGACTCTGACTGTGTGGATCACAACAAACTGGAGAATTCTCAAAGAAATGAGACTACCAGAACACCTTACCTGTCTCTGGAGAAACCTGTATGCAGGTCAAGAAGCAACAGTTAGAACCAAACGTGAAACAACAAACTGGTTCAAAATTGGGAAAAGAGTTTGTCAAGGCTTATTGTCACCCTGCTTATTTAACTTATGTGCAGAGTACATCATGTGAAATGCCAGGCTGGGTGAAGCACAAGCTGGAATCACGATTGCTGAGAGAAATATCAACAACCTTAGATACGCAGATGATACCACTGTAATGGCAGAAAGTCAAGAGGAACTAAAAAACCTCTTGATGAGGGTAAAAGAGGAAAGTGAAAAACCTAGCTTAAAACTCAGCATTCAAAAAACTTAAGATCATGGCATCCAGTGTCATCACTTCATGGCAAATAGAGAAAAAGTGGAAACAGTGATAGCTTTTATTTTCTTGGACTCCAAACATCACTGCAGATGGTGACTGGAACCATAACATTTAAAATGCTTGTTCCTTGGAAGAAAAGCTATGACAGACCTATGGCAAGTAGTCATATATGGTTGTGAGAGTTGGACCGTAAAGAAGGCTGAGCCCTGAAGAATTGATATTTTCAAATTTTGATGCTGGAGAAGACTCGTGAGAGTCCCTTGGACAGCAAGGAGATCAAACCAGTCAATGTTAAAGGAAATCAACCCTGAATATTCATCGGAAGGACTGATGCTGAAGCTCCAATACTTTGGCCACCTAATGCAAAGAGATGACCCATTAGAAAAGACCCTAATGCTGGGAAAGATTAAGGGCAGGAGGAGAAGGGGGCAGCAGAGGATGAGATGGTTGGATTGCATCACAGACTCAATGGTCATGAGTTTGCGTCATCTCTGCGAGATGGTGACGAACAGGGAAGCCTGGCATGCTGTTGTCCATGGGGTCACAAAGAGTCAGACATGACTGAGCGACTGAACAGTAAATAACAATATAGTTTTGTTAGATGGTGATAAATGTGGTAATGATAAAAATTAAGAGAGAAGAAAAAGAATGCTTAACCAAAAGGCCATTAGATTGAGATGTCCTGGTCATCTTACCAACAGCGGTAGGGCACTGCTGGTACCCTAGGCGATTTCTAGTGAATCAGTTTGAAAGCCCAGAAGGGAGCAAGGCTCACCCAGAGCACTCATAGCTTTTGGACCACTTTGATTATCAAGATGTGCTGATTGGTCCAGGAGAGTGATGGCGGTTGCATAGATAGCTGATAGGCAGAGTTTTTAAAGATCAGCCTAAATTCATTTTAGCAAGTATACATGTAATGAGGTTATATATATGTGTGTGTGTGTGTGTGTGTATATATATATGTATATATGCAATTTTTGTAGAACATAGTTTAAAAAGTACACTCACATATGAGTTAGCACTTGAAATAGTTTACATAAAAATGAAAGCACCTGCTTTATTAAATCTAGACCATATGCTCATCATCCTTTTTAGCTGTCCTATCACACACACAGAGTGTGTAGAAGCACAGCGTTTCAGGACAGCATAACCTCCAGGGGAGCTGCTATAGTTTTTCCTTAGTGAGCATGCAAAAGCATTTCACACTGATGCTTGTATGTGAGTACAATAAATGTAGAGAAGTAGGGGCATTGTAGAAAATGAGAAGCATAGTGAAGATATTGTATTTCTTTATGAAAAGGCTAAATTATTTTATTATGTAGAAAGTCTGTAAATATATCATTTGTTGAAATAATTGTCATTGGAAAAATTCTACTGAACATCAGGTCTTTTCCCCCACTTATACTTTATACTAAATGCCTTATGATTGAGTATTTATTTTTGTCAGTATGAAGATTAAAGAAAAGCTAAGCAGAAGCAATCTTAATATCTTGTTGATTACATTCCAGAAAGAAAAAGAAATGGCAGAACATTAAGCCTAAATGCCATTTGCTATAATTACCCTGTGTGTGAAATATAACTGGTAGCTGTCAAGCTTTGATTGAAACTTACTGAAGGTTAGCACCAGCTGCATGCATTAATTGTCTCTGAGCAAATGCACATACCGCAGCCGCCATTTGGAAGCATGCTTTTTTGTATTTAATTTGTTGTAAAGTATTTTATGATTGGGTTTGGATGAATGCTACTATAACTTCCGATTTATTTTTTGCATCATTTCCATCAAACAAACAGTCCTTTCAGTTAAATTCTAAGTACTCTATGTAAGTGATATTTCCAAATTTCATATTACTGAGTATTTTGAGAAGGGGAACTTATAAATATTATTTATTATTGTTATTGTTCTATAAATATTATTTTTAAAGTGTTTTGAAACATTTTTCTAATAAAGATTTATGTATCTACCCTTTTTGAGCTATTAATATTTAATTTTTTCTAGATATATGAAATCTAACTTACATCTTAATATTTTTTGTTAAGGTAGCTTGATCTTATTATGGTGTTTACTTTTACTCTCTATTTATCCTTTTTAGTTGAAAGGTAGCAACCTTCAGTGGAATTTTCTATAAATACTAATATTTAATCTTCATAAAGTTTAGGTCTTTTGAAAAGTACTGAGGCAAACCTATTATCTGTATTAAAGTAAAGAATACTAGTTTGCAAATTTAGTTGGAAATTAAAGCGTATTTTCCTGAGTGAATAACTATAGTGTTTGATTTGACAGGTACCACATATGGCGGCACCAGAGCCTGTCACATATTGATTCTTTGTTTATATTGATCACAATCTGAATTGAACAAAAATTCTAAGTAGAGCCCAAAGATAAGGTGTTTATTCTTTTATTGCCCTATATAGGGACATTTAAATAGTTTGAGTTCTTTGAGAGCCATAACCATGTAAATATGACTTGAATTCATCAAATTACACTGAGAAATATTTCAGTATTGCCAGACTGTTGATGGTCTACAGTAGGCATTTGTTGCTTTTTGGTTTCCTAGTGTCCATTCTCCTTTCTGAAAACACTCCAGTTTCCATGAGGAGATCACCGAGCCTGTTCCCACTAAGGAGGGAACCAGAGTCCCCCCTCCTCTCCCTTGGGCATGCAACCTTGAGCTCCCCCAGGGTGGGTGCTCTCCCAGGGGACCCTACAAGGGGTGGTGGAGCTCCCACAGCATGACCCTGACTGTGACATTACCAGTTGGACTTGCGGTGTCTGCCTGTTATCTTTCAGAGCCTCCCTTGAGATCCTTCCAGAAATCCCATGTTCTTTACACTAAGCAGAATCAATTTTAGTTGCTTACCACCTTCACCAGAATTTTAATTGGCTAAAAAAAGCATCCTTTTCAAGTCTAAGGGCTTCCCAGGTGGCACTAGCAGTAAAGAACCTGCCTGCCAATGCAGGAGACCTGAGACATGGGTTCAGTCCCTGAGTGGGGAAGATCCCCTGGAGGAGGAAATGGCAACCCACTCCAGTATTCTTGCCTGGAAAATTCCATGGACGGAGGAGCCTACAGTCCATAGAGTCACAGAGATACCAAGTCTAGAGTGGTATTTTAATTTTAGTAAACATATCCTGCCGGCTCATATTATACAGTTGGTGGCAGTTTCCAACTCTGTGGCTCAGAGGCAGTCCGCACACTTGGCCTGTAGACCTTGACTTTTTGTCTCTTTTTAGTTAGTGTTTGTAGACAGAGTTTGTACCCATGTGGATAGCAGGCTTTGTAAAGGTATTTGGCAGTGTTTTTCTTTTTTGCTGAATTGTATTTAAAAATGCTACTCAGGTGCCCTAGTGTTTAAAGCCAATTAATTAGTTATTGGATGTTGTGTGAAGGGCTGCTGAAATAAAATATTTCCTCACTGGATTTTTATATAATGTAGATTTTTTAAAAAGATGTGGAGTAAATAAGTACTTCATTTTCTCGCTTCTGATTTCAAAGTGACAGTTTTAGAATTAGAGGATGACTAAACTTGAAGCATTTTAGAATTCATATAGAATAAAATATACTTTTTTCATTGAAGACATTTCTTTTTATAAAAATTAAAATATTACTAGAATTATATACTGAAAAAAATTAACTTTTTCAGTCATTTATCATTTTTCTGAAATGAAATTTTTCTGAAATTTTTTTCATTTTTCTGAAATTTTTCATTTCAGAACTAGTAAAATAAAAAACTGAGCATTTATATTTAGATCTGTTTTTACATGGTTTTTGTATTAGATCACTCTCTGACTCTGTCACATCCTTTTGCATTTGGCCTTCTGGACAGTTAAACATTTCTATAGTTAATCCATCTCTATGGAGGGAACTTTTTTCAGCATTTAGAAAGGGTTAATTATCTGAATCATATCACCTTGGTGTAGGATAAATCTGGTGAAAGGGTAGTCAGACCAGCATCTTATATTGCTGTTTGTTAAGTATATGCTGTTCTTCTCTGTGCTTAGATGTATTATGTACAGTGGCTTTGAATATAGACTCATCACAACTGAGGATATATGGATTTACCTCAGAAGACCCAGACTTAGCAGTGCGTATGCTCGAAAGGTATCCCAGCTTTCAAAAGAGGACTGTGAAATAGTTGCAACTGGTATATCAGCATAAAAAATAGAAGCTTGGGGTTTTAAAAAGTATGTACATGGAGTGTCAGATTTTTCTCAATGGAAGTGTACATGTGTATTCTTTTCATAGGTTTTGCAAGCTCTTTAAATTTTGTGCCCTTCTTGACACAGGAGTGAATTATGTTAAAATGAGTTTAACCCAGTGGATGTTCTTGTCATAGAATTGTTGCATAGGATGAGGAAGCCTAATTTAATACAGAGTTTGGATAAAATTTTTTGTACATTTGAGTATAAAAGAAAACAGTATTCTGTGACTAAACTCCGAATGGTAATGTTGTCCAGAGAAGATCTGACTCGGTGGATTTACAGTCTTCATTTTACCTTCCTGAAGGGCATCCTTAGAGTACTCTGGAGTTGATGTTTGGTGACCAGAGCTTTCATGGGTAAAGGTTAGAGTTAGTGGGACAGACTTGTCAGTCCAGGGATAGGAGTTCTGGGTAGGAATGTGGTATTTATGGATGGAGGTGCTAGAACCAGCCAAACTGCACTATTGTCTGTCTTCTAAGAACTAGTATGGAAAAGGTGGCAGTAGCCTTAGGGAAGGAAAGCCTTCACAGAGTAGGGAATAAGGGACTAGGAAGGGGGAGGTGATTTCTTTTATCACTTATCTAACCTGCCTGCCTGGAGTACCCACTACACCAGAGAAGAGGCAACCAAATACTACCCATGGGAGACAGGCTCCGTTGAATCACGGAGAGCAGGAAAGGGACATGGCAGTTGAAGCCACTAATCAATTCAGTTGAAGACACAACCAAGGAAGGAGGGTGCATGCTCCTAGCAGTAGCTTCACATCTGCTTCCAAAGGAATAAAAAATGCAGGCAAGTGAAAACATACTTCTGAAAACCTTGGGTTTTTCTGTTTGGCTATTACAACCATTAAACAAGAACCAGAAAGCACAAAAAGGGAGCAGGTGAACAGTTAAGGGACACACAGGTTTTGTTCTACATTGTGGAAGTTTGGAGTTAAAGAGACTGAGTTTAAGTCATTTACTAATTATGCAGCAGGTTACTAATTTTGGCAGGTTATTTAGGTCTCTGAGCTTTTATTTCTTTGTGGAATGAGAGTAATGATAAATCTCTATTACAAAGCTGTTGTAAGATTTATTATATTTGTTACCTTCTTAAAAACTGCTTTGAACGCTGCAAAGTGCCATGTAAATGCTAGTTGTTCCATGGAGTCTTACACTGGGAAGCTGGGGTACCTTTCTAGCACATGCATTGCTAGCTCTGGCTCTTAGAGACACAGCAGCAGGTTCGGGGGACACTTTTTCTGCTCTCTGAACTGATACTAAAGAGATCTGCATCATGGTGCTGGAGAGCTGGTTTTACTCCTAACTAGCTTTGTGTTTCTGAAATTTCCCACTAAAGCAGACCTGAAGGGTGCACATGCGCTCAGGGCTCCCAAGCAGCTTGTGATGTGCTCCTAGTTTCTCTAAAATCTCACTTTGTTTTACAGTTTTATGTAAAGTTTGCAGCTTAGCCTATAAAGTATTTATATTAAACTAGATATTCCTTCTAAGTTAATTATGAGTAAGATATTAAGAAGAGGGAAGGGGTCTTGCCTATTCAGTTAATTGATAGGCAAGATGGCATTGCCCCAGCCTGTGACTTCATGTCCCCAGACGTAGCAGACATTCCCAACTCTTGGGCTCCTCTTACTTGTTAAAGAAGAGGATTGATTATGTGTGGCCTGTGTTCCCTTCTGGGCAGTTATTCTGTAAAATTCCATGTAACAGATAATGTAAGGAACTCTAGCCCCAACTATAAAATCAAATTATATGACAAATTCATTCTTACACAGTGGATTTTAGATATTGTATAATTTTTATCCATATAGGCCAGTCACAGAGGACTTTGCTCAATAGCATTTGTTGTAGAAGCTGCAAATGATCGCATTTTGTTTGCTTAGAATACCTTGAAAGTTAGTCATGAGTGTATGACACTTCATTTTACCGTTGTCTCTACTTTTGAGTATAACTTTCTACTATAAGCTTAAGAATCTTTAAGTCTTCTGATCAAGAAAGTAGACTAGTCACTGAACACTGTTAGTTGGCACCTGCCATTTTAAGGCCTCATCGAAATGAAAGCACAGACTCTAAAAGAAAAAAAAAAAAAGGTTTAATCAGTAACCAGTAAATAGCAAGGCAAGGAGAGAGGAGTCTTCAGTAGACAAGAGATTTCAGCAACTTTATTGGAATGTAGGAGGTGAGACAGATTGAAAAGTGGAAGGCAGTCTTTCTAAAGTGGAAGGCAGTCTTTCTAAGGAATCTTGGAGGGGCTCAGAGTCAGCAGCTGTTTCAGAAGTTGTACCTTAGATAAGAGCTTTTCAAAAACAGGATATAATTGAAGGGTATGTTAAAGTGTACAGATCAGTCTCCCTGCCCCACTCTCCCAATACTCAGTGCACATGCTCACATGTTCACACATGTGCACACATATTTAAAACAGAGGCAACTGGTATGTACTATAAGGCAAAATAGGCAAAAACTTATTTTGGGGGAGGTTTCCTGCTCAGCAGTCAGGTTGATTCCTGTTCACATCAAGTAAAGCCTGCCTATCCTGATTAAACATGGAGTTATAATTTCCAATTAGAGAAGAAGCCTTTCTGAAAGAAAAAAAATAGACCAGCTAACAGAGAAAAGGAGAACAATTCTCTCTTCCTGTATTTCCATCTTAAATGAACAGACAGCCAGAGGGGTCATTGGGTTTATAAGAAGAATTGACAGCATGAGAGGAGAAAAAAAAAAATGGGGCCTTAAGGAAACAGGTTCTGCAGAAGCAATGATATTACAAGAAATGCTATTAGATTTATGTATTTATTTTTTAAAGGATTGCTGATACGAAAATCTAAGAAAGTTGAAGTTATCTTTCGAAATGTAGACAAAGACCCCAAAAAGAAAAATGCGAGAAGTGGTGCTTAGAAAATGAATCTGAGGTTTGATATTTGACTTATTAGAAGTGAGAGAAAAGAAAAAAAGAGGGGAGGAAAGTATCAAAAAAGAAAAGGAAGGTAATTCCCAGAGGCAGAAAAGACACATGCCCTTACAATAAAATGACCCATCGAGAGCCTGCACGGTTAATGAAAACAAGTCACCCATGGGTGTATATTTGTGAAATTTCAGTGTTTCAAGGATTAAGACAGGATTATAAAAAGTTGCAGAGAGGGAGAAAAACAAATTATCGAAGTATGAAGAAGTTTCCAATTCACATCAGTGTTTTATTAGTCTTAACACTGGATGCTGTAAGTATTGCCAGCTAAGTGCAAAGGCAAACAACTCAGAACTCTATACCTGACAAACTGACGACATTCAGGTATAAGAGCAGAATGAAGACATTTTCACTGTCCTAATAAAGACATTTCATTTCCTTATGCTTTATTCTTTATTCAGTATAAAGGCTAGAAAAATTTGTTTCCCAAGTACCCTTATTAAGAAATAACTTGGCCTGTGGGAAATAGACGAATCAACCTAATTGGGCATCAATACAAATCCAGGAATAATAGCAATAAAAGAAGTCCTGATAGTAACCATTCCAAATTGGAGGGAGGAGTATAAGACTCATGGGGGAAAGCAAGGAGTGACAGCTTGGAGATAACCTTTGTCACACCCCCTCCCAAACTTCCCAGAAAAAAGTTAGAAACCCAAGGGAAAACTCCCCTTGTGGCCTAATGTGGGAGGACAGGCCATGCTTTTAAACCATCAGTGAGGAAAATGGGTCTATTTAATTTTAGAACTAGATTTTTTTTTTTTAAATTCTTGTAGTGATCAGACTTATAAAGAATGAAATGTAATTTTAGTTCACCTCTTGGTCTGGCATAATGTAGATGCTGGTTGTTGATTTTCAATTTTTAGCACTAATCTGTGTTAAAGAAGGTTTGGTTGCTATTGACTTCGAGATATAAATGATTGCAGTCAATATCATTAAAGAAAAACCATAGCTGACCCAGGGTGAGTTGTGGAAAGACAGAGAAGAGTGTATCGACATCGTTAATTAACTTTTGTCTTGTTCATCCAAGAGTAGTGTACTGTCATTGGGACATTTAAAAACCTTTACTCATCTCACTTCCTCTTAGCTTTGTTCTCTCCCAAAACCCTACTTGAGAAAGACTACCACTCATTCAAAAAAAATGTTAATAAACTAGTATTGAAGATAGACTAGAATACTAAAAATGCTAAAATCTTGAAGATAATAAAAGAATAGGTGGTGTTAGTCGCTTAGTCCCGTCTGACTCTTTGCAACACCATGGACTGTGCAAAGAGTTGCACCATGCAATACCATAGCCTGCCAGGCTCCTCCATCTGTGAGATTTTCCAGGTAAGAATACTGGAGTGGGTTGCCATTTCCTTCTCCAGGGGATCCTCCTGACCCAGGGATGGAACCCAGGTCTCATGCATTGTAGGCACTTACTGTCTGAGGCTCCAGGAAAGTCCAAAGAATAGGTAATAAAGGCCAGATGAGAAAAATAGTAAATCTCAAGATGGTAAATTTAAACCTAACCATATTAATACCATATTAAATGTAAAATTTTCTTTATAATTTCATTAAAAACAGATGGTTAAAAAATAAGATTCAACTATATGCTGTTTATTAAGAGCTATGCTTTAGCCATAAAGATATAGATAGGTTAAAATTAAAAGAATCGAAGAAGATATGCATGCTAACAATAGATAAGAAAGCTGGAATAACTATGTTGATAACAGAAAACTAGATTGCAGAATAAGAAATCTTACTAGTAACAATGGAGGGATATTTTAAAGTAACAGAACTTCAAAATAATGGAAGCAGACATAATGAAGATGAAAAGGAGAGGTCAAGTGAAAGTTGCTCTGTCGTGTCCACCTCTCTGCTACCCCGTGGACTGTACAGTCCATGGAATTTTCCAGGCCAGAATACTGGAGTGGGTACTCTTTCCCTTCTCCAGGGGGTTCCCAACCCAGGGATCGAATCCAGGTTTCCCACATTGCAGGCAGACTCTTTTACCAGCTGAGCCACAAGAAATCCACTATTTTTGCTGGAGATTTCATAATTAGTGGAGCAAATGGAAAGAAAATCAGTGAGTATATAGCAAACTTAAATTGTACATGGAATATTTATCAAAACAGAAAGATGAACCCCATAAAATAAATTTTAATAAATTTTAAAGGGTTGAAATAATGCAGACTTTATTTTCTGACCTCAACAGAGTAAAATTAAAAATCAGCAACTGAAAATAAATGAAAGTCTCTAGATATTTAGAAATTAAATGACTGTTAAGTAAATCCATGGGTCAAAGAAGAAACACAAGAGAAAATTAGAAAATATTCTGAACTTAAATTGAAAACAACATTAAATTTTGTGAGATGTAGCTAAAACAATGCTCTTTAGAGAGAAATTAGAGTTTCAAAAGTTTATATTAGAAAGCAAAAGGAAAGATCTAGAATCAGTAAACTGAACCACTACTTGCAATAAAGTTAGTGAAAAAGACTTTGTACAAACGGAGAAAACTAGAGAAAAAATCAGTAAAACCAAAAGCCATTAACACTGTCAGCTAACCTGATAATCAAGAAACGAAGAACAAAAAACAAAGACAAATTACCAATATCAGGATTAAAGATCAGTTGTCACTACAAATCCTACAGCTGTTAAAGAATTATAAGAGAATATCATGAATACCTTTATACCAGGATATTCACCAAAACTAAGGCTATAAGAAGTAGAATCTGAATACCTGTGCTTTTTTTTTTTTTTTTAAGAAATTGAATTTGTAATTAAAATTTTTTTCCAGAAGGAAAACTCTGGGCATGATGGCTTCACTGGTGAAATTTATTGTCCATTTATGGAAAAATTATGACCAATTCTACCTAAGTTCTTTCAGAAAACAGAGAAGGAGAGAACAGGTCCCAACTCATTTTATGAGGCCCTCATTACTTTCCTACGAAACCAAACAGTGGAAAAGAAAGAAATTTACAGACCAGTATCTCTCATGAAAAGAGACATAAAAATTCTTTTTTTTTTAATTAATTTTTATTGGAATATAGTTACTTTACAATGTTGTGTTAATTTCTGCTGTACAATAGTGAATCAGTTATACATATACATACATTCCCTTTTTTGGGTTTCCTTCTCATTTAGGTTGCCACAGAGCATTGAGTAGAGTTCCCTGTGCTATACAGTAGGTTCTCATTAATTATCTATTTCATACATGGTAGTGTATCTATGTCAATCCCAGCCTACCAGCGCATCCCACACCACTTTCCCTGCTTGATATCCGTGTTTGTTCTCTGTGTTTGTATCACTATTTCTGCTTTGCAAATAATTTTATCTATATCATTTGTCTAGATTGCACATACAAGCATTATACAATATTTGTTTTTCTCTTTCTGACTTACTTCACTCATAGTCTCTAGGTCCATCCACATCTCTGTAAATGGCACTAGTTTTGTCCCTTTTTATGGCTGAGTGATATTCCATTGTATATATGTACTACATCTTCTTTATTCTTCTGTTGATGGACATTTGGGTTCCTTCCATGTCCTGGCTACTGTAAATAGTGCTGCAGTGAACCTTGGGGTGAATGTATCTTTTTGAATTACAGTTTTCTCCATGTGTATGCCCAGGAGTAGAATTGCTGGGTCATATGGTAATTCTATTTTTAGTGTTTTAAAGAATCTCCATGCTGTTCTCCGTAGTGGCTTTACCAATTTACATTCCCACCAGCAGTGTAGGAGAGTTCCCTTTTCTGCACACCTGCTCCAGCAGTTATTAGTTGTAGATTTTTTGATGATGGTCACTCTGACCAGTGTGAGGTGATACCTCATTGTAGTTTCGATTTGCATTTCTCTAAAAATTAGTGACGTTGAGCATCTTTTCATGTGTTTGTTGGCCATCTGTATGTCTTCTTTGAAGATAAGTCTATTTAGGTCTTCTGTCCGTATTTTTCATTGTGTTGTGTGGTTTGTTTTTTTTATTGTTTTCATTGAGCTGCATAAGCTGTTTGTATGTTTTGGAGATTAATCCTTTGTCAGTTATTTCATTTGCAAATATTTTCTCCTGTTCCATGAGTTGTCCTTTTGTTTTGTTTATGACTTCCTTTGCTGTACAAAAGCTTTTAAGTTTCATTAGGTCCCAATTGTTTATTTTTGTTTTTATTTTCATTACTCTAAGAGATGAGTCAGAAAAGATCTTGTTATGTTTTATGAAAGAGTGCTCTGCCTATGTTTTCCTCTAAGAATTTTATAGTGTCCAACCTTATGTTTAGATCTTTAATGCATTTTGAGTTTATTTTTGTGTGCGGTGTCCACCTTATGTTCAGATCTTTAATCCATTTTGAGTTTATTTTTGTGTGCGGTATTAGGGAGTGTTCTTATCTTGTTGATTTACATGTTGCTGTTCAGTTTTCTTCTCATACTGTTCATGGGGTTCTCAAGGCAAGAATACTGAAGTAGTTTGCCATTCCCCTCTCCAGTGGACCAAATTCTGTCAGACCTCTCCATCATGACCCGACAGTCTTGGGTGGCCCCGCACGGCATGGCTTAGTTTCACTGAGTTAGACACAACTGTGGTCCTGTGATCAGATCGGCTAGTTTTCTGTGATTGTGGTTTTAGTGTGTCTGCCCTCTGATGCCCTCTCACAACACCTACCGTCTCACTTGGGTTTCTCTTAGCTTGGACGTGGGGTATCTCTTCACGGTTGCTCCAGCAAAGCGCAGCTGCTCCTTACCTTGGATGAGGGGTATCTTCTCATGGCCGTCCCTCGTGATCTTGAATGTGGAGTAGCTCCTCTGGGCCATCCTGTGCCCGCGCAGCAGCTGCTCCTTGGAGGTGGGGTAGCTCCTTTCAGGCGGGGACCCTGACCTCAGGCTTGGGGAAGCTCCTCTAGGCCGCCGCTCCTGCGCTGTCTCAGCCTGGCACTCTCAGTCGCTAACCCTGGCCTTGGACGAGGGGTAGCTCCTCACGGCCACACTTCTGCGCGGTCCTTCGCAGCCAAGCCACTTCAGTATTCTTGCCTTGAGAACCCCATGAACTGTATGAGAAGGCAAAATGATAGGATACTGAAAGAGGAACTCCTCAGGTTGGTAGGTGCCCTAAGCTACTAGAGATCAGTGGAGAAATAACTCCAGAAAGAATGAAGGGATGGAGCCAAAGTAAAAACAATACCCAGTTGTGGATGGGACTGGTGATAGAAACAAGGTCCGATGCTGTAAAGAGCAATATTGCATAGGAACCTGGAATGTTAGGTCCATGAATCAAGGCAAATTGGAAGTGGTCAAACAGGAGATGACAAGAGTGAATGTCGACATTCTAGGAATCAGCGGACTAAAATGGACTGGAGTGGGTGAATTTAACTCAGATGACCATTATATCTACTACTGTGAGCAGGAATCCCTTAGAAGAAATGGAGTAGCCATCATAGTCAACAAAAGAGTCTGAAATGCAGTACTTGGATGCAATCTCAAAAACGACAGAATGATCTCTGTTCGTTTCCAAGGCAAACCATTCAGCATCACGGTTATCCAAGCCTATGCCCCAACCAGTAACTCTGAAGAAGCTGAAGTTGAACAGTTCTTTGAAGATCTACAAGACATTTTAGAACTAACACCCAAAAAAGATGTCCTTTTCATTATAGGGGACTGGAATGCAAAAGTAGGAAGTCAAGAAACACCTGGAGTAACAGGCAGATTTGGCCTTGGAGTATGGAATGAAGCAGGGCAAAGGCTAATAGAGTTTTGCCAAGAGAATGCACTGGTCATAGCAAACACCTTCTTCCAACAACACAAGAGAAGACTCTACACATGGACATCACCAGACGGTCAACACTGAAATCAGATTGATTATATTCTTTGCAGCCAAAGATGGAAAAGCTCTATACAGTCAGCAAACACAAGACTGGGAGCTGACTGTGGCTCAGATCATGAACTCCTTATTGCCAAATTCAGACTTAAACTGAAGAAAGTAGGGAAAACCACTAGACCATTCAGGTATGACCTAAATAAAATCCCTTATGACTATACAGTGGAAGTGAGAAATAGATTTAAGGGACTAGATCTGATAGACAGAGAGCCTGATGAACTATGGACGGAGGTTTGTAACATTGTACAGGAGACAGGGATCAAGACCATCCCCAAGGAAAAGAAATGCAAAAAGGCAAAATGGTTGTCTGAGGAGGCCTTACAAAGAGCTGTGAAATGAAGAGAAGTGAAAAGCAAAGGAGAAAAGGAAAGATATTCCCATTTGAATGCAGAGTTCCAAAGAATAGCCAGGAGAGATAAGAAAGCCTTCCTCAGTGATCAATGCAAAAAATAGAGGAAAACAGCAGAATGGGAAAGACTAGAAATCTCTTCAAGAAAATTAGAGATACCAAGGGACCATTTCATGCAAAAATGGACTCAATAAAGGACAGAAATGGTATGGACCTAACAGAAGCAGAAGATATTAAGAAGAGGTGGCAAGAATACACAGAAAAACTGTACAAAAAAGATCTTCACTAACCAGATAATCACAATGGTGTGATCACTCACCTAGAGCCAGACATCCTGGAATGTAAAGTCAAGTGGGCCTTAGAAAGCATCACTACGAACAAAGCTAGTGGATGTGATAGAATTCCAGTTGAGCTCTTTCAAATCCTGAAAGATGATGCTTTGAAAGTGCTGCACTCAATATGCCAGCAAATTTGGAAAACTCAGCAGTGGCCACAGGACTGGAAAGGTCAGTTTTCATTCCAATCCCAAAGAAAGGCAATGCCAAAGAATGCTCAAACTACCGCACAATTGCACTCCTCTCACATGCTAGTAAAGTAATGCTCAAAATTCTCCAAGCCAGGCTTCAGCAATACGTGAACCTGAGAACTTCCAGATGTTCAAGCTGGATTTAGAAAAGGCAGAGGAACCAGAGATCAAGTTGCCAATGTCCGCTGGCTCACCGAAAGAGCAAGAGAGTTCCAGAAAAACATCTTATTTCTGCTTTATTGACTATGTGAAAGCCTTTGACTGTATGGATCAGAATAAACTGTGGAAAATTCTGAAAGAGATGGGAATACCAGACCACCTGACCTGCCTCTTGAGAAATCTGTATGCAGGTCAGGAAGCAACAGTTAGAACTGGACATGGAACAACAGACTGGTTCCAAATAGGAAAAGGAGTACATCAAGGCTGTATATAGTCACCCTGCTTATTTAACTTCTATGCAGAGTACATCATGAGAAACGCTGGGCTGGAAGAAACTCAAATTGGAATCAAGATTGCAGGGAGAAATATCAATAACCTCAGATATGCAGATGACACCACCTTTATGGCAGAGAGTGAAGAAGAACTAAAAAGCCTCTTGATGAAAGTGCAAGAGGAGAGTGAAAAAGTTGGCTTCAAGCTCAACATTCAGAAAACTAAGATCATGGCATCTGGTCCCATCAATTCATGGGAAATAGATGGGGAAACAGTGGAAACACTGTCAGACATTATTTTTGGGGGCTCCAAAATCACTGTGGATGGTGACTGCAGCCATGAAATTAAAAAACGCTTACTCCTTGGAAGGAGAGTTATGACCAACCTGGATAGCATATTAAAAAGCAGAGACATTACTTTGCCAACAAAGGTTCGTCTAGTCAAGGCTATGGTTTTTCCAGTGGTCATGTATGGATGTGAGAGTTGGACTGTGAAGAAAGCTGAGTGCTGAAAAATTGATGCTTTTGAACTATGGTGTTGGAGAAGACTCTTGAGAGTCCCTTGGACTGCAAGGAGATCCAACCAGTCCATCCTAAAGGAGATCAGTCCTGGGTGTTCATTGGAAAGACTGATGCTGAAGCTGAAACTCCAGTACTTTGGCCACCTCCTGCGAAGAGGTGACTCACTGGAAAAGACCCTGATGCTTGGAGGGATTGGGTGCAGGAGAAGGGGATGACAGAGGATGAGATGGCTGGATGGCATCACCAACTCAATGGAAATGTGTTTGAGTAAACTCTGGGAGTTTGTGATGGACAGGGAGGCCTGGTGTGCTGGGATTCATGGGGTCGCAAAGAGTCAGATACGACTGAGCAACTGAACTGAACTGAACTGAACTGTTCAGTTTTCTTAGCACCACTTATGAAGAGGCTGCCTTTTTTTCTCTCTGTTGTATTTTCTTTGTTCCTCTGTCATAGGATAGGTGATCACAGATGTGTTGGTTTACCTCTGGGCTTTCTGTTCTGTTCCATTGATCTGTATTCCTCTTCTCATGTCAGTACCATACTGTCTTTATTACTGTAGGTTTGTAGTATAACCTCTAGCCAGGGAACTTGATTGCTTCAACTGTTTTTCTTTCTTAAGATCGCTTTGGCTATTCAGGGTCTTTTGTGTTTTCATACAAATTGTAGAAACATTTTGTTCTAATTTTGTGACAAATTCCATTGGTAATCTGATAGGGGATTGTATTGAGTCTGTGGACTGCTTTGGGTAGTATAGTCATTTTCACAATACTGATTCTTCCAGTCCAAGAACATGATATATCTCACTACCTGTTTGTGTTGTTTTTGATTTCTTTCATCAGTGCCTTACAGTTTTCTACGTACAGGTCTTTTGCCTCCTTAGGTAGGTTTGTTCCTAGGTAAATATAAATATTTTATTATTTTTGTTGTAATGGTGAATCAGATTGTTTCCTTAGTTTCTCTTTCTGATTTTTCATTGTTAATGTATAGGATGTAAGAGTTTTCTGAATTAATTTTATATCCTGAAGCCTTACCAAATTCATTGATTAGCTCTCATAGTTTTCTTTTGGCATCTCTAAGATTTTCTATGTATAGTATCACAGACATAAAAATTCTTAACAAAGTTTTAGCAAATTTAGAAAACCCAATCATGTATAAGAAGATAAGTTGGATATAGGAGGTAAATACCTGTTACACAAAGCTCCTGATGGATGTTTTATTCAGGAATCTTACTCTGAGTGCTGGGAAGAGGGACTTTTGCTTCTCTGAGTCAGGAGTCTGTGGTTGTATTTCTTCTGTTCTTTGCTGTTCTGGTCTGAAATGCCAAGAGGCTGGGGAACTGGTTGGGGAGTAGGGGGTCGTGACTCTGACTTGAGCAACTCTGATGTAATAAATCCTACAGGAGCTTGAAAACCGCCATCACTCATCCACCCTGATTAAATTGCATAACTTTATTGAATTAAGGACAGACTGTTCTACATGAATCAGTCAGTAGTCAACAAACATTAAAGTTTTTTAATTTATCTGTTTTATAGAAGAATATAATTCATATTAACAGAAAAAAAGAAAAATTCTGTGGTCATCTCAATATTTGCAGAAAAAGCATTTGATAGATTTCAGCATTATTCATGATTTAAACTCTTAGCAAATTAGAATAACAGGGTGCTTCCTCAATCTGGCAAAAGGCCTTTGTAAAATGCTTACAGCTTTTCAGTGATGAAAACTTGAACCCCTTCCCACCAATAATGGAAACAAGGCAAGTATGTCCACTCTCATCACTTCTCTTCAACATTGTACTTGTAGGTTCTAACCAGTACAGCAAGGCAAGAAGAAGAAATGATTGCAAAGAACTCTTTATTCACAAGTGCCATATGATCATGTTCAGAGAGAATCATAAGAAGTTTACCAAAAACATTATTAGAATTAGGGATTGAATTGATTGGAGTCTCTGAATACAAGATCAATATATAAACATCAATTGTACTATAATGCTACAGTGAACAATTGAAAAGTGAAATTTAAAAAACACTCCCATTTATAGTAGCATCAAAGAACATGAAATATTTAGGAATACATTTAACAAAGTATGTGTAAAATCTGTACATTCAAAACTATCAAACATGGTAGAGAGAAATGACAGAAGAGTGAAGTAAATGAAGAGGCATAAGACATTCATGTGTCAGAAAACGCAATATTGTTATTATATCACTTCTCCCCAAATTGATCTGTAGATTATAGATCTTAGCTATAATCCTAGCAGCTTTATTTTTTCTTTTATAAAATGGCAAAGAGATTTTAAAATATTTATGGAGAGGCAAAGAGCAAAGTTGACTGAATCACACTTCCTGATTTCAAGACATACTATAAAAAAATCAAGACAGCATGATACCTGTGGGAGAACAGACGTACAGAATAGAAAAGTCCATAAATGGACTTAAACGTACATGGTTAAGGAACAGAAGTGGGGAGGGGCAGCAGTGTGTCCCATTTGTCATCTCATTGTAAGAAGTATAGAATTTCAGAATAATCTGGGTCAGTTTTATTAGCAAATGCTATTTCAGGACAGATTTTATGAAGTGTTATTTTATGCCACTAAATAAACCATAAGCTTAATTGCTGCAATCTGGGTAGATGTGTATTTGTTTTACAGTTTAAGCCTCACTAACTGATTTAATAGACTAGCCAAAAGCAATTTCAAATACTTCCATATATTACCAATGATCAATCCTTATTGTTTCTAAAATAAGATGAAAGTGAAGCAAAATGTTTGTATAACATTACTCAAATTTAATTATATTTAGTTTCTGTAAAATAGCAGATTAAATGCCAGAACTTAAAACTTGCCCTTCATTTATTTTTTAAATAGAGCTGCATAAGTTACAGTGCTGTAATTCATGAACAGTTAGATTGTTTTGGAAATTTTTAAAAAGCCATTTTCTAAGCTAATTTACATTATGCTTTTGATTTTAAATAATAATGGTTATTTCTAAATGATAGCTTCACTGTGTACCAAGTTAGCATTTAATAGTTTAAAATAAGAAATTAAACTTTGATTCTTTTCAGGGAGTATTTTAAATAGCTTTTAGTGTTTAAACGTGTACATATACATGCATAGGCACATTTAATCATTAAAATTGCTTGTCAGGATAGTCAAGGAAATGTCCTCTGTGACAGTTTTCCTCAGATCTATTTCAGACTTAATGCATGTGTTACTATGTTTATCTTTATCTAATCAGCCCTTGCTGTTAGGTTTTGTTATTTTATTACAAGCAACTGTGCAAAGTTTTTTCTTTTAAAAATTATATTCTTTTGTAGTGCTGCCATCATTCACGTATTACACATTTGGGCAGCAAATTAAAGGCAGGTAAACTGCAGAACTAGATGAAATACATGATGTCAATATAATTCATACCTTCATGGAAAAGCTACTCTTTTGGGACAATTAAATTGAAGATACTAAGATTTTCAGAAGTCATACAAAAGATATACTCAGGAGTTTGTTTTATCACTCTTAGGTGTTTTCAGCCATGAAGCTTACACTGCTTTAACTGTGTATTTACTATTCTGAGGGTTAATAGCGTGTCAACGTTTAATTAGTTTGCTCTGATACTGAGAATTGTATCCGTATTAGTGTATACATTTAGTGAATTTAAAAGACTGTCAGAAGTCTAAATTCCAAACCTGCGGCACAAATAAGGACTTTTGGAATATAAAAACTATTTTAAAGCCTAAACTTAAAATCTCACTGCAACTTTTGTGTGACAGTTTGAAACATTTCAGTTTGCAGGCTATGAACATCAGATTTAGTTGACCTTTGAGTTGATACTAGATTCCAGGTTCGTTTGTGGCATCCACAAATGGGATAGGCATTATCCCATTGTCTCATATTGCACCATCAAGCTTAAGAGAGAAACTATTCCTGTATCATAGATATGGAAACTGAATCTTAGGACCTTCTTCAGGGTCACATAACTAATTAAGGATATTAGATCTAATAGATGTATTGATGACCTCACTCCATTTCGGATTGTTGTTAGTTAAGAGATGTGCTCCATGTTCAGGAAATAATCTGCCGTGTAAACATATTACATTATTTACCAATATAGACAGGTCTTTACTTTGGTATTAACTGAAGAGATTCTTGAACAAGTTGCTATTTTAGATTAGCCATCTTTTAATTAATTTTTGTTTCTGCTGCCACTCTGTTAATTCAGATTTCCATGACCTGCCACCTGAGCTAATCCAGTATTTTGTAGTCAGTCTCTTTTGGTATGTTTATGTCCATATGGTGTTTAACAGGTTAATTTGATTCCAAAACTTTCAGTACCTACCTCATATTGCTTAATCAAAGGAAGCATGAACTCATGCTGGCATGGAACTTGAATTTTGCTTCTCAGTTTTGTCCTTCCCATTTCACCTCTGTGACCCATGTAAACCTCACCTGTTGTTGAATGGACCTTGAATTGAGCTACAGGTGGATGACCTCCCTCTTTGCTCCCCATCTCAGCACTGCCCCTTTGCCCCCTCCTCTTGAAAGATTTTCCCTGTTCCCTGACCTAGCACTTGGTTTATACCTCTTAGTTTTAAAACCTACTAGTTTTATCCCCAAACTCTTATTCTGATTGGCTGGTCAGAAAGAGGTTGTGAATGTTAATTCACATGCAGCCTGCATGGGGATACGCAAACCACTTTAGTAAGCAGCTTCCAAGGCTGCCTGTTGCCTCAGTCTTCTTTGACTCTCCAACACCAAGATTTAGGATCACAGAAGAGCCACAAAGCCATGAAAGCCAACTCCTCACCATACTTGACAAGAATCTGGTTTAGCTGAAGCAGAGAGACCTGTTCTGAGTGAGGAGTCAGACAGGGCTACCTCCATCCCATTAATAATCTCTCACATTTCTCTTGCATTTTGGATCATACCCCCACAATTTATTTTCTGCTTTGACAGGTGTTCTGTGGAATGTCTTTATAAACTTAACAATTTAGAGGAAGATATTATTTACAGACTTAGTTTTTAGGAGATGTAAGTTATGATTTATTTATAAGTATAAATATCCGACATCAGATTATCTGATAAATCCTGAGAGTTGCAGTTTCTTCACTTCACATTATGCCTTGTGGAGAGGCCTGACATGTGCATTCTATGGAACATGGGAATGGTGCCTGCCAAATTCATTTTTCCAAATTTGTCTTGGAGAAGAAATCACTTGCATATCGTCTGAGGTTGAAATGTTCATTCAGTACAGACTTGCTTTTCATTCTATATTTTTGAAGGTCTGTTGTAGTCTTTGTAAAAGTCATAATTTCAAACCATGAAAAGAGGTTATATACTGAATTATTTTCTAAAGAGTAATATTCCCTAGTGTACTTTTAAAAATTATAAATCATACAGTAGTTTAAAGGAAAAGATTTTTTAAAAAGCCACTAGTAATAACAACTGGTATAGAAACAAAGTTTGTTCTTATTAAATATTCATCTATACCATATATGATTAGAGTTTAGTCCTGTAGTACAAATGTAAAAATTGAAAGATTGTTTTGCTAACTCCATATTAAGGTCAGTTTTACTGGGCTTTATTTCTTTGCCTTTAAGGTTTTATGATACCTTTGTTCCAGTTTAGTCAAAACATGTATTACATCCACATCCACTGGTATCTTACTCTTACTAGTGTTGACTTCAAGTATTCTTTTGCTTTTTATTTCCAGTATGTGACCTCCTGGGTAACCCAGGGGTCCCCTATCCTTTGAACTCTCCTACAGCCAGTCAGAGCTGGAATTCAGTGAGCACTGAGGCTCACAGAGATGGAAGAGATAGGGAGAGTAGTGAGACAGGCCCCTGTCCTAGAGACACACCACTCTGCTCGTGATTGCCTCTGAGGCCTGAGGCAGGGGTTAAAGCACCGCTCTCAAAGAGTTGGTGTGGGAGTGGAATTAATTTATAAAGCACTTAGAAAGGGCCTGGCACATAATAAGCACTAGATAAATGCTTGCAGTTTTGTGCTTTTTTTTTTTCCCCCAAGGCATTATTATTGACATGTATGTAGCTTTTCCTTGATCACATGTATAAGTTTTTTTTTTAATGACCCTCACCTGCCCCCACCAAGTAGAGAAAGAGAAGAAAAAAAAACAAGATTAGTAGACTGATTTCTTCAGCAGTGTTTGTGGCTCAGCTAGACTCAGAGAACTGTGTAAGAGTGCAGAGGACTTTGAAAGAACTGGAATAGTGACAATTTATATAACCCCTTACCAATTACAGTTACATAGTCTTGGCACTTAGTGGAGCAGTATGAATTAATTCTTTGCTTGAGCAGTATAAGAATTTATCAGAAGATTTGCTAAATGGAATGTCCATGGGCTGTAGAATTCTCAGGGACTAAAGTCGGTGGTTGAGAAGGATCAGGACCACAGGGAAAGTTCACTCTATCCTAGCCTGCAGTCGACATTTGGCTCCCTTTTCATTTTTCTTTTACAGGCCGATTGGGAGCTTATATCAGTGGAAACCACAGCTTCTGACTTTTATAGTGAATACATGATCAGCCAGTGACAGACTTGTATTTCCCATTCTCCAGTGACTCCTCTCAGAAACCCAGCTACTTTGTAAGTAGAGTAAATCTATGAGTATTGACACTCCAAAGAGCATGACACCTTGGCAGTATCTGCATTATAGAAGAATCTATGAGAGGAGGAGAAAGTTTTATACTGGAGATGGAGTTAAGAGAGAAGAACTCATTTTCATGTCTTAGCTGAAAGTCCAGCACTTAGACATGTGTTGGTGCACTCCAAACTTTCTGAGACCCTTTCTATTGCCGTGGGGCCTTGGAACACCCCTGCTGCTACACATAGCAGTATGAGCCAGGAGCTGATATGTTTGATTTCTTGCAAAATACTTAGAGCAGCAAGTTCACTCATCTTCCGCCCCTAATAGATGGGGAAACTAGGATTCACTAAAGTAAAATGTCTTCCCTCTGGGGACTCTGAAACCCCTGGTACGCAGATCCCAGGATAGTGCCCTTTCTCTTAGGTCATAGCAGACATGTTGATGGACTCACTCACTTCTCCAGGTACCGAAAAAAAGTCAGTTTGTTTACTAGTGATTTCTTCTTTTTGTTAGACACAGTGTGCTTTCACCCAGAGGGGCAGGTTGATGTATACTATTTGGACTCCTCCAGGACTGAAATCTGTATCCCTTTCTGAGTTGTCAGAAGCCAAGAGCTCTTGGGTTGCATGTCAGCACATCTCAATCCACAGTCCACATTCTGATAGGCTTGTCTTAGGAGCAACTGTCAGTCCACCTTTGAGGAGAAAATCAGTGATTCATTTGATATTGGAAACTTGGGACTTTATCCTATTTAATGAGATTTAAGTTATAGAAACTGTTTTCTAGAGAGAAAAAAGTATAATATGCAACTTTTTTTTTTTTTTTTATATTTTTAGTTAGTGATTTAGAATCACATACCCTGTAAGCATGGGTCAGGCATCCGGCAACTCAGGGGAAAGAGGCAAGGAGGGACGGTGGGAGGGTTTGTCTGGGGACACAACTGCCATCTGTGTGTGGAAATAGTGAGGAGAAAGTTCTCCTGTTGTTTTTGATCCTTATAGCAGGCCTAGCAGAAGATAAACTTTAAAACTCATGTTTGCTAAGGGATACAGTAGTCTTTATGTCTCTTTGTGGAACAGGTTAATATGATTGTGATATTGAAACAGTTTTACAGAGGAGTGAAAAAAACCTGCACACCAAGACAAGCTGGGATAGACCATTCCTGAGGAGGGTAGGGGCACAGTGAGGAGGCTGACTTTTGAAGGATATCCTGGATCACTATGTGGTGGGGTGATCATGTACTGCCAATCTTCTCAGGGAGACAATATTTTTATTGCCTCATTTTTTAAAAGAAGATGTTAGTGGAGACTGCAGCTTCCAAGGAACCCTGGATTTTCTTAAATTTAAATAGTTTTCTTACTTAAAATTAAGAAAAGTAGTGGTTGATAAGCATATTTTAAACATGATCATTAAGTATATTTTATCTGTCACATTCATAATCATGAGCAAAGATATATGATATTTGAGCATTAAGTATATATTACATTGCTGATTTTATGTTACTGCTATGGGGAAAAAAAAATCTACTGAGCAAACAACTTTTGTGTAATCAGCTGAAAGAACAGCCGCAGGGGTGAGGTAACAGGAAAAGGGGGATTGACATGATGGCTTGTGAGATATTGTTTCCTTAGTTGTGTCACAGAGCCATTGTGGCTTTAGTTTTCCCAGAGCCACTCGAGCTGTTGCAGAACTCTAGGACTGTGTTCAGAAGTATTGCATTCTTTACTTATTTCTGTTTTTCTCTCTTTCATCATTTACATGGAGCTCTCCACTACAGACAAAGAGCTTTGTTACATTATTGACCACGAGCAAAAAAAAAACCTGCTCTGCTAGCCTACTAATTATGACATGTGTGTACAAGTGTATAGCTAATGTGATATACACTTAATGTGAAGCAATGAAAACAATAGCTATATTGTGTAAGTGTGAAGCAGTAAGAATGTAAGGCTTACCAGGCAGCTCTTAAAATCCCTGTGTCTTAACCCATAGTCATGACAGTGTGTTAGGCTGTGTGTCCACTACCTCTGGAGCCATTCCCAGGTCCCACGGGTGTCCTTTGTATTACAGCTTTTCACTAGGGTGTCCTTTGTCAAAAGTCCAACATTGTTAAGAATTTATGCTTCTAGTTTTTCTTTCTTCTATTACTTCACATTTTTAGAGAAGAGGTATATATTTTATTTTGATACATTCTCAGTAGATCCCTTAGAGACAAAAATAATAAGCAGTATAAATTTAAACCTTTAAAAATAAAGCTTGGTATAAAAGTAGTTCATGGGGGAAAGAATGGTTTTTCAACTATTGGTTGTTCATATTGGGGCTTCCCTGATAGCTCAGTTGGTAAAGAATCTGCCTGCAATGCTGGAGACCCCAGTTCGATTCCTGGGTTGGGAAGATCCACTGGAAAAGGGATAGGCTACCCATTCCAGTATTCTTGGGCTTCCCTTGTGGCTCAGCTGGTAAAGAATCCGCCTGCAATGTGGGAGACCTGGGTTCAATCCCTGGGTTGGGAAGATCCCCTGTAGAAGGGAAAGGCTACCCACTCCAGTATTCTGGCCTGGAGAATTCCATGGACCATATAGTCCAAGGGGTCGCAAAGAGTCGGACACAACTGAGTGATTTTCACTTTCATGCAAACAATGAGTGTCAATCCATATTCCTTGGCATATATAAAAATGAACTCAAAATGGGTCATAGGCCAAAATATAAAAACTGAAAATATAAAACTTAAGCAGCAAACTTAAGAAAACAAACTTTATGCTCTTAGGCTAGAAATTTAAGATTTCTTAGGTAAGAAACCAAAAGCACAATCCATATGAGAAAAGAAAGGAAGTACTATTACTTGATCAGAATTAAGAGTATCAGTTTTCAAAAGACACTATTGATAGAATAGATGGTTTAAGTCCCAGACTGGGAGAAAATACATGTAAATCTTATATCTCATAAAGGATCTGTATCTAAAATATGTAAAGAACTCTGAAAACTCAAGAGTGAGAAAACAAAACACACTAATTAAAACATAGTCAAGCTATTTGAGAAAGCTCTTCACCAAAGATATGTGAATGACAAATAAACACATAAAGAGATGTTTAAAGTCATAGGGAAAATGCAAATTAAACCCACAATGGGACACCATTAATACCTAGTAGAATAGCTAAAATTTTAAAAATCTGTGTTGACAAGGATGTAGAATATCTGGAACTTTGATACACCACACATAGAAATGTAAGATGGTACAATTGATTTAGAAAACAGTTTAGCATTTTCTTAAAAAACTAAGTTTACCCCCCCCACACACATATATATAAAGCAGTTATTATTAAAAACAGATGTTTTCCTATTTTTCCCCCCATTGTGTGCTACTGTAATCCGTTCAGACTGTGTCTTATGATAAACATTTGGCTTGTTTTTGTTCTTTTGTAATTACCTATAATATCACAGTGAAAAACCTCATGTGTATGTCATACATGCCATTTCACATTTTTACGAGACTGTCTTTGAGTAAAATCCTGGAAATAAGGTAGTAACTGGGGCTAGGGGTAGCTCCTCATAGGTGGCAAACTTTCCTGTCATGGGGGTGTAACAGTTTGCAGGCCAGCAGCCCCCCTAACAGAATTGTCAATCTTTGGGATATTTGCCAAGTAGGCAGATGAGGAAGGGTGTTTTGAAGCTATACAACTTGCATTTCTCTTTATAAGCAGAATTGGTAGTTTTCACATGTTTTAAGGGCCTGTGAGGAGGAAAAACACTTTTCTTCTACCCTCTAGGTTCTCTGGTTGGGGTGCTAGGAATTAACAAAAGACAGATTAGTAAGAGATAAACAACTTATTAACATGTGCAGCACACATACATGTAGGAGAAACTCAGTTATGAGTAACTCAGAGAGGCAGTTAGAATTTGAGGACATGTGTACTGTCTTAGGCTAAAAAAAGGAAAAGGGGCCTGGGGTTTCTGCTTGGGAGTAGGGCGGGTTATGGAACATGACTAGGAAATACGTGGTAAACAGAGGTTGTTCAGTAAGATTTATACACAATTTTTTTTAAGTAATTAATTTTTGGCTGTACTGGGTTTTCATTGCTGCACATGGCCTTTCTCTAGTTGCGGTATGCACGCTCCACATTGCAGTGGCTTCTCTTGTTTCGGAGCCCAGGCTCTAGAGCTCCTGGGCTTCAGTAGTTGGGTCGCATGGGCTACAGAGCACATGCTCAGGAGTTGTGGGGCCTGGCATCTGCCCAGACCAGAGGTGAAACCCACGTCCCCTGCATTGGCAGGCGGATTCTTAACCACTAGACCCCAGGGAAGTCCCATAATGCAGAGAAAGAAGTCTGTGCCTTCTACACCTGTAGAAAAGAAAAGAAAGAAAGTGAAGTCGCTCAGCCGTGCCCAACTCTTTGCAACCCCATCGACTGTAGCCTACCAGGCTCCTCTGTCCGTGGAATTTTCCCAGCAAGAGTACTGTAGTGGTTTGCCACCTATAAGAGCTGTTAAAAGTTGTCTTCCTTTTCCTGGTACTGGAGTGGGAGACATCTTTACAAATGGAAATTTCCTTTATAGATATATGTTTTCTTTGTAAAAGAAAAACTTTACTTTTAGGTCTTTTCTTATGTCTGCTGTTCCTCAGTTACCTTCAGCGCAAAGTAGTCCTTACTTTAATGAGATTTTTTTTTTGTAGCATATTCTGGCCTCCTTCAGGTCAATTGAATTTTTAATTGTATAACTCTTGCCTTTTTCTCTTATTAAATTATCAGTCTCAATTTTTAGTATTGTTACATATTAAGAATTAATACTTTAGCTGTGATTTTTTTCCAGTTTCAAAATTTTTTCCTATTTTATGTATCTTTTAATTTTCCTTAGAATTTTTCTCTTTTTTTATGCAGTTCTTTTTTTAATGCCTCAGTGTTTTTTATTACCTATAGATTTTAAGATATAGCCCCCAAGTTATTAATAATTCACTCTAGTTTTTTTTTTTTTTTAAAGCCTTTAGATGGCTTCATTTTTTACTTCTAGATCTCAATCTGTTTGGAATTTAACTTGACACATACTGAGAGAAATAAATGCAGCTTTCTCTTTTTTCTCATGTTTTTGCCTTCATTTTTGAAGAGCAAGTTCATGGGGTGTAGGCTTCTAGGTTGGCATTTGGTTTCCTTCAGCCCTGTGAAGCTACCCCACTCTCTTTTGACTTTTGTCGTACCAAAGAACTTGGCTCTAGTCTAGCTTTTGTTCCTTTGAAGATAATCCCCCCCCCTTTTTTTTTTTGCCTAGTTGTTTTAACCATTTTTTTTTTCTTGTCTTGCTTCCTGGAATTCCGTTTTATTCATTAAGGTGGATTTTTATTTTATTTGTCTTGCTTCTAATTCACTGGCACTCTTAATATATGAATTCACATCCTTCAGTGTTTTTGGAAATACCCAGCCATATCTCTTGAAATATTGTCTCTGCCTGTCCCTTCTTTCCTTACTTCTTATACTCTGATCAAATTTATGTTAGACCTAATCACTGTTTTTTCCTTCTCTTTGTGTTGTATTTTGGATAATTCTTCAGATCCATTTTCCAGTTTATTTATGCTTTGTTTTTGCTATGTTCAGACAGTCTGCTGCCAAATATATGTCAAGTTTTTCATTTTGGTTACTAAGTTTCCCTTTCTAGAAATTCTGTTTGGTTCATTTTTAAATCTGCTATGTCACTTTTTCTAGTTTTCTGTTCCCTGAGAATATATTCAAGTTTGTCATTTGTTTACATATGGTAAATGTAGTTGCTTTAAAATATGTATCTGGTCATTTAGTCTCTGAAGTGTGCGTGGGCCTTTTTTTCTCCCTTGTCTCTATTGGTTCTTGTTCTTATCTTTGTGTGTGTGTGTCTGAATATTTTTGACTGCTTGCTGGCCATTCCCCATGAAAAATTACTCATAGGCCCTCTAGTGGGGGTTGACTGTGTGTCTCTCACCCCCTCCCCCCGCCCCAGAGATTTGCATCTGTTCTACCGTTTGTCCCAGAGTGGTGACAGTTGGATCCCTTAGATCACATTCAGGGCCCACAAGTATCCAGGTTCTGTGATACAGAACTCCATGGTAGCAGGGAGTTTTTCTCGCTTTTCCCCCCTCCCTCTCTTGCTCTGTTCAGCGCAAAAGCAGCCTTTTATGCTTATGAGGATGGAGATCTGGTTTGCCTTCCCCTTAAGAGCCCCCTCTGAAGTCCCACCTGCGTATTGGGTGGGTCTCCTCTGGCCTCATTTTTCACGCTCTGAGCCCTGACTTCTCTTCTGTATCCCTGTGGCCCTAGAACCTTGGAACAAGAGCCCAAACTGTAGGGGTGCCTGTATTCTACTCACTTCTGTGATTTTGATTCCCGGTTTTCATCCCTAAAATGGCCTGGAAGGTCATGCTGTTCTTTTGGATGTCTAGTGCTTTTAGCCTGATATCTCTTTTTTTTAAACCTGAAACCTAATTTTCTGCATGTTTGTTTACAGTGGGAACAATCGTCTGATCCAGATAGCCTAGTTCTTATCTCAGAGCTGTGGTCAACCTGTTATATTTTTTTTAATATTTTTATTAAATTTATAAATTTTAGAAGCATGTTACCAGGCTTTCTTATGCATAAGTCAGTTGTTCAGAAGTTGTATATGGTTTTTGTAACTATCTTATTTAGTATGCTTACCTGTCATTTAGTATAGATATATTTATGTTTTTAATGTTGAAATGTAGATGCTTTGGGGACTATTTTTGTTTGATATCTGATCTTTGTTACTTTGTATGCAAAGAACACAGACTATCTAGTATGAATCACACTGCATGTGTTAATATTTTCTCAGTGACCTAGCATATAGCTCGTTTTCGTACATGTTGCTTGTATGTTGGAAAGTAATAAATAGGGTGCAGAGTTCTTTAGGTAAAACTTGTTATTTGTATTTTCTCCAATCATGTATATTGGGGGGATGGGGAGACTTTTTCTATAAAGGACCAGATGGTAAAGTCATCAGGCCTTGCAGGCCATACGGTCTCTGTCCTGACTGCTCATGGTGGCTGTGTCCCAGGAAGACTTCGTGTTCAGAGCAGACAGCGGTGCAGATCAGGCCTCTGTCTGTGTCTAACCAGTGTTGTGTCTTCTTCATCTATTGTGTTCTGATAGGATGAATCAAAGCTTCCCTTGCTTACTGTGGGTTTACTCTGTTCTCAGTCCACGTTTCAGAGAAATTAAATACAGTTGTGCCTCTCTTTATGACTAGTGATTGTTCCCCCAAGAGATTTTGTCTGTGTTCCAGCTGTCTTTTGCCACAATAATGCTGTGTAACAATCGCAAAGTAAGTGGCTTGAAACAATAACCATTTATTTAGGTCATGTGCCCATGTGTGAGTGATTTAGGCTAGGTGCCTTCGGCAGGTCTGCTCCTGCAGGGGCCTCCCACATGCCTGGTAGCTGGCCCACTTATTCGGTCTGGGAGAGACCCCCTGGGTTAACGAGGGTGACTAAGTCTTTCCCTTCCATCCTTCTTCTGTCCTCCACAGGCTGACTGATTCCAGCATGTTCTGAGTGTAGGTGGGGACCTGTAGGTGCTGGTGAAGCCCCTGCTTTCTACACCACTGGCCAGTGTAGGTCACGGGACTGCCCCTGGCTGGGGTGGGTAGCCAACGGGGTAGGTGGGGAAGGTGTGGCATTTGAATTCAGAACCTCAAGACAGCAGCCAAAGTTCTTTTACTTTACTTCTTTTTCTTGGACACCCCTTATCAAACATTTCTTTTACATCATTCTTGATTTTTTTGTTTGTTTGTTTTACCATTCTTGGTTTTAATCCAAAATTAATTGTTGTACTTCTTTGTTTTGAAGGAGAACTTTTCAGAAAAACTTAATTTTTTTAAAAAAGCAGGTTTTTTTAGTCAGCATTTTCCTTTCCCTGAAATAGGTGCTTTTTTTTTAACCTGAGGCATCTCATATGTCTTGTTATCATGACAATACTTTATTAAAAATCAAAATAATAAAACACTTGAATTTAGTTTTTAGTAAGTTAGCTTACTTTAAAGAAAATCTGTGATTACTGTCATAATCATTCTTGAAAAAATCATTACTAGCAAAAATCATTTTTGAAATAATGGTTTGTGCCATTGTTTTAAGTGTTTGTCAGGTTTCTTGTAACTGAAAGACTGTGTCTTAGTGAATGTTTTATCTGTGGAAACAAAGAGAGTGTGCTTAGGGTCAGAGGAAGAAGACCTGGTGGGCAGGAGGGAGTCGATAACAGAGAGAATGATAACGGTATAGTGACCCACGGTCTCTGATCTGAAGGAAGTAGAGGGATTCTTTTAGACTGGAGAAGGAATACTCTTCCTTCTAAGACCAGTGATGTCAGTGGATGAGAAATGGGGCAGGAGATGGAGAAGTTGGGGGGTGAGGTATTGCATGCGTGTGTATGTGTGACCAAGAGGGAGGGAGATCCTTGGGAGCGTGTGTATGACCAGAGAGAAGATGAGAGACGCTTTCCCGTGCTGAGGTGGGGTAAGGGAGTACTAGCTTGTGGGCCCATCTGTATGGAGCAAGAGCTTTGACTGCCCGCCAGGGCTTCTCTTGACCAGGGATGTTCCCTGGCACTGGGGGCTGAACTCCAAGTACCGTTCCATAGATCCTCATGATTTCTTGCAGAGTGTTGTACTGTCAAGTAGCAGAATCCCAAGAAGGTAAAAGGGTGTCTGAGCCCATGGTTGAGAGTTGCCAGTTTGATGCAATGAAAGATTAAGGGAATGGCAAGATTAAAGAGAAGATGTAAGATTAAGGATCCTGACAAGAATGTGTCTGAAGGGTTCTGGCAGTGGGAAGGGTAGGCTGTAGAGAAGGGGAGAGCAGTGTGAGCAGGCTGAAGAATTGGGGAGGGCAGAGGAGGAGTCAGGAGATCGAGATCCTGGTTTAAGTGAGGACTTGAGTGTCTTTATGTAAAAAGTCTGGGGAAGGCAGTTGGTGTCATGGTTCAGCTACTTATGGACGACTTTAAGGTTCCCACACTTTTTCCAGCTTTCTGTTTTGACATTCTGATCATATGGCTTTTGATCCATAGCCTCGTTGTCCTGTATTCTGTTAGGAACAGTGTTTTCCTCTGTTAAATAGTGTCTGTCCTATGTTTATTTACTTAGATTCTAACTTCTTGTGCATATACTACCTTTTTTGCGAGTTTTGCCTTTAGCTCTGTGTCTTTAGTCTTACTTCTTTTATGATGCTATTTCTAACTCATCTGTTAGTTCTATATTAATGTAATTTTTGTTCCCCAGTATTTTTCTAAACTCCGCAAGCTCACTTTTCATTTCCAGTCTCTTATCATCACTATTTTTGTCTATGCATTGACTTCATGTCTTCCCTAAATTATCTGAACTTGCCTTCAGTTCCTGCAATGAGCTTTCTTAAAGACTGTCGTTAGCCCGTTGGGTGCTTTTGCTGTCTTCTGCAGGTGCACTGTTTGCTCTGCTTTGAGCACTGAAGATGCTAGTGTATTTTCCTGTTGTTAGAATGCCATGTCTTTCTCATCGCCACATTTTTTTTTTATGATCTCTATAGGATTGTTCTGTTACACAGTGAGTGAACTGCGGGTTCAGGGCTAAGTGTTGCTTGTTCTTCCTGTCTTCTCAGAGAATGAGAGGAGAGGATGAGGGGAGGCAGGCATCACCCATCAGGGCTGGAGGCAGTCTATAATGCAGCTTTATAAGAGTCCTTTCCCGTGGCTCTCTCCACGGGCTATTTCCCGTGAGACACACCCTCTGTTCCCTAGGGACGGGGGGCCTTGGAATCTAAGGACAGCAGGTCCATGGAATGCATGGGCTCTACTCTTGTCCCTATCCCCTACCTCCAGACCCTGTGTGTATTCTCTTCCCAGCTTGAGATAGAAAGGATGGGTGAAAACCACGCATGGGCACACATGTATGATTGGGGAACATGGCTGGGGGTCCAGGGTGACTCCTGAGATAGCATGGAGTGAGAGGGTTGTAGGTGGAGCAACTGCCAGGTTTGTGTACTGACTTCTGCCTTACTAGCCCTGACTTGGGGCCTCTGGTATCCTTTCTATATAGAGGATAATGATAGTCCTACTTCATAATGAGGCTGGGAGGTTTAAATGAGGTAATACTTGTAAGTCCCTTCACACCAGAGTCTGCTCCTCTCAGCAGGTACAGATATGTGCTCAGTTGGCCAGTCATGTCTGATTCTTTCTGACCCCATGGACTGTGGCCCGCCAGGCTCCTCTGTTCATGGAATTTTCCAGGCAAGAATACTGGAGTGGGTTGTCATTTTCTACTTCAGGCGATATCTTCCCAATCGGGGATCGAACCCATATCTCTTAAACCTCTTGCGTTGTTATACAAGTACAGGTCTTTCTCTCTTTTTGAAAGTTCCATTTATGCCACTTCAGTTTTATGAAAGACCTACATTAGTACCTGTTTTTACTAACTAAAAGGAATCTGAAGAGAGTTTTCACTTTTATGAAAAAAAGACAAGAAATAGGAATAGCGTTCAGGGTTTGTTTTGCAGAGGCAAACATCACAGAGGCGGTGCCTTCCTATGCGGCAGCAAGGGCACCGCCAGGCTCCCCCCAGAGTCACACTCAGCACCTCCGCATCCCGCTGCCAGAGCTCTGAACTGTGTCTGTGAGGATCTGTGCTTGATCTCGATTGATTCTGTGTGTCTGTTAGCAAGATGTATCCTGAGGTAACTGCTTCTTTGCTTTATGAAGCCATTTTGTGCTTGCAGAGGGTCTCAAAGGAACAGCCTACTTCCAGATAGCTGGTAAACCTGCACTTGCTATCTCGTGGTTGGCTCACTTGTGTACTTTTCCCTACTCGGTGATCCTGATCTCTGTGATCTTCTTTTCTTTATTTTTACTTTTGCATTTCTTTTTATTAAATCCTTATTGTTGAAGGTAATTACTGGTGAGATGAGCATGATAATTTCTGCCGCCTTTCTCTAATTTTCATATTGGATAAAAAGCAGAATGGCAGCCTCTCCATTTTGTAGGACCACCTAATGAAAAAAGGGGCCCTGTCTCTCAGGGTTTGAAAGTTTTCTTGGTGCCTCACAGCGCTTTTTTTCCAAACAGGAAAGGGTTTGCCTAGTATTGACACAGGTTTTGTCCATTTACCATCTTTACTCCACATGGCTTCTCTGTTACTTGTTCAAAGTCCCACCGTGCTGTGGCCACGCTTGAAATCTGTTGTGTGCATTACCTGGCCTCTGCTTTTCCATGATTGTGCCTCTTCTCTCTCGTTGCTCTTTCCTTCCCCACTTCTCATTCCCTCCCTCATTGAGTTTTCAACTAATTTTTGTTGCTTTTTGAAGAGAGTAGAAGAATGAGCTCTAAGCTAGCCAGATATCTTCCCTACAAAATCTGCAGTGTACATTAATTTGTCATCAGTGTCATATTATGTTTCCAATGTGTAATCATTTAAAATACTGACAGTATGGCTTAATTTCAATATTTGTATCTCAAAATTAGTTTTTCACAGGAAGACCATCATCAGTCCATTGTTGAATAAGACATATTATCGGGTGGTTGTGACAGAACTTTCATTGTTCTTGCTGAGATGGCAACAGTTAATCCCTATTTTGTGTGAAAGCTCCTTCACATGTTCTCCTGGAAGAGGGAAAGGACAGGGGTTGCCTCTGGAACCTCCCACGTGTGGGTGTGTAATCAGGACGTGCCAGAAGGGGTAAAGGGCAGTGACCAACCTGTCTCACCCTGGTCATCTGCTCATAGAGTCAACAGTGCATGTTAAGAAGTTGGCTGCAAAATGTGGGTAAGAGGGAAGGAGAGTCAAGTCAGCCTTTAGACAAGTAAATTTCATATATATTTTACATCCAATAGCACCTTAATTAGTTTGAAATATGAAACTTAATATTTATAAAACATGTTTATTAAAACTGCAGCTGAGGTTTCTGTTCATTTCGAAAACACTTAGTAAGTACAAGCAAAATGAGTAACCAAGAGGTCTACAGGTGGCCATTGTATGTTGTGGGTAGTATCTCCCCATTTCAGAGAGAGATTTTAGTTGTTGTATAGCATATGGTTGTTTTATTTTGTTTAGGGTATAGGCAGAAGGTTAATTTATTTTTGTACAGGCTTTCTGTTTTCCTTGTGACATGACTTAGAGTTATGAAAAACTGACTAGTTGTTGGATGTATTTTATAAAAATAATTTGTTTCCAGTAAGTTAGAGTTGCTTCATCTTGCTTGGATATGCTCTGAATAATGAATTGCTTATCCTGCTTTCTTAATATGAAACAGTTGCTGACTAGTTCTCTAAATAATAAAATCTTCTACTCTCATTACACAAAATGTTTTGTGGTTCTCCCTATGAAAAATAATATTAATTAGCTCATCTTTATAGTTTAACCCACTTGAAATATCATTTTTTTTAATTTATTTTGGGCATTATAGTGTTTTTCTGTTCACAGTTAAAAAAATTTAAAAAGTGGGCTATTCGATACAGGAGGTCTGGGTGAGGAGGCATGGCCCCCCTGGCTCAGGCACCTTCATCTCAGGGTTTGTGCCTTGAGGTCAGTGCCACATCTTTTATGCCTCTGACCTTTTGCTTTAACATTAACCATCCCCCCACGCCACCCCCCCCCCCCCAAAAAAAAAACCAGGGTAAAGTAGAGGCAGGCCAGTATCAAGATGTTGAGCAGAATGTGAGGAGGAAGAACTGCCCCCAGAATGGAAGGGTGGCAGAAGTGTGCGCGTGCCTTCCACTTTGTGGGCCTTGCATAGTAATTCATTTCTCTCCAGCACCATTTCCCAGTGGGAATTGACCACTGTGTGCTGCTTTTAATTTGAAACTCTCTGCCATTGTTCACTGCCTTTGATACCAGACCCAGTGGGTTAATTTTTCCTTCTGTTCCAGATATCCAGTTATATTGCTATGCTAACTAGTTCAGTTCAGTTCAGTCGCTCAGTTGTGTCCCACGCTTTGCGACCCCATGAATCTCAGCACACCAGACCTCCCTGTCCATCACAAACTCCCAGAGTTTACTCAAACTCATGTCCATCAAGTCAGTGATGCCATCCAACCATCTCATCCTCTGTCGCCCCCTTCTCCTCCTGCCCCCAGTCCCTACCAGCATCAGGGTCTCTTCCAGTGAGTCACCTCTTCACATGAGTTGGCCAAAGTATTGGAGTTTCAGCTTTACCATCAGTCCTTCCAATGAACACCCAGGAATGATCTCCTTTAAGATGGACTGGATGGATCTCCTTGCAGTCCAAGGGACTCTCAAGAGTCTTCTCCAACACCATAGTTCAAAAGCATCAATTTTTCGGCACTCAGCTTTCTTCACAGTCCAACTCTCACATCCATACATGACCACTGGAAAAACCATAGCCTTGACTAGATGGACGTTTGTTGGCAAAGTAATGTCTCTGCTTTTTAATATGCTATCTAGGTTGGTCATAACTTTCCATCCAAGGAGTAAGCATCTTTTAATTTCATGGCTGCAGTCACAATCTGCAGTGATTTTGGAGCCCCCCAAAATAATGTCTGACAGTGTTTCCACTGTTTCCCCATCTATTTCCCATGAATTGATGAGACCAGATGCCATGATCTTAGTTTTCTGAATGTTGAGCTGTAAGCCAACTTTTTCACTCTCTTCTTTCACTTTCATCAAGAGGCTGTTTAGTTCCTCTTCACTTTCTGTCATAAGGGTGGTGTCATCTGCATACCTGATGTTTTTGATATTTCTCCTGGCAATCTTGATTCCAGCTTGTGCTTCTTCCAGCCCAGCGTTTCTCATGATGTACTCTGCATAGAAGTTAAATAATCAGGGTGACAATACGCAGCCTTGATGTACTCCTTTTCCTATTTGGAACCAGTCTGTTGTTCCATGTCCAGTTCTAACTGTTGCTTCCTGACTTGCAAGAGGCAGGTCAGGTGGTCTGGTATTCCCATCTCTTTCAGAATTTTCCACAGTTTATTGTGATCCACACAGTCAAAGGCTTTGGCATAGTCAATAAAGCAGAAATAAGATGTTTTTCTGGAACTCTCTTGCTTTTTCGCTGATCTGGCAGATGTTGGCAATTTGATCTCAGGTTTCTCTGCCTTTTCTAAAACCAGCTTGAACATCTGGAAGTTCACGGTTCACGTATTGCTGAAGCCTGGCTTGGAGAATTTTGAGCATTACTTTACTAGCATGTGAGATGAGTGCAATTGTGCGGTAGCTTGAGCATTCTTTGGCATTGCCTTTCTTTGGGATTGGAATGAAAACTGACCTTTTCCAGTCCTGTGGCCACTGTTGAGTTTTCCAAATTTGCTGACATATTGAGTGCAGCACTTTCACAGCATCATCTTTCAGGATTTGAAAGAGCTCAACTGGAATTCTATCACCTCCACTAACTTTGTTCATAGTGATGCTCTCTAAGGCCCACTGGACTTCACATTCTGAGATGTCTGGCTCTAGGTGAATGATCACACCATAGTGTTTATCTGGGTCATGAAGATCTTTTTTATACAGTTCTTCTGTGTATTCTTGCTACCTCTTCTTAATGTCTTCTGCTACTGTTAGGTCCATGCCATTTCTGTCCTTTATTGAACCCATCTTTACATGAAATGTTCCCTTGGTATCTCATTTTCTTGAAGAGATCTCTAGTCTTTCCCATTCTGTTGTTTTCCTCTATTTCATGACATTGTACAGGAGACAGGGATTAAGACCATCCCCATGGAAAAGAAATGCAAAAAAGCAAAATGGCTGTCTGAGGAGGGCTTACAAATAGCTGTGAAAAGAAACAAAAAGCAAAGGAGGAAAGGAAAGATATTCCCATTTGAATGCAGAGTTCGAAAGAATAGCAAGGAGAGATAAGAAAGCCTTCCTCAGCGATCAATGCAAAGAAAATGCTAACTAGTAGGTTGGTGCAAAAATAATTGTGGTTTTGCATTGTTGAATTTTGCTGTTTGACATTGGAATATATTCTTAAATGTGGTTATGTAATACATCATTTTAATGCACATTTCTCACTTCATATTTTTTTGCTAATGACATTACTTGCTATGTATTTTATAGTTCTTTTAGACTCTTTTAAACTCTGCATGCCCCTAGCCATGTGGCACTAGTGGTAAAGAACCTGCCTATGCAGGACACATAGGAGACGTGGGTTCGATCCCTGGGTCGGGAAGATCCCCTAGAGGAGGACATGGCAGCCCACTCCAGTATTCTTGCCTGGAGAATCCCATGGACAGAGGAACCTGGTAGAGTACAGTCCATAGCATTGCAAAGAGTTGGACACGACTGAAGTGATTTAGTGTGCATGTGTGCGTGTACACACACACATATATGAAAATGATGTTTAAAAAAAAGCAAATTCGAGCAGTTTTCTTATTTGAGTTCAAAATCAGTCGTAAAGCAGCAGAGACAACTCACAACATCAACAATGTATTTGGCCCAGGAACTGCTAATGAACATTCAGTACAGTGTTAGTTCAAGAAGTTTTGCAGAGAAGGCAAGACCCTTGAAGATGAGGAGCATAGTCGCCAGCCGTCAGAAGTTGACAACCAACTGAGACTATCATCAAAGCCGATCCTCTTATAACTACTTAAGAAGTTAACTTACGAACTCAGTGTCGGTCATTGTATATTTGAAGCAAATTGGAAACATGAAAAACCTCGATAGGTGGATGCCTTGTGAACTGATTGCAAATCAGAAAAAAACTGTCATTTTGAAGTGTCATCATCCCTTATTCTGTGCAATAGCAATGAACCATTTCTCGATTGGATTTTGACATGCAATGAAAAATGAATTTTTTACAACAACCGGTGAAGACCAGCTCAGTGGTTGGACCAAGTAGAAGCTCCAAAACAATCCTCCAAAGCCAAACTTGTACCAAATAAAGGTCATGGTCACAGTTTGGTGATCTGCTGTCCATCTGCTTCTCTACAGCTTTCTGAATCCTGGTGAAATCATTACGTCTGAGAAGTATACTCAGCAAATTGATGAAATGTACTGATAACTGCAACTCCTGCAACCAGCATCGGTCAACAGAAAGGGATCAATTCTTCTCCATGACAGCGTCCAACCATATGTCGCAAAACCAACGCTTCAAAAGTTGAACAAATTGGGCTACGAAGTTTTGAAGTTTGGGAAATCTTGCTCATCTGCCATGTTCACTTGACCTCTCGCCAACTTGACTACCACTTCTTCAAGCGTCTCAATAACTTTTTGCAGGCAAACTGCTCCTACAACCAGTAAGAGGCAGAAACTGCTTTCCAAGAGTTCGTCAAATTCTGAAGCATGAATTTTTCACTATGGGAATAAACAAACTTATTTCTTGTTGGCAAAAATGTGTTGATTGTAATGGTTCCTATTTTGATTAATAAGGATATATTTGAGCCTAGTTATCATGATTTAAAACTCATGGTCTGAAACTGCAATTATGTCTGCATCAACATTATAACTCCTACCAAGACCTTGCCCTAATGGAAGAATAACTATTTGAGGAGCTGTGCATCTGGTCTCTTCCACGGGGAAGTAGCTTACCATTAGGAAATCAGGTGGACTGCAGAATCAGATATACCTAATTCACTCACACCCACTGGTGTACCTGGTGGGCATGAGCTGGTGACTTTATTTCTCTGAGCCTCTGATTTCCCCATTTGCCAGATAAGGATAGTAATAATAGTGGCCTTATAGAATTCTTGCAAAAAACATAAAAAGTAATTTGTTAAATTACATAATACATAGTAAATTATTAATAATGATGCAGCTTTGCCAGAATTTTCAGATATTTGGCATGTGACCTGCTTTTGATAAGAAAAATTAAAAGTATTCAGATCTTCATGTTCACTCCATTGTTCAGTCATTTAGTCAAATACTTAGACATATTGTTTCTTTAATCAACAAGTACACAGCAACTCTGTACTTGTGTAGAAGTTCTGTATAATCGAGAGAGAAAACATTTGGATATTGAGAATCTTAAACCATTTCTTAGATCCCCTCTCCCATTTAATGAAAATATTAGGGTCCAGTTTTTATGATATACAATCAGAGTGTCCAAGGTTTTTGCTGATCAGTTAAATCAGTGCATTATAGAAAGGCTAGATATGTGGGTGTCACTTTCTCTGCTGCTCCTAGTTGGCAAAGACTGTATTTTAATGGGATGAGCTTTCCAAAGGAACACCTTCCATTTTGTATTCTCCCTGCTTTTCCCCCCTCTGTTGTTTTTTTCAAGATAATGGTTAACATGTTCTGTTCATGCCCTCCTTGATTTTGAAATAAATGAAAGGTGGTTTTAAAGTTTTGGGAAACAGTCTGAATGTGCTCTGGAAAAGCTTGTTTTCGGTTAAAGGAAAGATGGGGAGAAGAAAAGGTGACCTTTACAGCATGTATTGCTTAATCAGTCTCAGACCTTGTGGTAAGCAGCCTCTAAATGCACATGCTGTGTGCAGTTTCTCTGTTTGTGAAGCCTGGGGCTATAAACTCTGTTCTAATAGAATATGGCAGAAGAGATGGGAAATCACCTCTTGGATAGGTTATTAGAAATCTGTGGATTCCATCTTGTGCATTCTCTCTCTTGAACTACTCAAGAGTCACCTGTCTTGTGAAGAAACAGCCCTGTGGAGTGGCTCCTATAGAGGGGACCAATGGAATCTGCCAGCAACTATGTGAGTGAGCCTGGAAGCAGAGGACTGCAGCCTCAGAGGTACTCAGAGCCAGTCCAGGCCCATAGAATATGTATCTGTTGTTTTAAGCCACTGAGTTTTGAGATGATTAGCAGTGCACATGAAATAACTGATAAAGTCCTTATTTAATCATTAGAAATGATGAAACTTGTTTTTTGTTAAATGCGGACTACCTGGTTTATGCTTTAATGTATTCACCATTCGCTTGGGTTCAGTTCAGTTCAATTCAGTTGCTCAGTCGTGTCTGACTCTTTGCGACCCCATGAATCGCAGCACGCCAGGCCTCCCTGTCCATCACCAACCCCCGGAGTTTACTCAAGCTCGTGCCCATCGAGTCGGTGATGCCATCCAGCCATCTCATCCTCTTGTCGCCCCCTTCTCCTCCTGCCCCCAATCCCTCCCAGCATCAGGGTCTTTTCCAATGAGTCAACTCTTTGCATGAGGTGGCCAAAGTACTGGAGATTCAGCTTCAGCATTAGTCTTTCCAATGAACACCCAGGACTGATCTCCTTTAGGATGGACTGGTTGGATCTCCTTGCAGTCCAAGGGACTCTCAAGAGTCTTCTCCAACACCATAGTTCAAAAGCATCAATTTTTCGGTGCTCAACTTTCTTCACAGTCCAACTCTCACATTCATACATGACCACTGGAAAAACCATAGCCTTGACCAGACGGACCTTTGTTGGCAAAGTAATGTCTCTACTTTTTAATATGCTATCTAGGTTGGTCATAACTTTCCTTCCAAGGAGTAAGCATCTTTTAATTTCATGGCTGCAGTCACCATCCACGGTGATTTTGGAGCCCAAAAAAATGAAGTCTGACACTGTTTCCACTGTCTCCCCATCTATTTCCCATGAGGTGATGGGACCAGATGCCATGATCTTAGTTTTCTGAATGTTAAGCTGTAAGCCAACTTCTTCACTCTCCTCTTGCACTTTCATCAAGAGGCTTTTTAGTTCCTCTTCACTCTCTGCCATAGGGTGGTGTCATCTGCATATCCGAGGTTATTTACATTTCTCCTGGCAATCTTGATTCCAGCTTGTGCTTCTTCCAGCCCAGCGTTTCTCATGATGTACTCTGCATAGAAGTTAAATAAGCAGGGTGACAATATACAGCCTTGACAGACTCCTTTTTCTATTTGGAACCAGTCTGTTGTTCCATGTCCAGTTCTAACTGTTGCTTCCTGACCTGCATACAGATTTCTCAGGAGACAGGTCAGGTGGTCTGGTATGCCCATCTCCTTCAGAATTTTCCACAGTTTATTGTGATCCACACAGTCAAAGGCTTTCGCATAGTCAATAAAGCAGAAATAAGATGTTTTTCTGGAACTCTCTTGCTCTTTTGGTTATCCAGCGGATATTGGCAACTTGATCTCTGGTTCCTCTGCCTTTTCTAAATCCAGCTTGAACATCTGGAAGTTCTTAGGTTCACGTATTGCTGAAGCCTGGCTTGGAGAATTTTGAGCATTACTTTACTAGCATGTGAGAGGAGTGCAATTGTGCAGTAGTTTGAGCATTCTTTGGCATTGCCTTTCTTTGGGATTGGAATGAAAACTGACCTTTCCAGTCCTGTGGCCACTGTTGAGTTTTCCAAATTTGCTGGCATATTGAGTGCAGCACTTTAACAGCATCATATTCAGGAATGTTAATTGCACAATTAGTTTGTTGTCAGTGTTTTAAGAAATATCAAGCTGCTAAATTTGATTTATTTCACATTACATGATTTATCCAGTGAGGTAGACGTGATACACTGTATTTTTAATAAATATCACTGTATTAAAGAAAACTAATCAGTAATTTTCTCTAAGGCTGTCATGTATACATATGTGTATATGTTGTTGTTCAGTTGTTGTGTCCGACACTTTGTGACCCCATGGACTGCAGCACACCAGACTTCCCTGTCCTTCACTGTCTCCCAGAGTTTGCTCAAATTCTTGTCCATTGAGATGGTGATCATCCAACTATCTCATCTGTTATCGTCCCCTTCTCTTCTTGCCCTCAATCTTTCCCAGCATCGGGACCTTTTCTGATGAGTTCGATCTTCATATCAGGTGACCAAAGTATTGGGGCTTCAGCTTCAGCATCAGTCCTTCCAATGAATATTGAGGGTTGATTTCCTTTAGGATGGACTGGTTTGATTTCCTTGCGGTCCAAGGTCACAAGAGTCTTCTCCAGCACCACAAATGGAACGTATCAGTTCTTCAGTGCTCAGCCTTCTTCATGCTCCAACTCTCGCATCCATACATGACTACTTGAGAAACCATAGCTTTGACTGTACTAAACTTTGTTGGCAAAGTGATGCCTCTGCCTTTTAACATGCTGTCTAGGTTTGTCATAGCTCTTCTTCCAAGGAGTAAGTGTCTTTTAATTTCATGGCTGTAGTCAACATCCACAGTGATTTTGGAGCCAAAGAAAATAAAACCTGTCACGATTTCTGTGTATATGTATGTATGTTCATTTGACACATGTTCCTTTGACAGTTATATACATATATTTGTAAGTAATCTCAATAGGGAAGAGATATGCAGCCTAGTCATTATCCTTATGATATACTGATAGATAGCTCTTACAGTTAAACCAAATATCTTTATCATATATATGAAACATTTATTAAAATAACTAGGGATAAATGGCAACTATATAAATATAGAGCAGTGCTGCATAAGTGGCATAGTGTGGCACAAAATTTTTACTATAGGTGGGACATTTCTGTTACTGTGACAGTACTAATTGGTCCAGTAAATATGTACCATGAGATGGAAATCAGAAGACAGAAAAGTTCATTGGATCACTTCTTTTAGTTTTATTTTCTCTCAGCAATTGCTATGTTTAATCAAACCTGGGATAGGTTTGTGTTGAAGGCTGCTAGCAAGATCTCTGTTTTGATCTCATTTGCTGATACCTACTTTTCTTGCCTACGGCACAGCAGTGTTATAAGAACAGATGAATCATTTGCTTTCTGGATCATTTTGAATGACGGAGGTTACCTAGAACCTCCTAGAACACGTACCTAGAACACAGGTACGTGTGTACGTGAGGAACACACGTTTCACTAGCCATGCATGCTTCTGTCTTCTGGGTGGACAGGTGAGCTGTGGGGAAGCCTACAGACTCTGTACTTCAGCTGCATCACTTACTAAGACTCTGTACTTGTTGCAGTGAGCTGTAGATCATATCCCAGTTTCTTTGGTTTTGCAACAGAAACAGATATTGCAACCAAAAATGAGCTCATGAGAAGCTGAAGGCCAGGAAACTCTAGACTTGAGCTATCCAATCCTGAGGCTGCTGACCACATGTGCTATTTAAATTTCAACTGATTATAATGAACTAAAAACTGAAAGTTCAAGTTAGTCATGTTTCAAGTGCTCAGTAGCTACATGTGGCAAGTGACTCCTGGTCTGGACAACCCAGACAGACCCTTTATCACAGATAGTTATGTTTGGCAGCACAACTTTAGACAAGCTCGCCTGAAAGCCTTTGAATTTCTGAACCCAAACATAAACTCCATGTATGATCCAGATTTCGAGAGACAGTTTGATTGGTCTGATTTAAGTCATTTGCCTACCCGTTAGCTGTGCAGGGGTGTGAGAGAGGTATCCACAAAGGAAGACTCCAGTAACCCCTTGGTGCTGCCAGGGAACCTAAGTTCAGAGCCCGCACAGCGACAAAGAGTTGTAGAGGAGCGTGTTGTGCTCGTGGTGGACATAGGGTGGCTCAAAATGGACAAATCATTTTAAAAAGTGAGGTACTTTGTTTCATTAAAGATAGGAGAAGAAGGGGATGACAGAGGATGAGATGGTTGGACGTCATCACCGACTCAATGGACATGAGTTTGAGTTAAGCTCTGAGAGATGGTGAAGGACAGGGAAACCCCTGCAGTCCATGGGGTCTCAAAGAGTCTGACCCAACTGAGCCACTGAGCACCAGCTTTGTTTCATGCAGTATATAGCAATTATATTCTTCAGAAGTTAAAAAAAAAGATACAGTTATGCTTTAGTATTTGTTGTCAAAAGCGTCGGCAGACATTTAAGAGTATAGTTTTGTTCTTAACCTGTCTCTCTAACAGAAAATTGGATATTAGTCAAGAAAACTTTCTATAATGTTAATGAAGGCCTTATTTTAGGTTTTAGGTTTTAATTTGTTGCCAGGAAGCTTAATTTGCTCTTTAAGAAAAATGTTTGATGTCCAGTTTTTCTTTCTGTGCCCCAGCTCTTAGAAAGTTTTAAAGTTTTTCCTAAGTACTCCTTTAGTGTAAGCCAAGCAGAGCTCAGACTATATTTTAGATAGTTCCTGCTGGGGTTTAACCAGACTGTCAGGTTTTCCTTCGCGTGTATTCTTGTCTTGTTTGTTCCTGTATGTATGCATGTGTGTGTGTGTCTGTCTGTCTGTTGGTTTGTCTATGTTTTCTCATTGTTTTAAAACATGCTAAAAAAAAAGTTAAAAAAATCCCATGAAATATGAAGTATTACAACACTTTAAACATTGGTCACAAATTGAAAAATAGTTATTTTTATGCTTTTTGTATGATTGTGACATGACCTCTTATGAGACCAGTAAACATGTCATGTTTGTTCACATAACACACTTCTCTTCCATTGTAGAAGTGAGAGGAAGTCTGTTTTGTAAGCATCTAGCCAAGATTTGTCAAGAAAGCTCTTGCCTAAAGCCCTCTGACAGAGTTTCACAGTAATCAGTTGCAACAGACATTTTAATCCAAAGTTAACATTAAAAAATAATAATTTTACTTATTTATTTTTTTGCTGTGCTGGATCTTCGTTTCTGTGTAGATTTTTCTCTAGTTGTGGCAAGCGGAGGCTACTCTCTAGGTTCAGTGCATGGGCTTCTCATTGCTGTGGCTTCTCTTGTTGCAAGGCATAGGCTCTAGGATGCGTGGGCTTCTATAGTTCCAGCATGTGGGCTCAGTAATTGCAGCTCCCCGCTTCTAGAGCACAAGCTCAGTAGTTGTGGCACAAAGGCTAAGTTGCTCCACAGCGTGTGAGATCCTCCCAGATCAAGGATCAAATCTGTGTCTTCTGCATATTGGCAGGTGTATTCTTTACCACTGAACCACCAGGGAACCCCCAAAGTTAACATTTTATTGCAATGTTTCCTTTACGATTCAAGGAATATACAGCCTTAAGTGGAGCTTTCTATTTATGAGAGGGGATTTAGAAATAATCGAAAAGTGATAGTTCTTAAGAGTCAGCAGTCACTTGTAATTATATCAACAAAATGCCCTTAATGCAGCATCTAGATAACTTTCAACTTAACATATTTCAACACTGCCCTTTCTTAGCATGGCTTCTTTCTTCGTGAAATCATAAGACAGGGAAATATAAACACTGAAAGGAAACCCAGAAAGCAAAAACAAAAAAGCTTGAAATTTTCTACCTTTTACATATTGCTAAGACATAATTTATAATATAAAACCATAAATTATATTCAGTTATTTACATCATTTCAGTTCAGTTCAGTTGCTCAGTTGTGTCTGACTCTTTGCAACCCCATGGACTGCAGCACGCCAGGCTTCCCTGTCCATCACAACTCCCGGCTACATATTACATTATAATTAATTACAAAATATCAAATAAAAAGCTTGCTTTACATTTTTTAAATATATGTGGATATGCAGAAGGGCTTCCCAGGTGGTACAGTGATAAATGATGGTCCAGCATCATCAGTAATCACTCCATTCTGAATCTAGACTTCCTGCATCTCACTCTGCGACATCCTAACCTTTCAGATCTTTGGGGACCTCATTGAATCATCAAGTCTATGGGCAGTTTCACTCTCAGCAAAGTCTTTCCTCTCTTTACTCAACTTAGGTTTTATGGTCCTTTGTGGTATGACAACTTACAAATGACCTTAACTACCTTTGTACCAACCTCATAGAGGAACTGTAAGAATTAAATGAGCTAATTAAATACGTGTGAAGTGCTTAGGATAGTTGGCATGGTATTATCGCAGAGTCTGCCCAATACATGTCAACCATTGCTTGGTGTCTCATCTCTTCTTAACATTTGTCTAGTGAAGTTCTACCTTATCTACCTGCTCCATTTTTGCCCCCAAATGGCTAGGAGTTACTAGAAGAAACCATGCTAACCATCTCACAACCACAGATCTCAAATATGTAGTTAATTTTGCCGAGAAGTCTTGCCATTACTTTCCTAGTGGGTTTGCTTTCTGCTCTCTAAAATGTATTTTCAGGTCTCTTTCCTGAATTCATCTACAGTTACAGACAATTTTGGTACAAGTAACAAGAACCTACATTTCAGGAAGCTTAAACAATAAGAAAACACCAGGTAAAATCATAAGAAGTCACAATAGGGTGGTCTCAGGATTGGTAAGTTCAGCAGCTTAGTGATATCTCTCAGCTGTGCAGTCTTTAGTTTGAAGGTTCTGCCCTTGCTGGCTTCCATCACGGTTGCAAGGTGGCTGCCACTGCCCCAGGTGTCACATGTTGACATGGAAGAGTCCTGGGAGAAGGCCCGTTTATTCCTGGGTGTCTTTATTTCAGTGAGGAAAGACTTCCCTAGAAGACCCCTGCAGACTTGACTCCCATGGAAGAAGGCTAGGGCAGTGGTGGTGGCAGTGGGTGCCCAGCTGAGCATCACCTTCCTCCTGCATTTCTGCTATTCACTCACTTCAGTGGGTGCTTTTCAGGGTTTTTCTGACTCCTCCTCAGCTCCTTTCTATCCAAACAGTCTCCCTAGGTGATCATATCCAGGCCCCTGACCTTGAATGCCATCTGTATGATAGTGATTATTAATAAACATTTGACTGCATATCTAATCACGTGCTTGACTGCTCTATAACATGGCCAGAGTACACACCCTTTTTCCCAGTGTCAGTAAACACAGTTTGTTCTAATTGCACTCAAGCCAGAAATCTAGGCATTAGATTGATTTCCCTTTCCCCTACACCATTTTACTAGCAAGTTTGGACACTCACCCCAAATCCCTCCCCCATCCCTTCCTATGCCGCCCTGTATCAGTCTGAGCTGCCATTGTGTCTCACTTGAAGGACAGCAGTGGTCTCCACCTGGACACCCCACTTTGATCTTACCCCTATAATCTGTTCTCTACCAAGCTTACAGCGGAGCTTTTAAAATGCAAATCAAATTAATGTCACTTTCCACTCAAAACCCTCCAGTGTCTTTACATCACACATAGAATAAGATGTAAACCTCCACTATATCTATATAATGTGAATCCTGCCTGTCCAAATTCACTTCTGCCACTTCCCTCACCATAGCTACAGTGGCCTCCTTCTCTTCCTCAAACATGCTAAGCTTGGCTTCCCCATAGATTCTTTACATGGCTGATCTCATCACTGGTGTTCTCTCTGATCTTCTTGTAGCTGCCCTGTTAGCATTCAGACATGGGCCTCACCTTTATCAAGCAGGCCCTTCCCAACCACCAATCTAAGTTAGTCAGCTGATGATTTTGGCCACTTGTTTGCGTCAGTTCTTTGTCAGTTCTTTAGATTGAAGGCAGGAGGAAAAGTGGACAATAGAGGATGAGATGGTTGGATGGCATCAGTGACTCGATGGACATGAGTTTGAGCACGCTCTGGGAGTTAGTTGGTGATGGACAGGGAAGCCTGGCATGCTGCAGTCTGTGGGGTTGCAGAGTCAGACACAGCTGAGTGACTGAATTGAACTGAATGTTTATCTCAATCTTTTCCCTGCCTTAAATTCTCTTTGTAACACTCATCACAACCTCAGTTCTCTCTTGTCCTTGTTAAATTGCCCTTTTCTTTCCTTTTGTTCTCTAAGATGTAAGCTTTGTAACATCTGGGATGGCCTATCTCATTCACTGCCATTTGTTCAGCACCTGGGACAGCATCTAGCACATATTTGATCACTTGACCAATAAATTAAGAGATTGAACAAATGGATTTTATTTGGGAAAAGTAGAACAAATAAAGCCCCATTCAGCTTCATCTAACCACTTTTGAAGGAGAGAGAAAAACAAAACTCATAGTATGTCGTTGTATCATTCGTGATGTTGGAAAGCACATAATAGAAATTGACTTTGGCTGCTGTATATGAAAGGGAAAGTTTATTTTTATTTATCATCCATTCAGGACTCCTAGTCTTGAGAAGTAACATCCAGTGAACCAGACCTGTCTTGGATGCCTGCTTTGCTGTGCCAGGGCAGAGAGAAGAAGGGTCTGGTTTTCTTGGCCTCCATTGGAAGAATTCTCTACTGTCCTAGGCTGTATACAGCTGGGGCAGGGCAGACCGGGGGGAGGGGGAGACTGAGGGGTGTTCTCCGACAGCACGACCAGGATTTTAACAGGAACAGTGGATGTTGGGCAGCCAAAACATGACAGACATTGAAAGCATTTGGGAAGTTGCTCTGAAGTTTCTCTGGGCCTGTTAGAGCCACGCCACAAGTCATATGAACATTTACCTACTTCCTCCATCTTTTTGGCCCATAATGACCGTAGCTTGTCCTCACACCCAGATCTTCACTAGTGATTAACGTTCCTACACCACTCTTTTCAGAAGATACTCTCAGAGGCTCCTTGGCTTTCTGTCACCCACACAGTAAGCTGTAGTTCCTTCCAGGTCCAAGGGACCCACGGGACCTGGGCCTGCTCCCCTTGACCTGTGCTCCGGCCGTTCTGGTCTCGCTGTGCTGCTCCGTGAGTCAGACGCAGTCCCCACAGGATCTGTGTGCCATGCACCCCTCGTTTCCTTCTGTTTTTACCCGAGTGTCCTCCTTGGCCATTCTGTCTAAACTGTGTGCACCCCAGGGATTTGTTCAGTTCACAGCTGTATCCACCTGCCTAGAACAGGAAGCTGCAGTAGGTACTTGGATGAGTGAACAAATGTGTAATTCTGGAAATGAGTTCCAAAAGAGAAATTCCAAAATGGTCCCAAGTAGCACGTATACAGCATTCGAGGTGACTGTTCTGAAGTGGCACGTACTCCTTGGTTATGTAAATTATGTTGCCTTATTAAAAATGAATCATCTCCTACCTCTTGTTTTACAACACTGGATCAACAGATCCACTGAAGCAAAGTCTCCTTGTTGACAGAGACAAAACAAAAAAGCCTTAGAAAACAACAGGCATTTTCTGAGCATGCCTACAATAGAAAGGGGAGGGTCACTGTCCACAGTGCTCCCTCTTCTTCATGACATAGCAGTGTGGCTTTGGTGGCTATTTCTGCTTATTACTCTGATGGCCCTTCATGCAGATTCATGGAACACAACAAAGCGCTTTTTCTTGTTGGTGATGAAGTGACTTAAGAATAGTTATTTTTTGTAGAAGTAAAACATGTTCTAAATTTACTACCCTTGGAAAGGGTTAAATTACTTGTATTTTAGCAGGATCCTTGTGAGCTGTTGCACGGGTTCTCATCTCATGTTCATATATCTCTTCCTATTTGGTGGTTCTGTGGGGTACTTGCAAGAATGTTACGTGAATGGCCAACCTGACACCATGATTCCATAGTATCATAATTGCAACCTGGGAGACCTGAGGCTTCCCACCACCTGGAGAGCTTGCCGGGAACACAGACAGAAAGTTGCTTGGGAAGCTTTTACCTAGCGGCCAGCTCTTTGTCTCCCTGTACTGTGCTCTTGAAAAATGATGTAGCACTTTTATTCCTATTACCTAAATGTTGCAGAACATTTTTGAAATACAGACAAGCAGAATGAGTAAAAAAAATGATCATTATCTATCAGCTGGTCCCACAGAGACAACTTTCTGAATACATTTTAAATATGTATATGCCTACTTAATATTATGCAGCTACTTATATATACCCCATACATGCAGCTACTTATATATACCCCATACATACCTTTTATTTTATAAAATAAAATCAAGCCATGAATTTATTTCATAAGTTGCTTTTTACTTTTTTTTACCACATAGTAGATAAGAATCAGGCAGAGGTAAGTTTGGATTCTATTTCTGCAACCTAAATCTGTGACTCTGGGCAAGTTACCAAAACCCTTGTGAGACTCAGTGCAGGGCCCACAGGAGTCAGGGGTCAATGCTGGAAGCTCTTGGGATGGACAGTAGTGTAAGTCTGAATCAATCTCAGACCTGTTTGATTTTGAATATGTTAGGGCAGCAGTCAGAATGGAACTATTTTAATTCCACTGGGGATGACCCTATTTTTAGTTCTGATTAATTTCACCAGTCATTAAGACTATCTAGAGATGGCACTTTGTCATCTTGAACTCAAATCACTATTGGAACTCAGCAGATTGGGTGATCTGCTGAAGTAAGCCCAATATAAGAAAATCAACTGACAGAAAAATACAACACACTTATCTTCGCTTTACCTCTGAGCTAATATTGGAATTTAATATTCAGAATTAATAAAAGGTGAGTTGCAATAATTCCCTCTAATACTCCTTTCTTTATTTGGAACGTAAATCTGATGCCTTTTCATCCACACTGCATCGCAGTGGCACATTCTGTCTCTCAGGTTGCAGGGTGCAATTTTGCACCGAGCCTTGCTTTTCTAATGAGCTAATTGCTTTATTTCATAATAGAAAATAGCTTAAACAGAAGTACTTCCAAATTGGACTAGAATGTTGGCATAAAAGATTTTCTATTTGGAGTAACTATTCTGAGATATTTGTAGAAATCAAATTCCGCATCAGTCACATTTAGTTTTCTGTGTGGTATTGCTCTGCAGTTCAGTAACTTCTGTGTGTACAGCTCTTTGCTCACACTATCAGTATTAGTTGACAAAGACAAACAGGTCATATCATCTTTATAAAGGTTGAAATCACAAATTTTATATGCTTGAGGATGGTAAAGTGTCAGTTACTTTTAATTCCATAAAGTAAAAATATGGTTCAAGCTATCAGTCTTTGATTTCTGCGAACTGGATTGCAGCATATGAAAGTGGACCAGGTAATTTCTTACCAAACAGGTTTCCTAAAGATGAAGTTTTGGTAAGAATTAGGAAATCAAACCACATATTTATGTAACTATTTAATCATGCCCATTTTGACAAATAGTGTTAGATAGAAAACTGGATTCCTACCTGCAAATGAATCAAGTTGGACATATATACCATATACAATAATTACCTCAAAATGAATCTGATACCTTAATGTAAGTATTGAAAGTACAGAACTCTTAGAAGAAAACAGTGGAAAAACTTTTGACATTGGATTTGGCAATTACTTCTTGGCCATGACACCAAAAGCAAAGACAACAAAAGAAAAAAATAAATTGAATTTCCTCAAAATTAAAAATTTTGCCTGCCTCAAAGGATGCTGTCAGCAGTGAAAAAGCAACTAATGAATTGGGAGAAAATATTTGCAAATCATGTGTCTGATAAGGGATTAATATTCAGAGTTTATAAAGAACACTTTGAACTCAACAATGACAGAACAACCCAGTTAAAAATGGGCAAAGGGCCTAAATAGACTTTTCTCCAAAAAGATATACAAATTGGCAATAAGCACATAAAAAGATGCTCAAGTCACTGGTTGTTAGGGAAATGCAAATCAAAAGCACAATGAGATATCAGTTCACACCCATTAAGATGACTGCCATCAAAAAGCAAAATAACAAAGTGTTGGTAAGAAATGTGGAGAAATTGGAACACTTTTGCCAGGTTGGTGGGGATAGAAAATGGTGAAGTTGTTATGAAAAAGTATGGCTGTTCATCAAAAATTAAACACAGACTTACTTAAACACAGAAATTCCACTTCTGGACATCTACTCAAACAAATTGAAAACAGGGTCTTGAAGACATGTTTGTACACACATATTCATACCAATATTATTTCTAATAGCCAAAAGGTGGAAGCAAGCCAGATGTTCCTCAACTAATGAATGAATAAACAAATCATGTTCAGCAGAATGAATAAGCAAAACATATTCAGCGTTATAAAGGAATGAAATTCTAACACATGCTACAGTATGAGTGAACTTGAAGACAGTTTGCTAAGTGAAATAAGCCAGCCATAAAAGAACAAATACTGTGTCACTGCACTTACATGAGGTTCCTAACGTAGATATCTTGTGATGTCAACCCAGAAAAGCCAAGTCTTGGATGCAGTGTTAGTAGTTGATGAGCCAAGTTGGTGGTTTTGCCTTAGATCCTATGATGCACTGTTTTCAGCAGAACAGAAAGGTCTCTTCAGCACCAAGTGTCTCACCCTCGCATCATTTCCTCCAGCAGATGATTAAGTCTGCATCCATTTCATCTAGCAAAGTTTAGAGTTTTGTGCCATTCAGCTGTTTCATGAGGTTAGTTTCATGCTGTCCCTTTGTTAAATTGTTAGAAAATAATGTGATGAATGGGCTTAAGCTTTTTGGACTTGGCAAAATACTGAGTTTCTGTTGAATAAGAAGTGCACACTAACAATGACCATTGAGGGTCACAAGTTAAATTTGACCAGTCTACATTAAACTTTTCATAGAACACAGCCAAGAATCATTCTCTAATGTTGTGCTTATTATGAATACTATAGCTGTAAGTTCTTTAGTCTCTTGAAAATCCTCCTCAGTTCCATGAGTAAATATAACTATCTGTGTTGTATTACTTGTATCTCTCTGTTCTAATCAGCTGCCATTAGAAATACCATAAACAACTTGTCTTTTTCCATGAAGTTTATTCTGTAAGTTCTCAGACCTATCTTTACTTCACTGAGCAACATGATTGTTTATAGTTGGATTTAAATTTGTCAGTGCTTCATTTTTCACCATTTTTTGCAATGTCGCATAAAATACCTTTAAACTTACCATCTCTAACTGCTTGGGGAGTATAAGCAATAAGTGGCTGCAGTTTATAGAAGCAGAACTCTGTGCTATCTATGCTGTACTTAGTTGCTCAGTCATATCCAACTCTTTGCAACCCCATAGATTGTAGCCCACCGGGCTCCTCTGTCCGTGGGGATTCTCCAGGAAAGAATACTGGAGTGGGTTGTTGTGCCGTCTTTCAGGGGATCTTCCCAACCCATGATCAAATCCAGGTCTCCCGCATTGCAGGCAGATTCTTTACCAACTAAGCCACCAGGGAATCCTAAACTCCTTTATGTTAAAAAACAATCCCTACAGAAAATGTCAATCCTTTTGAAGTTTGTTTTTATTTCTTTTTTTTTTTCCCATAAATCACCTATATTTTCAAACATAATTCTCAACATAATTGTTTAATAATAGCATCATAAATGTCTAATACCAATGTGCTTTGTTTACTAAACACATAAGAATATACTTAATTATTGAAGGGATATATGTTTTCTTGAAACTTACCTCTCATCCCCCCCAACTTTTGATTGAGACGTGGATAAGAAATGATTTTACCTTCCTTTTAAAATCGCTTAAAGAAAAAATAATAATAAAATCGCTTAAAGAAAACAAAAACCTCTCAGTCTACAGTGTTGGAGTCGTAGGAAGTGGTGGAGGCTGTGGCAGCTTGAGTGCACTGTATCTAAAAGATGCAGCTGCAGTTAACTTCCAGGTTAAAACTAACTTTTATATGAAATCACCCAATCAGTTTATAAATGTTGGTAACTAATGCAGAATAAACTGCACGGGCAAAGAAACACACGGTGAGCTCATTCAGATGTGTGACCAACAGTTTTCTTTTTCTCCCCTGAACCTTGACAGTCAGCCTTCCCTCCGCCTCGGTCAGCCCAGCTGCCACTTCAAGGATAAGACTTAGGGATAAGATTTAAGATTTGCAGCTGTTTTCATCTTCCTGTTGGTAGAAATTAAAGCTACCAATAAGAATATGACCTGCTTTTGTTTAGCTTTCTATTTATTGAAATCGCAGTCTCCTCACTTAAAGGTACTGGAGTGAGCAGAGAGATGGATCTAATAGAATACTGCAACAGGGGATGATTAGCACTTGCCTTAAAAAAATAAAACCGTGGGACAAAGCCTGTTTTCATGAGCAATTATCTGTTTTTATTTTCATTAAATTAAAATTAGTTTACAGTTCATTTACCATAAATAAGTCTTTAAAAGCACACGAGTTGAATTTCTGAGAATTTGATGTTTTATCTGAACTGAAGGAGAAATGCCAAGCTTGATGGACCTGTCATTCCTCCTATGAATGACCTAAGGGAAAGGAGACTGCCCCCACCCTCCTCCACTACTGTACATCTTTTGGTTCCTGACACGGTAATGATTGTGGATTGGATTCAGGAACATGCCAACTGTGTTACCAGTGATGGGCAGTGTCAGAATCACTTAATAGTGATACAAGATTCTTAAGTGCTTTTAGAGTTTTAATAATTTTATAAACTAATGAAGAAATGAAGTTAAGTTTTGAAGTAGTTTTCCAGTTACTTAATTTTAACATAAAAACTTCTGGCCCAGTTCGTTTTTACAGTAAAAGAAATGAAAAATTGAGATGTTAAAGCGAAAGGGTGTCAAGTCATCGCACGCATTTTCTGTCTCATCCACGCTATAGGGGGAACGCAGCGACTGCCGCGTGCCATTGGGATGTCCCTGGCGAAAGAGCTCATCTTCTCTGCGCGTGTGCTCGATGGCCAAGAAGCCAAGTCAGTGGGCTTGATCAGCCATGTTCTAGAACAGAACCAGGAGGGGGACGCCGCCTACAGAAAGGCCTTGGACCTAGCAAGAGAGTTTTTACCTCAGGTATTTTAACTGTGTTTCTTTTTTTGCTCTTTTTTATAACCTTACAAGTTGACAAAACCAGCTATCGTCTTACCTACCTATAGTGTCCTTTGCTTGCTTTCCAAGTAGAGAAATGTAAAACTAGAAATCGTATACCAGATTAGTATGAAGAGCCTTCAGAATTAAGATTTGAAGGTAATTCAAGGCCCTTACTGTAGTTGCACATTGATAATATATTACGTGCGTGTTTATCACATGCAACAGAGATTCCCAGCAACTTAAGTTGTTCGCCAGCTAGTCCTCCTGCCCTGAACTGTACACATGGGCTTTCACACTGGATTGTCCCCAAACTGAAACGCAAATAAATAAGGAGCCCACAGTCCATTATGTCAAGCGAGCTTTCATTGAGATCACTCAACTTGAGATAACCTGCTTAAATAGCACCAGTTGTTTATCTTATTGTGTTTGTTTTCATGGTGATGGAGGTCTTGTTTTAACTCCTTTGTGCACAATCCACTTCTTCAGAAGTACACTTCAAATCTGGGAATCACTGCGCGTTTACTCACAGGTCTTAATCCTCGTGAGCAGTAGTATTAATAATAAACAGAGTGTCAAGGAACCTGTTTTAAGGGTTTCTTGGTTCTCTCACTCATTCAGAAGTATTTTTCAAATAGTCCTTTGTTCGGAAATCATAGATTAAAGGACTTTTGCTAAGTAAACAATTAGTGATTTGTCTTTATTCCCAATGGATTGTAAACTTTTATAATCCCCTAGCCATTTCTGGAGTCAAAATCACTTCCTCTCTAACTCAATCAGTATTTGTAACCTCTTTTGAGGCCATGGGTTCTTTTGGGAACTCTCATGAATCTCTCTAGAGAAATGCATGCACCCTCCACATTTGTTCGGGGCTCTGTATCAGGTTTCAGGAGGCATCCGTGGAGTTCTTTGTTGTGAGACAGAGCCCAGGTCTGCTGCGGCGCACCTGTCCCCGCGAGCTGTCAGATGGGGCCTCTCATTTGAGTTGGCTTCTAAAGCCACACTGCCTGGGTGTTGGTGCTATTTCAGTCCTTCTCAGTTAAGTTAGGAGCTGTAAGCTCTTTCAGGGTGGGGCCTTTATGTACGTTCATTCCCTGGATGAGGTAACACGGAGCCTTATACTCTGAATCCATAGAGAGCTAACACAAGACTTTCACTGCTTTAAGATTAAGAAAAGCTCTCCTTGTAACTTTGGTATTGATGTTTCTTCAAAATATTAAGGGAACATCTAGCTAAAGAGATTAAAGGTGTACACATATCAGAAGTGATAGTTTAACTGCATACAGATTTAGCCACTTCCTGTAGCTTAAAACTTGACGACCAGTACACGTCTCAGTTGAAGTAAAGCAGTGTATTTAAGGAAGGTTTGGGTGTAATTCCAGTTCTGAGATTCACAGCCTCCCATGGTCCTTGGATGTGAGCGGTCAGCTCCCTGTTACAGATCTCCGCCTGGGTGGCGGGTGGCTCATTAGCCCCTTGGTGCCTCTGTGGTTCCATTCTTCATCTCACTCCTGAGAACTGGCGCTCTCGTATGCGATCTTGCTCACACACATGCGCGCTCTCTCTCTTTCTCTCTCTCTGTGCCCGCAGCTCACCCCACCCTAGAGCCTCCTTCTCCCCACCTCCAAACTGACATCTGGCTGCACCCTGCCGTGTGGTAAACCAGGCTGTCCTCATCGTCCCTTTCATCTGAAGGACACCCCTCTGAGAACATTAATTGCTAACATTATTTTTCCCCCAGCTGAAGGGAAATGTCAGATGACTTCGGAAAATGTGTAACTATGAAACTATATGCACAAGTTACAAAACAGAATTTGAGGTGGAATAATTTTTATTTTTAAAGATCTTGTTACTACATGATTAGTCTCTAAGTAATTAGGAAACTTCTAAACAATTAGGATTTCTGCGTGTTTTCTGTTATTTGTGTGTATCTACTTCTGTTTTTCTGAGGAAAAAAATAATTTGTATATATAGAAGAGGCACTGGTTTCATATTTTAAAAAAGAAGTTAATTGAATAAGCGTTATATCTAATAGTGTTTTCATTTTCCTATCTCTCCAATTTTCTAAACCTTGCTGCCCAAAATGTGGTCTGTGGACTAGCAGTCCAGGCATCACCTGGGAGCACAGCCCATCCCCGACCCTGAATCAGTGTCATCGTTTTAACAAGGGACCTGGGGACTTGTGTGCATATGGAAGTCTGGCCAGCATTTGTCTGGGTCAGTTGGTGATAAAAGTGAAAGGATAAAATTCTCATTGAGAGGAGTACTCTGTTTTGTTTTGTTTTATTTTGTTTTTTTAGTGAATTGTTGATCTTAAAAAAACTAGTACATACAAATTACATTTGGAAGAATTCTAACCAAGATACTTGCCTAAGTCTCAGAAAATTTCAGGGTCTTAACATTTTTCAGCATATGATTTAGGAAGAGAATTTAGGTAGGTTAAAACTGATTAAAAAAATGGCATTTTTCATGCCATCATGCATTAATGCACTTACTGGAGTCCTTTATTGTGCCTCTTATTTAGAACCTCTTGCATTTTAATTCAAAAGATGCTTTAAACTATACCATTGAATTCTAATTCATCACTCATAGCAATTTTCAGGAATTTAAAATGTGATCAAATAAATTCTATCTGGAGGATTGTGGTTTTCTAAGATAAAACCTTCTGGCAGAGGACTCTCAGTTTTGACCCTCACACATCCTAAAGGATTCATTTGGACTTGAACCTTTTGTGTAATGTGGGAGTACCGCCTGGAGGACATGTCTTTACTAGTACATCATCATTGTGATTAATTATTGATGCCCAGGGAAGAACAATACAGATCCACTACCTAAAACAGATGCTATCTGTATATGTGCTGCCAAAGCGAGTCAACAGATGCTATCTGAATCCCATGTTAATCAAGAGCGTCAGCCTCATCTCCAGCCCAGTTCAGTTCAGTTCAATCTCTAGTCATGTCCAACTCAATGCAACCCCATGGACTGCAGCATGCCAGACTTCCCTGTCCATCACCAACTCCTGGAGCTGACTCAGACTCATGTCCATCGAGTCAGTGATACCATCCAACCGTCTCATCGTCTGTCGTCCCCTTCTCCTCCTGCCTTCAGTCTTTCCCAGCATCAGGGTCTTTTCCAGTAAGTCAGTTCTTTGCATCAGATGGCCAAAGTATTGGAGCTTCAGCTTCAACATCAGTCCTTCCAATGAATATTCAGGACTGATTTGCTTTAGGGTTGACTGGTTTGATCTCCTTGCAGTCCAAGGGACTCTCAAAAGTCTTCTCAAACACCACAGTTCAAAAGCATCAGTTCTTCTACACTCAGCTTTCTTTATAGTCCAACTCTCACATCCATACATGACTACTGGAAAAACCATAGCTTTAACTAGATGGACCTTTGTTGGCAAAGTAATGTCTCTGCTTTTTAATATGCTGTTGGTCATAGCTTTTCTTCCAAGGAGCAAGCGTCTTTTAATTTCATTGCTACAGTCACCATCTGCAGTGATTTTGGAGCCCAAAAAAATGAAGTCTGACACTGTTTCCATTGTTTCTTCATCTATTTGCCATGAAAGAATGGGACCAGATGCCATGATCTTAGTTTTCTGAATGTCGAGGTTTAAACCAGCTTAAACTTTCACTCTTTCACTTTCTCCTCCTTCATTTTCATCAAGAGTCTCTTTAGTTTCTCTTCACTTTTCTCCATAAGAGTGATGTCATCTGCATTATCAGAGGTTATTGATCTTTCTTCCGTCAATCTTGATTCCAGCTTGTGCTTCATTCAACCTGGCATTTCACATGATATACTCTGCATATAAATTAAATAAGCAGGGTGACAGTATACAGCCCAAGCTTCTGCCAAACCACTGATGGATATGTTAATCTTGCCAAACACTCTTACCTCCTTTTCTCTTTCCTACTTAACTTGTAGGGAGATTTGCTGAACAGTGGAAAGCCCTCTATTGGACACATGCCACCTGCCAACCTCCGAGCATCTAGTGTGCTGTGCTGGAGCACCCCGTGGGCTCTGCGTCCTATGGGGTGCAGTAGCTTGTTAGAATTATGGTTTATTAATAGTTAAAAGCCTTGCATGTGCGCTTAGTTGCTCAGTTGTGTCCAACTCTTTGTGGCTGTTTGGGCTGTAGCCATGGGATTTTTCAGGCAAGAATGCTGGAGTAGGTTGCTGTTCCTTACTGTGGAAGATGTTCCCAGCCCAGTGATTGAAACTGCATCTCCTGTGTTTCCTGCGTTGCACGTGATTCTTTACTTTCAGAGCCATCAGGGAAGCCCGAAGGCCTTGCAAATCTCCTAAAATGAATTTTCCGTCAGTTATCTTACAGCCATTGTTGCTCCTATACTATGGATCCACCAAAGGGATTTCCTGAATTTGACTGAGATGTACAACATGATTTGCATAAATAATAGTTAAAATATGTTTTGTTTGAATTTTAGGGACCTGTTGCAATGAGAGTGGCAAAATTAGCAATTAATCAAGGAATGGAGGTGAGTTTCCTAAGCTTATTGTTGGAATATGTAGTAGAGATTAATTTAAATGAACCATTATTTTTTAATATTCTAAAATATTTAGTGCTGTGATTACTGAAAGCTACTGAGGTGTTTTTTAGCTACATCAGTGATTTCATTCTGCTTATAGCTGTAGTTGATTCAGTATCACAATCACAGAATTCAATAATTTCATTTATACCCTGCAGCGTATGACATGCTTATTATTTTTGCCATTGAGTTAATAGACTTATTGGCTAGTAGTTCATAGAAAACCAAAACAAAAGAGTATTCTATGTATTCTCAGCACCAGTATCATATTACAAAAAACCACTTTTTTTCTAAGGAGAACTTCCTGTTGCAAAGCTCCTGCTAGGCATGGAGACCATCTTTAGCTTCTCCATGTGCTCTCTTCAGTGAGACACATGCAAACCCGGTAGGGAGCCCTGGGGTTACTCTGGAGATGTAGTCCAGAGGAGCAGAGGCCCCCGGACAGGGGCGAGGTAAGCAGGCCAAGGGATCCATGCACGCACCCGTTTGCTTTGGGCTTTGCATTATAGCAGTTGTATTTTAGGTAAATTATAGGAATTTTGAAGAAAGATACTTCTTCCTTACAGACCCAGAAGTTCTATATTTTCCTGGGCTTCATAGCAGTAAAACAAGGTTGAATTTGTTAGCAGTAAATACGTTTAAAAAAAATTTTAAGGCATTTGATTGGGTTTTAAAAATTCTTTCCCTTCTCCAGGGGATATTTCTGACCCAGGGATTGAACCCGGGTCTCCTTCATTGCAGGCAAATTCTTTGCTATCTGAGCTGCCAGGCAGTTTATAGATATATCCTATGTACTTTATAAAGACTTCACCTAGATTAACTCATTTGATCTTCCAACAACCCCATTTGGTAGGTACTGTAATTAGCTACTTGTTCAGATGCACCTTTCTGAGGCAGAAGAGGTCCAATAACCTCTGTAAGCAAGGTTACACAGCTCGCATATAGTAGAGTCAGAATTTGAACCCAGGCAAACTAAGTTTCTCGTGCTGGTCATACTTCTGATTTGCTGTCTTACATCAAAGAGTTCTGTTGTTTTGGAATAAAGTTGTTAAATTTGAATTTATATTGATATACCATATTTTTAAAAAGTAATTCTTGCTAAAATGAATTATATTTTTATTATCAGGTCGATTTAGTAACAGGATTAGCCATAGAAGAAGCATGTTATGCTCAGGTATGTGATAAAATCTCTAATTCAATGCAAATACCCCTTACCTTCTGTATAAGTCAACTAAATTATATATCATGAGCAGATTCGAATCACGCCTATTACAAAATCATACAAATGGGTTGAAATTGTTTGTTTCTTCTCTTTAACTATCACCAGCTCTTGTGACTAATTCTGTTTCACTTAGTGACGATTCCTGTCTACATAATTTAGAAAACCTTTGGAATAGTTGTTAGTAGCATTTGTTCTGTAGATGTCTCTCTGGCTCCCTTGTTTTCTGGGTGTGCTTTGAACCCTCACTCCAGACCAGAGAGATGGGAGGAAGGCAGCTGTGACCATGTGCCTCTAGGGAACATCAGAGTTTGAGACTAATTGACTTTTCCTGATGTTCTGAACCTTTTCTCCTACCCACTGAAAGTTCACTAATTCAGTTACATACAGTTTTCTTTTTTTACACAAATTAATAGGGCTTTTTGTAGAGGAACAAATCTTCCTTCCTCCCTTTCTTCCATCCTTTTTTAAATGAAAGATAATATTTTGTTTTAGGGCATGTAAAGTGGCACAAGAGTTTTGTTCCACCTTCTCTGAGAATTGGAAACTGTGTTAGCTCCTGTTTAAGCACGGCAGAGTCATGAATTAGAAGCAAGAGCTAGAGTGCTAACTGTAGTCAGTATATGTAAATTGCCACCTGTCTTTGATGAACACATGCCACGAGTGAACTAAATTACTAACCTCTTACAAATGGACAACCTCAGAGTCTGAAGAAAAATTTTAAAAGCATATTTGGCCACACCTTATCAAATGTAAAGGCACAGGAATCATACAAAGTAGTCTGTCAGACCACAAGGGAATTAAACTAAAACTCAGTAGCAGAAAGATAGATGGAAGCCTACCTATTAATGGTGAGATTTCATCTTTTTAATAAGACTGAACGGGGTACTTCTAAATGACATGTGTCAAAGAGGCAGTTTGAAGAGGAATTAAGATATATTTTGAGCTAAATCAAAATGAAAATATAGCTTATCAAAATTTGTGGGAATACATAAAAAATAATGTTTGGAGAGAAATTTATAGCATTAAATGTGTATATTAGAAAAGAAAATTCTGAAATCAACTTATTAGAAATGCAAGAAAGGTTATTATTACTGATCCTGTTGACATTGAAAGGATAAAAGAATACTGTGAACTATGTATGGCCACAAATCTGATAACTTAGATGAAATAGACCAATTCCTTGAAAGACAAAATATACCAAAATTCATACAAGTAAAAACAGATAATCTTTATAGTCCTATGTTTTTTATACAGATTAAATTAATAATTAGTAAGCTTCTGAAATAGCACCAGGCCCAGATATTTTTCACTGGTGAATTCTACCAGACATTTAATGAAGAAATTATACCAATTACCTACAGTCTTTTCCAGAAAATAGAAGCAGGGGGAACATTTCCTAACTTATTCCATCAGGACAGTGCGTGTGTGTGCGCTGGCACTTGAGTCGTGTCTGGCTCTTTGCAACCCTGTGGACTGTAGCCTGCCAGGCTCCTCTGTCCATGGGATTCTCCAGGCACGAATACTGGAGTGGGTTGTCATGCCCTCCTCCAGGGGATCTGACCCCAGGGATCAAACCTGCATCTCTTACGCCTCCTGCATTGACAGATGGGTTCTTTACCACCAGTGCCATCTGGGAAGCCCGAGGACTGTATTACCCTCATAACAAAACTAAAGATATTACAAGAAATGAAAATTGTAAACCACTCTCTCTCATGAATATAGATATAGAAATTCTCAACAAAATAATAGCAAACTAAGTTCAGCAATCTATAAAAAGAATTATGTGGTACAACCAAGTAATATTTTTTCCCCAGATATGCAAGGCTGGTTCAGCACTCAGAAATCAATATAATCCAAGCTAAAGAAGGAACTCTGGTGAAAGAAATCACTATTTAAATAAATAAATAGCTCATATTCATGGGTAGCAAGACTCAATATTTTAAGATATCACTTCTTCCCAACTTGATCATATGTGTAGTGCAATCCCAATAAAAATGCCAGAAAGTTATTTTCTTAATACTGGCAAACCAGTTCTAGAGTTTATATGGGAAGTGCAGAGACACAGGTTAGCCACCACACTAGTAAGGAACAAGGTTGGAGGAATGACACTACTCATCTTTAAGACTTAGAGTAAAGCTGCAGTAATCGAGAAAGTGTGGTTCTGCAAAAATAAAGACAGATAGGCTAATGAAACAGAATAGGGAACACAGGAATAGATTCATACAAATATAGGCAGCTGATCTTTGACAAAAGAGCAAAGGCAATTCAATGAAGAAAAGTCATCTTGAAAATCAGTAGTACTAAAAGCATGTGGACATTCAACTACCAAAAACAAAAAGAATCTAGACATTGACCTTATACCTTTTACAAAAAATTAACTGAAAATGAGCTATAGACTTATTTTTAAATGTAAAATGAAAAACTATAAAACTTCTTGAAGTTAGCATAGTAGAAATTCTAGGTGACCTCAAGTTTGGCAATGGCTTTTTAGATATAATGCCAAAAGTGTAATTCATGAAAGAAAAAAAATTTATGTGTATTAAGATTAACTTACTACTCTGAAAAAGACACCGTGAAGAGAATGGAAAGATAAGCCATAGACTGGAAAAAATATATTTGCAAAACATATCTGATAAAGGACTTATATCCAAGATATAAAAAGAACTTTTAAAACTCAAATAGCTTTTATAGTAAGAAATAGTACACCCATTCAAGTCAATGTATGGCAAAAACCAATACAATGTTGTGAAGTAAAATAAATAAATAATTTTTTAAAAAAAAGAAGGTATAAGATCTGAAGAGATACCTCACCAAAATAGGTATACAGAAGGCAGATAAGCATAAGTAAATATGGTCCACATCATATGACGTTAAGAAATGCACATAAAACAGGATTTCACAGTTTAGCCATTTCTTATATAATTTTACCACATGACCTAGTGATCATGCAATTTTGCATTTACCTAAATGAGTTGAAATCCTGTGTCCACACAAAAGCTACACAGTGGTGTTTATTACAGCAGCTTTATAAAGCTGCTATTCCTAAGTTTTGTAAAGCTTAGAAACAACCATGATGACTTTCAGTAGGTGAATGGATAAAAGCTGTGGTATTAATATATCCATTCAGTGGGGTCTTTGTTACTCAGCAGTGAAAGGAAACGAGCTACTCTGCCAGGAAAAGACAAGAAGGAACCTTAAATACATATTGCTAAATAATGAATTTTAATCTTAAAAGTCCACACTATATGACTCCCAACTATGTGACCTGGAAAAGACATGGGGCAGGGGGAGGGTGGTCAGGGATGACTAGGTAGAGCATTAGGGGTGTGTAGCCAGTGAACTTGTTTTCTGTGATGCTGTAATTAATGGCGGATACATGACATTATGTGTTCGTCAAAACCCATAGAATATCCCTAATGTTACTATGGACTGGTTAATAATATTGTGTCAGTATGGGCTCATTAGTCATAACAAATATACCACATTAATAAAGGATGTTAATAATAGGGGAAACAATGAGGGGCTTGAGGGGAGTATATGGGATCTCTGAACTTTCTGCTTGGGTTTTTAGTAGACCTAAAATTGTCTAAAAAATAAACTCTTAATTGTATTGAAGTATGTTTAATAAAATGGAAGAAAAAAGTATATTGGAGTTAGAATGATAAATTTGTTCATGTAATTTAAATTTTTCAGATGATTTTACAATTTTAGATTGTCTTCTAATTAGTTTCCTTAGATAAAGCTCATTAAACTTTTATAGTTGTTTCTCATTTTGGGCACAGATAACATACTGTTTTGCTTCTCTTAGACCATTCCAACAAAAGACAGACTTGAAGGTCTTCTTGCTTTTAAAGAGAAAAGGACCCCTCGCTATAAAGGAGAATAGAAGAAACACAAATCTTTAAAATGCCAGTGTAAGAAATAATACTCCTGAAAGTACCTTTCAGATCCACATATGCCTCAGCACCTGGAATTGCAGTGACCAAAGTGAAGAACGAGTTATCTGTGTACTGAATTAAGTATCTGGAGTGGGCCCATATGCGTACTTTGTTCAAATATGTATCATCATACTCATTCAGATTTGTAAAGCTAGCTGTGTATACTGTCAAAAACACCAATTCAAATTTAGGTATACATTTTTAAATACCTCCTGCATATGAGGCTTTCTGTTCTGAATTTTTTTAATGTGAATAATTTATATATTATACACTCTAGGAAAAAATATTGATTGTATGTCTCCTGTGCTATAGTATAAAAATAAATTTTATTTCTATACACCAGAAATGTGAAGTTATACCAAATAAAGTTTCTAAGGGATTGTATATAATGGACCTACAGACTTACATCTCACACTGAAAAAGGAGTTGATAGGATTCTGAGTGAAAATTACCAAATATGAATAAAATTAGTGAAAAGAAAACCTGGAAATTTTTCTCTTACCCCATTCTTTTTGTATTGAGTAAGTCATTGCATGTTGGATTTTAGAAGAATCCCCCTGTCCATTGCTGATTCTGTCAGGTGACCTCTTTATGTAGTCAGTCTTAGAATACAGTGTGGATGATGGAGAATTAATCCAGTCAGAGATTGGGGCCAAAGGCCTTGTACAGCCAACTGGAGGCCTGGAACAACCTCGAAGCCCTCCTAGCCAGTGGCCTGGCTCCCTGGCCTAACCCAGAAGTAAAATGGTGTACCAAGGTTGGCCCAGTGAAGTGCCTTGGTCCTGGATTAAGGGTGAAGCAGGGCTTGCTCTTTGCTTCCTTCTCCTTAGCTATTTGCACCTGGTTTCAGTAAGGAAAGAAGGTGAACACAGCAGCCCTTTATCCCCCACCTAACAACCATCAGACCTTTCTAACCCTGTCCAGGTAAGCATCTAGAGATGCAGGGGCTCCGGGGTCATGTGAGTTTATATGGCTTTGCCTGGGGGGCAGATAGCAAGTGTGTGGGAATTAGCTACGTAATTCAACAAAAGGGAAACGAACAGTACACTCCCTGAATGAATCTGAGCTAGCTTTATTTTGTATTCGTTTTATCAAACCTCACTGCTTTCTGGGGCTACATCCAGGGCTGAGTCCAGCAGCCCCAGCAAAGCCTCCCTTTTCTGGGACCCACCCACTCCTGTTATTTGCCAGCTCTGGGGTGCCCCACTGTCCCCAGACACTGCAGCTGTGCTTCATTGTAGCGAAGTCAAGTTCAGCACGTGGGGGACTGCCTGTCTCATGCATTTCCATGCTCACCACAGCTACTTCGTTCTTGGAAAGCAAATATAGACTTGGAATTTTTGAAATCATCGAAACTTAGCTTTTAATTCAAGAAACCGAACTCTCGGTCTCGACTCTAAAATCCTTGAGAGAGAGAAGCATGAACTTACCCTCGGCTGATGGTCACCTTGCCAAGAGGCAGGCCTGCTTACTGTTCACCCCCTTGCGCTATGGGCAGCCCTGTGCCCTTTGTCGCCTTGGCCACTGACACGGTGCAGACCGTGACGTTTGCTGGCTGATCAGCGTTGTATGAAAGTTTATTAAAATTCACATTTGGCTCTGGTGATTGTATCTGCTGGTGTGTACACTTTGCTGACAAAGTTGTGCCTTTCATTTCCTACAAGATAATTTGCAAATAAAGTGCTGGTCCTTGTTTTCATGGTCCTTTAAAGGTATCACCGACTAAGTGGTCATGAGTTTGAGTAAATTCCGGGAGTTGGTGTTGGACAGGGAGGCCTGGCATGCTGCAGTCCATGGGGTTGCAAAGAGTCAGACACTACTGAGCAACTGAACTAAACTGAAAGGTTTCAGGACCATTTTTCTCTGTCCATGACATGTTCAAAGGCCACTTCCTTTCTGAATAGGAAATAATTATGTTCATGGGGAAAATTGAGTGTGCTGAGTGACTTGTCTCTCCTGTCTTGGATTTGTATTCTGCTGCTGATTGAACACGATTTAATCTAACAAGTTCTGATTAAGTCCCTGGAGTATATCTGAAAGCAAAGACATCCTCCCGTAGTAACTTCCACGTGTCTGCTCAGCTGTCTCTACAGCCATTTCCATCTCTCTTGGTTTTCCCTTTATCAGAGCAGTCTTGCTGGGGTGTGGTCCTAACACTCCACCCAGGTTGAGGTCCAATGGCTGGCGGTCGGGGAAGGTGAGAGAACTGCTTTTTCCAGAGGGAGCACCTGCTCTGACAGATGAGCCCCAACTTCTTTTGTTTTCCTCCAAAATGTAAGGTGTTTTCAAGTCCTTAAACCGAAACCACGTCAAGTCGACGCAGCAAGCCGGAAATGCAGTGGATGTAGCCATACATTCAGATGGAGTTAAAGGCGACTGAGAGAGAGGGAGGATGATTAACCAGGCACATTTACAATTCAGGGCGAAAACATTTCATGTTATCTCAGAGCAGGAGACCTACTAGTCTTGAGGTAACGTAGTGCTGGTTAATTTATAACTTATCTCTGGAAGGAAAAGAGGTATCCAAGTTACAGAGGTTCTGAGTCAAGAGAGGACTTATAATCACGGCTGAGAGAGGACTCGGATTTCCTGTGACTCATTTTCTGTGATTTAAAGGGTCATTTCAAGTTTGTGTTGTTTTCAATAAAAAACACCTGGCTTTCCTGTGCCTTTTTTCCCCTTCTGGCTGTCAAAAAAATTGGCTTGTCATACAGTGTTAACTTTTCTGACAGTACATAGAATAGTGCTCTGAATACGGGCTAGAGTAATTGGGTGTCGTTCTGTGGATAGCATAATTACAGAAAATGCTTGTTTTTCAAATGGACTCATAGCTGGCTACCCGCTGGCCCATTTCCTCACTTGATCTCAACTCCATCATCTAGTTAAGGGAAACCCTACATTTGTTTTGATTTAGGATCCAAAAATCCTGACAGGTAGGCAAACATTTTAAATGTTTAATACTTCTGTTATTGTTTGTCTACTCACCTAGTTGAATATCAACTAATGTATGTGTTGACATTTATTGGATTTTATCAGAAGACAATAGAAATTTTCTCATATTTAAACAGGACTTGTACATGCATCACACACAAAAAATAATAGCATTTCAAAGTTACTTGATAATATTTTGATAAAATGAAGAGCTGTTCTTCTGTGTTGAGGAAACAAGCTACAGATTGTGAGATGTGGTTGGGGATATTTTGGCAGGTAGGAGCCTGAAACACTGCTCAAAATATTTGTGGATCTCAAGCCCTGAAAACTCACTGTTTCAGATGTCTTTTGGGGAACATCCCAAAACTCAGCTACCCCTCAGAGGGCTGGCTCCTAATCATCAAACAGTTTGGTGATGTTTGGCACACAAACATTTGGCACAATGTTTGTTTTTCAAACCAAACCCCAGGGTAATACGAGAGAGCTGGGTACGTGAAGGGGAGAATAAAAGACCCCAAGGACCCACGAAGACACACACCTCTCTTGTGGTCAGGGCCAGCCCTTGTGACACTCATCCATGCAGCACCAGCTTCAAAGTTGGAAGGTAACCCTTCTACAGTGAACTGGCAGTTCCCTGGGACCAGCAAAGTGAGCTCATAGCCACCAGGTGTCAATCCCATTTTGAAGTATAGAATACACAGTATTACATGTTTGGATTCAAGGGAACAGTTTGACAATATCATTGAAGATATTAATGTACTGGCAACAAGAGAATTAGAGCTGGGTATTGTTATGATGATAATGACTACAACTTAGGAAGCCTAAATACCTCCAGGTGTGTCCATGTGCAGTTGTTTACTCTTCAGAGCATCCAGGAAAGGAGTGGTGCTAGTTATTCCTGGGATCCAGAGCAGGAAACAAGCACAGTTTGATGATGGGTTCTGGAGTCCGGGACTGAACCTGAGACTGTTGACTTGTCATTTCTGTTAAGCCTGAAAACATCTGAACAGCAAAACCAAAAACTACCGATAGATGTGTGTCAACCTTTGCCCAAAGTGGTTCTAGTTTTCTTGTGACTTGGCGAGACACTAAGTGTGCGTATTGAGGGATCAGAAGACAGGGGCAGACAGTGTGACGGTTACAGTGATGCCTGCTCAGCATCTCTAAAGAAAGCCCTTTGCCTACCTGGTCACATCCAATACTTAAACACCTTAGGAAATGGGTTTGTCATTTTATCATTTAAGAAACTGAAGCCAGAGCTATGTCTGTGGTGGGCATTCTGAATTCAGAGCCCCCGACGCTCATCATGACACCTGGATATGGAACCAGTCTTGGCAGCTGTGAACAGTGAGTCTGAGGACTCATGTTTGGTAAGAATACCCATCAGAAAGAAGTGCATGTGGGTCAAGAGCACCCCGTGCTGCTGCTGGGGAAGAATGATGAGTCTCTTGCTCTATTCTGCGCTGGTCAGGCCCACCGCGAGTCTTGTATTCGCTTCTCAATGTCACAGTTTCAGGTGTTTGTAGATTCACTTTGTGCTTTTATGGAAAGCACACAGGCGTTCTTCACCCAAGTTTCAACTCTTCTGAAACCAGTGATGAGGCCATTTGGTAAAAGCATCTCCTCCCTCTAAGCCTGTTTCTTCACCTATAAAGGAATCCAATAGTCGTTCGTGATCCCTGCAAAGACAGATTGGCTGTGTCCATTCAAAAGGGCTGTGGAATCAGTAAGGTCATCTGCAGAAGTGGTGGTGATGTTTGATTTTTTTCGTGTTTCAAAAGAGACCTGTTGGAATAGGTAGGCGGATCTCACAACCACGCCCAGTTCAGGGTCATGTTCAGGAACCTGGACATTCACCCAGGAAACAGAGGTTGGGGAAACCTGGTAACTTTTTTTTTTTTTTTTAAGAACTACAGTGTGAAACTGGAACCTTCAAGGCTGCCAGGGGCCAGAGGAAGCCACACAGGTCCCCACCCCCAACACTCCTCTTCTGCTCTGTTCTATGTTTATCCACACACAGAGATGAGGCTGTGGTCAATAAAGAAGCTGTTTCCATACTCCCAGGCCCGGAAGCAGCTCCCTGCCACTGAGGTTGAAGAAGAAAGTGGGCAAGGGGTTGGGGCAGAGGACAGTTGCTCCAACTCAGCTCTGTCCTGGAAGTCATCCAATGGCTCCCCTTCAATTTCAACACAGGCTGAAGAGATGGGAAATTCGTGGCTGCAAAGGCAGCTCACTAGCGAGTTGGGTCATAAAGAAGCACCGAAAGCAGTGGCCTGCCTAAGTGGGTCTTTATTTACTAACTACTTTGGCCCTTGGGATAATCCATAACTTAGCAGTAGTTCTTTTAATATTTTGAGAAAAAGTATCCTTAGGCTTCCCTGGTGGCTCAGACAATAAAGAATCTGCCTGCAATGCAGGAGACCCAGGTTCAATCCCTGGGTTGGGGAGATCTCCTGGAGAAGAGAGTGGCTCCCCATACCAGTACTCTTGCCTCGAGAATTCCACGAACAGAGGAGCCTGGTGGGCTCCAGTCCATGGGGTTGCAAAATGTCAGTCACAACTGAGCCACTGCCAAGTTCACTTTCATCCTTAGGCCTGAATGCCATGTTTATAGTACCAGTTTTGAGGGCTGGGACGGGCGGATTGTCCGTTTTCTCATCATCCTGTTGGCTTTCACATGGCTGCCTGGTGGCCTTCCTGTCACAGAGGAGATACTAGGAGATTTGGTCCCTATGGCCACTGAGCCGTGGGAACAAGGCGGGGTGCCTGCCCTGTCTACTCCCCAGATCCCACTGCCAAGGTTCAGTCCTCATGCCTTTTCAAAGACTGATTGTCAAATGTTCTGCAAACACAGTCTCTTATGAACCCATTTCACAGAGCAGCTCCTGGATTCTAAGAGAAATAGTAAAAATCACTGTGGCATCAAGTGAGAGCTCACGAAGGAACTGTGTGCTTTTAGTCATGTTCACAGGCTTAGGTTTCAGAGGCACTGGGATGGGCAAATGCACTTCTTGACCTTTCTGAAAGTAGTCTGAGTCACTTTCACTTTCAGCCTCTAAACCTTTCTGAATGAATCCTTTGTGCAGTTTACAGAAAGTGAAGAGCAGTTTGGCAACTGAGTAAAGTTCAAACTCCTCACCGCCTCTCCTACATTGAGTAACATTTCTTTTGAGTTGTCTGTTAACACTGTTCTGAAACAAACTTTTTATGAAGCCTAGAACTTGCTCATGAGTTGGCCTTATTTTGAGCGTTTTAAAAATACAAGAAATGTATTTTGTGCCATAAAAGACAGGAAATGACATCCCACATCTGACTTGGTGGAAAGAAATGTAATTATTGGAATGGTTTGATTGGTATAATTATGCATATTATACATATTACCTATCAGTGACTCAGATGCTTACAAGACACGACGAAAGGTGTCCATCTAATATGAAAAGGTATTTTTTTTGCTATGGTCTTTGTGGGAATGTGTATGTGACTTGTGATTGTCCAGCCACTCTTCTAAAAAGACTAACAGGGTTTGTATCCCAGCCCATCCACGACGGTGGTACTCCTGAGTTCAGGTAGAGTGTGTGATCTCTCATTTGCTATGGGTATTAAAAAATGTTCGCTTGTGTAGATCTGAAAATATATGTCAAATTTCCTGAAAAACTAGACAGACCTGGCATTTTTAAGTTCCTGCAGGCATAAGCTAGTCTTGGAAAGTGAATGTGAGGAGTATTGTGGTTAAAGGGACCAGGGAAAGGAGACAGCCAAGTCCTGGCGTGGACCAGACCTACCTGGCTGAGGTCTTCAGCAGATTCGGAATGGAGGCCACATCTATGAGGGAAAAAAAAGACTTCCTCTCATCGATTCATTCAACCTGAGGACACATATTTCCAAAGCTGCTGGAACCTGGAAAAGGCATCACTAAGATGTATTTTGGGGACTTTGCTCCATAACTTCTGAATTGATTCTCTGTTTGGAGCCCTAAAATTGATATTGAGATAAAAACCACCTTGGTAAACTTTCCTTTGAACTGTAAATTCACATACCATAAAGGTCACCCATTCAAGTGTACAAGTGTGTGATTTTAGTATGTTCACAGTTGTACAACTATGACCACTGTCTAATTCTAGATATTTTCATCACCCTGAAAAGAAGCCCTGTACCCATTAGCAGTCAGTCTTGATTGCCCCTACCCCCAGCCCCTAGTAATCACTAATCTACTTTCTGTCTCTGGATTTGCCTACTTTAAATACTTCATATAAATAGAATTATACAATATGTAGTCTTTTATGTCTGATTTTTTTCCTTTCATCATAATGTTTTCAAGACGTATCCATGGTGTAACGTGTATCAGTACTTAACTTCTTTTTATGGCTGGAAATATTCTACTGTATGGATATACCACATTTTGTTTATCCATTCACCAGCTGATGAATTTTTTATAGTCATTTCCACTTTTTGGTTGTTATAAATAATGCTGATGTGAGCACGGGTGTACAAGTATTTGTTGGGAAATATGTTGTAATTTCAATAGTTTGTGTCGTTTTAGATTTTTTCTGTTACACTTAGGTTATCTAATTGGTTTACACACAGTTGTTTATAGTATTCCTTTATATTCCTCTTTTTCATTACTGATTTTAGTCTCTCTTTTTTTTTTCATGGTCAGTCTGTCTAGGTTTGTCAATTTTGTTGCTTTTTAAAGAGGCAAATTTTTATTTTGTTGATTTTTCTTCATTGTTTTCTTGTTCTCCATTTCATTTATTTTGACCCTAATATTTGTTATATCCTTTCTTCTACTTGGTTTGAGTCTAGTTTGCTCATATTTTTCTAATTCCTTATGATAAAATGTTAGGTTATTTGATTTGAGATTTTTTTAACTTAGGCATTTACAACTATGCATGTATCTCTAAGAATGCTTTGGTTATATCCCATAAATTTGGATATGTTTCTGGAAAAGTTAGTATAATAGGTCTGAACTACTATCCTTGGGAAGTACTGATTCAAGGTTGATCCTTGGTCTGCATTGGGAAACTTAGATGATGTACAATTCCCACTGTTTGCAGAACTGATAAGTTATATCTAAACTGTTTGTATAAACAATATGGTTTATGCTAAACACCTGACTTCCTTTTTTGATTACAGAGTTTGGATATTTGCCAGTTGGGGTATGCCTACATGATTACTCCCCAGCAAAAACCCTGGTCTCTGAGTCCCCAATGAGATGTTGGACACACTTCACATATTGTTGTAGTTTATTACTAGAGGAGTTAAACTTACTTGGAGAACACCCTCAGAAGCATGTGACCGTCTCGCCTGATCTCTGCCCCTACCTTGTTTCATTTGCTGCTTTTGCTTGGTATCCTTTTGATTATGTAGCATGCCATAGCTGTTAATATTTGCTGAATCCTGTGACGACTCCTAGTGAGTTACTGAATCTGAAGACGGTATTGGGATACTGACATGCAATTTTGTTTTCATGCATCTCAATGTATTTTTTAATTTGCCTTGTGTTATTTGTCTTTTGACCCTTTGGGGGTTTTAGGATTGTGTTCCTAAATTTTAACAGCCTTGTGAATATCCCAGATTCCTTACAATATTGATTTTAAATTTAATTCCATATTGTTTGGTGAACCCACTTCAGTCACATCATTGTATAACTTCAGTCCTTGGCATTTTAATGAGACTTGTTTTATGGCCTAACATATAATCTATCCTGGAAAAGATTTCATGTGTATATGAGAAGAATGTGTATTGTGCTGTTGGTGGATGAAGTGTTTTATTAAATCTCATTAGTTTGTAGTCTTGCTTCGTTCTTTTGTTTTCTACTTGATCATCTGTCTAGTTGGTCTGTCCATTATAGAAAGGGAGGTATTGATGTCTGCAATTATTATTGTTGAATTGTGTATTTCTCCCTTCAGTTCTGTCAGTTTTTCTTCATTCACTTTCAACTTTGCTGTTATGCATATATATTTATAATTATTATGTCTTCTTGGTGGATTAACAATTTTATTATTATAAAATGTTCTTCTTTATTTTATCTGTACCAACTGTTTGTATCTTTGTTCAGTCGCTCAGTCATGTCCAACTCTCTGCAACCCCATGGATGCAGCGTACCAGGCTTCCCTGTCCTTCACTATCTCATAGAGTTTTTATCTTAAAGTTTGTTTTATCTAATATTAGTGTAGATATGCCAGCTTTCTTTTGATTGCTCTCTACATGGTATAGTTTTCCAGTCCTTTTGCTTTCAACCTACTTATGTCTTTGAATCTAAAGCCTGTCTCATGTAGACAGCACAGAGTTGGATTATGTTATTTTAATTCATTCTGCTTCTTCTTTCTTTTGATGGAGTGTTTAACCATTTACAATTAGTGTAATTTTGATAAGGTGATATTTACACCTGCCATTTTGCTATTTGTTTACTACATGTCACATCTTTTTGTTCCTCTTATTGCATTACTGCTTTCTTTGTGTTCAACAGATACTTACTAGTGTACCATTTTAACTCCCTGGTTGTTTCATATACTGTTTGTAACTTTGGACTTGTTTTCATAATAGTTTTTTGGGAAATTACAATACTAACTTGTAAATCTGTCTTGGATTAATACCAACTTAATTCCAATAGTACATAAAACATCTGCTCTAATGTAGCTTTGTACCCTTCCCTTCCTCTGTACTACTATAACCATATAAATTAAACCTTTATGCATTATAAATCTGTAAGAATAGCTTTATAAAGATTAATTTATGTAGTTGTCTTTGAATTCTGGTGGGAGGGATAAAGTCACAAACTGAAAAATAATTTCTGCTGTTTTTAATATGTGTATAATAATTAGTTTTATCAGGACACCTAGTTTTTTGCATGGATTTGAATTATCCTCTTCTTGTTTAGTTGCTAAGTCATGTCCGACTCTTGTGACCCCGTGGACTGTACCCCACCAGGCTCCTCTGTCCAGGGATTTCCCAGGCAAGAATACTAGCGTGTTGGTGCATGTCATGAATGCTTGGTCAGGCAATGGGCAACTTTGGTTTAGTCTTCACTTCCTGTCTGTACAGAGCCTCAAGGTCAACCAGAGGTAAGAGGGCCTCCTCAAGTCATTCCTGGTTGTACATACCGCCCTGCACGTGCGCACTGCATTCTGCGTTACCAGGAGTGTGTCAGAGCTTCTCAGAGCCGCTTGTGGGCATCGCAGTCCCCCTTTTCTCATTTCCAGTGTTTTGGTCACTTTCTTGTTTGTGTCAGCTGTAATCACTGCCTCAGACAATTTGGATGCTAAACTGGTCACTGGTTGTTTTCCACAAGTACTCCCGTTGAAAAATCCGTTCACAGTGAGGGAGCTCTGAGTCAGCTCAGATAAAGGCAAGCCTTTTGATACGAGTGGGGTTTTCCCACTAATTGATTTTCCAAGGAGCTGCCAGACAGGTCAGATAATACAAATTTCTAGGAGGAGGGCTGGGGGAAGGCTATTTACATGGTGGCAGTCAGGTCACGGCTATACTGATTTTGAAGCAGTTGACTTTCAAGATGTACAAGGGGTCTAGAAAGGAGGCTGCATATATGACAGTCACCACAACTAGAGAGAGCCCTGTGCATCAATGAAGACCCACCACAGCCAAAAAATTAGATAAATAAATAAATCTTTAAAAAGTCACAGAGCTTAATGTTCTCATTGAGATTCAGTCATCTTTCATGATTAAATGTTCTTTGGATTGTTGCAAGCCTTTGGTTGAATTCCAAAGTTCTGTAAACTTTGATTTTAACTTTTATTGCTTCCATAGAGGAAGATTTTTGGAGATTCTCGTTGTACTCTTCCCACTGATGTCACTCATCCAGCTGATTCTAATGCAACTGTGTGTATCAAGCGATATTATTGATAAATAAGGTATTCAGAGTAGCTGTCTGACCTCTGGTACATCAGAATTTATGTCTATTGAATAAACTGATGTTTGTTGAATAACAATAATAATATATTAATCATTAACTATTAATAATATATTAATAATTATCACCAATATAATACTTACAATTGTTATTATTTCAACCCCAAATATTTGCAGCCAAAATGTAAAGTTTATCTGCAGTCAGTAAAGGATAGGGTTTACTGCTGTGTTGTCTTTTAACTGTATGCTCTGAAGGTGGACTCAGGAAACTGATATTTTCTGCTCCAGCTGAGGCTGCCCCCTCCTTGTCATGAGTTGGCTTGGTCTGCTGAGAATTTATATTCATTCAACCACCAGTGGCTAAACTGATAGCTGAAGATTAAAGCAAGTCAACCCATAAATGCAGAGTTCAAATAATAAAAGTCAAGAGTTAATTACTGCAATGCTAGTATTTACAAGTGTCTTATGTTTTAGGAGAAATATAAACTTTTCTTCTATGTGGTTAAATGCATGTTCCATTGTTGAACATGAAGACTATAATGACAAAGCAGCTTATTAATTTGAACTTGTTAGATCTTAGGCAAGATTTCAAATACAGTAAGAGTTTGTTAGTGATGGAATCCAAGAGTTCTTTCTTACAAGAAAAAGTATAATGAAAATAACACTTACTGATTTGATTATTTCTAATACCTGCTGGGAAACCAGCTATATTCCAGTTGGTACCTAGAATGTATAATTGTCCCTGGGTTAAGTTTCAGAAGAATTTTTCAGTTACGGTGTCATTGAGAACAACACGTAGTTTTTCAGAGTCCTCACACCTCCACTGGCACTGTTAATTCTCACAGCTCCTCAAACATTTTGGCCATTGTTAACTTGGCTAATTACTGGTGTGCTACACTAGAGCCTGTGTTGATGTTACAGAAACAGTTTATGCTACACAGACTCTTTATTCATGTAGTAATTACAGCATGTTTGTCTTATTTCGCAAGTGTTCTCTTTGGATAATACTGGCAAGATTAAGTAATAGTTTCTCGCTAACAGTATTGCTCAAGAACATCAAACATGATGGATTGAGATTTGATGTATTACATGTATGTCTTTGACTTCTGGCATCTTTGAACTTTAACTTTTCTTACGTATAAAATAATCTTACAGTGGGGCTATGTCTATTGTTTCCAACACAAATGCCAGGAACTATTTGAGCAAAATATTTGATTTTCATTTTAACGGATAGTTTTTGTAATGACCAAGTGTAATACATCCCAGCCAGCCACAGCTCTGTGCCAGAAACCACGGACTTCAAAGAATCTTCTTTTTAGAACTCCAAAGGAACCAAAATGTCTATTTCACCATATCATCCAACTTAATTATTGGCAATGAGTTGACTGTTGGCAGGAAGGATGCATCACATGGTTCCAGTTCTGCTTCAGGAGAGGTCAATAGGAGGCACAAACTCTGGCCTGCATTGTGCAGACGTGGGCTTGGATCCCCGACACGTGCTTCGAAATCCATTATGCAATGTGACGTTCACTGATTCATGGCTGCTTGCACAAGCTTCTCATTACCCTGAATTCAAGCATACTGGGAATGATTACCTTTGTGACATAATTCTCATCACACCACTATGGAAGATTCAAACAGAGTTCCAAAATCACACGCTTCAGAAATAACCGAATGTGTTTTGGCTTCTTAATGGATCTGTGATTAACAACTGCTTTAAAGCTACTGAGTGAAACAGAGAAACCTATTTGGGAATTTTGTCCAGAGTGGGGGTTTCATGAGCTTGGTTCATGCATGAACACGCTTCTACTTTATTTTAATTTGCCTTTTGTATTCTAATTTGCTATGAAAAACATCAGATCTATTTTGCAATGCTCCATCTTATGAGCTCAATACTGAATATACAGTTACTTTTTTTTCTTTATTTTTTATATTAGAGTGTAGTTGATTAACAATGTTGTGTTAGTTTTAGGTGTACAGCAAAGTGATTCAGTAACACATATTCTTGTGTCTATTATTTTTCAAGTTCTTTTCCCATCAGGTTATTACAGAGTACAGAGTATTGAGCAGCTTTCCTTATGCTACACAGTAGGTTCTGTTGATTATTTTATATGTAGTAGTGTGAGTATACAGTTGCTATTATTCAGCATTTTGGGGCCACAAAGCTATGCCTCTCATATCCCCAAACATGATAGATACTTAATATGATGCTTATTATTGATTTCATATGGTTAAATGGTAAATTAAAGGTTTGCCTCTTGTTAAAGATTTTTAAATCTTCATTGAGTACAGTGTGACATGCTTGGGTATAAGGACTCTTTGATGTGAATGTCAGGAAATCAACTAAAGTGGCTTAGGCACAAAGGAGTTTCGTGTTTCTCAGCGTGGAACTCTGACAGAACAGGGGAACCAGGGTCTCAGGGCTTCAGGGGCACTCTTCATTTCTTGTCATGTGTCCTCTGGCATATGGCTTCATCCTCTGGCTGGCCTCAGCTCCATGCTGCCTGCCTCGCCACCAGGGAAGAAGGGGGACTCTCTTTACTCAGGTCTAACTCAGAATCTCCCGGAGTGTCCTCTGGTGGGCCTTGCAGATCTCATGTCCTCTTTGTGGCCACAGCAGTGGACATTATAACTGGGGGATGTGAAAGTGAAAGTGTTAGTCACTCAGCCGTGTCAGACTCTTTGCGACCCCATCGACTGTAGCCCGCCAGGCTCTTCTGTCCATGGAATTCTCCAGGCAAGAATACTGGAGTGGGTTGCCATTTGCTTCTCCAGAGGATCTTCCTAACCCAGGGATCAAACCTAGGTCTCCTGCATTGCAGGCAGATTCTTTACTGCCTTAGCCTCCAGGGAAGGCCCAAGTGGGGGATGGAGGTCTCTCCAACTGAAGGGAGGGCTGCTATTCTGGCCAGAAAAATCACAGCAGCCCCCGAGGACCAACCTTGACCCAGCTGGCCATCCGTTCCCCGTGATGCCCCCAAATCACCGTAAAGCGTTTCCTCCTTGTCCATCCACAGCGTCCCCTAAAGGCGTTTTCTCTTTTCATGTCTACGACTCATGTTAAAGCATTCCTTTCTGTGTGTCCACAAGCGCAGGTGTTTGCTAAGAGCCACCTCAGGTCCTGCCAGCAACTGTACCCAGCTCTCACCCCATACCTCTAGGTCACATCCACAGACCCAGGTAGCCCGTGGCTCCATGCTGGTCAGTCACCTTAGCACGCTGTATGCAGCGAGGAAGGGGACTCGTTTATAAACGGGGACAAGGCATACTGAGCTTTCTGTCCCCACAAAATCCATATCAGGGGCAGGTGCATGACAGGGCCAGGAGGTCTCAGAAGCCCATTTTTGACCCCATTCCTGACAGTAGATTAAGTCCCTTAGGAGTCTTCATCCCTCATTGATTGACTTTTGTGAGTGTTGTTAGAAGGTTCCGGAGGTTGTCATGAACTGGGTAATAGACCCCTAAGAACTGTATTTGGCTTTTCATAAATTTAATATAGGGGAGGCGGTCCATTATGTAATAACCGATAAAGTGATTCTAGTCAAATGAGTAGTCTGGGACCTGGATTGGGTGGAATCTGTGGACTTTGCCTCCTAAGCCCTGGGCTTGGGGAATTCTGCTCTCTCTAGACCTCAGCTTAAAGGCATTTGCTTTAGACCAACAGCATATTGAGGGCTTGGGAGAGGCTGATGGGGTTACTAGCGTGTTCCAGTGTGTGACCCTATCAGTGAGGACCTAAACTAGCCAGGTAGGTAAAGATACACAATCCACTGTCAGGGGGAAGGGGTCAAGTGATGGAGGGGGCATCGTCAGGGTAAGTCACCAAGGCCCATGCAGGAATTCTTTTGGTAGCAAGAAACACAAACCTAACTTGAACTAAATTAGGCAGGGAAAGAGAATTACCAGCCAGCTTCTGGGACAACTAGACTTGTGGTCTCCATCTTTTCTCGTCTCTCTCTCTCCCCTGCGCTCGGAAGAGGACGTGCCCCTGGTGGTCCCCAGGTTGTGTCGTCCCAGTTTCACCCAAAGTGGAGAGTGATCTTACCTCTATATTTTGGGAAGGACTGGGACAAGGGCAAGGTGCTGTAATCGATAGCCTTCATTAGGACTCCATTCTTGGAGTTGGGGATACAATGCAGGAGACCCCCCCACACTTGGTTTTAATGACACAGATATACATGTGGAGTATCATTGGGCAGACCCATGTGCCTATATCTCCAGTCATTAATGCATTTTCTTGTTCACCTCTGCACTTGCACTATGAACACTCAGGAAACCACTTGGTTATTGTTAACGGTCTATAAATCCATGTTGCCACTAACTGAGTAAGCAAGCTCGGCACAGGTGCGCCCATGCTTCCCCAGTGTTGTAAGAGCTGCTGTGTTTAATAAAGTGCTGGTTCATCTTAAGTTGGTTCATCTTAAGTCATCGCTCAATCCATGTTTGTTATTTGTCACTTTATTCATTTTCTAAGAGAGATTGATAAATGTCCAGTTACACCCAGATAGGGCTCCTCAAAATATGATGATGCCCACACTCAGAAACACAGGTGTCCTGGTTTTTTATTACATCTGGAGCAATTCTACAGTTTTCTGCTGCAAGATGACTAGGCAACCACCAGTGGACTTTTTCTAAATAACACATCCTAACAAATACACACTACTATATATTCTGTATAGCACTGGGAACCGTACTCAATGTTTTGTAATAGCCTATAAGGGAAAAGAATTTGAAAAAGAACAGATACATGTATATAACTGAATCACTTTACATCTGAAGCTAACACATTGTAAATCCACTGTGTGTGCTCAGTCACTAAATTGTGTCCAACTCTGTGACTCCATGGACCACAGCCCTCCAGGCTTATCTATTCATGGGATTTCTCACGCAAGAATACTGGAGTGGGTTGCCATTTCCTTCTCCAGGGGATCTTCCCAATCCAGGGACCAAACCAGCATCTCTTATGTCTCCTGCATTGGCAGGCCCATTATTTACCACTGAGCCACCAGAGAAGCTCTAAATCAACTATACTTTAATTAAAAAAAAAAAAAAAAAGAGAGAGAAAAAGAAAAAGAGAGAAATAAGCATGTCCTGTTCCCTAAATAAAACTTCTAAAGAAGAGAATGCTTGGTTTTCTTTTGCCTGAACATCTTACACAATGCCTGCATGTTTGATGAGACACTTAGAAGGGATATAAGATTAGTTAGCCTACAGGGCAGCCACATATACTCATGAGAAAAATGAGAAAGGGGAAAAGATGGCGAAGCAGGAATCCAGCCATCACCCTTCTGCCTATGCACTGTTCTCCAAAGCCCCAAGCCCCTCCTCTTCGAAGAGCAGACTGTACGATAACCTTGTGCACTTGGCTTTGAGGGACGGCAGTGGCAGGCAAGTGTCTTAATGGAGATGGGACTTGAGCTGTGTGAAATTCAGGCTACAGTCCTACCCTGATGGCCCTTTCTTTCCACTTCAGCAGGGGAGCCTGTAGTTTTAGCTTCATTGCTAAGGGGTCGCATTTGTCCACCTCCAAGCTTGGGAGAGTTCCCTGTCCCCGTGACTTCCCACACGCTGGCTTCATTGAAAGCCACTCGGGTGAGTAAACATTGACTCTGGAGTCATCCCAGAGCTGGTGCAGAGGTGCAGGAAGCAGTTCTGGGCTGACCGATGCTGCCTACGTGCTGATGGCTCTGGAGAGGGTGGTAACAAGGACAGAGCTGCTTCCTGGAACAAGGCGTAGATAAGAGGTGGCTTGTTGTGCTTGAGTTTCCGTTGAACTTCACTGCGTGTTACAAAATCCTATGACATAACTACTGCACATAGGATTTTTTAGCAGTGATTTCCCCAAGAAGGACTCTGTGTATATGGAGAGAGAGGAGAAAGAGACAGGAGGAGAGAGAGACAGAGAGAAAGGGAGTGTGTGAGAGCAAGCATGAGTTCCTTTTGATAATTATTTCGGAAAATGTTCAGAGAGGCCAAAAATAATGAGGGGATCTTGGGGTCTTGGGGGTCTCTATGCAGAGAGACACCCCCCTACCCCATTTTGTGTTGAAACAGCAACAAGCTCTGTGTGATGTCCATGGGGTCCCCGAACCTGCCCTTTTCTGTACTCGCTGGGCTGGGCTGGGCTTCTCATCTTGGTTGTCAGACCTACCACACTTGTACTGACCAACTAAATCTGCAGCCTTCCTTGCAGGCTTTTTCTGGCTTGTAGGAGAAAAATGGCATTTAGAGCTAGGTTATTCCAAAGGGTGGAGGGAGCTAAGTCCACTGGAGGCTAAAAATAGCTAATGCCCAGCCGGCCAGGCCAGGCCTGCGGGCCTAGCGACCGCCCGCTGTCCCCCTGGCCCTCCCCGGGTGCCACATGCCAACGCTAGTTCCAGGAGGTGCTCAGAGCCTGTTACTCATATGTCAGATTCCCACTGTCGTGATGTTGTTTCATGCACCAACTGCGTTTTCATAGAAAAGCGTGAGTCACTCCTGAGTGGGGCTTTGGGAAAGAACTTGGCCAGTGTGGTAGGGAGCGGCTCTTGTAAGCCGGAAATCTAGGCGGGGAAGGGGCCTTTTATAGCATCCTGCGTTGGCTTTTGCTGTAGGTTAATTTTTATCTTAACAACCAAGATAAGGTTGAATGATCTTTTTATAAGAAATCTATTTAAATACAAGGGAATATTTGAACTTCTTTTTAAAAGCCGAGGGCATTTTTTGTGGTGCTCAATTTATAAATAAGATAGATTAGGGGTTGTTTGATGGACATTTACAATGCCAGTGACTTACGGGGCATTCTCTCCACACCACTCTGGGGACACAAAATACCCTTTGTTCTAGTCTGCAGGGACACTGGCTCTGATCAGCCAGGCATGCCTACCCCAGAACCCTCCAGACAGGGCTTACTGCTCAAAACAGATGGTGGTTTTTCAAACTGAATGCTATTCTGGTGCACTTACTTAGGAAAAAGATCTAAAAATAGACTTGAATGAGCCTAACCTGCAAAAATAAGTTGTCAGCTTCTTTTTACTCCTTCTGGGTTGAAAACAAAGCTGTCAGCAATTTCTGTGCGTTGAGGAATCTGTGTGCTTTCTTATTTTAGAGAAAGCTTTTTCAGTAGGACCGCAATTGAGTCCCCTTAAATCTCTCAGTGTCAACAAATTACCATGTGTTGTTCTAGAGACTCTCAAGCTGATGAGTCCTCCTCCCCACTTGAAGCTGGAGACAGGTTGCCCATCTGGAAAACGGGGCCTGAGGATGGGGCCCAGCGCTGTGGCCCTGGAGAGGCTGATTGCAGGATCTCAAGCTCAGCCAGACCCCCTGAAGCCTGATGCTGGGAGCAGTTGCCCCCTCGGTGCGGTGAAGGCACTCTGCTTGGAGATGCGGTAGCCCTGAGGTCCAGGGTGGCGGTCTGATGCCTGTCATGACTTGGGTAGTGATGGCCCCAGCACTGGACTGTGAGGAGATGGCCAAGCACTCATCTTCTTCACAAAGTACCTGGTGCTGACTTGTCTGGTGGGCAGTGTGCGCCGGACGTGTGGGGGTTTTTTACAATATTATTGTCTGTGAAATGAGGCTCCCCCCATACTAACAGGGTGTGTATAACCTAGAGAAGTCGAGGGTAGGTGGAGCCCTTGTTCATCCTGGGAGGGACTGGCTTGAATTTGAGAAGTAAAATGAAGCTGGAAATGGCACTTCTACTTGTGGTGATCCCCACACTCAGTCTAGGCCCGAGCAAGTGCAGGCTCTCGGGACCGCACACCCCTGCTGAGCCTTCACCATGGTCACATGGGCACACAATCCACACCTCCCCCTCTCCCACACAAACCACAAACACACACCTGCTGAGATGATGAGCAATTTTTCCTGGGATGGAGAAGGTGGGATATCAGAGGAGAAAAAGTTAGACTAGGGTGATGCTTGGTGGTGGAAAGGGGTGGAGAGAGCAAGGCTGGGCTGGGTGAATGCCAGAGGACTGCTGGGCTCTAAGAACCTCCAGGCTGGCTCCCTCAGGCCATCCGAGAGGGCTCAGGTGATGGTCAGTCTTGGACAGTGTTGGAGGCTCTGGGAATCTGCCCAGCCAGTTTCTGTTTGATGAACTGTTTTGATGGAACGATCTCCTTAGCCAAGAGTTAATTTAGCCTGTGGGTGCTAAGTGGGAGAAGCTACACTCACCACTAGCCATTTTCCCAGGCTGAGCTGGGATGGAAGCCTGCACACCTCGCCTCAATGCACAGACTTTTTCAAAGGGATCATCAGGCCATTTGCCAACCAGAGGCTCCGGGTTCCTGCGGACACTAAATGGTGCTCTGTGCACTCCTGGCTTCTAGCAAGTGACACTAAGACCATGGTGAATATATGTGTGTTTTGGACATGGTATGGCAATTCTTAACAGCCTTTCTTCCGGCTAAAAACACACGGAAGAATCAAAGGATTTTGACCATTTCAAAGTAATTTGAAAGGTTGCCAGTGACTAGTCTAGGTCCCAAATTTTCTTGAAAGAAAAATGAAGTTTTAAGAGGAATAGAAAGGGCACAGTACTTCAAAAATTAAGTGGAGCAGACCAATGAAATTAATGGTCTTTAAACCTTGGAAGAACATCTGTCCTACCCTTGGGCTTCTTCCTGTGGTCCAGAGAGCAATGTAACTGGCTCACCCAGTCACAGCCTCCGGCGATGTGATCCCTGAGAGAAAGTGTCTGGCAGTAAAGAGAGGAGGCGGAGGGAGGACCTCTCAGAAGAAACGATCAAGAAGATATACAGTCAATGCTCTGTGTCAGCAAGGATCTGGGGCCAAAGGAGGGGTGGTGTGTCATAGCAATGATGTCAGAAATCCAAAGCCACACATTTAAAAAGAAAGTTCTATTCTTTGTCAAAGCAGTTGAAGTTCAAAGGATTTGTCCTGAGATACTAATCAAGGATGTGTACACAGACTGTTAACCTCTGAAACAAACAACCGTAATAATAGGGGTGGAACAAATACATTCTAGCACATGGACTCCATGTACTGAGACTGAGCTGTAGAGTGTGTATATATTTTTTTTCTTTTATTTTTTTATTTTTTTTATTTTTCAGTGGGTTTTGTCATACATTGATATGAATCAGCCATAGAGTTACACGTATTCCCCATCCCGATCCCCCCTCCCACCTCCCTCTCCACCCGATTCCTCTGGGTCGAGTGTGTATATGATTGTCAAAGAAAAATAGAAAAATGTTTTCTGTGTGCTATTATATGAAAAAAAAATTACAATTCAGTCAGTGTAATATGGTTCGATTTTCATGCAATATAATACCTTTCCTAATTTTTCTGCTATTGTATTAGTTTTCTAGGGCTTCCCTGGGGGCTCAGATGGTAAAGAATTTGCCTACAATGCTCGAGAACCCAGGTTCGATCCCTGGGTCGGGAAGATCCCCTGGAGAAGGGAATGGCAACCTACTCCACTATCCTTGCCTGGAGAATTCCATAGACAGAGGAGCCTGGCAGATTGCAGTCCATGGGATTGCAAAGAATTGAACACACCTGAGCGACTAACACAGACTAAACTGAACATTAGTTTCCTACCGTGGCTGTAACAAATCATCACAAACCTGCTGACTTCAGTCAACATACATCTGTTATCTCACACTTCGGTAGTTCAGAAGGTTGACATGGGTCTCCTGGGGCAAGGAGCAAGGAGTCAGTGTGGCGGTCTGTCTGGAGGCTGCAGGGGAGCCTTGCCAGCTGCTGGTGGTCATCTGCATCCCTGGGACTGTGTCCTCACTCCTTCAGAGTAGCAACAGCAGGTCAAGTTCTTCCCCCACACCTCTGGTCTCTCATGTCCTCACCCACAGCTGGGACCTGAGACCATGTTGGATGCACGCAGCAGTCCAGGAAAGTCTCCCTATTTTAAGGTCAGGTGCTTAGCACCCTTCATTTTAATTTCCTTCATTTCACCTGCTACCCTAATCCCCCTTTGTCATGTAGCTTAACATATTTACAGGTTCCAGAGCTTAGGACACAGACATCTTTGAGGGGGACAGTATTCTGCTCACCACAACACAATGCTGTGCTGTGAAAAGTTGCTCCGCTTGTGTTCTATTCTTTGCGACCCCATGGACTGTAACCCACCAGGATCCTCTGTCCATGGGATTCTCCAGGCAAGAGTACTAGAGTGGGTTGCCATGCCCAGATAGATAAGAAAGGCTTCCTCAGTGATTAGTGCAAAGAAATAGAGGAAGATAATAGAATGGGAAAGACTAAAGATCTCTTCAAGAAAATTAGAGATACCAAGGGAACATTTCATGCACAGATGGCCACAATAAAGGACAGAAATGGTATGGACCTAACAGAAGAAGATATTTACAAGAGGTGGCAAATACACAGAAGAATTACACAAAAAAGATCTTCATGACCCAGATAATCATGATGGTGTGATAACTCACCTAGAGCCAGACATCTTGAAATGCAAAGTCAAGTGGGCCTTAGGAAGCATCACTATGAACAAAGCTAGTGGAGGTGATGGAATTCCATTTGAGCTATTTCGAATCCTAAACAATGATGCTGTGAAAGTGCTGCACTCAATATACCAGCAAATTTGGAAAACTCAGCAGTGGCCACAGGACTGGAAAAGGTCAGTTTCATTCCAATTCCAAAGAAAGGCAATGCCAAAGAATGCTCAAACTACCACACAGTTGCACTCATCTCACATGCTAGTAAAGTAATGCTCAAAATTCTCCAAGCCAGGCTTCAACAGTATGTGAACCATGAACTTCCAGATGTTCAAGCTGGATTGAGATCAAATTGCAAACGTCTGTTGGATGATAGAAAAAGCAAGAGAGTTCCAGAAAAACATCTTATTTCTGCTTTATTGACTATGGCAAAGTCTTTGACTGTGTGGATCACAACAAACTGTGGAAAATTCTGAAAGAGATGGGAATGCCAGACCACCTTACCTGCCTCTTGAGAAATCTGTATGCAGGTCAAGAAGCAACAGCTAGAACTGAACATGGAACAACAGACTGGTTCCAAACCAGGAAAGGAGTACATCAAGGCTGTATATTGTCACTCTGCTTATTTAACTTATATGCAGAGTACATCATGCAAAGTGCTGGGCTGGATGAAGCACAAGCCGGATCAAGATTGCCAGGAGAAATATCAATAACCTCAGATATGCAGATGGTACCACCCTAACGGTGGAAAGTCAAGAGAAACTAAAAAGCCTCTTGATGAAAGTGAAAGAGGAGAGTGAAAAAATTGGCTTAAAACTCAGCATTCAGAAAACTAAGATCATGGCACCTGGTCCCATCACTTCATGGCAAATAGTTGGGGAAACAATGGAAACAGTGACAGACTTTATTTTGGGGGGCTCTAAAATCACTGCAGATGGTGGCTGCAGCCATGAAATGGAAAGTTGTTTGCTCCTTGGAAGAAAAGCTATGACAAACCTAGACAGCTGATTAAAAAGCAGAGACGTTACTTTGCCAACAAATGTCCATCTAGTCAAAGCAATGGCTTTTCCATTGGTCATGTATGGATGTGAGAGTTGGACTCTAAAGAAAGCTGAGTGCCAAAAAATCGATGCTTTTGAACTATGGTGTTGGAGAAGACCCTCGAGGGTCCCTTGAACTGCATGGAGATCCAACCAGTCAATCCTAAAGGAAATCAGTCCTGAATATTCATTGGAAGGACTGATGCTAAAGCTGAAACTCCAAATCTTTGGCCACCTGGTGTGAAGAACTGACTTATCAGAAAAGACACTGATGCTGGGAAAGATTGAAGGTGGGAGGAAAAAGGGATGACACAGAATGAGATGGCTGGATGGCATCTGTGACTCGATGGACATGAGTTTGAGCAAGGTTCGGGAGTTGGTGATGGACAGGGAAGCCTGGCATGCTGCAGTCCATGGGGCCACCAAGAGTCGGACACGACTGAGTGACTGAACTGAACTGAACTTGCCATGCCTTCCTCCAGGGGATCTTCTGGACCAGGGAATTGAACCTGCAGCTCCTGCGGCTCCTGCATTGCCTGCAGATTTTTTACCATTGAGCCACTGGGGAAGCCCTGGGCTCACCAATTTCCCTCTTGTATCCTCCAGGAGACTTCTTTTTGCTAGTGGCAGTAAATGCTGCTATTAAGATTGGCCCCTGACGAACATTCTGTAGATGTCATCATAAGCCCCTCCGTGCTGCACTAGAGAACAGTCCATTGTTGAGACCGCCTCTGTCTTCACCCATTCAAACCTGAGCTGAGTTAAAAAATCCAAAGTGTGCACTGGGGACTTCCCTGGTGGTCTAGTGATTAAGACTCTGAGCTGCCGATGCAGCGAGTATGCGTTTGATCACTGGTCAGAGAACTAAGATCCCACATACCGCAGAGCATGGACAGAGGTTAAAAAAAAAGTGCACCATTTTAGGGAGAGACTAGGCCTTCCTTCTTGAGAGCTTGCTGGTCCCCAGTGGGTTTCTGGGCTGCACCCACTACTCTCACTCCCTTCCCAGCCCGAGGAGGAAAGGGCAGAGGACCCTGAAGGTTTAACACAGCTGTGACTCTTCCATGGTCAAAGGGACCCTTAGAATGTGGTGTTTGACTTGAATTAGTTCCTGGGCCATCCAGGGCTCTGGGGGTTTTTCCTTTCCTTCATCTTCTTCTTAGATAAGTCCCTAAGTGGCTGACCTTCACCTGCCAGCATCCCTCCCACCAAAGGGACCCCAGGGGGACATCCTGGTTGCTGAGTTGGCCCCTTGGGGGGGCCCATCCCTCTACCTGGGATCTCCTCATTTCCGGCGGTCAGAGCATATCTGCTTTGCTTTCTTCCACTGGACTGCTCAAAAGTGTGTGTATGTGTATTGTGTGTGTTCTCTGTTGCTTTGTGTGTGTTGTGTACATTTTGTGTTGTGTGTTGTGTACGCTTTGTGTGCTGTGTTTCTCTGTTTTGCGGGTTATGTGTGTTGTGTGTGTTGCGTACGGTGGGGTGGATGTGTTGTGTTATGTATGTGTGATGGGGCGTATGTGTGTTGTGTGCTGTGTAGGTTGTGTGTATTGTTTGTTGCATATGTTTTGTGTGTTGCTCCTGTTTTGTGTTGTGCGTGTGTTGTGTGCATTGGGTGTGTATGTGTGTTGTGTGCACAAGCAAAGGAGTCAGAGCTATGCACTGTGCCCATTGCCCTGACTGGCCATCTCTAAGTTAATGCTGTGTGGTTTCCCCTTTCTTACTTTGACTGTAGGTGGTATTTTATTTTCTGCTGTTGCTCTTCTGTGGAAATTGACTTTGTGAGGTTCGGGGGAAGAAGGTTTTGTCAGCATACATCTTTCTACTTTGGAAGAGAGCTGATCCATCATTCGGGGGCAGAGGAGGGTTTTGATCCAGGAGAATCCTTTGTGGGGGTGACGTCAGGAGTGGGGTGACAAGCGTGTCTCCAAGGTTTCATTTCTCTCTGCATTTCCCAATGACTCCGTCCTCATGGCGGGCCTCTGTTCACTTGGCTCCTACAGCTTCCTCCACTCATGTGAGGGAAGGCATATTTCTCACACATTAAAAGGAAGACTTAATAATTATTTTCTTATTCCTCTACTTTAAAAATGCAATTCACCTCAGAGAGTTACAACTCTGTTCCTCAGTTGACAGGCTAAGAAGAGCCACTCTCTTTATAATCAAATAAACACCTTGGTCACATGGATTTTGGAACCAGATGGATGGAAGCTGAACCTGCCTCATCTACCAGTGGATGGCTTGGTCAGTTTCATGTCTCTCTGATTCCCCAGTTCCTTTCCTCCTTCCTTCCTCCTCCACCCCTTCCTTCCTTCTTTCTCTCCTTTTAAAAAGGGGGTGATAATAACATGACCTCACACTGCAGGGACAACACACTGTTATGTGCAGGAACTGGCTCCCACCCAGATGGATCCAGGGGATTCGTACCTGAGAGATGAGTGGAGGTGGTGAGGGAGGGAATGGGCCCAGAGGGAGGAGTTGGGGGGAGAGCTGAACTGGAGGGGGGGGGGGCTTGGAGGGGACAGCTGGTGGAAGGGAGTAGTGTGGGACAGAGGGAGGACTGAACAGAGCTGATGCCAACAGTGACCTCAGCTAACCCCCAGAGGGAGGGTCCTTCAAAACGTCCCTGACTTTGGGCAGAGGCTCAAGTCTTTCCACTCTATGCTGACCAGCCACTGGATGTCAGCTGCCTGGAGGGATGTGGTTTGAGGACAGGGACCTCCCTGTTGTTCAGTCACTCAGTCTGCTCTGACTCTTTGTGACCCCATGGACTGCAGCACGCCAGGCTTCCCTGTCCTTCACCATCCCCTGGAGCTTGCTCAAACTCATGTCCAATGAGTAGGTGATGCCATCCAACCATCTTGTCCTCTGTTGGGCCCTACTCTACCTGCCTTCATTATTTCCCAGTATCAGGGTCTTTTCCAATGAGTCAGTTCTTTGCATTAGATGGCCAAAGTATTGGAACTTTAGCCTCAGCATCAGTCCCTCCAATGAATATTCGGGACTGATATCCTTTAGGATTGACTGGTTTGATCTCCTTGCAGACCAAGGGACTCTCAAGAGTCTTCTCCAAACACACCACAATTCAAAAGCATCAATTCTTTGGCACTCAGCCTTCTTTATGGTTCAACTCTCACATCCATCCATGACTACTGGAAAAACCATAGCTTTGACTATATGGACCTTTGTTGGCAAAATAATGTCTCTGCTTTTTAGTAAGTTGTCTAGATTTGGTCATTGTTTTTCTTCCCAGAAGCAACTGTCTATTAACTTAATGGCTGCAGTCACCATCTGCAGTGATTTTGGAGCCCAAGAAAATAAAGTCTGTCACTGTTTCCATTGTTTTCCCATCTATTTGCCATGAAGCCATGGGACCAGATGCCATAATCTTCATTTTCTGAATGCTGAGTTTTAAAGACAGCTTGTAAACGCTCCTCTTTCACCTTCATAAAGAGGCTCTTCAGTTTCTCTTCACTTTCTGACATTAGGCTGGTGTCATCTGCATATCTGACATTATTGATATTGCTCCTGGCAATCTTGATTCCAGCTTGTGCTTCATCCAGCCTGCATTTCACATAATGTACTCTTCATGCAAAGAGTTGACTCTTTAGAAAAGACCCCGATGCTGGGAGGGGTTGGGGGCAGGAGGAGAAGGGGACGACAGAGGATGAGATGGCTGGATGGCATCACCGACTCCATGGACGTGGGTTTGGGTAAACTCTGGGAGTTGGTGATGGACAGGGAGGCCTGGAATGCTGCGATTCATGGGGTCACAAAGAGTCAGACACGACTGAGCGACTGAACTGAACTGACTGAACTGACTCTTCATAGAAGCTAAATGTACTGAACTGACTCTTCATAGAAGCCTTAATGTACTCCTCTCCCAATTTTGAACAAGTCCATTGTTCCATGTTTGATTCTAACTGTTGATTCTTGACCTGCATACAGGTTTCTCAGGAGGCAGGTAAGGTGGTCTAGTATTCCCATCTCTTTAAGAACTTTACACAGTTTGTTGTGATCCACACAGTCAAAGGCTTTAGTGCAGTCAATGAAGCATAAGTAAATATTTTTCTGGAATTCTCTTGCTTTTTCTATGATCCAGTGGATGTTGGCAATTTGATCTCTGGTTCCTCTGCCTTTTCTAAATCCATCTTGAACTTCTGGTCTTGGTTCACCTACTATTGAAGCCTAGCTTGGAGAATTTTGAGCATTACTTCGCTAGCATGTGAGGTGAGTGCAATTGTGCAGACCTCCCTACACAGGGGAATAGACCTTACTGTCTTGAAGGGGATCTGGGTGGTATACCACAGCTTGGAAAAGAAGCAGGAAGCTGCATCACTGCATCTCAGATACCCTAGCCTCTCCTGATGGTGGCACCAGAAAAAGCCATGCACGCCCTGAGGATGTGCCCTCCGGTCTCCTGCACTTACTGACCTACCCTGACTCTCACAAGGCATGAGAGTTCCAAGTGGCAACCTCTGGGGACACAAAGCAGGACAGAAAAGGGGTCTTGGATCCAGGTAATCAGTAAAGAACTGCGCATCCAGTGTGAAGTGTCAGCTTTTTCCCCTAGCTCCCTCACCTTGGCTGGGTAAAGACAGGTCACCTAAGACCACTCAAGACATTTCATAAAAAGATCATTCAGTGAATAAAGCCCTAGCATCTGGCTTGACCAAGCACCTCCATCTTGCAAGCCTCTTCAAGGGATGTGTGTGTCTGTGTCCTGGGCACTAGAGATTAGCAGAGCCTCTATAATACAGAGGAGATTTAGTGTGGTTCAGTTTTTGCCAAGGAACAAACCATCTCCCTATTTGGTGCTCAGCACCACACTGTATTTTATTGCTCAGAATTCTGTGGATCAGTGTTTGGACAGGGCTCTGCAGGGCCAGTTCTTCTGCACTTGGCATCAGCTGGGGTCTGATGTCTTCTGTGGTTGTGTTCAACTGAGAGCTCTACCAGCTGGAATGTCCCAAATGGTGTCCCATCTCCAGGGCCTCTCCTGGGGACCTCTGGTCACTCACTTGTCCAGCCTGGACCTCCTGGCATGACAGTGACCTGACACTGCTTGGGAGAGAGTAGATGCCCAAACCTTCTTAAGGACTGGATGCAAAAATCTCAGAAGGTCATTTCTGCTGCAGTCTGTGGTCAGAGCAATAGACTGGTCAGTCCAGTTTCAAGGGGAGAGGAAGTGACTCTAAGCCTGTGAGCCAGAGCAGGGATTCAATGAGATCATATTTGGACAAAAAGTAGCATGTGCCAATATTGATCAGTATTCCCTACACAGCAGTGTTTTCATTGCTGTGACCCACTTTGGTCCTCAGTTGGTGTTCGTGGTAGTTCCCTTGTATCCATTCTGTCCTAGGGAGCTGGCATGTGGGGTGTATACAGCGTGTGCTTGATGGACACAACCACACACCCTCGGCGCTTCTCTTTCTGGGGATGGGATTTATTCAAGGAGTTCCTTTGTGTGGAAGCTCAAAACCTTGACTCCCTGCTGTGGTCTCCTGGGAAGTTTTAAAAATCCACATGCCTGAGCCTACCCAGGCTGCTAGATCAGGATCTCTGGAGGTGGGATACAAGTTATTGTCCTGGTCAAGCCACAAATAGCAGTCATTGATTTCCATGAATGGACATGTGCCTAGAATTTCGATCAATGTGTACTTGTTTTAAACCTAACTGCGGACAAGAATGATACCTACCAGAAATGGGAAAGGGTACAGTATATGGGGTACCAGCCTGGCACAAACATTCCTGTGCTTTCCACCAGCAAAGCTGTTCACACTTACAGCACATGAGATGAACAACTTAGCCTTTTCAGGTTGATTAAATAAACATAGGATTTGAGGCTGGAATTGTGGACAAAAGTCTTGGGTTTAACTCCGGGCTCTATTGGCTGGCTGGAGAGTGAGAGACAGAGCATCTGTCTGGACGTACTCGTGCTTACGTTTGTGACTGTGACACGAGTAGTAACACTTGAACATTCGTAGTATAGCTTATGAATTATGCAGAATACATTTGCATTCTCATTTTGGTCGCAGCACTGAAAATAGAAATAAAAAAGTCTGGAAGTTAGAGCAAGAAGCAAAGGCAGCAAGGAGCAGAGCCAAATGATATTCTTAGAACTTTATATTTCAGGTGGAAAGTTGAAGTCACAAATCCAGACAGATCTCTCTTTCTTTCTCTAATTAATTATACGTTGTGAAGTCAGGGTGTGGGCTGGTGTATTCCTTTTTTTTTGAAAAACCGCATTTGACAGCTCTAGGTATCTAGGATTTCATCAGTGTCTCCAGGTGCGCTGTAATTCATGTGAAATGTACACCTGATTGCATAACTGCATGATATTACCCATGTTTCTCCATCAGGCACACTTACATCATCTCAGGAGGAGGAGGAGAAATCTCACAGCACTCTTTCACTGTGAAGGAAAAGGTGTCACTCTTTTCCTTTTATAAAGGAATAACTTTAAAAATAATTTAAAACTGTAATAGGAAACTGAAAAATATCCACAGTCCTTAAAATGTTCAATAACCTGCCCTGCCTTTCATATTTTGGGCTTGCAGCAGAACAAAGTGATTCTGGTCTGGGTTTTGGAACTGGGTCACTTGGGTTCAGTTTTGCCACCTACGAGGTCATGGGACCTTAGGTAGCTCATGTGGCTGTTTCCTACCTCAGTTTCCTAGCCTGTAAAGAGAAGATAACAATTGTAACCCCCTTGTAGGATTGTTAGGAGGATTCAATGCATGAATGTGTGTGAAGTGCTTAGAACAGTGCCTGGCATGGGGTGAAAATCAATTAACTATGATGATCACCATTATTCTTGACTGCCTATGCTTAAAAAAGTAGACACATGTACACACACATGACAAACACATATACACAATTACATGCGTATGAACAGCCACACATACATGCACAGACACACACACAGACCTGTGGACACACACACACACTTTTTCCCACAAGCGATAGCATCATGCTCTCCATGTGGGGTTGTAGCTTGCTCTGATTTTCACCTCACAATAATCATGAATTTTTTCCCAGGAGGTCTGTCTTCCTCCAGGGCCGCCACTCCTCTCCTGGTGGGCATGTGGTTGTTCTGAGGTTTCTCTGTCACACATGCAAGGCTTGGCCTGGGTTGGGGATACACAATTTTAATTACTCACCAAGATTTGTGCTGGTTTGCATTGCTACTGATGGTGGGGGTTTCTGTCTCCACTTCACCATGGGAGTGGACATATCCCTGGGCTCTGGCAACCCAATCATTGAGAAATGCACTGTCCTTATTTTAATTTGCATTTCTATAATTATTATTTGTGTGATGGCCTCTCATTTGTCTTGTGCAAAGTGCAAATACCATTCTGAACAGTGTCAATATATTTTTTGGCCTTCACTGTTTTATAGCTGATCCTTTTTTCTACGAACAACAACAACAAAAACCCATGTACAGACAATCCACAATTTACTCAAGCCTGTAATTTGCCAAATTAGCACATTTAGGTGAAAAAGATTTCTAAATTTGGGACCTTGATGTTGTTTCCAATTGTAATATTTTTGAAGTGCTCATCCTTACAAACCAAATCCATCATGCGCTGTCCTTCCTCCAAAAAGTGATCACTAAATACCTATCTGTGTGTGGGTCATAATGTTTTTAGGCTTTTAGGTTACACCAGTAAACAAATTTTTTTAAGAACCCTGCTGTGTGGAATTTATAATCCATCCCAGATAAAGTGGGAACTGAGATGTGGGCCCCAAGATAGGAGGTGGCTGCTCTGGGTGGAGTCTTGGATTGGGGTCCCCAACTTGCTTCATGCCCCACATCCCCACCCCCAGGCTGTGATGGAGAACATGTATGCAGGAGGACAGATGGTCTTTCCCTCCTGATGCCCTGGAGGCTACAAGGCATGATGGGCCGATGGCACTTCCAAGGCACTGAGCTCTTTTCTATCCAGGTTAGAAAATGAAGCCCAGTCCCTGGGTGCTGGCCCACCTTTCCTGCCTTTCTCCGAGGAACGCTTCAAGGAGGAAGTATGGCTAATCACACTCAGGCTGCTTTGAATATGTACACACACAGCCAGCTCCTCTGGACTCACTGGGTCTGGCGAGGGCAAGCCAGGCTTCAGGGTTGCCCAGAGGCCTGCGGGGACCAGCCCTGAGCTTGCACCCGGCTCCCTGGCCGGCCTCTCACACTAGTCAATGAGGGCTGGTCCTGCACCCTCAGCTCCAAGTTGAAGTACCCGAGAAGAACTTCAGGGGCTTTTCTTCAGCCAGTCCTTATCTCTGACCAAGCAAGTGGCAGTTGTCAGTCAGCCAGGCCAGCCAGTCAGTCACGAGTGGGATCATGTTATAGATGGCAGTTGTTGCTGACCTGTGTGGCTGGGGTTCAATTCCCCACATCCTCAGGGAACAATTCACAGACGTCTGCAAAGCCCAGCACTGCAGTGCTCACTGTGGCCTTCGGGGAGCTGTGGGACCACGAACATGGGGGTTGTGGGAGGCCCCATCCTTCTCTCACAGAGCCTGTGCTGGAACACCTTCCAAGGTAGTGATTGCGCAGTGTGTTAGTTTCCTGGGCTGCTGTAACTAACTGTCACCAATGTATGGCTTAAAACAGCACAGTTCTATCCCCTTTCTGTTCTAGAGGCCAGAAGAGTTTCACCAGGCTGAAGCCATGGTGTCTGGGGAAGAATGCATTTCCTTGGTTGTTTCAGCTTCTAGAAGCCACCTATGTTCCTTGGCTCTTGGCCCATTCCTCCATCTTCAGGATGCATCACTCCAGGCTTTTCTCCCACCATCACACCCTCTTCCTTTCTGCTGTCAGTCTCCCCCTGGGTAAGGACCTCTGGGATTACATTGGGCCCACCCCAAAATCCTTAATCACACCAAAGTCCCTTTTGCCATATGAGGTGAACTTCACAGGTTCCAGGATTAGGAATGGACAGTTCTGGGGGCTTGTTCAGCTGACCACAGGCAGGAACCCCTTGGATGGACACATACTGATTCTCTGGGCAAGGATGGTAGGAGGGGGCGTCCAGACAAAGAGGGCAGCGCACACCACCATGGCCCACTCCTGGTGAGTCAAGGAGCGAGTCAGGCAGAGCCACTGCAGCCCAGGTCAGATCTACGCTGGTTAGTTTCACAGTGTCAGCCACCCTAAAGAGAGTGTGGGTCCTTATGGGGAACTATATACCAGCCGGGGAGGCTGGAGTGAGGGATGCAACGCCGGCAACCGTGCAGAACGGTGTGCCATGTCTACCTCGACCTTTCCCCCAAATCATGCAGAGTTGTGGAGATTAGGTAGATGCTGTGAGGAGTCCAGGGCCAGAGAAGTTGGAGGAGAAATGCCTAATGGGGGACAGTGAACTTGGGGGCGCTGGGATGATTGGAAAGAGTGGCCAAATGGACCGATGCTGGGAGGATAAAACTCACCAACCTGACCCTGGACCCGTAGAAAACTGCCCGTGTGGGTCTTCACAAGCTGTGAAGGCCCAGCCCGGGCTGCCCGCCTGCTAGTTTGGAACTTACTCTCCCCTCATTTTGTGACCATCTGTAGTGATTGATTTCCCTCAGCTCCTTGAGGGCCACATCTAAACAAATCCATGTCTCTGTCACCTTCAAAGTTCCCACCTAGCCCTGCACACCCACTGCTGAAAGCTTGTTCCGCCCTGTGTGGCGAATGGGCCAGCGGCCGGCTGGGGGTCAGGGTGAGGGACAGAGTCGCCCCTGTGTGGGAGAATTCACAGTTGTCCTCAGATGGCACGGTTGGCGGGGAAGGGTCCGAGACCCCCTGGAGACTTCCAGCGACCCTCGTCCTCCAGTTGGCGGCTCACTTTATGTGCATGCGTGCAGAAGTGCTCAGTCGTGTCCGACTGTCTGCACCCTCCTGGACTGTAGCCTGCTGGGCTCCTCTGTCCATGGGATTCTCCAGGCAAGAATACTGGAGTGGATTGCCATGGCCTCCTCCAGGGGATCTTCCTGACCCAGGGATCAAACTCGCGTCTCTTGGGTTCCCTGCGTTGGCAAGTGGGTTCTTTACCACTAGCGCCACCTGGAAAGCCCACTTTATCTGCATAACATTACACAAATAATGTTGATTTCAGGCAACTCTCATGTGATCCCTGGAGAAGGCAATGGCACCCCACTCCAGTACTCTTGCCTGGAAAATCCCTTGAACAGAGGAGACTGATGGGCTACAGTCCATGGGGTCGCTACGAGTAGGACACAACTGAATGACTTCACTTTCACTTTTCACTTTCATGCATTGGAGAAGGAAATGGCAACCCACTCCAGTGTTCTTGCCTGGAGAATCCCAGGGACGGGGGAGCCTGGCGGGCTGCCGTCTATGGGGTCGCACAGAGTCGGACACGACTGAAGCGACTTAGCAGCAGCAGCAGCATGTGATCCCTGACTGCTCTTAGATAATTGTGAGCCTTGGGCTGTTGCCCAGTACCTCACTGGTTGTCATAAACAAGGTCCCCTATAGGCTGACCTGACATCTGGCCCTGTGCCAAGGAGAGTGGCAGGAACTTGCCTGCATCTCCTGAAATGGGCCTGCGGTGTGGCCACGCACCACCCTGAGAACCCTGGCAAGTCTGAGAGGCCCATCCAGGTGAAGAAGCAGTAACAAGTCAATCCCAAGTGGCAGGTGGGGCATGTAGCAGGTGTGGGCCCCCAGAGACACATGCCAATGTCAGGTGGCTGCCTCCATCCTCTACCCACTTCACACCCTGAATAGCTCAGCTCTCCCTTCTTCTGGGGGATGTTTAGCCCCAGGCTGATGGGAATGCGGGGCAGAGCCATGTAGCCAGGGCCTTGCTGAGAAGCATGTGTGTGGTGTTCAGAGTCTCCGGCCAGGCCCCAGCCGCTGCCCATACCTCTGCTGGTTGCTGCTTTGCCTCTCTGAGCTTCAGACCCCTCCCCAGGACCCGTTCATGTTCAGCTGGACCCTCTCATGGCCTGAGCGCTGTTCCCCACACCCCCAAATCCATCCACCTCAGAAATCTTCCCTGCCAAACCACAGACACAATACTCAGCTTGTTCCCTGGCAAACACACTTTCTGCAGGCAAACTTGATGAGCCACAAGCTGGGTGTATCATGAAATCAAATATCACCCTGGAATTTTTTGATTGTCCTTAAAATGTGAGGGTAAGTGGGGTCAGCCTCCTTCAGAGCAGTGTAAGCAGGTTGCAGAATGTTAACTTTGTAAAATAAAACCTCTGGTACATGGAAAATTAAATGAATCTGTCATACAGTGTGAAGTGAGAAAGTGAAAAACAGATGTTGAATATTAATGCATATATTCAGAATCTTGGGCTTCCCAGGTGGCCCAGTGGTAAAGGATCCACCTGCCATTGCAGGAGATGCAGGAGTTCGACCTCTGGGTCGGGAAGATCCCCTGGAGTAGGAAATAGCAATCCACTTCAGTATTCTTGCTTGGAAAATTCCATGGATAGAGGAGCCTGGTGGGCTATAGTCCATGGGGTTGCACAGAATCAGACACGGCTGAGCATGCACTCATAGAATGGAATCTAGAAAAATGATGCAGATGAACCTATTTGCAAGACAGGAATGGAGATGCAGACAGAGAACGAACATGTGGACACAGTGGGAGAAGGAGGAGGGTTGGACGAACTGGGATGGTAGCCCTGACATATATACACCACCTTACGTAAAATGAATAGCTAGCTGAAAGCTGCTATGCAGCACAGGAAGCTCAGCTCCGCGTTCTGTGGTGACCTAGAGGGGTGGGATGGAGGGTGGGAGGGAGGCTCAAGAGGGAGGGGATATATATATACATGTAGCTGATTCACTTTGTTGTGCAGTAGAAACTATAACAAGATTGTAAAGCAATTATACTCCAATAAAATTTTTTCAAAGAAAAGAAAATAAAGGGATCACCAGTGATGATGGGATCCCAGGATATGGGACTCCTACATATTCACTATGGAGGTTGCAGAAGAAGAAAGGGCCACATCATTTCCAGTTTGCACCTGGAAGTAATCACACTGAGGTGAAGCTTGGGGCTGACTCAGAAAAACGGAGGAGCTTCAAGCACTCTTGTAAGATGTGAGGTGACCCAAGCCTCTGTGCTGTCAGCATCCGGCTGAGGACTCTGCTGTCTGCCCTGCAAACACTCAGGAGTGGTTATGGGGCGGGACTTCTGCTCTGAAGCAAGAAATTTCTCAATTCGGGAGTTGCGGTAATGTCCCTGCTCCTTGTTAGGGGCCAGAATCCTTCTCCCACTTTGTCATCACTCCAGGAATGATCTCACATGCAGATCAGGCTGCCAGGCACGTCTCAGACCTGGCATTTCTAGGCACAAAGACCGAGACACCATCCCCACTTTTCTCTCCAGAAGCAAAGGGGAAGGTGAAGGATATGACTGGATCAGCAGAGATAATCTTGCATTCATTCATGTCTATTTACTTATCCATTCATTTATTTATTTAGGCTGTGCAGCACAGCTTGCGGGATCTTAGTTTCCTGACCAGGGATTGAACCTGAGTCTTTGGCAGTGAATGCAAGGGCGTCTAACCACTGGATCACCAGGGAATTCCTCATTCATGTCTATTTTAAACATCAACTGGGGAGTTTGACACCCTGAGTGTCATCACAAACTACCCTCATCAGTAGCTAATGCTTGTGCTCAACTGTGTCCAACTCTTTGCAACCCCATGGACTGTGGCGCCTCTGAAACGGGGTTTCCCAAGGCAAGAATACTGGAGTTGGTTGGCATTTCCTTCTCCAGGAGATCTTCTTCACCTGGTGATCAAACTAGCATCTCTTGCATCCTCTACATTGGCAAGTGGATTCTTTACCACTGTGCCATTGGGGAAGCCACTTATCAGCAGCTGCTGCTGCTGCTGCTAAGTCGCTTCAGTCGTGTCCGACTCTGTGCGACCCCATAGACGGCAGCCCACCAGGCTCCCCCGTCCCTGGGATTCTCTAGGCAAGAACACTGGAGTGCGCTGCCATTTCCTTCTCCAATGCATGAAAGTGAAAAGTGAAAGTGAAGTCGCTCAGTCGTGTCCGACTCTTCGCGACCCCATGGACTGCAGCCCACCAGGCTCCTCTGTCCATGGGATTTTCCAGGCAAGTGTGTCAGTAGCTAATTACCTACAATTCCCACCAGAACTAACAGCTGTAAAATCACACATCCTAGAGACTCTTCTAGCACAGTGCATCACACACAATCTTTGGTGAAGGACTGCATCTTTTTAGTTGTTCTCAATCTCTTTTGGACTAGCATTTTTGTAAGAGGCAATAAGCATGAATTACTGAAAAATGGGCACACATTGGATGTGGTCAGAGTTCAGATGATTGTAAAAGTTCTAAGCTCTCACTTGTCTGCTTTCAGTGTCCCTGTCATGGAGCAGGACGAGCAGCTTGCAAATGGGCCAAGGCTGCAGACCACACTGGAATCATGCTGGCAGCCCAACGCCCCAGGTTCTCTGCGTTCCTATTTCAATCATGAACAAGCTTTATATTGTCTTTATAAACCTCCAGTACTGTCAAGCTGCCAGCCACAAAGTCTTTTGTCAGACCGTAGACCCCAAATTTTCAACTGAGAAATGTGGTCACTATTGGTTTTCTATTGCTGTGTATATTTCCCTCTCTGGGAACTCCTAAAGAAATTATTCTATGGAGGGATGCTTGGCCATGTTGAATGACACCTGGGCATGTTCATTTGGTCAGAGTCACTGTTGGAACTCAGTTTTATCCCCTAGGTAGCATGCTGGTTCTTAATAACTAGCTAAAGAAGCTCTCACTTCTCATTATCACAGATCTTCTGAGCAGGAAGGTCACTTAGCTACACAGTGAAAAACCACAAGAACATCTGTCAAAATAGAAACTGCAATGCTTTCTTCAAAGAATTCACATTTACACATTTATAAATTCTGCTGCACACGCCAGTTATAGGGAGCACAGGCCAATTTTCCTCCTGGATTTTTCTATATCGTTCCCTTTAAAACACATAGTTTTTCCAGGGTTCTAGTACTATATTTGGGTTTCTGCTAAACCAGTAATTTGGTTTTCTGGGTTTCTTTGCCAGAAGTTTCTTTTTTTCTTTTGAAGCAATCATTTATTACCAAACACTGCAAGATCTTAAAAGACATCATGAAATGAAGTTTAATATTACAATGGGAGTTGAAGTTGGTTTTTAGTGGCTTGAATTAGTCATTTCTGTTATGGTGGAGCTGACTTCAATTCTGAGATTCTCATGAAAGTGTTAGTTTGTTAACTTAGATGCTTTAAAAAATGTCCTTTTTCAGAGGGGTCATATTTTGTTAACGTTATGATGCTGATGTCATGTTTGTCTCAGAAAATATGTCGGGAAGTGTTCCCTCCGCCTCCTATTTCCTGAAAGAGTTTGTGCACTGTTGATGTTACTTCTTTGAATATTTGACAGGTTTCACTTATGAAACCTGGTGGGTTTTGTTTGGAGTCTGGATCTGGAGTTTCCTTGAGGAGGAGGTTTGTGATGACAAACTCAACTTCTTTTGTAAATACAAGGCTATTCCCATTTTCTCCTTCATCTTGTGTAAATTTTGGTAAGCTGTAGTTTTCAAGGAATTTGCCCATTTTATTCAGTTGCCAAAATGATTGGCATAGAGTTTTTTTACAAAATTGGCTTAGAGACACCTTGCTGGTAAATGGTTAAGAATCTGTCTTCCAAAGCAGGAGATGTGGATTGTTTCCCTGGTCAGGAAACAAAGATCCCACATGCCGCAGAGAAACTAAGACTGTATCACAACTAGAGAAGGCCACACGCTGCAATGAAAGATCCCATGTACTGCAACTAAGACCCGATGTAGCCAAATAAATAAATGTTAAAAAAAAAATTGGAGCTTTAAAAAAATTGGCTTCTTATCCTTCTAATATCTAGAATATCTAAAATGATCACCAATCTTTCATTCTTGATATTGATGAGATGTTCTGTTATGAATTTTTAATTGAGTTTATTTTGTTGTTTTTAAGACTAGGATTTAGCTTTGCAATTTCTTGGCATTGTCTATTTTCTATTTTGTTGATTTCTGTTCTCTGTTACTTCTTTCCTTCCACTTACTTTGGGTTTACTTTGCTCTTCTTTTTTTATTCCCTTGGGGTGGACATTTCCTCTTTCCTAACATATGTATTTAAAGCTGAAACTTCTCTTTAGCCACTGCTTGAGCTGTATGCTGTACATTTTTGTATTTTCACTATCATTCAGTTTGAAATATTTTCTGAATTATCTCTGATTTCTTTTTTTGAAACATGAATGATTTAAAAGTGGGTAGTTTAATTTCTAAATATTAGAAGTTTCCTTATTTATCTTATTGTTTTTGATTTCTAATTTAATTACTTTATAGTCAGAGAATTTGCTTCATATATTTTCAGATCTTTTAATTTTTTTGAAATTTGCATTATGTGCAATTTTCTATGTGTACTTGAAAAGACTATCTAATGATGTATAAGTAGAAATTAGGTTAAAATAAATAATGATGTTCAACTCCTCTCTGTATCTACTCTTGTTTTTTCTAATTGATCAATAAATCACTAAGAGGACTTCCCTGTTGGTGCAGGGGGCAAGGATCTGCCTGCCAATGCAGGAGACGTGACTGCAATCCCTGATCTGGGAAGATCCCACATGCCGCAGAGCAAGTAAGCCCATAGCCTGCAACTACTGAGTCCATATGCTGCAACTACTGAAGCCTGTGTGCTTAGAGCCTGTGCTCCATAAGAGAAGCCATTGCAATGAGAAGCCTGCACACGCCAAGGAAGAATAACCCCCACTCACTGCAACCAGAGGAAGTCCATGCAAAGCAATGAAGACCCAGCACAGCCATAAATACATAAAATAAATTGCTGAGAAATGAATGGTAAATCTCTTACTATGATTGCTTCTTTCTCCAGAAAACTAAGCAGAGAAAGGGACTTTTCATCTGATAAAGGGCATCTGTGAGAAACCTAGGGTTAACACAACACTGTCTGTACTGTTGAAATACTGAATACTTTCTCTCTAAGATCAGGAGCATGATAAGGAAGTATGTTTTCTCTCATAATTTGTGGTCAACATTGCACTGAGACTCTAGCTATGGCAGTAAAACAAGAAGAAGATGTGAAAGGCATAAAATGGTGGGGAAGAAATAAAACTGTATTTGAATGTGGCGTGATTGTTTATGTAGAAATATCAGGAAATCTACAAAACCACTTGTATTAGTTGCAGGATACATGTTAATGTAAAAATTAATTGCCTATGTATATATTAACAGCAAGCAACTGGAAATTATGTTTATTTAAAAGTTTCATTTGTAATATCAAATAGAATACTTAAGATGCATTTAACAAAATATATACAGATCCTGTTCATAGAAAGCAGCAGACCATTGCTGAGAGGAACTTCTAAAATGTCTGAATTCATGGAGAGATGTACCATGTTCATGGATTGGAATTCTCAGTAATGCTGAGACATCAATTCTGCTCAAGTTGATCTACAACTTCAATGTGATTCCAGTCAAAATCGCTGCAGGGTTTTGTGTAGATATAACAAAGTTAATTCTAAAATTTCCTTGAAAATACAGAGGACCTAGAATGGTCAAAGCAATTTTTTTCAAAGTTGGAAGAAAGGTAGTATATGAGTTATGAATTCCTACAAAGCTGCAGTAAGCAAGTGGTATGGAATTAAAGCCAGAATGAACATACCCACCAATTGAATGTAACAGAGACCCAAGCAAAGATGGTCAGTTAATTTTTAACAATGATGCCCACTCAATTCAATAAAAGCAAATATTTTTCATAGAACACAAAAAGCACGTACCATTAACAATGATATGCCAGATTTATCAAAATTTAAAACTTTTGTTCTTTGAAATATACCATTAAGAAAATGCAGATACCAGTCCAGAAAAGGAGAAAATATTAGCAAGACCTATATCTAATACATGACTTGTAAACATATTTTACCAACAGAATATAAATTTCAATAGTAAAAGAGCAAACAGTACAATTATAAATGGGAAAATGATTTGAACACTTTTTCAAAAATGACATATAAATGACTGATAAACACACAGAAAGATGTTCAACATTAAGAGTTTGAGAAATGCAAACAAAACTACAAGGCGATACCACTACACACCCACTAGGATGGCTAAAATTAAGAGTCTTGGTAGGAATGCAAAATGGTGCCAACACTGCTGACAGTTTCTTAATATATCTGTCATATGGCCCAATTTTTCCACTTCTAGATATTTATCCAACATAAATGAAGACTTATGTCCACACAAAGAACTCTATGTTCGTAGTAGCTTCATTCACAATAGCTTGTCCACAGCTGCTTGAATCACCACTTTGTAGTACAGGGTTTCTTGGAGATACTGCAGGCTTGGTTCCAAACTGATAAAACAATTATAATTATAGAGTGAGTCATATGAATTTTTTGGTTTCCCAGGGCATATAAAAGTTCAGTTCAGTTCAGTCGTTCAGTCGTGTCTGACTCTTTGTGACCCCATGAACCACAGCATGCCAGGCCTCCCTGTCCATCACCAACTGCCGGATTCTACCCAAACCCATGTCCATTGAATTGGTGATGCCATCCAGCCATCTCATCCTCTGTCGTCCCCTTCTCCTCCTGCTCTCAATTTTTCCTAGCATCAGGGTCTTTTCAAATGAGTCAGCTCTTTGCATCAGGTGGCCAAAGTTTGGAGTTTCAGCTTCAGCATCAGTCCTTCCAATGAACACCCAGGACTGATCTCCTTTAGGATGGACTGGTTGGATCTCCTTGCAGTCCAAAGGACTCTCAAGAGTCTTCTCCAACACCACAGTTCAAAAGCATCAATTCTTTGGTGCTCAGCTTTCTTTATAGTCCAACTCTCACATCCATACATGACTACTGGAAAAACCATAGCCTTGACTAGACGGACCTTTGTTGACAAAGTAATGTCTCTGCTTTTTAATATGCTGTCTAGGTTGGTCATAACTTTCCTTCTAAGAAGTAAGTGTCTTTTAATTTCATGGCTGCAATCACCATCTGCAGTGATTTTGGAGCCCCAAAAAATAAAGTCAGCCACTGTCTCCCCATCTATTTGCCATTAAGTGATAGGACTGGATGCCATGATCTTAGTTTTCTGAATGTTGAGCTTTAAGCCAACTTTTTCACTCTCCTCTTTCACTTTCATCAAGAGACTCTTTAGTTCTTCTTCACTTTCTGCCATAAGTTCTGTGTCATCTGCATATCTGAGGTTATTGATATTTCTCCCAGCAATCTTGATTCCAGCTTGTGCTTGCTCCAGCCCAGCATTTCTCATGATGTACTCTGCATATAAGTGACAATATACAGCCTTGACGTACTCCTTTTCCTATTTAGAACCAGTCTGTTGTTCCATGTCCAGTTCCAACTGTTGCTTTCTGATCTGCATACAGGTTTCTCAAGAGGCAGGTCAGGTGGTCTGGTATTCCCATCTTCTTCAGAATTTTCCACAGTTTATTGTGATCCACACAGTCAGAGGTTTGGCATAGTCAATAAAGAAGAAATAGATGTTTTTCTGAAACTCTCTTGCTTTTTCAATGATCCAGCAATGTTGACAATTTGATCTCTGGTTCCTCTGACTTTTCTAAGTCCAGCTTGAACATCTGAAAGTTCACGGTTCACATATTGCTATAAAAGTTATGCTTATACTATACTGAAGCCTATTAAGCATACAGTAGTGTCATTTCTACAAAGCACAATATGCATACCTGAATTTAAAAATACAAAACAAAACATTTATAACAGTAACATCAAAGATCACGAATCACAGTTACCATAACAAATATAGTAATAATGAAAAAATTTGAAATATTACAGGAATTACCAACATTTTTGATCAGTGGTGTCCAACTCTTTGGGACCGCATGGCCTGTAGCCCTCCACGATCCCCTGTCCATGGAATTTTCCAGGCAAGAATACTGGAGTGGGTTTCCACTCAGGGGATCTTCCCGACCCAGTTCTTGAACTTGCGTCGCTTGTGTCTCCTGAGTTGGTGGGCAGATTCTTTACCACTGAACCACCTGGGAAGCCCCAACACAGAGACACATGAAGAGAGCAAACGTTATTGAAAAAACAGTGTCAGTCAACTTGCTGGAAGCAGGGTTGCCACCAACCTTCAATTTGTAAGAAGCACAATATCTGAGAGGTGCCATGAGTTGAAGAATAGTAAAACAAACAAGGTACATGCATTTAGTGGGAAACTATTCAGCAATTGAATATAATGAACTCTTGACATAACATGAATGAATCTCAAACTCATTATGCAGGGTGAGTAAAGCCAGATAGTATATACTTTATGATTCCTTTGATATACAGATTTTAAAATGCAAACTAATCTATAGTGACAAAACTCAGATCAGTGGTGGCTTGAAGCTGAGGGTGAACAGAGGGGCTTCAGAGAAGCTATAGGGCTCTCCTGGAGATGGTGAGAATGTCCTATATCCTGACTGTGGCCTTGATTCTGAGAGGATGCATCTCAAAAGTCCTTAGACTGTAAACTTTAAAAGGGTGTATTTTATTGGATATAAATCATACCCTCAATCAGGTTTGGAAAAAGGTACTCCACCTCAAGTGGGGGATGACCAAGGACTTGAACAGAGAACAAGAACCCTGGAAAAGCTGGGTGGTAGCAGCATGGTTACATACACAAATGTGCACATGCACCCATGGATTCACTGGAGTGTAACCTGAGATCAATGCATCTCACTCACTGTAATATGTAAATTTCATACCTCAATTAAAAAAAGGAAAAGTCCTTGTTAATTATCAGAAATGAACTACACTGAGTAGTGTTTTAGGCCAAGGTTAATTCCTATAAGTTTTCAACAGAGGCTTTTTTCTTTCCTGTAAAGAAAACTTATATTCTTTTGAATTAGTTTTCATCCATTGGATTTGCTTAGAATGGCACAACCCAATTAAAGAGTATGAAATCTGGAAGGACTGATGCTGAAGCTGAAGCTCTAATACTTTGGCCACCTGATGTGAAAGAGTCAAGACTCATTGAAAAAGACCCTGATGCTGGGAAAGATTGAAGGAATGAGGCACGACAGAGGATGAGATAGTTGGATGGCATCACCAATACAACGGACATGAGTTTGAGCAAACTCCGGGAGATAGAGAAGGACAGGCAAGCCTGGGGTGCTGCAGTCTATGGGGTCACAAAGAGTGAGATACAACTGAGCAACTGAATAACAACAGCAATGAAATCTGCATCTCTTTAGGGTTCAGTTGGTATCTCAGGATAGTTGCTAGTGTATTCTAAAATGAAATGTTAGGCGCTCAGTTGTGTCTAACTCTGCGACCCCATGGACTGTAGCCTGCCAGCCTCCTCTGTCCATGGGATTTCCCAGGCAAGAATACTGGATCAGGTTGCTATTCCCTTCTCCAGGGGATCTTCCTGATCTAGAGATCAAACCTGGGTCTCCTGCATTGCAGGCATATTCTTCACCATCTGAGCCACCAGGGAAGTAAGTATATTCTAGGGTTCCTGCAAATTGACCTTGGACTTTTAGTTTGCATTGCTGAAGTAAGAGATCCTACCTTTCGTTGACTCCTTGTTTTTGAGTGGGAAATTGATCTCTGGGTCTGTTCTGATCATGTGATGAAAGATTGCCCACTTCCCTTTGCTTTTGCATTGCTGTTGGACAGTTTTTACTGGAGGCACCATTTCCCATTTGTGCTACAGAATTCTAGGATGGTCCCAGCACCTGAGTCACCTGGTGGCATTCCTGGGGTTATGTTTCTTTACATAGCAAAAAGGAACTTGCAGATATAGTAAAGGGTGCTCATCAATTGGCCTGAAAATAGATGATCAAGGTGTGACTCAACTAATCTGAGAGCCTGGAAGAGCAGAAAATTTTCTTTGACTGGTCACCTGGAAGTGCGAGGGTGGGTGTGTGGTGGAAGAAGGTGAGTTAAAGAATCTGACAGGAAGGAGGTTCCCTGTTGAAGGCTTTGAGATGACACAGCAGGGGGCAAAGACCTGTGCATGGCTTCTAGAGAAAGCAGGATGTTCTGTCCTACAGCTGTAAGGAATGAACAAGCCTGGCAGTGATTCCTCTCAGAGCCTCCAGGCAAGATCCTTGACCATGCCCTTGCCCTTGAGAGGTGCTAAGCTGAGATGCTCAACAGCCTGCCTGGACTTCTGACCCACAGAGCTGAGAGGTCATAAATGGGTGTATTCTGAAGCTGCTAAGCTCATGGTTAGTTGTGCAATAATAGAACCCAAATACACATCAGTGATAACCCAATCACAGTAATAAAGCATTTGATAAGCGTGTTCCCAGTTTTATTGATATTTTATGGAATAATGAATGTGATTCTACTTTTTTTTTTGGTTGTGGACAAGGTCTACATTTTCTGAGCTGTTGCTAGCATGCAAGTTAATTATGACCTATCTTCTTGGGAGAAAGTGTTAGTTGCTCAGTCCTGACTCACGTTTGGCTCTTTGCAGCTGCATGAACTGTAATCTGCCAGGCTCCTCTATCCGTTGGATTCTTCAGGCGAAGATACTGTAGTGGGTGGACATTCCCTTCTCTAGGGGATCTTCCAAACACACGGACTAAACCTGGTCTCCTGCGTTGCAGGCAAATTCTTTACCTATGAACCACCAGGGAACCCATCTTTTTGGGAGAATGCCCCTAAATTCTTGCTGCTCAAAACGTGACTCCTAGAAACCAGCAGCAGGATGGACATCACCTAGGAACTTGTTAGGAACTCAGAATCCCAGGCTGCATCTCGGGCCTCCGACTGCAGAAATCTGCACTTCAGTTCGACCCTTGGGTGAGTTGGCGCTTATTGAAGTTTCAGAAGCAGTTGTCCTGAAGTTGCACAGATTCTAAACCCCAAATTAGCACCTTTGTTGGCCAAGTCCGGGAACTAGACTTCCCCCAGCCCCTCACCCATGGCGGTGCTTCTATAGTCACAGGGTCTGAATTCTTGGATTCTTGAATAACAGACCTTTTGAAACCAGGTACCTCAGATTGGAACTTGAACCCACAGGCTGGGACTCTGAGGGTTGTGTCAGAGTATCTCTGGAATAAGCTCATCTCTGCTAAATCTTCACCGTCTTTCCTCTCTCCTTCCATAGACTACACATTCCTAGGAAAATGGAGCCCCTCTCTCCTCTGACAGTTCATTAGCACTGTTATGTCTTCCCAAGAAGACTCTTCTATCTCACCACCTGATATACTGCTTCTTCCGGGAAGCCTTCCTGGAATTTCCCCTTCTAGCCTTCCAGTGAGATGTCCCTGATAGTTGCTTTGTAGTACTTTGGTCATCTATTGCAGCACAAAACCAGTCAGAATACAGTTCAGACTGGTTTTGTGAGTAATTGGGTGGCTTAAAACCACCATTTTATTTTGCTCCCTATTCCTCAGGCCAGAACTTTGGGAAGGGCTGGGCTGGGTGCATTCATTTGGAGTCTGTCCACAAGGGCACCCTCACATTGCTGACTGGAGGCTAGAAACTCATGCCAGGCTTTGATTGGAGAACCCACAGCCAGCCTTGCTCCGTGGTTGGGGTTTCCTCACCCATGTACCTGGAATCTAGGAAGGGTGTCTGAGAACAAGTGTTCAGAGAGACATATGCAGAAGCCTCAGAGCTTTTTCTCACCTGGTCTAGAACTCCCACACATAGCGTATATCTCATTTCTATTAGTCCTAACCCTAAACCTACCCTTACCCCTGTTCGTCAGAGTCAGGGACTTGAACCGGAGGAATAAGAGCTTGGAGTCCAGATCCAAGGGGAAGGGACTTGGACTCCACCTCTCAGTGCTGGGAGCAGCAAAGAATGTGAGGCCACATTTCCTCTCACACACGTGACCACATCACAGCCGTCTTTCCACCAAGGATCTGCTCTGGCTGGTGGGCCGTCTTCCGCAGGGCTGCCTCCAAACTCAGTGCCCGGCACCTGCTCACACATGTTTGTTGACTGAAGGAATGAGTCAATACAGTTCAGCAAAAGCAGGGGAAAGGTGGACTGGGAGACACACAGAAGCACCTTACATGTGATGTGTATTTATTGTGTATGTAACAAGGCTTGAAATAAATCATTCACTGGTCAACCTCAAAGTGTGAGGTCAGCCATCTGTAGGAGCTCTTGATTTCAAGAACTTGTGAGCCTCATTTAATGGAACTGTTTGGAGTGACAGCCTGGCAGAAAAAGACTTCATCCAGGGTGCTGGGGTCCAAGTGGGTCAGTGGGGACATGCCACAAGAACTCGAGGAGGAACAGGGTCAGCTTGCTGGTTTACCCAGGGAAAAGCTTCTCCAAGCTCTTCGTGCTCTGGTTCAAGCTCCTGACAGTATCCCTAAGTCACCCAGCCCTCGGTGTGAAGCGTGTCTTTGAAACAAGGGTCTCACTGAGCTTGTTTTAGGAAAATGTGGTAAAATAAGTTTCTGCCATCCTCAGCTTAAACTCCATAGTTTGCAGAATTTTATTTACAGCAAAATGTAGATTTACCCACAAACATCCTGCTTTGCTAAATATACCACTCTGCTCCTAGAACAAGGCTGTGGCTTCAGAGTCTGGGTTGTTCCCTTCCTTCTGACACAGCTGACAGGCTGTGTCTTTTTCTCTCTTTGCTGACCCCTGAGCACGATGGGAGGCAAGTGGGAACTCAGCCTGGACTGGCCTCCAGCTCAAGCCTCTCACAGCGTGAGGGCTGCAGGAGACAGGCTGACGGATCTCTCCCCGGGGGACCTGGCTGTGGGGAGGACTTGCAGGAAGTCTGTGCCCACTGCCAGCCATGGCCCATTGACTGAATCTCTTCCCCTTTTTATAGGCTGAGAGGGCTTCTGGGGTCACCCAAGATATATTTATACCACCAGGTCTCTGACGGAAGGAAGGACTCGGAGGTGATTTAATCAGAAGGGAAAATCCCACCCTGGCAAGACCACAGCTTCCAGAAGCAGAGACAGGAGGCCACAAGCTGCTCTGGATGGTGAGCCTGGACTCCAGGAGGTGGCCAGTGAAGCCCCTGTAATCACCTTATAGAGAAGGACACAGTGCTAGGCAGAAGATTAAGATGGGCAAGTGAGAAGAAAGATGATCACACCATACATTCATTTCTTCTGAAGCAGTAGGAAGGTGGGAAGAGAGGAAGGACTGAATAAACAAGAGTCAGCTCCAGGGTCTGGGTCAACATGGGCAGCCCTGGACTAACCTTTAAGAATCTTGAAGGAAAGGGGATTTGGGGGCGGGGAGGGGAGATGGTGGGATAGACACTGTATGCATGTTTGTGTTAGCCGCTCAGTTGGGTTCGACCCTTTGCAACTCTATGGACTGTAGCCTACCAGGCTCCTCTGTCCATGGAATTCTCCAGGAAAGAATACTGGAGTGGGTTGCCATTCCCTTCTCCAGAGGATCTTCCCAACCCAGGAATTGAACCCAGGTCTCCTGCATTGCAGGCATTTTCTTTACTGTCTGGGCTACCAGGAAAGCCAGGGATAGACACTAGAGCAGATGAAATTTTGGACAGAAATGAGAAGAACATTATTCTGGTTCTTCTCTCCTGTCAGAGAGGAGTGTGGGCGCCTCACAGGTAAGAACCATGCTGGGGGCTGCAGGCTTCTCTGATCTGAGCCACCTCAGCTCAGATATGTCACCTCCCACAGCCTCTGTGGTCACATCTGTAAATGGGATTCTAACACCTCTCTTTCAGGGTTTTCTGAGGGTTAAATGTGTAATGTTATATATAAAGCCTTTAGCATGGTACCAACATAGAGTAACTGCTTGATCAATAAATAGCAGTTGGTAATTTTTACTCTGATTTTTTTTCAACTAACAGCATCAGCAAATAGTTCTGAACTTCCCTCTATTTCCACCTGAGAATAGAAAATCAATAGTATGTGGTGTACAGCCTTGTGGCTAACACACTAGCTCTCTCTCAGATTAGTGTAGATCTCCCAGGGACTCTGGCAAGTGGAGGTGGCACTCCCCTTCAAGAGGGGACAGAGAGATGAGAAACCCGGGCCACTTCTACTGTCAGCTGAAAGTCAGTGAGCACGATGCCAGTGTCCTTTCCAGATGCATAATGTTTCTAAGACATGGAGTTGTCTTGGATTTGCATCCTTCACTGCTAGGATGCCAAATGACTGCTTATTGAGAATTAATAACTGGGAAAGAGAGACACTTCTCTTTGTCTAAGAGTAGAGAATGAGTCGTTGACCATGCAGGGTGATGAGTGACGTTAACTTCTCATTTGCCAAGATGATTTCCTCTGGCAGGTGGGTAAGTGAAGTTCACTGCTGAGAAAAGTCAGCTTCCTGTATTTGAGGAAATCAACCACAAAGAATTCTTTAACATCCAGTAAATGTCTGTGAAACACAAGTTGTCCTAAAAAGAGGTGAGGACCGGTCAGTAACACCTACGATGCGATACAAGTCAGTAACACCTTCTCTAAACCACAGAGCCATCCTCCTTGGGCTCAGGAGAGCCAGGAGGTGAAGGAATATTTGAAATTTTCTGAGGGGGAAGTTTGAGATCAGCCAAGGTGCCAAAATTTACCCCAAGCAAATCAGCAAACACCAGGAATCAAATTGTTCCCCGCCCTCTTCCTTTCTCAGAGAGCTGTTTACTGGCACAGTTAAGGATGGCAAGAAATGCAATTTTTCAACAAGGGTTTTGGGTGTGGGTGTGTCTTCCCAATTCCTGCTGAGGGGGCAGGTACGTAGGGCAGGTCTTGTTCTCAGGCAGCCATCTGAGTTTAAGGAGTCTACCCAAACTGGACCCTGCAGCATCCGATGACCAGCCCTGTGCCTGGTGACTTTCTCCTTGTTGTTCAGTTGCTAAGTCATGTCTGACTCTTTGTGACACCATGGACTGCAGCACGCCAGGCTTCTCTGTCCTTCCTTATTTCCTGGTCTTTGCTCAAACTCATGTCCATTGAGTAGATGATACCATCCAACCATCTCATCTTCTGTTGCCCCTTTCTCCTCCTGCTCTCAATCTTTCCCAGCATCAGGGTCTTTTCTAAAGAGTTGACTCTTTGCATCAGGTGGCCAAAGTATTGGCGCTTCAGCTTCAGCTTCAACATCAGTACCTCCAGAGATTATTCAGGGTTGATTTCCTTTAGGATTGACTGATTTGATCTCCTTGCTATCCAAGGGATTCTCAAGACTTTTCCCAGCACCGCAGCTCAAAAGCATCAATTCTTCTGTGTTCAGCTATCTTTATGGTCCAACTCTCACATCCATGCATGATTACTGGAAAGACCATAGTTTTGACTATCTGGACTTTTGTCAGCAAAATGATCTCTCTGCTTTTTCTCGGTCAGTGGGGGTTGGGTAAAAGCTTCTAGATCACTGAGTGACATTCAGAGGGAGCCATTCATTTGTCACCTTTCCTCCATATTTCTCAGGGACGCTGAGTTCATTTCCTCAGTCAGCCCTCAGGTGTTGCAGCGCCTGCAGCACACACCCCTCGTCAGGCTCCTTGGGCTACAGGGCTCCTTAGCTAGCCCACTGGGCACCTCCTCTGGGTGAGAACTGGCTGCATGTGCCCACCATTGCCTCTTCCCCCGAAACCACAGTGTGACATCCACCCCCGTCTTGGAGTGACGCAGGGCCCACAGATGCCTGGGCCTGAAGCACTGGGGTTCACAGGCTGCAGGGTCACTGGTGTGCTGATGTTGGGAGGTGAGTGGGAGACCCATGCCTGACCCCCTTGCTGGCTACTCCTGCTGTCATCCTCCCCTGGGATCCCACTGGCAACGTGAGGTCCATGATCTGGCTGCAGATAGAGAAGGAAGAGACCCAAAGTGCAGAAAAATAAATGAACAAACTTCAACAATAATGGGAGGGTCAGAGAGGCTCCCTAGCACAGCAGAGGGGGCCTGGAGGTTCAACCCAGTATAGCACCCAGCAGCTTGGGGGGACACCGGGGACCCCAAACCCTGGAACAGGGTGGCTTTCTGCTCTGCCCCTGTCTGGGAGGACAGCCAGACAAGGGCAGCCTGGCCATGAGCACGGATTGCATCTCAGGTGGTCATCCCCCAAGGTGGTGGGATCATCACAAGACTCTGATATTTTCAATAGAGCATTTTGCCAGGAGGAAAGGTTTTGATCCCACTGCTGAGATAAAGATGTTTGATGACAAGAAGCTGAGTTCTCTGGATTGTGACATCGACATCAGAGGGCTGATGGACTGGGGGGGCATGGTGCAGGCTTGGATGTCAGGCCTCACAGAGAGATATTCACAGAGGTGGCTGAGCTGCCAGTTCCTGGGATCTGAGTGTAAATCAGAGGAGGCGTGGTGGTGGGAAAGTGCAGGGACCAAGGGCAAAATAAAGCACAGGAGAGCTTCTTCTGGTTCCCCCCATCAGCTGGATCCTGGGAGGTTCTTGACTGTGGGGGCTCTAGCCAGGGCCCCTTTGGTTGGGTTACTGCTTCAACACCTTGCTCTGGGCTGCTGTGTGCTTTGGTATTCCTGGCCAGCACCTGCCCTTGAGCTGTTCTTGAATTGCCCTTGGGCTGCTGGAGCTGTTTTGTTGGAAGGGCCCAGGAGTTGAAGTCTCCACCCCTACACGCCCCCTCCCCGCCCCGACTCATGGCCTGGGCCAGTGAAGCTTGTGGGGTGCCCCTTCTGCTGTGGATCTCCCAAAGGTCAGGATGAAAGCTTCCCCACTCCCTGGGGACTGGCCCAGATTTCCCCTGGCTTGGTTCTTCTCTGTCTATGCCCTACTCTGCCCTCCCTTCCCAGTCTCTCCTGGGAGTCCTTCCTCATCACTCTCTTACATGAATCCTCATCTCAGGACCTGCCTCTAGGCAATCTCAGGCACCCCTGCTCCTCGCCTTTAGGGAAAGCAAGCAGAGCCTTGAACAGTGAGCTTTGAGCGAGCATGTCCATGGAAGGCAGGATGCAAAAGGCCCAAGTGTGATAGCAAACACTGGGGTCCTGCAAAGAGTGGGGCCTGGACTGAGTGTGAGGGGAATTCAGTGGGAGGAGAACAGGCCGAGCATGACCAGGCCCTGGGGGACGGGCCTTCCTCAGGAAGGTGTGTGCTGCAGTGAGGGCTGCTCCAGGTCTGAGGCTCAGGGAGCCCGGGATTCACAGGTTATTCACTAGGTGGGCAGGATAGAGACATGGATCATTCCTTAGGTCTCTTGCTTCGAGCAGAACTCTAGCTGGAAAAAGAGACTCTCAGGTATTTTTCTTTATGTCAGAATCCCTATGAATAAAACCTTGCCAAACAGATAGTGGCTTCTCAAAGCAGGATAATGGCCTTTATGAGTTGGTTGCGATGGGATGGATCCGCCCTTCACTGTAGCTTCCAGGCTTTGGATCTTTGTTTGTTTCAGTTCAGTTCAGTTGCTCAGTCGTGTCCGACTCTTTGCGACCCCATGAATCGCAGCACGCCAGGCCTCCCTGTCCATCACCAACTCCCGGAGTTTACTCAAACCCATGTCCATTGAGTTGGTGATGCCATCCAGCCATCTCATCCTCTCTTATCCCCTTCTCCTCCTGCCCCCAATACCTCCCAGCATCAAGGTCTTTTCCAATGAGTCAACTCTTTGCATGAGGTGGCCAAAGTATTGGAGTTTCAGCTTCAGCATCAGTCCTTTCAATGAACACCCAGGACTGATCTCCTTTAGGTGGGACTGGTTGGATCTCCTTGCAGTCCAAGGAACTCTCAAGAGTCTTCTCCAACACCACAGCTCAAAAGCATCAGTTCTTCGGTGGTCAGCTTTCTTCACAGTCCAACTCTCACATCCATACATGACCACTGGAAAAACCGTAGCCTTGACTAGACGGACTTTTGTTGTCAAAGTAATGTCTCTGCTTTTTAATATGCTATCAAGGTTGGTCATAACTTTCCTTCCAAGGAGTAAGCGTCTTTTAATTTCATGGCTTTTTGTTTGGCTTTGTATGTTTGTTTACTCCTATCCTGATACCTGGATTTGTCTCCAAATGTTCGCTGAGCACTCAGCCCTCTCCAGGCTGGGCTGGGTGAACACTTGGCGAGGTCCACATCCCCTCTGGTGGGAGAGGTCATAGGGAGGATATGCATTAGTGAGTAGGTGATCATGGACTGCAAGACGGGTTAGAGGGCAGGAGCAAAGCAGAGATGGGGGAGGGATAGTGCAGAGCTCAGTGGGGTCTCCTTGGGCTCCTCCCCAAAGAAGGGAAGGAGGACAGCAAACCGAGTAAGGGTTCACTGGTGGACAGGTGGCAGATGTGCAAAGGCAATGCCAGGGAGCCAGCTGGAAGTAAGGTGACCCTGGTGGGGGTGGGGCCAGATGATGTCAGAGAGGGAAGCAGGACACAGGACACATCTGTATTTTGGATGGGTGGCCCGTGTGTTAGTCGCTCAGCCGTGTCTGACTCTTTGCAACGCCGTGGACTGTAACCCACCAGGCTTCCCTGTCCACGGTATTCTCCAGGCAAAGATACTGAGTGGATTGCCATTCCCTTCTCCAGAAGAACTTCCCAACCCACGATTCGAAGCCTGGTCTCCTGCGTGGCAGGCAGATTCTGTACCATTTGAGTTACAGGGGAGGTATGCGAGGGGCAGGCAGTATATAACGTAGGTCCCGTCTGTCTATAAGGAAGCCTCGGAGAACCTGGATGGGGGACAGGAGTGGTGGGGTGGCTGGGGTGAGAAGGGTAGGCAAAGGGGGCTTCCTGTCCGAGGCAGCAAGAACAGACTTGGATGTGAGGGTGCAAGGAAGAAGGTGAAGGTTGGGAAGACCACTGCTTCTGGTTTGAGAAACTGGGTTAAGGTTAGGATGTAGGTGGATTGCTGAGACCAGAAGAGGCTCCTAGAGTTTACTTTGGGATGGGCAAATTTGAAAGGCCTGAGTGAAAATCAGGGAGGGCTCTTGGTGGACACTGGCTTGTGAATGTGAATCTGGGGGTACCGTGACCATTTAAAGCAAGGCTCCAAAAGGCTGAAATGACCAAGGAACATTCACTGGCTGTTTCCTGGATCTTTCTTTCCTCTGAGTACCATTTTTGCACATTCTGCCACAGGATTACATCACTGTTTGTTTTCTTGAAAAATAGCTTTTAAAAAAACCCTTGAAATAAACCTCAGCTTTTCCTATGCATGCTATCTGTGAAATATCTCAAGTCTGAAATGATGGAGCTAGCCAAGCTGGAGATATATTGTTAAAATTATTGAAATATCAACCTCTGTGTGGTGATACCTAAAAGTTGTTGCGAACCCCACCCTTTTGTGTATGACCTCAAAACGAAAACAGATCCCAGGCATAGCTTTGCCTGTTGTCAGCAGCAGCTTCTTAATCTTGAACGTTGGATTTCTACTTGGTGAGATGGGAATCATAGCATTCCCTCACAGGGCTGTGAACTTCACAGAGATAACCATGAGTGATGGCTAATTTTGTCAACTTCCCTGGGTCGCCAAGTGTCCAGATATTTGGTAAACATGATTCTGGGCATGTCTGTGGGGTGATTTCCAGATGAGATTAGCATTGAATTGGTGGGTGGAGTAAAGCAGATTTTCATCCCCAGTGTGGTAGTATAGTCACTCAGTCGTGTCTGACACTTTGCGACCCCCATGGACTGGATCATGCCAGGCTCCTCTGTCAATGGAATTCTCCAGGCAAGAATATTGGAATGATTGCCATGCCCTTCTCTAGGGGATCTTCCTGATCCAGGGATTGAACCCAGGTCTCCCTCATTGCAAGTGGATTCTTTATCATTTGAGCTACTGGGGAAGCCCCCTCAGTGTGGTGGGCCTCATCTAATCAGTTGAAGGCCTGAATCGAACAAAATGTGGAGGAAGAGAGAATGTACCCCTTTATCTGCCTGGCTTCTTGAGCTCTGACATCGGTCTCCTGCCTTCACACTGGAACCTGAACCCTCAGCCCTTCCAGTTTTAGAAGCATACCACCAGCTTTCCTGGATCTCTAGCATGCAGACAGCAGGAATGGGGACTTCTGAGCCTCTGTAATCATATGGGCCAATTCCTCACTGTAAACCGTATGTCTATCTCTATCTATCTATCTGCCATCTTTCTCTTGTGGGTTCTGTTTCTCTACAGAATCCTGACAAATATATGATGTAAAGGGCCTGATATAGGGCTTTCCACATGGATGACCATAATCTTTGTGTTCTGCAGTCTCTATCAACACACATCTTCTCCTCTGTAGGATGTGGAGGAGTCAGGGTCTCTGTTTAATTGGCCTTTGCATAAAACCAACAGAGGACAGCATTTGAGAATGCTGCTTGGAATAACACACAATGATAGTATCAATAAACTTAGAGCTGGATATTCCTTAAGATATGACTTTAAGCATTTTAGAATAGGTACATGCTCAGTGGCTCAGTCATGTCCCACTCTTGGTGACCCTACAGACTGTAACCTTCCTATAGACTGCCTATAGACTGTGAATCCCTTAGGGATTCACTTGGCAAGAGTACTGGAGTGGGTTCCTATTAATATAAATATTTCCTCTTCCAGGGGATCTTCCTAACCCAGGGATCGAACTCACATTTCCTGCTTGGCAGGCAGATTCTTTACCACTGAGCCACCTGGGAAGCCCCCAGAATAGGTACAAAATTTGCCAAATCTTCTGCAGAAAATTGTGGCAAGGCTGCCCAGGTTGAGGATGCTGCTTTTAGGTACCAACGTCAACATTACCTTGGAGCTTGTCATAAATGCAGATTTTTAGGCCTTGAACTGAACTCTGCCATCTATGAACCCAGTCACCGGTCACACTTGGCTAATGGGCACTTGAAATGTGGCTCATGCCACAGAAGGGAAAAATAATATTTGAAACATTCTAGGTTAATTAAAATGTCCTGTTAAGATGAATTTCACCTACTTCTTTTAACTTCAAAATATGTTGTCACCAGGAAATTTTAAATTACACATGTGACTCACGTGGTCCTTCTACTGGACAGCACTGTATGCACACCTGCTGACTTAGAATCTTAATTTTAGCAAGCTCCCCCGGTGATCTTCAACCATGAAAGTTTGAGGAGCACTGCTCTAGGCAAGGGGTCAGCAAACTACAGTTTGTGAGCCAAATCCTGTCTACTGCTGGGTTTTTGAATAAAGTTTTATTGACTCACGACCAGACCCATCTGTTACATATTGTCTATGGCTCTTCCCATGGCTCTTTCATGAAGAACTTAAGGCTTGTAAGTGAAGTCGCTCAGTTGTGTCCTACTCTTTGCGACTGCATGGACTGTAGCCTACCAGGCTCCTCTGTCCATGGGAAGAGTACTGTTTCCAGGCAAGAGTACTGGAGTGGGTTGCCATTTCCTTCTCCAGGGATCTTCCCAACCCAGGGATCGAACTCAGGTCTCCCGCATTGCAGGCAGACACTTAACCCTCTGAGCCACCAGGGAAGCATACAATAGAGTTTATGATCCCGGGTCTGGGTCTTTAATCCTTCCAGTATCTGTGGCATGGTCTCCAACCCGCTCTTGTCAGGAAAGTCCCTTGCCAGGGGTGTCCCTGGTGCAAAGTACCCCTGGAAGCCTGCCTCTTTCCTGGAAGTCATAGAGCAAGCCAAAGATCCTTTGGCCACGTAATGGAAAAGATTAAAAGATGATTTAAGATCAAAATTTCCAGTCGTATTGGAAAGGCCCTTCAAGGTCACCTGCCCACTCTCTCATTTGGTGATGGGGGAACAAGGCCTCATGAGGGGGCGTGAGCTGTGGGCCACCCAGCTGCTGAAACCTCGGCATTGTTTTTTTTGCACCAGGCTATTTCCCTAGATCCTGGGTGTGGGGGCACCGCCCCAGGCGGGCCACAGAGGTGTGATGTGAAAGCATAGCAGGGCTTTATCCTCAAGTATTGAGGCTTGGTTTGGGTTTCGCACTGATTTCCTGTGCCAGTTTTAAATCATATTAAAGGAAGATATGAGATTTTTATGTTAATAAGTGGAAGGCACAGAGTTAGACAAAAAGGAAAAGATAAGACTGAGAATTATGGTTCTATTTTCCTGCTACTTACAGTGTGGTCCACAGACCAGCAGCAGGCTGAGGGTTGGAAAGAAATGCAGAAACTTAATGGTCCCTAGATCCCCTAGTTCAAAAACTATATTTAACCCAACATCTCCAGGAAGGGATAGGCACAGAGCATTTGAAGCTTATCACTCTTTGGTTATTCTTCAACTTTGGGACATCTTGAAATCACCAGGGGAGGTGTTAAAATTCTGAAGCCAGGTCCCTGCTATAGAGCTTCTGATGTCATGGTCTGGGGCCAGGGCTGGGCATGGAGAGTTTTAGGGCCCCTGTGTGGGGTGAGTGTGCAGTGGAGGGTGAGGACAACAGTCTACACTGATCCTTTTCTCCCTGAATTTCACTACCCCAAACTTGTACTCTATACTGTCTGGCTGGAGTCATCAAGGAATTTGCGCTTGATTCACATGGCTTGGAGCCCACTGTTGGTTTCCTTGCCCAACCAACAAGGTTCCCCTCCCACTAAGTGTGGGAGACCCGCCCTCTTTGGGTTCTCTGCACCTCTGGTGAAGCTTCTGAGAGGTGTGATGTGGAATGTGACTGACCCACCCAAGCGGGGAAGGGATGTCCCTGGCTCCAGCCGTCAGGGCCAGCTGTGACACCCCTCTCTCTTCTCTCTGCTGCAGATGGTGGGGGCTCATGCCAGAGGAGCCTCCTGTCCCCTTGTGTCTTTGGAGGGACTGTGGTGGGCCAGCCTCTGAGGCTGGGGCCACTTGTACCTTCGCAGACATGATGACTCCAGCCCGAAGACCAGCCTTGCTGGGTGTGCAGTGATGCTACAGCTGGGCATGGGTGCCCCCACATGACTGGCGTCCTTCGCACCTGTCTGGCTGAGGCCCTCAGGTCTGGGCAGATCCCAGGCTCTGTCCTCTCCTAGCTCTCCTGCTGACAATCCTGTGTCACTCAGGGAGGTCGGAGACCCTTCTGGTGTCCAGGCTTGTATCCTCACCTATTTCCTACTGACTGCCCCTCCCTGCCAGGCCCTTGGGCTGCTACAGCATCAGGGGGTTCTTACCTGGCTCCTCCCACAGTGGGAAGAACTGGGTAGCCTGGAGAATCAGATCCAGGACTTCGAGGTGCCCTGATGCTGTGGGCGGTGCAGAACCAAGGTTACACCTTGACTGGTATGCAGCTCTGCAGGGTGTCTACCAAACAGACTTTCTTTGACTGGATGCATTTTGAGATACTACAGTTTTAGGTGGTTAATTGTTCTTTCTCATCAGTACTTTACTGCATGTATTGATTTTTTTTTTATAAGCACATACTTTTAAGTAAAATAATAGCATTTTTTACAGCAGTGAAACCCAGTTAACTGCCTCCATCAGCTGTGTGGCTCCAACAAACAGCTTATGCAGTCCCTTCCATCTCTCTCATCACCCCCTGCTGCCTCAGTTTCCTCCTAGGGGACTCAGGAACCCCTTGCTGGGCCACTGTAAGGATTAGACAATGTACCTACAACTTGGAGCTTAATGCAGACCTGGGCAAAGCCTGGGTCAATGTTTTCAGACTTAAGACTGGGGAACAGCTGTTAGGGCAGCTCATCCAGGCTGCCTCCCCAGGCCCTTTGCTGCTTTCACTCCAACTCCTGTCTGCTCTGCCTGGTTCTTGGGGCAACAGTGGGGATGACGGAGGGAGGAAGAGGCATCATGAGGACAGAGGCTCCAGCAAAGGATTGGAATGACAGGGAAGGGGCAGCTGGGTGTGTGGGGCAGACAGGAGTGGAAGAAGGCAAAGACAACAGGTTGAGAAGAGTAAAGAGAGCTGGATGCCTTCTGTATGGCTGGAGAAGCACAGTTAGGACCTGAGTCATTCTAGAGTCCCTCTTGGTTGCCATGGCAAAAGCACCCTCCTGGGCCTTGGAAAAGGACAGATTCCCTCAAGCTATGGTTCAGGCACCACCTACTGAGTGAAAGCAGAGACTTTTATATTTAATGTAAGATGGAAACTTCTAGAAGAGGAAGCACCTTGGATAGCACATGAATGTGGGTAGCAGAAGCTTCAGTGGGTGGGTGTGCAGCAGCAAGAGAGAGGGTTGGCATTCTTTTTTTTTCCTTGGAAGAACTAACTCACTCCTTCAAGATTCAAGACAGGTTCTTGAGAACTGGAAGCAACGGTGTTTGCAGTCACAAGGATAGATTGTATTTCCTTGGAAGGAAAGGAGAATGTTCCGAATGCTGATACTTCTGTTCCAGCCTAAGGAAAGGGTGGTGAGACATCACTTCCCTGAAGCAGAGCTGATTGAAACTTGCTTGGGGCACAGTGCCCCTGGAAGCCCCTGGCCCAGCCCAGTGCAGTTCTTCCTTGTCCACTGCTGGCTGGAGCCTATCTTGGTGCCTGAAGGCTTGTCGCCTGCTTCTTCATGTTGCTCCGGCATCTTCAAACCAAGTCCTTTCACACTTCCCATCTCTCTGAAGCCATCTTCAGCCACATCTCTTCTTGCTTCCAGATAGAGAGCTCTCTGCTTTTCAGGGCACATGTGATTAGATTGGGCCTGCCTGGATAACCCAGGACAATCTCTTATTTGATCTAATCTCTTTTAAAATCTATAACCATAGTCACCTCTACAGGGTCCCTGTCACCAGTGTGACATATTCCCAGACATCTACGGGAGCCTTGTGCTCCCCACCCACCTCCTCCATCTGCTGGTCTGAGAGGCTGCCGCACAGGCTATGGCCTCTGCAGTGGAATTTCCTACATCACCCACCACGACCCTGCCATTAGTCTTGTAAATTGCAGCTTCTATTAGAAGGAGGAAGGGCACTGAGCTTTCTCTCAAGATACAGTTGAAGGAATGTAACAAGCAAAATGTGTTTTGATTTTTACTTTCCCTAAAATACAAATATAATGGATGGATTTTCGATGAGCAAATTATGAAAACCATCGCTGGGTTCCTAGCATGTCTCATCTCTTTAGAGCCTGAGCTATTTTGAAATGTCAGGTTTGCTTCTTTAAAAAGAGACTAAAATTCAGTGCAAGGCGGCTCTGCATCTAAAAGAACACACACGTGGACAGTGTGCATTAGAGGGATGAAAAGTTCCTGTCCTAGGGGACCATTCTGGTTCGCGTTGATTTCGTAATGATAAAATTCATTTAAAAGGCAGAAACCCACAAACTCAAATGCGGTCAAACTGTTGCCGGAAGTAGAGGTGACGTCCAAGGTGAAGGAAACAGAAGTCTGTGGTTTGGTAGTTGGTTTCGTGATGAGTTATGTATTTCTCCAGAAAAGCTCTGCGATCAGTTACAGTTTGCTATTGGGCAGCTTCAGGAACTAATTCAGCCGTGGTTTCATGTCTGATTTTGGTGGTGTTCTGTCTTTCTGTTCCATCCTCACGGTCACAGTCCAGTAATTTCTGGAGGGATGAGGAGAGCAGATCCCAGTTATCTATTGCTGTGTAACAATGCCCCCGCTTCCAACTTGGTGACTTAAAACCACCATTATTTTAAACCAGTTCTGAGAGTTGCCCAGGGTGAGCTGGAGGAGGAGTGGGGAGCAGGGTCTCCCTGCTGCTTCCCTTGGGACCCCATGCTAGCAGTTCATGGTCAAATCACTCGGCCAATCACATTACTGGGACATATAGTCTTCTCTTTCTTCTTGTGGCTTCAGGGCCCCTATGTGGGGTCTCTCCAGTGGGTAGATGGATTTCTTAAATCAAGCTTTGGCAAATTCTCTGTTGAGGGTCAGGTAGTAAATGTTTTAGGCCTTGTGGCCATAGGTCTTCTATCACCAGTACTCTGTAGCAGAAGCAGCTACAGACAACGCATAAATGAACAGGCGTAGTTTGTTACAATAAAACTTCATTTACAAAAACAGGTGGGGAGGGCGGTTTTAGTGGGGGTCATAGTTCGCTGCCTGCTTTCTTACATGGTCACCCGGGACGCCTGAAAACATAAAAGAAGACACCGATGGGCCTGATTAGACTTGGGCCCTGCTCTGAAGCAGCTTGCCTAGATGTGGAGGTACTACAGGGGTGAGGAGGGTAGGGTTCCCGGGCATCCCTAGAAGGCACACTCTCACAGAGGAACGGAGATGCAAGGGTCCACCATGGTGACTGATTATAAAGAAACAGTGGTATGTGCAGTCCTCATATTTAAACCAAGGAACAGAATTCACCTTTTGAATGAACATTTCCCGGGCTTGTGGTGTGTGTTGCTTACTGTGAGCTGCTAGAATGAAAACTCCAGGGCTGATGATTCTCCGGTAAGTGCTACACCACCCAGATAAAGGAAAGAACCTTAGGTTGCCTGGTTTTGCGGTGAGAATGCTGTCATCCCTGCCCCTTCCTCTAGCTGATTACTTTGTACTTGGATACAGGAAATAGAAACACTAGGTGACAGTTATGTTCAGAGGTTGCAGCCATCCAGGCCATCCTGACAATCTCATTTTGTTGGGGTCCAGATGGACCTCACCTGTGTTCTGCCTCCTCCTGTTTTGCCTCTGTTACTCAGATGCCACGAGCTAGCGTGTGAATTACAGGGGTTCTGCAGCGCAGCTCTTAGAGTGCTGAGGGTCTCCAGGTTCATGGGGCATGCCAGTCATTGGAGGTTGGGGAGGGAAGCCCCTGACTCTCGCCCACACTGTTTCATAACAGTCACATAGTCTGCTTCCAGCTGTCCCTCCACTGCAGAGCTGTCAATACACTTGGTTTTATAACATATGAATTATATAGCAGCGTTTGGATAAATGTCTAACTGCTCCTCATTGCCCTGAACACAGCCTCTGCTGAGGCTGGTGGTCCAGGCCCTCCGTATCCCCACTTCACCCACCTTTCCATCCTCCCGGTGCACATTGTCGCTGCCCTGAACTCTTCAGCACTTCCCAAGCAGCCCTGGACCCTCCTGCCTTTCCACATTTACTTCAAGTCTCAGTCACTTCATGCATTTTAAGATGATTCTCCAAATCCCAACCTAAATGCCCCTTCTTCCAGGAAGTCCTCCCTAGTTGAATCAAATGTTCCTTCCTGAAAGAACTCCAGCACAAAGAAGAAAGAAAGAGAGAAAGAAAAAGAGGAAAAGTAGATCCTAGATATTTTACTGAAACATATCCTTGATGCTCCATGAGTACATTCACACGAAAACTTATTTGAACCCATTTACCTTCACAGAATGCAAGAAAGCATAACCAAAAATCCTAAAGTAATCATTTCTGAAGCTTAATGATTCATCTCTTGCCTGGTGAGCAATTTTGTGCCTAGCAGGAGAGTTTCTGAAGTGGGTTCCCAAGTTGCTGGTTGTCACTGACGATCAAGGATCTAAATTCCATGCTACTCTTTAATTTCCCCAAACTTTCTTATAGATCAATATTAAGCTTTTCTAAAACAACAACAAAAAAAACCAGAAAGGCAGATGGATCTCTTTTGTCTGGCAAAGGAGCCATTTTTCTTTCCTTGTAGCTATAAAATACAGTTAAGAAGGCCCCTTGGCCTGGGGTTAGGGAGTACATAAGCTCCTGTTTCTGCTTTTAGATATAGAGGTTTGGGCAGATGGCTGCCCCTCTTGCTGTGAGTCAGGTGGAAGCAGAGATGGGAGTCAGGCTCTAGTGGAAGGGAGAGTCTCTGCTGCCTAGTGTTTGGAGTGAGGACAAGCTCTTGCGGTGACAGGGGAAGGGGCTTCCCACACTTGTGGGACACTGGTAAACATGATATGGGATGGCTTGGTGATCTCAGGTCAAACAACAGCGCAAAGGGGTCCTGAGACCTAGGGGTCTAGGGGTCAGCCTGGACCCACGTCCTTCCCCAGATCGCCCTCCCACCCCACTGGCATACCCTGCATTTGCTGCATCTCCCCTCCCTGTGCCTACCTGACTCAGCCAGAGGACTTGCATGCTTCTTCAGATTTACCCAAGTGGAAGGATGGTGTCCACAGGAGAGCTTCGGGTTGGGGACAAACTTTACTGATGCTCTGAGGACCTATCACAGTTGTTTTTTTTTCAAAGTGTGGATTGGAATCCATGAATGGGCCATGAAATTCATTTGTGGACTGTGATTGGTTTTTTAAAAATTGGGCAAGTGAACCAAATAGATATTTTTCCCAAAGAATATATACAAATGGCCAAGAAGTACATGACAAAATACTCAACATCACAAGTCATTAGGGAAATGCAAATCAAAACCACAACGAGATAACACCTCATGCTTATTAGAACAACCATCATGAGCAAGACAAACAATAACAAATATTGGTAAGGATGTGGGGAAAAGGAAACCTTTGTGCACTGTTGGTGGGTTTGTAAACTGGTGCAGCCACTATGGAAAACAGAGAGTCATTGAAAAATTAAAAATAGAACTACTATATGGTCTAGCAATTGCACTTCTGAGAATATATCCAAAGGAAACAAAAACACTAACTTAAGATATCTGCACTCCTATGTTCATAGCATCATTATGTACAAAAACCAAGACATTGAAACATCCTAAATATCTACTGGTGGATGAGTGGATAAAGGCATTATGGTATATATATACACATAAAACACACAGTCAAGTACTAGTCATAAAAAAGGAAGTGCTGCCCTATGCTACAACATGGATAGACCTTGATGGCATTATGCTAAGTGAAATAAGTCAGACAGAGAAAGACAGATATTATATGATCTCACTTATATATGGAATCTAAAAGTAAAAAACCCCCAAAACCCAAACTCAGAAAAAGAGATCAGATTTGTGGTTAGCAGAGGCAGGTAGTTGGGGGAGGGGGAATTGAAGCAAGGTGGTAGAAGGTAGAGATTTCTAGTTATAAGATAAGTAAGTATTAGGGATATAATGTACAACATAGTGGATATAGCTAATGCTGCTGTATGCTATATAGGGAAGTGAAGGAGTTGGTCCTGAGAGTTCTCATCACAGGGCAAAACATTTTTTTCCCTTTTTCTTGTATCTTTGTGAGGTGAGGGAGGCTAGATAAACTTATTATAGCAACCATTTCACAACCTATGCAAGTCAAAACATTAAATTGTATCTCTTACACGTCTACAGTGATGTAGGTCAATTATATCTCAATGAAACGGGGGGACAAATGAAGCAAATTCAAAAAACAGACTGTCTAATGGTAAGCTTTTTGTCTTAACATTTTTCACTTTCTCCATCATTATCCCTATTTTATGATATCAAAATATCTGTCTGGAAAGGAGGTAGTCTTAGACTTGTGTACCTCGAGATGCTTGCTTTTCTCACTTTCTCTGATAACTCTTCTCTCTTGGGTTCCCTCCCCTCTTGTTCCTAGAATGGGTAAACTTGGACTTTGACTCTCTCCTTTCATGCTGTGCTCAGGGCTCCTTCTAGAGTTGTCTTCCCCGTTCTAGTTCTGCTCTTCACCTGCAGATCCCCACCCCCCCCCCAGTCCCATCTTTATTGGGAGGCCAGCCCCGAGTGTCCATCCTCCTCACACCTGCCCCTTGGATACCCCACAGGGGTCTGCACCTGAGCATCACTTCTTTTTGGTCATCCTGCTTCCCCACCTTGCCTTCTCCTGCTTAGTGAGAGGTCCACAATATCCATCAAGTTGCCTGCACCTAAACCTAGACTTTTCCATCTCCACTGAATCCTCACCAAATACTCTTTCACTTCTTCGGGGGTCCCTCACTGAGTACATCCTCATCCCTCTGCTCCAGCCTGGCCTTGGCTTGGACCAAGATCACTTCTCTGATGCAGGATGCGGGCTGCCACACTGGCCTCCTTTCCTCCAGTTTCATCCCCCAGCAACACTGCAGAATGCCTCAAGGCCACTATATTTCAAGAAAAGAGTTTTTAAAAAAGAAGTAAATGGTCATGATATCTGCTGCTTACTTGCAAATGACTTGGTAAACACACACACCCCTCATATCATGCCCACAAAAGTAGATCCAGGCAAATGCAAGCTGGTGTTGAATCTTTGGGTATGATTTTTCCACTTTTCTCTCTGAAATTGTAAAATAATGCAATATTGAAGGAAAAATAAAATGCAAACTAAACCTGCTGCTCCTGGAACTGAAAACCTCCAGAGAGAGACCTTAAGGTTCTGACCCTTAGGGCTGGCCCTGCAGATGGCCTCACCTTTCTGCCCCTCCGGTCTGCAGTGCTCTGCCCCTCCCCTGGGCCTGAAATCACACCGCTGCTATTTCTGCCAGGCCTTTGCCTGCACCGTTTTCTCTACCTCGAGTGCCCATTTTCAATCATACTCCCAACTGGGTCAGGTACCGTCACGTTGACCTCCAAAGAGTTTGCTTCTCAGAAAAGGTTAGACATTTGGTTCCATAGACTGGAAACTTTGGGGAGGCCTGCACTCTGTCCCCAATGTGTGGGCTAGAGCAGGTGCTCAGCGTGCTTGCAGCAGGAGTGAAACACTGCTTTGCACTTGGCTGTGGTCTGGGGAAATACATGACCAGACTCAAGAATCTGCTTTCCTGGGTATTCTGAAAAGTCGGGCTGGCTCTGTGATAGCAGTGAGGTGCTGCCAAGGCCTCTGGAGCTGGGAGAGATAAGCAGTCAGAATCTTCTGGAAGTGGTTTAGGGCCCCAGTCTTCCCCCGAGTTGGGTAAAACAAGTCTGGACTGGGAAGAGTGACAGAAAAGCTTTCAGATACCTCTCACCATTCTGAGTTTGAGGGGTGGGGACCGCCTTGAGGCTTGATATGACTATGGGGCTTTATTTGTGTTGCTGAGTAAAAGACAGTTTTTATGTGGTGTGTCAACAAGGGAAAACTTGAAGACTTTATTTTTATTGGCAAGTAAGTAGGACTGCACTGGAGCTGAAGGACATGTTTGTGCAGAGATGGATGGATGGAAGATGGGTGGATGGATGAGTGGATATACGGAGATCTAGATACAGCTGTGTGTATTAATACTGGATATTTTGGTTCCTATAAAATGAGAGAGAATGTCTTACCTACTGACTTGTGTCCTAGCTCTTCAAATGTCCAAAGGCCTGAAAATCAACTCTAAATTTTTTGCCAGAAATATTCACCCTGCAACAGGTTCAGGGCTCAGCCTGAGTCTCACCCTGGAGGCAAGTGCCCAAGCTTAGTTTCCCAAAGATAATTATTTTGTTAGGATTCCATTTCATGATGGAATAAGCACAGGCATATTACAAGAGCTCCCCTGTAGGTGTTTAGACAGTTCAAGGATGTAGTCATTGTATTGAGACTATGTTTACTGTTGGTTTGGTTTCTGAAATGTGAGTGGTTAGTTTTGTGGGCCTGAAAGTTAGGGATCCTAGGATATCTTAGCTCACCACCTGTGGCTTATACAAGTACACTGATAAATAACTGATGGGAAATTTTCAGCTATAGGCCCAGGATTAAAGAAGTGAGTCTGATTCCACGGTCTCCTTCGTGGTGTGGGATGGAGGCCGTGGACTGGAAGAGGAGACGAGGATGGTTTAGAAGGAAAGGATGATGTGGATGTCCAAGGAGCCAGGCTTTCAGGCAGGAAGCAGGAGAAATGGTCTGGAGAATATGTAGGTAGTTTTCTATGTCAGTTGGCTAAAGTACCAGCTCCTCAATTAATCTAGGTGCAGCTGTGGAGGTATTGGGTAGATGTAACTAATGTCAACTGTCAGTTGATTTTAAAAAAGATTGTCCTTGATAGTGTGGATGGGCCTCATCCAGTCCATTGAAATGGGCCTTAAAAATTGAGATTTCCCAAAGAAGAAGAAATTCTGTTTCATGATTGTAGTCTCATCACCAGACTGAGTTTCCAGCCTCTCGCCTGCCTTACAGATTGAAGACTTGCCAGCCCCCACAAGCCTGTGAACTAATTCCTTGAAATAAATCTCTTTACATGCACATATATATATAAATCTCTCTCTATATATATGTATATATGGCTCTATATATCTATGGTGGTGGTGGTGGTTTAGTTGCCAAGTTGTATCTGACTCCTCTTGTGATTCCATGGACTGTGGCCCACTAGGCTCTTCTGTCATGGGATTTCCCAGGAAGAATACTGGAGTGGGTTGCCATTTCCTTCTCCAGAGGATTTTCCTGACCCAGGAATTGTTCCTATGTCTCAAGTCTGCATTGGCAGATGGATTCTTTACCACTAGTGCCGCCTGGAAAGCCCCATATCTATCTACAGATAGATATAAACGATATAGAAATAGATCCAGACATAAATGCAGATATAGATCCCCCTTTTACTTTGCTGCTGGGAAGCATCCACACTGATTGGAGGAAGAATGAGGATCAAAGAGGAAGTGGTACCCAGGACACACTAAAGAATGGTCTGAATTTGAGAGGTCTGCAAAGAAAACAGGCTCTTCCCCTGAACAGCCATACCCTTTCTTGGCCCCAACCCTTCACACCAGTCTTCTCTCTGCAATTTGCCTACACTTCCCCCCGTGATCAGCCAGGGAGCTCTTTCTACATTACAGTGCCATGCTCCAGAGTGGAGAGATTTCAGTTAAAAGGCACAGTGCGGTGTCCTTTCCCCGTTGCCCCGACTTCTTAGCTTGCTTGTTGAGACCCAGTTTCAGTGCTGGTCCCCAGGAGACTTTTCCTCATCCCTCGATCGCCACGCTCCATCTGTGGCAGCCCAGCCCCTTGCCTGTCCTGTTCTGGCACCCATTACCATGTATTACAGTTGGTGGTTCATGTGTCTCCCTCATCCTCAGCTCTCCTGAATTTAGAACTTCCTCTAGACGTTTCCTGACTGATTCCACAACGCCATCCCATTCTCTCTAGCACACTTCTATGCCAGTGACTGCAACATCTACTGACTCCCTTTGAATAAAGGAATACATTTTCCTTCACAGACTATAAACATTTAAAAAGTAGAAATTGATCTCACTTGTTGAGCCAGTCAAATATGCTTTTTATGCTACAGTGACAAGTAGCCCCAAGGTTCTTAGCCATTTCAGATGGCTCATGCTGTATATCCACCATGGGTTAACAGGGGCCTTTGTTCATTGCGATAGTCACTCAGTCACTTAGGCTGATGGGACAGCTACAGCTTCAGTGTGGCTGTCACCAGGGAGAGGTCAGAAAGGATCAGGAAGCGCCACCTAGCATGTGCTCAGGGTGAGAGCTGAGGATACTTGATGACCAGCTTTCATCCCTTCCTACTTGGTTTGATCCTAGGGGCTAGTGTAGTACCTGAAATTCCCAACTAAACTCATCCATGAGCATCTCAAAAGCAGGAACTGAAACGACTCATCTGTGTGGCCCAGAACATCAGCAAAATGTCACTTCATAAACGCTCCGTCAATTGTTAACTAACTGAATGGTAACAAGGACTTACGAACCTCTTGACTACACGATGGGTTTCTGAGATGTAAGTGACTGTTGAGGGTCTATACTGTGAGCAAGCCTAATTTGCATCGGTGTTTTCAGAACATGGTGAAATGGAGAGAGTTGGAGCTTTGCATCACACGTCTACTCTTTCTACCTGGGGGCTATTGCTCACTGCTTAGCTGCTTGAACTTCAGTCATCAACCATAAGGAGGGGTGTTCCCAACACGCCACTTCTGCGCTGGTCACTGATGGGCTGGAGCCCGTCCTGAAGCCACTACTACTGCTCAGGGGCCCAGGGATGCACGCTCCAGCAACTGCCATCCAAAGCTCCCCAGTGCTGTGGACTGCGGCCACCTGTAGTTACAGCTGGAGTTCTGCTTCTGCACAAGCTGCTGTGAGATTCTGTCTGAGTTTTCCGAGGTGGCCAGAACAAAGTACCATATATGCGGCAACTTAAAACCACAGACATTTCTTCTCCCACAGTTCTGGAGACCAGAAGTCAGAAATCAAGGTGTCAGCAGGGCCATGCATGTTCTGAAGGCACAGGGAAGAGAAGGGTCCTTCCTGGCCTCTTCCAGTTTGTGATTGCTGCTGGCGATCCTTGGCATTCCTTGGCATCACCCCAATCTCTATCATCACAGTTACATGGTGTCTCCTTGTAGTTCTGGGTCCAAATTTCCCTCTTCACATAAAGACACTGATCCTAGTGGGCTTAGGGCCAACCCTAGTCGAGCATGATCTTGTCTTAACTTGAATATATCTAAAGACCCTCTTGCCAAGTAAGGGCATATACACAGGTTCTGGCTGGACATTAATTTTGAAGGGGACACTCTTCAACCCAAATAAAGGTTTTTTTTCAGGAGCAAAACAAAAGGGCCTTTTGCTTCCCCTGTCCTTGCTCAGTTCCATTCAGTTCAGTTGCTCAGTCGTGTCCGACTCTTTGCGACTCCATGAACTGCAGCATGCCAGGCCTCCCTGTCCATCACCAACTCCTGGAGTTCACCCAAACCCATGTACATCAAGTCGGTGATGCCATCCAACCATCTCATCCTCTGTCGTCCCCTTCTCCTCCTGCCCTCAATCTTTCCCAGGATCAGGGTCTTTTCCAATGAGTCAGCTCTTCGCATCAGGTGGCCAAAGTATTGGAGTTTGATCTTCAACATCAGTCCTTCCAATGAACACCCACGACTAATTTACTTTAGGACGGACTGATTGGATCTCCTTGCAGTCCAAGGGACTCCCAAGAGTCTTCTCCAACACCACAGTTCAAAAGCATCAATTCTTCTGTGCTCAGCTTTCTTTATAGTCCAACTCTCACATCCATACATGACTACTGGAAAAACCATAGCCTTGACTAGACAGACCTTTGTTGATAAAGTAATGTCTCTGCTTTTTAATGGCTGCAGTCACCATCTGCAGTGATTTTGGAGCCCAGAAAAATAAAGTCAGCCACTGTTTCCCTATCTATTTGCCATGAAGTGACGGGACTGGATGCCATGATCTTAGTTTTCTGAATGTTGAGCTTTAAGCCAACTTTTTCACTCTCCTCTTTCACTTTCATCAAGAGGCTCTTTAGTTCTTCACTTTCTGCCATAAGGGTGGTGTCATTTGCACATTTGAGGTTATTGATATTTCTCCTGGAAATCTTGATTCCAGCTTGTGCTTCTTCTAGCCCAGCGTTTCTCATGATGTACTCTGCATATAAGTTAAGTAAGCAAGTGACAATATACAGCCTTGACGTACTCCTTTTCCTATTTGGAACCAGTCTGCTGTTCCATGTCTAGTTCTAACTGTTGCTTCCTGACCTGCATACAGGTTTCTCAAGAGGCAAGTCAGGTGGTCTGGTATTCCCATCTCTTTCAGAATTTTCCACAGTTTATTGTGATCCACACAGCTAAAGACTTTCCTTGTGATCTCCCACAAATAGTTCATCAGGAGGCCAGCTGGTAGGGTGTCAGGACAGGTCATCTGCAGACTTACTCCCATTAGCTACAGAGAAGAGCAGAGGAGGATGGAAGGGACTGAAAGTCAACTGGTAAGTTCTCGGCCTGGGTGATGCCAGGAACAGAGACCATGATCATTAGCTTAGCTCCACGTCTAAGGTATCAGAAGAAAGCCCGTTTCCAGTGTGAGAGCATTTTCTCAGCATCGTGCAAGATAACTTCCAGGTGTACCTGATAAGAGGCTCAGTGTGGTACCTGAATAAGAGTGCTGAATTGTTCCATAAGCACTTTGTATGTATCCTCTCCTTTGCCCTTCACACATGTCAACATGTATATATCTTCTCAAAACTGTTGGTCCACGGTCCTGTCTGTGACTCTGTGAACACATTGCGGAACAGGGCCTTGATTCAGTACCTGCTGGCTTCCTGATCTGTCTGAGTAGCGACTCTGCTGAGAAATTTCTCCCATTGTCAACTAAGCTCTGCTTCTTTTCTTCAAGCTCCCTAGTGTCTGGAATAAACCAAGATCTGAACATTGTAGAGGAGTGATACAAGAGCAAACACTGCATATTTACACTATAGAGGAATCAAAATGAAAGCTGACCCTAAGAGTCAATGCTGTAGCATTGTATCTGTTACTTCTCTGTCATGTAAATAATCAATACTCATTTAAAAAAACTAAAATATATAAAAACTCAGAAATGAAAATTAAAACCATGCTTCATATAATGATGCTTCCCTCCTATCCTGAGGTGATTTTTCAGTACTTGGTAATTTTTAAATAAAAAGATAAGCAAACATATAGAAATAAAACTGCCCCTTGGGAAAAATAGCTGGGATCTGCTGGCAGTTAATGGAAAGCAACAAAGAGATCCAACTGGAAAAGTGTTAGAGGGGTCCAGAAATGGTCTTTGTAAAAAATAACATAAACTTTAAATATAAATTTTATGAGTAATTTTAGAACTTCAAAGATATGGCAATGAACCAGGACTCTTTAAGCAAATAGTAAATGATTTACTTATCCAGATTCACTTAGGAATAAAATTAATTATATTAAAGGAAATTGGAATTCAAAAAGAACTTCTGAGCCACCAAATCAGTGTCACTGAAATGCATATTCTGAAGTCTGTGCATTTTGTTTCACTTTCTTTTTTATTTATTTTTTATTTTTATATCAATATTTTAAAATTGAAATACAGTTAATTTATGATGTTGTGTTAGTTTCAAGTATATAGCAAAGTGATTCATATATGTGTGTGTATATTCTTTTCAAATTATTTTCCATTTTAGGTTATTATATGATATTGAGTATAGTTCACTGTGCTATAGTGCCTTCTTCTTTACCTATCTTATTTATAGTAATGTGTATATGTTAATCCCAAGTTCCTAATTTATGCCTCTTCCCCCCATCCACTTTGGAAACTATAAGTTTTTTTCTATATCTGTGAGTCTATTTCTGTTTTGTAAATATTCATTTGTATCTTTTTAGATTCCACTTATAAGTGATATCGTATGATATTTGTCTTTCTGTATCTGTCTGACTTCACATAATATGATAATCTCTAGGTCCATGCATGTCCTGGCAAATGACATTGTTTTGTTCTTTTTTATGGCTAAGTAATAGCCCATTGTGTATGTGTGTGTGTGTGTGTGTGTGTGTGAATAGACACCACATCTTTTTATCTATTCATTGTGTATTTCATTTTTCAATTGGAGGAGATGCCCTTCTGATCCTCATTTCCAGAGTTGGTTTTGGCTAATTTTCTGCATGCTTCTAACAAGGTTTCTGTAAGAATCCTACAGTTAGAAGTCAAAAGTGCAGCAAAAGCGCCACTTGTAGCTCCAGACCCCCTTGGCCATACTATGAACAAGGCAGTGAGGGAAACCAGATAAAGACAAGATACAATCCCTATGAAAACATCAAGATCATTTTTCAGAAAAATAGAACAAAAATTTCTGAAAGCCATACAGACCCACAAAAAGCCCATAATAGTGAGTGAAATCAATCCTGAGAAAAAGTAACAAACCTGGAGGTATCACACTCCCTGATTTCAAACTGTATTACAAAGCTATAGTAATCAAAATAGCATGAAATTGGCAGAAATACACATTCATAAGTCAATGGAACAGACTATGAACCTAGAAATAAACCATGCATATGTGGACAAAGGACCAAACAATATAAAACTGTGAAAGGATAGTCTCAATAAAGTTGGGAAAACTAGACAGCCATGTTTAAAAAACTCAAAATAGACTGCTAACTCACACCATACACAAAAATCAACTAAAATTTTACATTAAAAGCTTGAAAGTAAGGCCTGAAACCGTAAAACTTCTAGAAGAAAGCATAAGCAGTACATTCTTTGACTTTGATCTCAACAATATTTTTCAGGATATGTGCCCTCAGGCAAGGGAAACAAAAGCTAAAACAAACAAATGGAACTATATCAAACTAAAAAGCTTCTGCACAGCAAAGGAAGCCATCAACAGAATGAAAAGTCAACCTAGCAAACGGAAGAGTGTATTTGCAAATGATATATCCAATAAAGGGTTAGTAACTAAAATATATAAAAACTCATACAACTCAACAACAAGTAAACAACTTGATTAAAAGATGGGCAGAATAGGTGAATAGACATTTTTCCAAAGAAGATGTACATATAAACAAGCCCACAAGAAAGATGTCCAAGAACACCAATTGTTAGAAAAATGAAAACTTGGCCGAGATATCACCTTACACCTGTTAGAATGGCTGTTAACTAAAGGCCAAGAAATACCAAGTTCTGATGAGGATGTGGAAGAAAAGGGTCCCCTCATATACTGTTGGCAGGTATATAAATTGGTGTAACGACTGTGGAAAAATATGAAGTTTCCTCAAAAAATTAAGAATAAACTACCTATGATTCTGTGTCTCTTTCCTGAGTGTTTATCCAAAAAATATGAAAACGCTAATCTGAAAAGATATATGCACCCATATTCCCTGTGGCAATTACAATAGCCAAGTTGTGAAAACAATTTAAGTACCATCAATGAATGAATGGATACAAAAAATGTGAGAAAGACAGATAGATATTGTAGATAATGTATGATAATATATATTATACATACATTACATTACCACTGTATGACACAATTGACTTCATTTGTATTAACTTTTAAAATCTGATATAATTTTAGACTTATAGAAGTGCAGCAAAAGTAGATCAGAGTGACTGTGTATTCTTCACCCAGTTTCTCCTAAGGTCAATGGGCACAACACTATGAATGAAACCACAGACTTTATTCAGCCCTCCCCATTTACCCATATTGTGCTTAACTCTTTCTCCTTCATTCCCTCCAATCTGCGACAGTTCCTCAATATTTCCTTGTCTTTCACTTCCTGACACTTTTGAAGAGTGCCAACCAGTTATTTTGTAGGATGTCCCTTAGTTTGAATTTGTTGGTCATTTCTTATGATTTGATAGAAAGATGATATCTTGTCTTTCTCTGGGCAGCATGTCAGGAGTACATAATGTTGCTATGTGTTGTTATTGGTGGTGTCAACCTTGGTCATCTGGTTAAGGATGTGTCTCAGCCTGGATGGCTTAGGCTGTCCAATGGAAATAAGTAAACTACATAGGTAATTTAAGATGTTCATATATATGCAAATAATATCTAAAATTCAATTTAAATATGTAAATATTTTAATAGAAAAATATACAAGAAGCCAGTGAAATTGATTATTTTGTTGCAATAAAATAAGCATAACATAAAATGTGCCATTTTAGTCCTTTTTTAAAGTGTATAGCTCTGTGGCATTAAATGCATTCATACTGTTGCAACCAACACCACCATCATTCTGTAGGACTTCTTTCATCTTCCCCAGCTGAAACTCTGTACCTCACCCATCTCCTCTTTAACTACTAACCTCTACTCTACTTTCTGTCTCTATGAATTTGACCACTTTAGTTGTTTCATCTAAGTGGAATAATATAGTATTTGTCTTTCTGCTTCTGGCTTCTTTCATTAACATATTGTCCTCAAGGTACATCCAGGTGGGAAGCATGCGCCAGAATGTCCATCTTTTTTAGGCAGATTAATATTCCATTGTCTGGATATTCTATATTTTCTTCATCCATTCATCCCTTGATGTGAAATTGATTTTAATAATACATTTTATTAAACCCCATGTATCCTGAGAAACCTCAATGCAGGTCAAGAAGAAACAGAACTGGACACGGAATAACTCACCGGTTCAAAATTGGGAAAGGAATATGTTAAGGCTATATGTTGTCACCCTGCTTATTTAACGTATATGCAGAGTACATCATGTGAAATGCCAGGCTAGATGAATCACAAGCCAGAATCAAGAATGCCAGGAGAAATATCAATAACCTCAGATATGCAGATGATACCACCCTAATGGCAGAAAGTGAAGAGGAACTAAAAAGCCTCTTGATGAAGGTGAAAGAGGACAGTGAAAAACCTGGCTTTAAACTCTACTTTCATGAAACAAAGATCATGGCATCTGGTCCCATCACTTCACAGCAAATAGGTGGAGAAAAATAGAAACAGTGACAGATATTTTCCTGGGCTCCAAAATCACTGTGGATAGTGACTGCAGCCATGAAATTAAAAGTTGCTCTTTGGAAGAAAAGCTATGACAATCTAGACAACATATTAAAAAGGAGACATCACCTGCCAACAAAGGTCTGTATAGTTAAACTTAATGTTTTTTCCAGTAGTCATGTACAAATGTGAAAGTTGGACCATAAAGAAGGCTGGAGCACCAAAGAATTCATGCTTTCAAACTGTGGAGCTGGAGAAGACTCTTGAGAGTCCCTTGGACAGCAAGGAGATCAAACCAGCCAATCTTAAAGGAAATCAACCGTGAATATTCATTGGAAGGACTAATACTGAAGCTGAAGCTCCAATACTTTGGCCACCTGATGTGAAGAGCTGACTCATCGGAAAAGACCGTGATGTTGAGAAAGATTGAGGGCAGAAAGAGAAGGGGATGACAGAGCATGAGGTGGTTGGATGGCATCACCGACTCAATGGACATGAGTTTGAGCAGACTCCGGGAGATCGTGAAGGACAGGGAAGCCTGCTGCTGCTGCTGCTAAGTCACTTCAGTCTGACTGAAGATTGCACAGTGTCTGACTCTGTGCGATCCCATAGATGGCAGCCCACCAGGTACCTCCATCCCTGGGATTCTCCAGGCAAGAACACTGGAGTGGGTTGCCATTTCCTTCTCCAATGCATGAGAGGGAAAAGTGAAAGTGAAGTCGCTCAGTCGTGTCCGACTCTCAGCAACCCCATGGACTGCAGCCCACCACGCTATGTGGTGCAATTCATGGGATTGCAAAGAATCGGACATGACTCAGTGATTGAACAACAGCAACAAAATCGTGCACATAATCAATGTAAATGTTATTGATGAGATTTTTCCTATTGTTTGTTATGTACAAAAGTCTTTGGGGTCCGACGTGTATTGTACATCTGGAGCACGTCCTCATTCAGGTACACATAGTCACGTGTGGCCAGTGACTACTGCACAGGCACTCTGGTTCTAGATTCTCTCAGCTGAGCGCTCCCTCTTGGAAATTACACGGGGCTCCACATAGGAGGGTGTGGTCTCCAGTTGGGCAGCACCTCTGCATAGCTTCTAGAATTCAGCAAAGGTGAATAGGATGGATCCACATCGGCCTCCACTCTCCTCCCCAGAAGGCAGGGGCTGAGAGGTTAACTCCTGCGTTGCTTAGGTGCTCACGCACCTAGGGTTCCAGAGGTGTCCTCGCAGCATTAGAGGCGGAAATGAAGTGGGCTGTCATTTTTGCTGGCCAGCAGGGAAGGAGTTGGTTTTCTGTGGTTATCTTGGGGAAGGTCACCTTGCCTGGCACTGGCTCCCTGGGGTCACAGGCAGGGTGCTGCCCATCTTGTGAGTGCAGACAGTGGTACGTGCAGTGTGTTCGGGAGCTGGCAGCCTTTGTTGAGGCTCCCAGGTGAGGCAGTATCCTCTGGCTCTTATTGTCGAGGGGTCATCAGCTCCCTTGCCAGGCTAGGTTAGGCAGCATGCTTCTGGACTGCATCCCACCAACTCTGTCATACATCCGTGTCAACCTGAGGTGGTTTGAGAGAACTTTGCAATGCAGATAGACACCTGTATGGGCTGAATATTTGTTACCCAAATTCACATATTGAAACCCTACCCCCTGATGTAATGACATACATGTGTATGTTAGCCTGTCAGTCACGTCCAACTCTTTGTGACCCCCACGGATTGTGGCCCACCGGTTTCCTCTGTCCATGGGATTCTCCAGGCTAGAATACTAGAGTGGGTTTCCATTTCCTTGTCCACAATGTAGTGACATTGGGAGGTAATTTGGGTTAGCTGAGGTCTCAAGGGTGGACCTTCACCCGCACCCCTGTGGGATTACTGCCTTTATAAGAGTCACAAGAGAGTGTGTTTCTCTTCTCTGCCTGATCTCAAACTTCCAGCCTCCAGAACCATGAGAAGTAAATTTCTGCTGTTGACAAGCGCCCAGTCTGCAAGGATTTGTTACAGCAGCCCAAACGAACTAAGATAGTACCTTCTCCAGGCTTTAAGTTACATATCTGCACAGGAGGAGGACAGCTTCATCAAAATACTGACAAGACTATGGCATCTCACATACACCTGCCTGTTTTGTATGATGATCTGGGTTGCACTTACTATTAAATTATGCCTGTTTTGCTGAGGAAGCTTGTATCACTAAATAGATGATAAACCTAATACTCAAACTTCCGTCTAACTTTCTATGGGCAGCTTCTTCAATTACACATAGTTAATATTGGATCATAATTGAATTTTATAATAAACTGGGGAGAGAGAAGAGTTTCAGAGAGAGTCTAAATCATGTCAACTTGGAAAATTGATGAAATAGATAGAAAGAAAGTTGATTATGGATTTAGAAGGACATTAATATTATAGAAGATGCTTAAAGGACAATTTTTTTCTATAAATTTTAAAGCAATTTAGGAAACTGATCCATACATATTTTAGGAATAAATTTTTTCTTTTAGGTGAAATGATAATTTATGCCTCTCATTTCCTTGCTGTCAATCACATAATGGAGTTATCTTGGTATTTTATTTAAAAGAGAAACACATATGTCAGACTTAAGTGTCTCAAGATCGTGCTGTGGAGTCTCTTGAGACATAAGCACAGTCTAAACAGTCCCACTAATGTAATATTTATTCTAATGCAAACCCTGTAATGATAGCAGGGACATCACTTTTGACACAGAGAGTGAGCATCAGCATAGTTGCTCTTGACAAAAAGTTTTAGTGATGCTTAAGTAAAATTTTAGTAAAGCATAAAAATTCATGAGACACAGGTTGGACTATAGGAAAGAGATGCTTTATGCCATGGACTATCCCACCAGACATATATAAACACACACATGATCATGTGGACAGACATATATGCCCATATACACATTTTCATTCTTACATATGTATGTACACACACATCTATGGACACACAAGTACCCATACATAAGCACATATACAAGTGAGATACAAACACATATGCCCATTACACATTTATCCACGTACACTCATGTCCATACACAAGTGCACATACATAGCACATATACACATATGACAGGAGCATGCACACATATAAACACAAATGCATGTATATAAGCATATGCACATGTAAGACACGAATACAAACATACCACTGTGTAGTTTGAGGAGTGTGTGTGTTTGTTATGTGTGCCTATAGACAGCTGTATTTAAGACTTAATTTACCTAAAGACTATGTTGATCCTGGCACATACTGAAGGTGGAAGTTTCTATGCTTTAGCTTGGAATTTGAGGCTGGTCACCGGACAAGCTGTGATTGCAGTCACAGCTCTGAGTGCTGTGTGTACAATTTAGTCATCACAGTGGTTCCATGAAGTAGACAACTACATCATCATCTCACTGTTATGCCCATGAGGTCTGGTGAGGCTCCACGGTGTATTCTGCATCACACAGGGTGCAGGGATGTGGGCTCTGAGCCCCTAATCTGCTTAGTTCAGCTGCTTTGAAACCCTAACCTTAGAGTCTGGGGCTTTCTGCTTAGAGCTGAAAACAGGTCTATGTCCCCCGAGCTACACGGTGACTCTATAATTTACTTTCAAAATATCCTGCTCTCTGAACAAGAGCTGACTAGAATGTACCTGTGAGATCAAATTTTTCCCTGAAGAAAGTATTGCCTGGGAATTGGGACAAGTTGCCCAGTGAATGGCTGTGCAAATCTATATTGATGTTTCTCGGCACCACACTGGGCCCATTTCAGGTGCGGTATGTATTTGTGTTTTAATCCTTTGTTTAGGTTGAGAATCTGCCTAGAAGAAAGCATATACTTTCAGTGATACCAGAAGAGAGCCCACAGAACAAGGAATGTAAAGCATAGCTGAGAGGGAGGGAAAAAAATAATTCAGAACTGCTATCAGTATACCCCTGAGCCCAGAAGGTATCATTTGGGGACCATTATCTCCATATACATTTCTAAAGAATGAATTATTGATTTTTCTGTAACAAAATTTTGATACTGAAATATGACTGACTGAGCTCACACATCTACCCACATTTCAGCTTCAATTTCCACAAAATGACCAAAAATCCCCCAAAACAGATCCTTAATGATGCAGGGAAACAAAAGAATGCCATGCGTGTAAGAGAGTTTTAGAATAATTCTGAAAGACAGATATTGGCAGACAGTATCAGATCTTAGGAAAAAAAACAAAATTGAAGCAAAACAAATACATAAGATACTATGAGGGCAGGAGGGTTTAGGCAGCTCATGCCCAAAGTCACCATAATGTGAAACAGAAGGCAAACAATAGACACTATTATGCACCAAGGACTCAGGAAATAAACCACCCATAAACAATATATGAGGGATTCTTTGAAAAAGGAACATTCTTGTTGCTGTTCAGTCTTGTGTCGGACTCTTTGTGACCCCATGGACTGCAGCACACCAGGCTTCCCTGCCCTTCATTATCTCCCAGAGTTTGTTCAGATTACTGTTCACTGAGTCGGTCACTCTATCTAATCATCCCATCCTCTCTCTCCCTCTTCTCCTTTTGCCTTCAACCTTTCCCAGAATCAGGGTATTTTCCAATGAGCCAGCTCTTCGCATCAGGTGGCCAAAGTATTGGAGGTTCAACTTCAGCATCAGTCCTTCCAATGAATATTCAGGACTGATTCCTTAAGATTGACTGCTTTGATCTCCTTGCAGTCCAAAGGACTCTCAAAAGTCTTCTCCAGAACTACAATTTGAAAGCATCAATTCTTTGGTGCTCAGCCTTCTTTATGGTCCAACTTTCACATCCATACATGACTACTGGAAGAACTATAGCTTTGACTATATGGATCTTTGTTGGTGAAGTGATGTCTTTGCTTTTTAATACACTGTCTAGGTTTGTCATGGAGAAGGAAATGGCAACCCACTCCAGTACTCTTGTCTGGAAAATCCCATGGACAGAGAAGGCTGGTAAGCTACAGTCCATGAGGTCGCGAAGAGAGTCAGACACAACTGAGTGACTTCACTTTCACTTTTCACTTTCATGCATTGGAGAAGGAAATGGCAACCCACTCCAGTGTTCTTTTTTTTTTTTTTAATTTTTTTCATTTATTTTTATTAGTTGGAGGCTAATTACTCTACAATATTGTAGTGGTTTTTGCCATACATTGACATGAATCAGTCACGGATTTACATGTGTTCCCCATCCTGAACCCCCCTTCCACCTCCCTCTCCACCCGATCCCTCTGGGTCTTCCCAGTGCACCAGGCCTGAGCACTTGCCTCATGCATCCAACCTGGGCTGGCGATCTGTTTCACCCTTGATAATATACATGTTTCAATGCTGTTCTCTCAGATCATCCCACCTTCGCCTTCACCCACAGAGTCCCAAAGTCTGTTCTGTACATCTGTGTCTCTTTTTCTGTTTTTTATATAAGGTTATCCTTACCATCTTTCTAAATTCCATATATATGTGTTAGTATGCTGTATTGGTCTTTATCTTTCTGGCTTACTTCACTCTGTATAATGGGCTCCAGTTTCATCCATCTCATTAGAACTGATTCAAATGAATTCTTTTTAATGGCTGAGTAATATTCCATGGTGTATATGTACCACAGCTTCCTTATCCATTCGTCTGCTGATGGGCATCTAGGTTGCTTCCATGTCCTGGCTATTATAAACAGTGCTGCGATGAACATTGGGGTGCACGTGTCTCTTTCAGATCTAGTTTCCTCAGTGTGTATGCCCAGAAGTGGTATTGCTGGGTCATATGGCAATTTATTTCCAGTTTTTTAAGAAATCTCCACACTGTTTTCCATAGCGGCTGTGCTAGTTTGCATTCCCACCAACAGTGTAAGAGGGTTCCCTTTTCTCCACACCCTCGCCAGCATTTATTGCTTATAGACTTTTGGATAGCAGCCATTCTGACTGGCGTGTAATGGTACCTCGGTGTGGTTTTGATTTGCATTTCTTTGATAATGAGTGATGTTGAGCATCTTTTCACGTGTTTGTTAGCCACCTGTATGTCTTCTTTGAAGAAATGTCTGTTTAGTTCTTTGGCCCATTTTTTGATTGGGTCATTTATTTTTCTGGAATTGAGCTGCAGGAGATGCTTGTATATTTTTGCCACTCCAGTGTTCTTTCCTGGAGAAGCCCAGGGATGAAGGAGCCTGGTGGGCTGCCATTTATGGGGTCAGACAGAGTCGGACACGACTGAAGCGACTTAGCAGCAGCAACAGCAGCAGCAACAGGTTTGTCATAGTTTTCCCTCCAAGGAGGAAACATCTTTTAATTTCATGGCTGCAGTCACCATCTGCAGTGATTCTGGAGCCCAAGAAAATAATATCTGTCACTGTTTCCACTTTTTCTGTTTGCTGTGAGAAGATGGCATCAGATGCCATGATCTTCATTTTTTGAATGTTGAGTTTTAAGCCAGCTTTTTCACTCTCCTCTTTGACCCTTATCAAGTTGTTTATTAGTTCCTCTTCACTTTCTGCTGTTAGAGTGCTATCATCTGCGTATTCTGAAGTTGTTGATATTTCTCCTGGCAATCTTGATTCCAGCTTGTACTTCATCCAGCTGATTATTTCACATGATGTACTCTGCATAAAAGTTAAATAAGCAGGGTGACAACATACAGCCTTATCGTGCTCCCTTCCCAATTTTGAACCAGTCAGTTGTTCCATGTCTGTTTTAACTGTTGCTTCTTGACCCACATACAGGTTCCTCAGGAGACAGGTAAAGTGGTCTGATATTTCCATCTCTTTAAGAATTTTCCATAGTTTGCTGTGATCCACACAGTTAACGGCTTTTGTAGTCAATGAAGCAGAAATACATTAAAAAAAAAATTTCCTTTTTTTCTCTGTGAATCACGAAGTTGGCAATTTAATCTCTGGTTCCTCATACCAGCACAAATAAAAATAAACACAGGAGAAACATGAAGACTATACAAGGAGTAGTGAGAAAAGTGATTTGTTTATTGAGTAAAAGTGCTTAATGGTCACAAAATGCACAAAACGATTGCCATTGCTCTAGATCTTATGTTCTTACACTAGCAACCAAAGCAGGAACAAAGATATCAGCAAAGCCTCTGTTGAGAAATCCTAACTTAGACTTAATTTTGACTCAGCTCCTATCCTGGGCATATTATTACCCCCTCACTTCAAAATCAGAGTGTGTGGGCAAATAGAAGTGGAGTAGAATGGCTACATGAGCAGTTAATTGTGTTTGCCATGTAGACAAAAATAGAAGATTGAAACAGCCTAATTAACAAGCTTGATTAGCTGTGTATATAAATCTATGTGCTCAGGCACATTTCATTTATACCAACAGAGACCATACCTTCTTTTCAAATATAATTGGAACACTCACAAAAATTGTTTCTAAAGTAGAATAAACAGAAAATCTCAATAAATTCCAGAATGCGGAAATTATATAGGCCACATTTTCTGAAGAAGCTACAAAAAATAAAAAAAATAGGCTTGATGTAAAAAACTGGCAAAATAGTTCTTTTTTTTTTTTTAGATTTAAAAACACCCTTCAAATAAGGAGAAAATAAAAACTAAATTTATAAGCTATGGATTTAAAAGTGAATGTCCATGAGAGTACCACATCATGAAGGATATAGACAAAGCAATTGTCAGAGGAAAATTTGTAGTCTTCAATCCTGTCTTTAGAAAATTGGAGAGACAGAAACAGAATAATAAAGTCAAACAAAAATAATAAAAGACAGGGTTTCAAAAATAAAAGATAATTTAAATAGATTTCTGGCCATTCTGAACAAGTAAAAACAAAAACAGAACAAACCAACCCCAAACAGCAAAAACTGGACATACATAAATAGAAGTAGAAAAGTTTCCACAACTGTTTTGATGAAAATGATTCTAATTGAATAAAACTCTATGCCAACATTTTTGGCATTCTAGATGAAGCCATGATAATCTAGGAAAGCATGAATTATATTAGAATCCCTCTTATTCATCACAGTCTAGGCCTGTAGTCAGTTGATTAAGTGAAAAAGTGTGCTAAAGGGAGAAATCATTAAAAAATGTCAAACTGCAAATATTTTACTATAGTTGAAAACATAAAAACATATATTCACTTACCAGTCTTTTAATGTAGGGTCATGGTCTTTTCTTTGAAAACAAATCTGCTGAGTGAAAATAGACAATCTCTTTCTTACATAAACCACATTTCCAATTTCAATTTTTAAAATACAGAGGAAGAAATGTTAAGATACTAAATGCAATCTGATTGTGGAATTCTTTGACATCAGAGCATCTTAGACTTTAATATATTTGTGCATCTCTTCAGGATCTGGTACAAGTGCCAAAGATGACAGTGGGTCTGGGGAATGGGCCTGATATTCACCATTTTTAGTGGGCTTCCAGGTGATACTGCTGCTACTGGTCCATGGACCACATTTGAAATAGCAAAGATATGATATTTGTATTTCTTGCCCCACCCATCATTTCTAGTTGCATTAGCAAGTAGTGGTGGTAAGTCACTTCAGTCCTCTGATTCTTAGCGACCCTATGGACTGTAGCCTGCCAGGCTCCTCTGTCCTTGAGATTCTTCAGGCAAGAATACTGGAGTGTGGTAGCACCCTTAAATCTAAACCATTCATCTTAGTGACTCGTCTCTATCTAGTCCTCCTAAAACTTCAATTTATTCTTCATAAAAATGAAAACCCTTTTTGAAAAATACTTTTTCTGTTGGTTTATATAATACTAAATTAACTAAAATTATTGCAACAGGTACACTTGTCATAAGCAGATTTGAGAACAACTGACATGCAGCAAGAATCCACTTTAACTCATGGAAACAGAAGGAAGTATAAAAGAAAAAGAAAGTGGCCTACTAGAATACCCGACTTAGAATGAAAACCTCCTTTCAAAAACACCACATGCCAAAGTCTGAATGTTTGTGTCCTCCCAAAATTCAGGTTAGATCTGTTAATTTGTTTAGATTGCTGTGTCTGGAGTGGGCTTTCTGTATTCTGGAGGTCTGTGGTTCCTTTTTATTGTGGAGGTTTTACCCAGTGGGTGGGAACAGATCACCAGCCCAGGTGGGATGCATGAGTCAAGTGCTCGGGCCTGGTGGGCTGGGAAGACCCAGAGAAATCGGGTGGAGAGGGAGGTGGGAGGGGTGATTGGGATGGGGAATACGTGTAACTCTATGGCTGATTCATATCAATGTATGACAAAACCCACTGAAAAATAAAAAAAAATAAAAAATAAAAAAATATAAAGGTAAAAAAAAAAAAAATTCAGGTTAGAATCCTAATGCCCGAAGCAACGGTGTTAGTAGGCAGGCCTTTTGGAGGTGATTGGGTCTTTAGGTGGAGCCTCATAAATGGGTTTATGACTTTACAAAGGAGATCAATGGAGCTCCCTCACCTGTTCTGCTATGTTGAGGGTACATGAAAAGGCTGTGACCTGGAAGAGTCCTCACTGACCATGCTGGCCCCTTGATCTCAGACTTTCAGCCTCCAGAACGGGGAGAAATAAATATCTGTTGTTTTTAAGCCGCCCAGTCTGCGGGATTTTATTGTAACAGTGTAAATGAACTAAGACTTCCTCTTGCCAAAAAAATACCCCAGACTCAGATGGTACAGGTGGGTTTTACCAAACATGCAAGGAATTATCTCCATCTTATGTATATTTTCCGAGTAAATGGAGAATGAGACATGTATCCCAACTTACTGTAGGAAGCTAGTATAATCCTTATCCAAAGCTGTGGAGACAAGAAAAAATTCACAGATACACTTCATTTATGAATCTAAATGTGAGAATCCTAAATAAAATAATTGTTCACTAATTCTAATTGTATGCTAAAGATGTTAAATATTATGAAAATTTGAGTGCATACCTGGAATGTAAGGATTTTTCAGTATCAGAAAAATTTATTGGTATAATTTATGCCCTTAGTAGATACAGAGAAAAACCATATATTCTTTCAATGGATGCAAAAAATATTTTAAATTATTTAATATCCTTTTCTAATTAAGTAAACAATCCTCACTAACTTGATAGAAAATGTTTCCTTAATGCTTAGAAATCTACAGTTGAATCTTGAAGAACCTAAAAAAATTTTAATAATTGATGAAACGTACCATTCTTCTACTATAACATCACTTAAAAAGGTTTTAGTTCTTCCCAAATAATATACATTCATTTGAATCAGAATCCCAGTAGGATCTTTTTTTGTTTTTTGGTTGAAATTGACAAGTTGAATCTCCAGTTTATGTCAAAAGAAGGTGCAAGAGAACTGTTCTGAAATATTTGAAGGAGACAAGTGACAGATAGGAAGAAATTATTTAGTAAACGAAGAGTTAGTATCCAGATTATATAAAGAGTGCTTATGTGCATGCTAAGTTGCTTCAGTTGTATCTGACTCTGTGCGACCCTATGGACTGCAGGCTGCCAGGCTCCTCTGTCTATGGAATTTTCCAGGCAAGAATACTGGAGTGGGTTGCCGTGCTTTCCTCCAGGGCATCTTCCCAACCCAGAGATTGAACCTGTGTCTCTTTACCTGCATCAACAGGCGGGTTCTTTACCACTAGAGCCACCTGGAAAGCCCAAAGAGTGCTTATGAATCCATAATGCAAACAATGAAATAAAAACAGAATAAATAGGTGATTCACAGCCAATGAAATACAGGTGGTGGCAAGAATACACAGAAGAACTGTACAAAAAAGATCTTCATGACCCAGATAATCATGATGGTGTGATCACTCACCTAGAGCCAGACATCTTGGAATGTGAAGTCAAGTGGGCCTTAGGAAGCATCACTACAAACAAAGCTAGTGGAGGTGATGGAATTCCCGTCGAGCTATTTCAAATCCTGAAACATGATGCTGTGAGAGTGCTGCACTTAATATGCCAGCAAATTTGGAAAACTCAGCAGTGGCCATAGGACTGGAAAAGGTCAGTTTTCATTCCAATCCCAAAGAAAGGCAATGCCAAAGAATGCTCAAACTACTGCATAATTGCACTCATCTCACACGCTAGTAAAGTAATGCTCAAAATTCTCCAAGTCAGGCTTCAGCAATACGTGAACCATGAGCTTCCAGATGTTCAAGCTGGTTTTAGAAAAGGCAGAGGAACAAGAGATCAAATTGATCATTGAAAAAGCAAGAAAGTTCCAGAAAAACATCTATTTCTGCTTTATTGACTATGCCAAAGCCTTTGACTGTGTGGATCACAATAAACTGTGGAAAATTTTGAAAGAGATGGGAATACCAGACAACCTGACCTGCCTCTTAAGAAACCTGTATGCAGGTCAGGAAGCAACAGTTAGAACTGGACATGGAACAACAGACTGGTTCCAAATAGGAAAAGTAGTACGTCAAGGCTGTATATTGTCATCCTGCTTATTTAACTTATATACAGAGTACATCATGAGGAACACTGGGCTGGATGAAGCACAAGCTGGAATCAAGATTGTCAGGAGAAATATCAATAACCTCAGATATGCAAATGACACCACCCTTATGGCAGAAAGTGAAGAAGAACTAAAGGGCGTCTTGATGAAAGTGAACGAGGAGAGTGAAAAAGTTGACTTAAAGCTCAACATTCAGAAAACTAAGATCATGGCATCTGGTCCCATCACCTCATGGAAAATAATGGGGAAACAGTGGAAATAGTGGCTGACTTTATTTTTTTGGGCTCCAAAATCACTGCAGATGGTGACTGCAGCTGTGAAATTAAAAGAGGCTTACTCCTTGGAAGGAAAGTTATGACCAACCTAGACAGCATATTAAAAAGCAGAGACATTACATTGTCAACAAAGATCTGTGTAGTCAAGGCTATGGTTTTTCCCGTGGTCATGTATAGATGTGAGAGTTGGACTATAAAGAAAGCTGAGTGTCAAAGAATTGATGCTTTTGAACTATGGTGTTGGAGAAGACTCTGGAGAGTCCCTTGGACTGCAAGGAGATCCAACCAGTCCATCCTAAAGGAGATCAGTCCAGGGTGTTCATTGGAAGGACTGATGTTGAAGCTGAAACTCCAGAACTTTGGCCACCTAATGTGAAGAGCTGACTCATTGGAAAAGACCCTGATGCTGCGAAAGATTGAGGGCAGGAGGAGAAGGGGACAACAGAGGATGAGATGGTTGGATGGCATCACTGACTCAATGGACATGAATTTGGGTAAACTTTGGGAGTTGGTGAGGGACAGGGAAGCCTGGCATGCTGTGGTTCATGGAATTGCAAAGAGTTAGACATGACTGGCTGACTAAACTGAACTGAATAAATATATATAAAAATACCTAGTCTTGGAGAATTGTAAATTCAAATTTGTTTGAGATTTTCTTTTTTCTGACTACTGGATTAGAAATGGTCTAAATGCTCATCAATAGGAGAAATTGCTTAGTAAATTTTATTCCATATACTTAAGAAAAAAGATATGTACATATATGTATTGAACTCCAAGAAATATGGCAAAATGAAGAAAGCATGAATATGAACATTACATGAAAAGTCAATGCATCTATACACACCAATATCCAGTCCAATGTGATCAGCTCTCAACTGAGACCCGGAGGAGAGAGGGATGGGCCAGGCACAGTGACTTTTACATTTGCTCAGGACACTAGCATGTTTTTTAATCTTGGGCATAAAGATTTATTAATAGCTGCTTTTAAAAATTCCCTTAGCCAAACTTTATGCCTTCTAGAAAATGAAAAATATTCTGCTGATGTTGTTCCTTTAGAGTGCTGCTGGGCATTGAATATAGATGCTTCTTTCTGAAAATCAAACCCAAGAATTATTCAGCAATCAGATTTAGCATTCTGGCTCCACAGAAAAATAACAATGCTATATTAAGTTCCCAGTGCCAAGTAGGTGGCCAAACCCTATAAGTGACATTCTTAGTTTTTCAACAAACTAAATATGCCTGAGACACATTTCCTGAATGCTTCTTCCTCAAGCAAAAGCATGAAATTATCAGCCATGCAACTGACATTCCCAGAACGGCAGTTTGCATTCCAATGTGGGAAGAGACCCAGAGGAACAGAACTTTCCCCACCACCCTCCATGGTGAGAGGAATTCTGGGGAAGCCATTTCACCTCCAGGACCTGTTTCATCACCTTCAGCTCTGGTGGGTGAATAATACGTCACTTCCGCTTAGGGGTTATCAAGAATCAAAAATGAATTTGAAACAAAGACATGATCCAACATGAATACTCATTTCATAAACTTGTGTTGATTCTCTTGAATTTCTCCACTTCTAATTTAGGAATGGAATCAAATTATTTTTGAAAGAGCATTTATGAATTTCTTGGACACTGCAGCTTTTAAATATTTAACACTTCTCTCTAAAGAAAAAAAGAGCCTTACAACATGGAAATTCATAGCTCTGAGCAGACACAAATCAGTGACTTTTTATGTGTAGAGAGTGCCAGACTCCAATTTAAAACTCTCCAGCGGCTTCATCTTCAAGCAAGTTAATTCCAATCACTTCCCGAGTCACATTCTCATCACCATGCAAAGCTTTTGAAGAGAAACTGGCTTTCTTCTTGCCCCGGGGAGTTCTGGCGGAGCAAGTCCTTGTGGATGTGGACGCTTCTCCCTCATTTCCATCCTGTCAATAGTTGTGGAGCAAACAGCGAAGGATGCGGAGACCAGGCTGATAACATGTGTCACCTCATGGCAGCAGGAGGACGAATGTGACTCCAATTCACGCTTCTCTTTGGTTTGGTTTTTGACCAAGTAAACCCTGTCAACATATCAAATCAGCCTTTATGGTTTGTCTTTAAATCAAGAAAACACAAAATGGTATTTTCTTTGTTGCTCCACTCAGTATTCACTTGATGATTCTTGCCACACCTCCCCCCGACTCCCTCCAAAAATCAAACTAAGAAATGCCTGGCAGGGTCCCTGGAGTTTGAAATGCTCTTTGCACAAGCTAAGAATGCAGATGCATGTTACAGAGCCTGGAGGGTGGAAGGTTAGAAAAAATACGCAAACCTTCTTTAAATGTGTGAAAAATCCTTGGAAGTAAACATGCACCAAGTTCAGAGTCTTCCTATTGAGTGTGCAGTGCTGAGCTGTGAGAGGTCATACTGGGGGCAAGGCCTGGGGAGGACGGCTGGAGGCAAACATTGGATGCTGTAAATTCTCAGGGTGACATTTTGCTCTCACGGCTGGGCCATACATACCCCATCACTGCATCTACCCACTGCCTTCTTTCTTCCTTTCCTTGCCTGCTCCCCTTCTTTCCTGGCAAAAGGAGCCCTCTTAAGTTGCCCTTGAGCCTGCATTCTAATTTGCTCTCTCCCAAATGGAATCCATTTCTCTGAGCTAAGCTGCATTTTGTAGCTTTACACCAAGCCCACTTTATTTCCACTTTAAGGGCTGCCTGTTCTGTTTACCATCACTCCCTGGGAACTTAACCTCATTTATAGGCTGACTTTCCTCTGCATTATAGAGTTACAAGGGAGACTCAAAGCTTCTTTCTCTCCATAGCCTGCATCCAGCCATCTCTCTGACCAGCGGGTCCCTCCCAGACCCTCTGAGCCTGAAGGCTGGTCCTGACAACTGATTTGTTTCCATTTGCGCTTGCCTGCCTCCAGCCAGCGTGACCGTTCTGTACTCAGAGCTCTACAACTGGCACGTCTCAACATTCCTAAAATCCCAGAGAGGATCTCAAAATAGAATAAGAAATGAGAATTTAAATTAGAAGCAACAGCCCTTGCAGGGCTGCCAACTTTGGGCAGAGAGGGTTTTGCATCCCCCTCCCCCACCAGGTTCCTGGTTTCCCCATAGGGTTTTGCAGTTAGGGAGCCTGCGTCCCTCACCTGTGACTTGGACTGGCTATTTTATTTTATTTTTTTTAATGTATTTATTTTTAATAGGATGACAAATGCTTTACAATAGTGTATTAGTTTCTGCCACACATCAACATGATGTATGGTAAACAGGTAAACATATGTCCCCTCCCTCTTGAGCCTCTTTCCCACCTCCAACCCCATCCCACCCCTCTAGGTTGTCAATGGCGCAGTGGGTTTGAGCTCCCTGCGGCATACAACAAATTCCCACCGACTGTCTAGTCTACATATGATAATGTATATGTTTCCATGCTGCTCTCTCAGTTTGCCCCACCTTTTCCTTCCTCCACCATGTCCACCAGTCTGTTCTCTACCTCTGTGTCTCCATTGCTGCCCTGCAAATAGGGTCATCAGTACCATCTTTCTAGAGTCCATGTATATGCGTTAATATACGATATTTATTTTTCTCCTTCTAACTTACTCCACTCTGTATAACAGTCTCTAGGTCCATCCACCTCATCAGAACTGACTCAAATGCATTCCCATTTATGTTTGAGTGCTATTCAATTGCGTATATGTATCACAACTTCTTTATGCATTCATCTGTCGATGGATATCTGAGTTGCTTCCATGTCCTAGCTATCGTAAATAGTGCTGCAATGAACACTGGAGTACATATTGGACTGGTCATTTTAAAAGGAAGCTGAAGTTGGCATGCTCATTCCCATGCCTTTTGAGTAGCAAGAAGGACACTCAGGTCCTTAGAGATCTTCAATGCAGGGACTAAGCTCCCCTCATTACAAGCACAGAAAAGGAGGAAAGTGGATGTAGGAACAAGAAGATGAAACTGGTTGAAGATTTGTCTTCTTATCTTGGATCTGGGGTGTTTTGCTCTGAGCTGAGCCCTTTAGATGGATTTCAGAGAGGCAGCACCACAGTCCCTTCCCTCCTGGGAGGGGAAGGTAAACCTCCATGTCCATGTGTGGCCAGAGTGGCAAGTGGCAAAGCAGGACCCCAGTCAGGGCTGTCTTTGGGAAGGTGGAGCACCCTCCACCCTCTGGAAGGTGACATCTCCCTCTCCTGGTCCTTCTCTGGACCCATGGATCCCAGGAGAGGCCATCTGCAGTCTGGAATTGGCTTCACCTGGACCCGTGTCCTGGCTCAAGTCCTCAAGGAGATGGAACCCACCTCTCACTGTGGGTTTCTGTGCACAGCACCAGGCTTGATGCTCCATCATTTTCTTAGTAAAAGTCTCCTCAATACGTTACACCTCCCTCCCTTCATCTCAAATTCTCATAGCAAACCATGGCTCTCACTTCTTTGCACACTTTGGAAAAGGCTGGACAACTCACAATAAAAATCGCTGGGCTCACTGGATGTCACCCCTCTTCCTTACCTCCTGTTTACTGAGAAGGAATGCCCAACTGGTGTGAAGCACAGAATGAGAAGTTGGGCTGCTGGAATGGACTTACTAGAGAACTTGGACTTCAGTTCTCTCCACTGGTTTCAGCTGCAGGTGAAGAACTCTGACCTTCTACCTCTTGGTTCTCCCAAGGATGCCTTCCACAGGTGTCCTAAAGGATTCCCAAAGGTACAAGAGGTTCAGTGCTGAGCTGGTGGAGTGCCCGCCACCCTCTGGAAGGTGACATCTTCCTATCCTGGCCCTTCTCACACATCTCAGAGCAAGGCCCTTCTCTGGACCCATGGATCCCAGGAGAGGGACTCCGGAACTGGGCTGAGATCCCAGGGTTGTTTCAATGCTAGGAGTGAATCCATGCCCTAGGGTGAATTCTTGAGGAAAGTTCCCAGTGGAACAGGAAACAAGGAATTAATATTAGCCTAGCAGGTCCAATAAGCCCCTCTGGGCCCGAGTCCCAGGGCCAGATCCATTGGGTAAGTCAGTAAATGCTCACTTCCTGCTGGATGAGGAACTGAAGGATGCTGCAACAGACACAGCTAATGTCCACTGCACATTTCCTTCTTGTCTGTCTCTGTCACTGAAACTTTACCAACACTGTCCTATTGCACAGGCAGAGGTTCCTCTTAGTTTCATATATGTAGATACTGCCGAAGATGTCTCATTCGCATTAGGGACATTTCCTGATGTTTTGAAATGGTCTCTCTTGGTATCACTTTAGGACTTAACCCAGCCCGAATCTCCCTCCTCACCCTCTTCTTTCAAAATTAGAACCAGTGGGAAGTGACCCTTCAGTTTCCAGAAATTGATAGGGGATATTGACGTCAGTGTTTCCACTCCCTCTAGGCAGAACTGTGTGCTAGGACTCCTGGAAAAGCAGAGGCTACAGGCAGAAGAAAACACATAATACTTACTATGCAAACAGCGTAAATGAGTTTCGACTGAAATACTCTAGGACTCCCATTGTTAAGATCAAGCTTAGTAGGCTGAAGATTTTGCACTTCTTTTTGATTGTGAAATTTCAGGCGTTGAATATGCATTGAAATAACTGGGTCATTGCCTGTGGGTTAGAAGTAATGGGATCATTCCAAGATTCAAATTGTACGTGGGTGTCAGCATCCCTTGGCCTCAGCCCTGCGGCACCTAGACTGGCTGCCTGGTCCAGGATCACGTGCAGAGCTGACGTTGAGGGTGGATTCTGACCTGAAAGACCTTGCTTGTTCACTTTCCAAGCCCCAATTTCCTAGCATAACACAGTGTAAAATGATCATCCCTACTGTGGAGAGCTCAGAGAAGGAACTATGCTCAGCCCAGGATTTGACAGTTAGTCTCCAGCCAAAGTCATTTCTTCTTCTTCTTCTTTTTAACCACTGATAATTAAATTTCTTGCTCAGTGATTTGGAGCTTTGACATCATCCTCTGCAGGAAAAGTTGGCTTTGTGGAAACCTATCTCTGTGACCTCAATGCCCTGCTGGTGTCCACACAGTGAATAATATTTCCTTGGACCAGCCACCTCCTCAAATCTAGAGGGAGGGAAAGGAGGTGGGAGGGGTTCTGAGTACCTGCAGGAAAGTGGGGTGCTGACTGCATGTCAGGAACCTCCAACCATACAATTTGCCTTCCAGCGAAGCCACGAATATGCCCACAGTTACTTATTATTTTTTTTTTTTTATTCAGGAATCAATAGGGAACTTTTCCCAGCATGTAGGCAGTGAATATTTGCAAAGGAAAGCAAATGAATGAATGAATGATTTCCTTTGTTTTTCCTTGAGAGGAGGTCTGCTCAATGTTAGAGCACACGCCCAGAGCTGGATGCTGCAGGTCTAGATTCCAGGGGTGCCACAGATGCCCATCTCATTGTCATAACACTCACCTCCCAGGAATGGCAGGGGCTGAATGAGGTAACGTAAGTCTCTTAGCGCAGGTCTGGTGATTCTTCGTCAGCAACACCAGCAGCTTCTAAATCATGGCCAGTGGTCTTCCCTGCCTTGCAAACTTCCACCTGAACTGCTGGTTGGATGCACTCTTATTTTGAGTTTTAGAATAGTGGTGACTTTGATCCCACATATATTTATTGGTTAGCTGTATTTGGGCAGAGCATCCATTTTTACGTAAGTCTGTGTTTGAGTGTCTGTGTGTATACGTCATGCAGCTCTCTTGGCCCCTCTGTGGGCATATTTTGGGTATTTAAATTTTTTCTTGGTTATCAAGCTTTTCATCAGTGAACATTTTTCATGCCTGGTGGAGATGGTTTAAATTCTTAAAGTTTTTGAGGGAGCCAAGGGGCATCCAATGGTCTTTCTCCTCTATTGCATCCCTTACTATGGGGAAGAAAAGGCAGAATGAATATCTTTTTGCATTATTAAAAAATAAATATTTCCTAGGCTGAGAGCTAATGGGAGAAAAATGTGCATAAATGTTAACTGAGGGGAAAGTAACACTGTGGACCGCGAAGTGAATTAGAAAACCAACTCTTTCTACCAGTGGTGGAGACATTTGCTCCCTGGTTGAAAGAAATATAACTTGACACAATGGGTGTGTTTTGAAAAGCAATAATGGGCGTGAGGCAAGTGCTCGGGCCTGGAGCACTGGGAAGACCCAGAGGGATCGGGTGGAGAGGGAGGTGGGAGGGGGGATCGGAATGGGGAACACATGTAGATCCATAGCTGATTCATGTCAATGTATGACAAAACCCACTACAATATTGTAAAGTAATTAGCCTCCAACTAATAAAAATAAATGGAAGAAGAAAAAAAGAAATAACGGGGCAAGCCTTCACACATTTGATGTTGGGATTACAGGTTGCATGCATAAGAGACAAACACTTGTATTCTTTCTGGTAGTCGGGCAAGTTGGGGTCTCTGCAGAGGGGTTGACGTGCTCTCTCTCTGAACTGTTTTCTTCTTATTTTCTGAGGCTTTGGGATAAGAAATGCACCGTATGCTGCTACTTTACCACTGCCCACGTCCTGAGTTGCCAGGGTTCACGAGTGCGGGAGGCTCTGTCGAAGCCCTGTTCTTTATTGGAGTGTTCATTGTTGCCACAGGATCTGAGTTCTCCTGAGAAAGTGGCCAGTGGAAATCAGAATTCCTATTAACTTCATCATACCCCATTAAAAAATGTTCTTATTATTTAAACCTGAGGCAGGGATCAACCTAGAGACATCCATCAGGCCCTACACAAGAGCAAGGTGGTCTGAAAACAAAGCTTGGAAAGACTCAGTTTTGGCCCTTGGAAGCCAAATTTAGACAGCGTGGAAGGCAGTAGGATTTGCAGTGATTGGGAGCAGTGAGGGAATGCCCCGGCAGGAGAACCACCGCAAACAAACACATAGGGAGGTGATGGCTTCGTGTTGTGATGACAGAGCAGCTCTGCCCAATAGAAATATAATGTGAGCTATGTATACAGTTTACAATTTTTCAGTAGTTATAAAAATAAACAAGTGAAATTAATTTTAATAAAATATTATATTTAAGCTGCTATATATAAACTATCAGGGTTTCCCTGGTGGCTCAGTCAGTAAAGAATCTGCCTGCAGTGCAGGAAACCCGGGTCTGATCCCTGGAGAAGAAGGATTCTCTTGGAGAAGGAAATGGCAACCCACTCCAGTATTCTTGCCTTGGAAATTCCATGGACAGAGGAGCCTGGTGGGTTATAGTCCATGGGATCACAAATGAGTTGGACACCATTTAGCGACTAAACTATCACCACCATATAAACTATTATCATTTTATCACATCACTGATATGAAAGATCATTCATGAAATATTTTACATGCTTTTTTGTTCTAAGTCTTCTAAATCTGGGATGCATTTTACTCTTAGAGGATATCCCAGGTCCGAGCAGTCACTTTTCAAGGCTCAAAGTCCCATGATGCTGGCAGCTGTGTGTGGGCTGGGCTGGAGTGTTGGGATCATTTCTCAGTGATGGGCATTACTGCTAGTGATCGACATCCCCATATCCTCAGGGAGATGGACATTCAGGCATGGCAGTCTGTTCTAGTGCAGCAAGCCTTGACCGCCTACCTTTGCAAAGTGTCCATGGCCACAAGTGACTCCTCTCCTCCCGTCCCAGCCCTGATGAGGGATCCATCAGCTTCCTCAATAAACCTGTTGTACAGTTGCCCTGGCCAACTTGGTGTGGCTCCTTCTCCATGGAGACACCTACCCATCCTTCTGATGCTGACCAGGGTTATCTTCTGGGAACACCTGCTCTGCCAATCCTGGGGGGATGTTGTGCTTTCCAAAACTGGCTGTCCCATATCCTCACGCCTATGTTCTTTTTGTGATATGGTGAGGACAATCCTTCTTGGGAGTGGTGGGCTCCATCTGTCCCCTTGAATCTGGGCCAGCCTTACTGATTGGCCAACAGGTAGAAATGACCTATGTTTGCTGTTGAGATGAGGCATGAAGGTGATGTAACGTCTCCTTCTTGTCTCCTGGGATGCTTGCTCTTGGAGTTAGTTCAGCTGCTGTGCTCTGAGGGAGCCCAGGCCACATGGTGAGGCCAGCTGCAGTTTGATAGGCAATTGCCCCAGAAAAGGACCAGCTGAGAGCTTGCATTCAGTCCAGATGGGTACCGGAGAGAGCGGGGATATGAGTGTAGCCTCAGCCACCAAAGCAACTGCCTGAGCTGAGGGTAATTGAACTCCAAGAGTGTGAGAGAAAGTAAGAAAAAGATCATTGCTATAATAAATAAATCACCCATACTTTAAGTCACTAAGTGTTAGGAGGCTTTGTTGTAGATATAGCTAACTGGAAGATGCACATTCCTAGTGCCCCCATCTTCAGGAAGGTCAGGTGTCTTCTTCTGGTCTTAGGACCACCCTGGGTGGCCACTGACCCTCACTGGCACACAGGTTGTGGGTATAAATCTGTTCTTTTTTTTTAACCATACTCTTGACGCTTCCCTGGTAGTCCACTGGTTAAGAATCCGCCTGCCAGGGTCCTCTATGACCCACCTCCCAGAATATTGGAAATAAAAGCAAAAATAAACAAATGGGACCTAATTAAACTTAAAAGCTTTTGCACAGCAAAGGAAACTATAAGCAAGGTGAAAAGACAGCCCTCAGATTGGGAGAAAATAATAGCAAACGAAGCAACAGACAAAGGATTAATCTCAAAAATATATAAGCAACTCCTGCAGCTCAATTCCAGAAAAATAAATGACCAATCAAAAAATTGGCCAAAGAACTAAACAGATATTTCTCCAAAGAAGACATACAGATGGCTAACAAACACATGAAAAGATGGTCAACATCACTCATTATCAGAGAAATGCAAATCAAAACCACAACGAGCTACCATTACACACCAGTCAGGATGGCTGCTATCCAAAAGTCTACAAGCAATAAATGCTGGAGAGGGTGTGGAGAAAAGGGAACCCTCTTACACTGTTGGTGGGAATGCAAACTAGTACAGCCACTATGGAGAACAGTGTGGAGATCCCTTAAAAAACTGGAAATAGAACTGCCATATGATCCAGCAATCCCACTCCTGGGCATACACACCGAGAAAACCAGATCTGAAAGAGACACGTGCACCCCAATGTTCATCGCAGCACTGTTTATAATAGCCAGGACATGGAATCAACCTAGATGCTCATCAGCAGACGAATGGATAAGGAAGCTGTGGTACATATACACAATGGAATATTACTCAGCCATTAAAAAGAATTCATTTGAATCAGTTCTAATGAGGTGGATGAAACTGGAGTCCATTATACAGAGTGAAGTAAGTCAGAAAGATAAAGACCAATACAGTATACTAGTGCATATATATGGAATTTAAAAAGATGGTAACGATAACCCTATATGCAAAACAGAAAAAGAGACACAGATGTACAGAACAGACTTACGGACTCTGTGGGAGAAGGCGAGGGTGGGATGTTCTGAGAGAATAACACTGAAACAAGTATACTATCAAGGGTGAAACAGATCACCAGCCCAGGCTGGATGCATGAGACAAATGCTCAGGGTTGGTGCACTGGGAAGACCCAGGGGGATGGGATGGAGAGGGAGGCGGGAGGGGGGATTGGGATGGGGAACACATGTAAATCCATGGCTGATTCATGTCAATGTATGGCAAAAACCACTACAATATTGTAAAGTAATTAGCCTCCAACTAATAAAAATAAATGAAAAAAAATTTTTTTAAATCAAAAAAAGAATCCGCCTGCCAACGAAGAGGACATGAGTTCAATCCCTGGTCCAGGAAGATCCCAAATGCCCACACACAACTAAGCCCTTACATCATAACTGCTGAGCCCAAGTGCTCTAGAGCCCTTGCTCTGCATTAAGAGGAGTCACCACAATGAGAAGCATGGGCATTGCAACTAGAGAGTAGCCTGTATGCAGCAACAAAGACTCAGCGCAGCCAAAAATAAATGCATAAATAAATAAATTTATGACAGGGGCCAGGCTTTCTTGGTTTATGGCATTAGTGGCTCCGTGGCAGACTCTCAACGCAGCCATCGAGGCCCTCAGTTCATTTCTGTTGTATAAATGGATGAATCAATATTTGTTGAAGTGGAAGCACATGGGCTTGTGCCCTCTGGTTGGTTCTTCCTCTTAGCCCTATCAGGTGTGGAAACCGAGACACAGAGAGACTGAGGTGACTGATTCAAGGTCACACAGCTCCCCCAACCAACTTGGGGTCCCATAGCTCCCCTGTGCAAGGAATGCGTCTTGAGTCCAGCAATCCATCTGTGAGCCCTGCCCACGCACCTTTGGGGCTGGCAGGGTCTGACCTGGGCTGCCCCTTGACTGTGCCCAAGTCTTTAGCCCCCTCTGCCCCCTGGACTTCCAAACCCTGGGCTGAATCCTGCCTTTCTCACAACATCTATAGAACCATGGGGCCAGAGTCTGTGTCCCATGGAGTCTGAGTGGACAGATCGTTAATGTAAGACTACCTTCACACTTGGGGACTCCTCCTCGCGTCGATTTCCCAGACTTGCTGCCTGCACCGTGGTCCCAAGCCCCCTGATCTCTGGACCCCGCACAACCCACTTTCTCCAGACTTCCCACCATTGATGATTCTCTGTCTTGGGGATCTCCACCATTACCCCTACTTCCAGTTGTGTCTTTGCAACCTGAACTAGAAGCGTTCTCCCTTGAGCCCACGCCCACCGCAGCTGCCGCCTCTCTCTCCCTCCCTCGGTCAGTTCTCTCAGAGCTCTCTGCGTTTCTGTGGGCCTTCTCCAAGAAGACCGCTGGGCCCATCATTGATGAGGCCAGCAAGCACTCCACACCCTTCTCTGCTAGACTCACCGCAGCCTGCACGGCCAGTCACCCCGTCCTGCAGCTTCCAGGCACCACACCCTTCCTTTTCCCTCTGGAGTCCTTGGCTCCTCCTCAGCCTCCTTCCCTCCCTTTCCAAGGGATGCTGTTGGAATCACATCTGATTCTGGCTTTTCTGAGATGAGGGGTGAGAGCAGGTCATTTATGTGAGGCATGACTCCAGAAATAGCTCCAGGAGGTAAGACAGTGTGGTAGCGGTCCCCCAGCCACGCCGGGGGCATCAGGAACCCACTCCTTCAGGAGCCCAAACACACCTCAAGCTTACCCTTCCCAGGGACCCAGGGAGCTGGGGTGTCTATGCATCAACCTTCCCTAGCTTCCGGACCTGGACTGCGCCCTCAGGTGTTGACGCTGGTGGCAGAAGGTGGCAAGCTGGCTGGCCCAGCAAGATCAAAGAGGTCAGGCCAAGGGACTGACACTTTTTGCATTCTTGGAGTTCTGTGCTACCTGCAGGTGTTACCTCTTCAAAATAAAATTAAAACGGTGACAACAGCAGAGGAAGCAGAAACCACAATCCGTGAAATGTTGGGAAGGTCCTAGCACCAGCCCCTCGTTCCCGGTACTTCTCAGCTGCCTGGGTTCCTTTGTCCCTGAAGCACCCAGGCTACCCTAGGTCTGCTTTCACCACCCCACCATCAATATTCATGGTACCTGGTTCTATTGCTCTGGAGGCTGATCTGGATTCCAGCCTTGTAGAATATCAGACCTGCAGCCACTGATCAGATGCAGTTGCTGTAGGTTCACGTGGTGAGAGGCAGAGCTGTGACTGGTTACCTTGTGATGAACTTTCCCTGAGGTGACTTCTCTATGGTGCTTTTAAAACCCTGGGTTCACAAGAACCCCCAGAAGAGCTTTGGAAATGCAGTCTCCCAAACCTCACTCCCAGGGACTCAGATGTGGGCCTGGTGAGGTTCAGGAACTTTACTTTTTCACAGGCTCTTTGGGTCTGTCAAGATACGAAGCTATGAAGGACACTCACTCACAGGGTTTCTCTCTGACATTTTATACAAAAAAATTTCAAATATATAAAGTAAAAAGAATTGTGTAGGGATCACTGACAATCTTACAAACGAAATTACACAGCTAACATATTGCTACATCTGCTTTATCACAAAACAATCCATCCATCCATCTGTCCATCTAACCATTTGTCTCTCCGTCCCTTCATCCATCCATCCCTCCACCCCTCCTTCCATTCATCCATTCAGCTATCCTATTCATCCATACTGATGTAGATTTCAGTATATTCCATCCCATAAAAACTTGCCTGCTCAGATCCCTGATTTTCCATGAACAGGCAAAATGTGTCCAGGCAGCAAACTTTTATGAAATCATGAGATTTCACAGATTAACCTTGCTCTTTCTCTACCTCGTTGCATTCTATTTGGGGGTAGCTTGTTTGTTTGCCTCTCTGAGCTGTTCTCTTCAGTGTTGGGTACGGGTTTCTTTTGTGTTCATCCACCACAAATACTTTACTATTAAACATCTCCTTGTTGTTGAGAGTGCTTTGCCTCATTCTCTGTGTTGTTCTTACTCCTGAGTTTCTAAGTGGAGTTTTCCTGAAAAGCAGGTATTTTGGTTTATTTTGTGCTTGGGTACAGTGGGCAGAACCCTTGACTAGTTCTTGATGTTATTTTAGATCTGTCACATTTGCAAAGGATTGTACCAGCTTCCCAATGGAACTCTGAGCTCTTTGACCAATAATGTTTCAGAAATGCAGGAAGAATGGAGGTCACCTGAGAATTTGAGGGTGATGTGAGGCTTGATAATCTGACCCTCAGAGCCAACCCATTTGTACTCAGAAGGCTCTTGTGGGAATGTGGCATAGCATAATTGAGCTACATAGCTCGTCATCAGAATGGCTTGTGGAAGGACCGCCCAAGGACATGTAAGATGCAGTGTGACTAGGAAAGAGAAGCGAGGGAATATTAACAAAACGAAGCAAAACACTAGACACAAGATGAGCATTAGTTCTTGTATTTTCTAGGCGATCTCACGGCCCTGGCAGCAGAGGCAGAGAACTGCTTCCTCCTGACCTCTGGCCCTGCCCAGAGCCCCGGACTGTGCTTGCCTGGTGTCAGCCTATGACTTAGGGTCAAGCACGTGCTGCCTCAAACAGCCCTTAACAAACATGGAATGTGATCTGTCTGCTAGCACGGCCAAGGGACAAAAGAACTCACAACAGATCTTGTTGTTGTTGTCTACTTGCTTAGTCGTGTCCGACTCCTTGCGACCCCATGAACTGTAGCCTGCCAGGTTCCTCTGTCCTGCCAGGATCCTTTGTCCGTGGGATTCTCCAGGCAAGAATACTGGAGTGGGTTGCCATTTCCTTCACCAGGTCATCTTCCAGATCCAGGGATCGAACCCAGGTTTCCTACATTGGCAGGTGAGTACTTTACCACTGAGCCACCTGGGAAGCCCCCAACAGATCTTAATATTTGATAAATAACATTCTTAAAGCTCAAACTCTGCATTTTAGCTACTAAAAGCTGTAGATACATACATACTTATATACATACATTTATTCAAATCATTGGAGGTTGAATAGTTGCATAGAAAATTCCAGGTAGCACTAAATTGCATTTAAAAATTGAACATGTTAGGAACAAATATTTATAAGTTATATTATACTTTCCTTCTCTTCTTAAAACAAGTTACTGAAAACAACTTGACCTTTTCTTAATGACTTAAATCATTTCCCAGGAGAGGCACTAGGTGAAGTCCGAACCCCTGTGGTTCAGGGTAGTGGGAAACTCAGAGAAGTGATTCATCAAACAGTTCTCACAGGCTGACTCTGCTCTCCTCAGCCCCCGCCAACACACACTCAGAAGAGAACAACCAGATAGCAAACCCCAAATTCCGTGGACAACATAGGCATCAAACCCAGCTGACAAGGTATCCTCACAAGTTTCCCAAGCCAATGGGCAGTGATAAGCCACCAACAACCGGAGTCCTTGGTATTGACATCTGTGTAGGCAGAATAAGAAGGAGAGAAAGGGGAAGGATCTAAGGACCCTAAATGGGAGAATCCCAAATAGCCTAACAAGTGGTTCCTGGAGAGGATGCTCAAGCATTGAGAAGAGCAGAAACTAGTACATGGATTGAGTGCAGCGGCTCCACCTGAGATCCCTCCTGGTGAGTGCCTAAGCTCTACCAGCAGAACTGAAGAGGCTGCCTGCTGGTACAGGGTTTCCTTCTGGGGTGATGAAAAGATTCCGAAATTAGATAGTGGTAATTGCTGTCCAACACTGCATCAATAAGTAGATTAAAAACCACTGAATTTTGCACTCTAAAATATTTAAAATAGACAATGTTATGTTATATATACTTAATTTCAATTGAAAACAAGGAAGATCCGAAGGGCCTGGGCACATACAGGCTCAGCTCCTCTGGACTCTCAAGCTGACCTTACAGGACAGGCTCCTGCTGAAGAGAGGAGCTGGCATAGATGTCCAAGTAGATAAGGTGCAGACCCAAGTGGGAGGAGACAGGGCCAGCCTGTCCTGAAGACTGAGCTTAGTACTGTGGGTCACTACACCAGAGAATGCCAGAGACAGCTCTATGAAGTAAGAAGGATTGTCTTGGAGGAGTTGCAGCTACAAGGAAAGAAAGTCACTCAGGTGTTGAACAGGAGTCAGAGGTGTCAGCACGAAATGTTGGCTTTTTTTTTTTTTTTTTTTTGGATTCCATATTTACTGGAAGTGCAATTGTGTGTGTGTGTGTGTGTGTGTGTGATGTACTTTTTTTTTTCCATTTATTTTTATTAGTTGGAAGCTAATTACTTTACAATATTGTAGTGGTTTTTGCCATACATTGACATGAATCAGCCGTGGATTTACATGTATTCCCCATCCCGATCCCCCCTCCCACATCCCTCTCCACTTGATCCCTCTGGGTCTTCCCAGCGCACCAACCCCGAGCACTTGTCTCATGCATCCAACCTGGGCTGGCGATCTGTTTCACCCTTGATAAAATACATGTTTCGATGCTGTTCTCTCTAAACATCCCACCCTCGCCTTCTCCCACAGAGTCCAAAAGTCTGTTCTGTACATCTGTGTCTCTTTTTCTGTTTTGCGTATAGGGTTATTGTTACCATTTTTCTAGATTCCATATATATGCGTTAGTATACTGTATTGGTCTTTATCTTTCTGGCTTACTTCACTCTGTATAATGGGCTCCAGTTTCATCTATCTCATTAGAACTGATTCAAATGAATTCTTTTTAATGGGTGAGTAATATGGCATGGTGTATATGTACCACAGCTTCTTTATCCATTTGTCTGCTGATGGGCATCTAGGTTGCTTCCATATTATAAAAATATTGGCTATTATAAACAGTGCTGCGATGAACATTGGGGTACACATGTCTCTTTCAGATCTGGTTTCCTCGGTGTATATGCCCAGAAGTGGGATTGCTGGGTCATAGGAAGAGGAAGACAAATACCATGTGATATCACTTATGTTTGGAATCTAAAATATGACTTGTATATGAAACAGATTCACAGACAAAGAGAAAAAGATTTACGGTTGCCATGGGGAAGGAGGATGGTGGAGTGAAGGACTTGGAGTTTGGAGTTAGCAGAAGCAAACTATTACTTATAGAATGGATAAACAATGAGGTCCTATGTATAGCACAGAGAAAAATACTCAATATCCTGTGATAAACCATAATGGAAAAATTATGAAAAAGAGTGTGTATATATTTAAGTATAACTGACTCACTTTGCTATTTAGCAGAAATTAACATAACATTGTAAATAACTATACTTCAATAAAATAGATTTTAAAATATAGTCCTATAGAATAAAATAAACAGATGAATAAAATAGAATAGAATGGCACAGAACAGGATAGAATAATGACTGGGGGTAGGGATCTTGTCTTTGTTATCCAGAACTCTGTGTCAACCACCTAGCATGGTACAGGGTATGGAGCATGACCTCAGTGACTATTTGAATGAATGGATACATTTGAATTTTGAACAGTCCTTGCGTGCGCTTTGTCTGACCACTCTAAATAACCCAAGGAGCCATGGGGCTATTAGAATCAACTTGGAACCTGAGGGTGCCCCTGCATACCTGGGTCAACAGGAAGTTGGGGGATGGGGCATAGGAGTCCCTGGGAAAGGTCCAGACCACATCTAAACCCTTTAAGTTGGGACCTCTGGGGGAAGGTTCTGGGCATGTATATTTCTTAATGCCCCAGGAATGTCCCATAGAAGCTGCAGTTGGGGACATCTGAGGCTGTAGAGAGGACTTTTCCCAAATAAGACTCTTTTTTCCCCTCTGATCTGTTACTATTTGTTATCCCCTGTGATTAGGTGGGGACAAGTGTGTATGACTCAACTTGAATTTGCTTGTAAATTCACTTGGGGAAGAAGGCAGTCTCTGCTCCCCAGGTCAAAGACTGTGGTCCAGATCAGGGGTTCTCAACTTCATTCGCTTGCTGGAGTTCCCAGAGTAGCTGTGGAAAGTCTCACCCCATGAGGTCCTGCTGTGATCTGTTTGGGGTTCCAGATGCCCTAGTGGGTGGCCATGTGCATTCAGGGCTAGAGCACTGTCCTGGACCCTGGGCATTAGCAGGCCTTGGCCTCAGTGGAAGAACAGCTCTGGAGGTTGCCTTTGGGGCTGTCTTTCACAGCCCAGAAGTCCCTTAGGCTGTTCTTTATCCCTCCATGCAAGCCACTGGTTCACATAATTTGCATATATTCAGGCTATGTTTCCACCCAAGGTTAATCTTTTTAATTAGTAAAGCTGCTATATATAGGAAGCAAACAGTGACCCTTAAGTAGATAATTGGCAAAATTGAAACAATTAAGTGATTTTTCCCCAGGAGAGCATTCAGCAAAGCCACTGAAGCAACAGGCAAAGGAACGGCACAAATGAAAAGTGTTTGTGGCATGTATGGAAGAAAGTAATGTGCAGTGTTTGCAGTCCACTCAGATCGCTCCACTGGAAGGATTTTCACTTACTTCCTGGTCAACCCTTTGAGTCAGTTGGTCAACTCCAGGGCCCTGAGTGGGGTTGGACTCAGTTATCACGGTAACGACAATATTTTTGCTCCCTTCTCTATCCCATCTCACATCCTGTTCCCCCATCGTCCACCCGATCCCTCTGCTCTGGGAATAACCCTCCCTCCCCACAAATACACTGCCTGTCCTGGAATGTTCTCTAGTGGAACTCAAGACAGGATGCTGAAATCAAGTCTTTAAAAAATTTTTTTTATTGTGGATAAAGTCACATAACATAAAACATACTATTTTAACCATATTTTACTGTACAGTTCAGCGGCACTAAGAGCATTCACATTGTTACAAAACTCTCACCATCATTATCTCCCAAATTTTTCACCTTCCTAAACTGAAACTCTGTTCCCATTAAATGCTAAGTCCTCATTTCACCCCACTCCTACCTCTCAGCTTCCACCAATGTACTTTCTGACTCTAGGAAATCAAGTCTGTGTTGCTTCTTTGATCTGAACTTGAGGAACTGCTCCCCATTCTACTCCCACACAACCCCCCTCCATCCTCACCCCATGTCAACCTGGCTTCCTGAGTGCTCTCCCCGTCTCCCTATAGCTTCACCCCCCCCAGCCACCCCACAGGAAACCACGAAACTGGGGGCAACCACACACCCACCTCCTGCTGCCTGCAGTGGGCTCTCTGATGATTGCCTGTAGGATTGTATTATAGAAGCCGCTCCATTTAAAGCATCCGGTTAATACAATGAGAGTGGACCTCCAGTGATATGAGAATGGGAAGCACATGGTGTGGGATTTGCCCTATGAAAAGCCATTGCCAGGTATGGCAATGTTTCTGGCGACAAGATAATCAATTACTGCCCTGGTCATTGGACAGGAGGGACCGACTTGGAAATCCTGTGTGTCCCTCTTGGAAGGAGCTGGGAAGGGGTGGTGGGGGGCATCCAGGAAGACCCCTGCTTGACCACTGCTCTCTGACAGCTCCCAGCCGTGGTGGCGCCCCCAGGACTGTCTTCCAGCCCAGGGTTCCTGGGGCAGCCCTCCCTGGGTGTGCCAGGGAATTCAGGCTGCACAGGTCCCTGGAGGGCCAGCATGGCAGCGTGCTCCCTTCCCAAGCCTTCCCCACACCTGCCTCTCCTTGAGGCCGGGTGGCATCCAGAGCCCTGCCAAGCCTGGCTGGGGCCTGTCTCCTAAGGCAAGGCTCTCCTGCAGGTCTCTCCAAAGGGGCTTATTCTGCCCCCTGCACTTGCCTTTGTCCATAGAACCCTCCTCTCCTTTCTCAAACGTGTTTGTGACTCTGCTGCCTTTCCCTCTGAGTCCAGTACTTGGGGAGGCTCAGCAATCCCTTGGTGCCAAGGGCGGCATTGGGTGAGCCTGGCTCTGTCATAGCCCTCTTGGACCTGGAGGACGGTGGAGGCTGGATGGGCAGTCAGTCCCCTGAGGCCATGCTGCCTGGACAGGACACCCTGACCTGAAGCCCTTCTAGTGTAAAGGGGGGCCTTGAGGTTATGGAACTAAAACCAGCGGCCACAACACAGGTTGGGGGACTTAGCCACAGCTAACTGAGATCAACTAAACAGGATCCCCTATCCTGTGTATCCAGAAAGAGAAACAAACCAAAGATGAGACGGAAACGAGCCATTCTGGAAGGTGTATGTTTCTAAAATGAAAGGAAAAGGCAAAACAAAGAAATAAGGAAACTGGGACAAGTTGAAAAATACATTTGGCAATTGAGAGTTGTGTTTACATAGATGAGGAATTTTGAAACACTGAGCCAGGTCAGGATTTGAAATGTTGTGTGGAATGCTTTTAAAAGTGATGTTAAAAAATTTGACTGAAGAAAGTTAAGGATCTTAGTGACTTTATTCAATCATTCATCAATCAGCCAACATCCAATCTAGTGAACAGAAATGAGCTCTGAGAATCTGCACAAAATAAGGCTTTTATAGGTAGAAGGGGGTGGGAAAAGGAAGGTTCTAGCAAAGAGTAAGGTCACCTCACTATGGGGAAAAGACAGGGTCTATTGGGAAGATCACCTCACTAGTACTGACCAGGTAATCCCAGACTGACTGGTTAAAGGTGATATTTTTGGAAAAAGGCGGAAATTGCATTCGGGTTAGGTAATAAGTCTCAGTTTGTTGACATAGGGCTTAGCACAAGTGACTCCATTTTGGATCTTTTGTTTCTTCCTGTTTTTTTCTTTTTAAACTGTGATTAAAATAACTTTACAGAATTTACTCCAAGGAGGAAGAAATAGCCTCTGTTAGGCTCTGGGTGTAGGAATTAAAATGCATTTATTTATGTGGCCCAGCCTGAGAGCTGACTGTGCTGTTAAAGAACGTGTAAATCTCTGCCACAGATGGTGGAGAGAACAGTGATGATTAAACGTTTCATCAGAGGCCTTATACTTTGTTGTGTGTTCATTGTGGCTACAGGAAAGGATGCTGTAACAGATCTTTAAATAGCAAACCTGCAGCTAAATTTCACTTCATCCATCAAAAGCCGCTGCTATGCGATGACCTAATTTTAGCTGCTTATCAATTCCCCAGTGCTTGTTCGTTGATGTAACTTTGATCCTCTGATGTTAGATGACTTTTGTGCTGAATATAGCTAGAATTTAATATGAATCACTTGGATGGATGCCCAGCTGAGCTCAAGCATGTAAGTGTATATCTGTGTGTGTGTGTGTGTGTGTGAGAGAGAGAAAAAGGAGGGGGGGTGTGATGCAGGCTGGGAGGTGGATGACAAACACAGATACCAGCTTCCTTAATCTTAGGGCAATCAACTTCCCATCATCTCCTTGGACTTTCACTTTATTTTCCATTGTCACCAACAAGATTCTTCTAGCAGCAAGCACACATGGGATGCAATGATATTGTGCTCCTGCCAAGATCTAATGAGAGTGTCAATAATTGCAAGGCAGTTTAAATGAATGTTTTCTAAGCAAGTCATTGCCTTTTCAAAGAGCTTTTCTTTTTGCTTACGGAAAGAGCAACTCAGACACTCTGAGGGAGCAGAGAGCATCTTTGATCGCCTTCCTCCTCTCCCATATTCTGGATTATTAGAGAACATCTTTTTTCATCTTTTCTACTGTGAATTTTTTTTATCTGAACTGTGAGATTTCTTCCCGTCATCCTGGCTCTTTGAAGGCATCCAGGTAACACACGTCATTCCTGGATGTGTATGGGTTCCTTGGCTATGCTATATTTACTTGCCCTGGTTCGTGTAATTTCTTGCCCCAAAACAGAGTCATGATATTTGATTTCCATTTTCTGAACATTGCAGGCGAAGCTGAAAGCCAGGGGGATGGGAGAGATTTTCTGGGACGTAACAGCCTTCCTGGATAGATCTGGCCTAGGGCTACCAGCCTAGATCTGCCTTCTCACTCAGGTGGGAGTGGGGGAAGGGCACTCTCTAATTTCTATTCTCTTCTTTTTCCTGGATTTAACCACTGCTTCCTTATAGCCTCCACCCCCCAGACGGAGACTTGGAGAGTGTAATAAAGCTTAAATCTGATTTGGCTGCCTGATAACATCCTGGTGGAGAAAAAAATCAAGACTCCCCATCCCAGGACTGTATGTGCGTCTTCATCTTCTTTGTTATTTCTGTCTGCCATCATCAAGGGTGCATGCGAAAACAGGCATGCACAGATACGTACTGGGGCGTGGTACAGGAGGAGTTCGTAATGGATATAAGATGTCTTAAGATCCTCAGAGGAAAGTTTCCTTTAGAAAGAGATAATTAGCTGCTGCAAAGAAGTGCCTAGAATGAAATTAACTTAAATATAAACCCTGACTGTTCAAACCAGTTTCTAGGTAGCTTGACAAATGTTAGAGATGGACCTCCGCAACAACCTGTTGTTGTTGCAGGTGAAGCAGGCACTGTCACCTATCTAGCACCTTCAGCTAGATAGGAACAGAACCTATTTCATAGCCTAGCCTCTCAGTAACACTTCAAATACTGTTCTTACATCTTGTTTGATTACCATACTCCCCTTTTTTTGGGAAAGCAGGTAGGCCTGTGCTTGCCGGCATGTCTGTGGATGTCTGCACAGGGCCAGCGGTGTTTGAAACTTCATCCCCGGCAAGGCACGCAGTGGGGAGCATTGGTGAAAGTGGAGGGTCCCTTCAGAGTTAGACGAGAGAATTGCTGGGTGTCGGGGCCTCCACGGGAAGTGGTTCAGCTAAAACAGCAGCAGTGGCTAATGTGCTCAGCCCTCACTGGTCACAATGCAACGTAAGACTGAGCATAGTTTAGAGGAAAGCAATCAACTCCACAGGTGTATATTAAAAGCGGTAGAAGCACCATAATAATAATTCCAAGAAACACTTGTAAAACACTTAACTATGCATTGCTGCTTCTAAGTTGCGTCAGTCATGTCCGACTCTGTGCGACCCCATAGACGGCAGTCCACCAGGCTTCCCTGTCCCTGGGATTCTTCAGGCAAGAATACTGGAGTGGGTTGCCATTTCCTTCTCCAATGCATGAAAGTGAAAAGTGAAAGTGAAGTCGCTCAGACGTGTCCAACTCTTTGAGGCCCCAGGGACTGTAGCTTACCAGGCTCCTCTGTCCATGGGGTTTTCCAGGCACTAGACACTCTTTAAATGCTTTCTAAGGATGGCTATACTTAACCCTCCCAATTACCTTTGGGAATAAGTTTTATAATTGTTTTCACTTCACAGAAGAGTAAGCTGAGGCTGGGACCTCCTGGGTGGTCCAGTGGTTAAGAATTTGCCTTGCAATGCAGGGTATGCAGGTTTGATCTCTGGCTGGGGAATGAAGATCCCACGTGCTCTGGGGAAGCTAGATCCATGCACTGCAGTGAAAGATCCCACATGATGCAAAGAGGTTCCCATATTGCAACTAAGACTTGATGCAGTCAAATAAATAAATAAAAAGAGTAAACTGGGGCCCAAAGAGGTCAAATACCCAGTATTTGACACATCCAGTACCCAGGAGACTCAGCACTCAAAGCTAGGCAAAGTCCAGATTGTATGTTTTTGATACTAGCCTATCCTGCCTCTAAAGAACTAGAAATCTCCAGCAAGCATCCTGTGACTCCTCCAAAAGTAGTCTGCCGACCTCAATGACAGCAGCCAGTGGTTCTGGCTGTGTGTGGAGATCCTGTGTGTGGAGTTGCTGTTGTTAACCATGAAAGTGCCTTTGCTGTTGTTAACCATGAAAGTGCCTTTGCAAGGGGTGTCTGCTTAAGTGGCCCCTGGAGTAAGGACATCGGATCCCAGTGCTGATCTGAAGTAGGAATGTTCAGCCTAAAAGTAGTTTAGTCCACAGCTCTTCCTAAGAGCCTTTTATCTGGACTTGGCCAGCACAAATATTGATAACACTGCAGTTCATATCTGGCTTGAGTTGGTGATTTCCTTGAGATGTTCCCTATAGTAGCATAGACTTGTAGGGGAAGCAGGCACTGTCAGCTTGCTTGTCAGGCAAGCATGGCCTGCCCTGACATTCCCGTATGTCAGAGGGTCCACAGCCTGGAATCACATGGGGAGAACCAGACCTATCAGTCTCTGAAACAATGGAGACAGATATCAGTCCCAGAGGGTCCTTTGATCACAGAGAGACCCAAGGATGGAGAAGGCTCTCCAAGTTGTGGACTATTTGGTGGTGAGCAAAGGACGCAGGACTGTAGAGCATCCTGAAACCGAGAACAGAGAGGATGGATCCGTGGATGGAAAATAATCAAGTGCTTGGAGTAAGACATGAAGGAAGGAGGACTTTAGAAGCTCTTTCCAGAATTGGCTCAGAGGGTAAATCATCTGCCTGCAATGCGGGAGACCTGGGTTCGATCCCTGAGTCGGGAAGATCCCTTGGAGAAGGAAATGGCAACCTACTCCGGTACTCTTGCCTGGAAAATCTCATGGAAGGAGAAGCCTGGTAGGCTATAGTCCATAGGGTCCCAAAGAGTTGGACATGACTGAGCGACTTCACTTTCACTTTCCAGAAACCCAAGGGAGTGGGGAAAAGAGAGGCAACCACCTCTTAAGGGCTGAGTTATAGTCTCCAGAATACATATTCCTAATCCCCAGTATCTCAGAATATGACTATATTTGGGGATAAAGCTTTTAAAGTGAAAATTAGGTTAAAATGGAGTCGTTAAGGTAGGCCCAGTGACCTATAAGGGACACCAAGCTACCTGGAGTCCTTATAAAAAGAAGTGATTAGGACAGAAGGATGTCCATGTGAAGACACAGGGAGAAGAGAGCTGTCTACAAGCCAGAGAGAGAGGCTTCAGAGGAAACCAGCCCTGCCGACACCGGGATCTCAGACTTCAACCTCCAGAACTATGAGAAATAAATGTCTACTGCTTTTGTCACCGCACCTTGCCCTGACCAACACACTGTCCTTCTCACCTCTCCAAAGCCAGCTAGGGTCTCTGGAGTTGCCTCTGAGATGGTCCTGACTCAGGGGTAAACTGTGCCTTCTGTCCTGGAAAATGCTCCAAGACTTAATAAAAAGGGAGACAGTGGTTCATTTCCTCTCAAATAATAAATGCTGTGATCCTGAAGTGCTGTTCATCGATTCACTCCTTCACCAGATTCATACAGTGGCAGCCTCAGTCCATGCACTAAACTCACCCCTCAGTAAGCTGAAGCCCTGAACTGTGAGCCGAAGATGTGTTAGCAGGTGTGTTGGAACAGGAGCAGAGGTGGTATGCAAGGCGATCCAGGCCAGGAGGACAGAGATGTCAGCAGGAACAGGGTCCACCTCCTATGCAGCCTGAGGAGCCGGGGAGAGCCAGGGGGCCCTCTAGGGGGAAGGCTGTGTGCATGAGGTCCTTCAAGGAGACATTGGAATAGGTTGACCGGCTGCGACGGACCGCGCAGAAGCATGGCCGTGAGGTGCTGACCTCTGACCTCGCTACCTGACCTCGCCCAAGGTCAGGGGTAGCGACCAAGAGCGTCAGGCTGTGACAGCGCAGGAGCGGCGGCAGAGAGGAGCTTCCCCACGCCCGAGGTCAGGGTCCCCGCCCGAGAGGAGCTACCCCACCTCCAAGGAGCGGCTTCTGCGAGGGCGTAGGAGGGCCGAGAGGAGCTACTCCACGTTCAAGATGAGGAGGGGCGGCTGTAAGAAGATACCCCTCGTCCAAGGTAAGGAGTAGCGGCTGCGCTTTGCTGGAACAGCGGTGAAGCGATACCCCACGTCCAAGGTAAGAGAAACCCAAGTAAGACGGTAGGTGTTGCGAGAGGGCATCAGAGGGCAGACATACTAAAACCATAATCACAGAAAACTAGACAATCTGATCATAGGACCACAGTTGTGTCTAACTCAGTGAAACTAAGCCATGCCGTGTGGGGCCACCCAAGACAGTCCAGTCATGGTGGAGAGGTCTGACAGAATGGGGTCCACTGGAGAAGGGAATGGCAAACCACTTCAGTATTCTTGCCTTGAGAACCCCATGAACAGTATGAGAAGGCAAAATGATAGGACACTGAAAAAGGAACTCGCCAGGTCGGTAGGTGCCCAATATGCTACTGGAGCTTAGTGGAGAAATAACTCCAGAAAGAATGAAGGGATGGAGTCAAAGCAAAAACAATACCCAGTTGTGGATGGGACTGGTGATAGAAGCAAGGTCCGATGCTGTAAAGAGCAGTATTGCATAGGAACCTGGAATGTTAGGTCCATGAATCAAGGCAAATTGGAGTGGTCAAACAGGAGATGGCAAAAGTGAATGTCGACATTCTAGGAATCAGCGGACTAAAATGGACTGGAATGGGTGAATTTAACTCAGATGACTGTTTTATCTACTACTGTGAGAAGGAATCCCTTAGAAGAAATGGAGTAGCCATCACAGTCAACAAAAGAGTCTGAAATGCAGTACTTGGATGCAATCTCAAAAACGACAGAATGATCTCTGTTCGTTTCCAAGAAAAACCATTCAATGTCACGGAATCCAAGCCTATGCCTCAACCAGTAATGCTGAAGAAGCTGAAGTTGAACGGTTCTATGAAGACCTACAAGACGTTTTAGAACTAACACCCAAAAAAGATGTCCTTTTCATTATAGGGGACTGTAATGCAAAAGTAGGAAGTCAAGGAACACCTGGAGTAACAGGCAAATTTGGCCTTAAAGAGTACGGAATGAAACAGGGCAAAGGCTAATAGAGTTTTGCCAAGAGAATGCACTGGTCATAACAAACACCCTCTTCCAACAACACAAGAGAAGACTCTACACATGGACATCACCAGATGGTCAACACCGAAATCAGATTGATTATATTTTTTGCAGCCAAAGATGGAGAAGCTCTATACAGTCAGCAAAAACAAGACTGGGAGCTGACTGTAGTTCAGATCATGAACTCCTTATTGCCAAATTCAGACTTAAGCTGAAGAAAGTAGGGACAACCACTAGACCATTCAGGTATGACCTAAATCAAATCCCTTATGACTTTACAGTGGAAGTGAGAAATAGATTTAAGGGACTAGATCTGATAGACAGAGAGCCTGATGAACAATGGGCGGATGTTTGTGACATTGTACAGGAGACAGGGGTCAAGACCATCCCCATGGAAAAGAAATGCCAAAAGGCAAAATGGTTGTCTGAGGAAGCCTTACAAATAGGTGTGAAACGAAGAGAAGCGAAAAGCAAAGGAAAAAAGGAAAGATATTCCCATTTGAATGCAGAGTTCCAAAGTATAGCCAGGAGAGATAAGAAAGCCTTCCTCAGTGATCAATGCAAAGAAATAGAGGAAAACAATAGAATGGGAAAAAGTAGAGTTTTCTTCAAGAAAATTAGAGATACCAAGGGACCATTTCATGCAAAACTGGGCTCAATAAAGGACAGAAATGGTATGGACCTAACAGAAGCAGAAAATATTAAGAAGAGGTGGCAAGAATACACAGAAGAACTGTACAAAAAAGATCTTCACTACCCAGATAATCACAATGGTGTGATCACTCACATAGAGCCAGACATCCTGAAATGTGAAGTCAAGTGGACCTTAGAAAACATCACTACGAACAAAGCTAGTGGAGGTGATGGAATTCCAGTTGAGCTATTTCAAATTCTGAAATGCTGTGAAAGTGCTGCACTCAATATACCAGCAAATTTGGAAAACTCAGCAATGGCCACAGGACTGGAAAAGGTCAGTTTTCATTCCGATCCCTAAGAAAGGCAATCCCAAAGAATGCTCAAACTACCACACAATTGCACTCATCTCACACGCTAGTAAAGTAATGCTCAAAATTCTCCAAGCCAGGCTTCAGCAGTACCTGAACCGAGAACTTCCAGATGTTCAAGCTGGTTTTAGAAAAGGCAGAGGAACCGGAGATCAAATTGCCAACATCTGCTGGATCATCGAAAAAGCAAGAGAGTTCCAGAAAAACATCCATTTCTGGTTATTGACTACGCCAAAGCCTTCAACTGTGTGGATCACAATAAGCTGTGGAAAATTCTGAAGGGGATGAGAATACCAGACCAGCTGACCTGCCTCTTGAAAAACCTGTATGCAGGTCAGGAAGCAACAGTTAGAACTGGACATGGAACAACAGACTGGTTCCAAATAGGAAAAGGAGTACGTCAAGGTTGTATATTGTCACCCTGCTTATTTAACTTATATGCAGAGTACATCATGAGAAACTCTGGGCTGGACGAAGCACAAGCTGGAATCATGATTGCCGGGAGAAATATCAATAACCTCAGATATGCAGATGGCACCACCCTTATGGCAGAAAGCGAAGAACTAAAAAGCCTCTTGATGAAAGTGAAAGAGGAAAGTGAAAAAGTTGGCTTAAAGCTTAACATTCAGAAAACTAAGATCATGGCATCTGGTTCCATCACCTTGTGAGAAATAGATGAGGAGACAGTGGAAACAGTGTCAGACTTTATTTTTTTGGGCTCCAAAATCACTGCAGATGGTGACTGCAGCCATAAAATTAAAAGACGCTTACTCCTTGGAAGGAAAGTTATGACCAACCTAGACAGCATATTAAAAAGCAGAGACATTACTTTGCCAACAAAGGTCCATCTAGTCAAGGCTATGGTTTTTCCAGTGGTCATGTATGGATGTGAGAGTTGGACTGTGAAGAAAACTGAGTGCTGAAAAATTGATGTTTTTGAACTATGGTGTTGGAGAAGACTCTTGAGAGTCCCTTGGACTGCAAGGAGATCCAACCATTCCATCCTGAAGGAGAGAAGTCCTAGGTGTTCATTGGAAGGACTGATGTTGAAGCTGAAACTCCAATACTTTGGCCACCTCATGCGAAGAGTTGACTCATTGGAAAAGACCCTGATGCTGGGAGGGATTAGGGGCAGAAGGAGAAGGGGACAACAGAGGATGAGATGGCTGGATGGCATCACCAACTCGATGGGCATGAGTTTGAGTAAACTCCGGGAGTTGGTGATGGACAGGGAGGCCTGGCGTGCTGCAATTCATGGGGTCTCAAAGAGTCATACACGACTGAGCGACTGAACTGAACTGAACTGGATTTGGCAAAGCAGCTTAATTATGAGCTGAAATTGCTTTTGGAGGAGCTATCTCCCTGCATTAGAAAATCCCTCTGTTCATTCCCAGTTGGGAACATAACCCTTCCTGGATCCTACAACAGCAAGGCCACCTCTCATCTGGGGCTCCCCACAGTTTAACCTGAAGGCATGTGATAACGTTGAGTGGGCAGAGGGAACTGCAATCCACTTATTGGGGTTCAGGACTGCAGAGGGAAGTCAGGGTGAGTAATCGAGATGAATGGTTTGTCTTGAGGCAGAACTGATGGACTAACTTGAGAACTTTAGTAAGAATAGGAGGAGAACTTTCAAAGATATGAGATCACAACACAAAAGGACTTTGTGAAAAGAAAATGCATGAATTCTGATTTAAGACTTCAACAGATTAATCCTAAAAGGATCACCTTTACTGGGGCCCAAATGTATCCCTGGTTTGAAAGATGTGGTGGAATAAACCTCTCACACAACAGAACCAGACAGAGAGCTGATGAGAAGTTATGAGTGAGAGAATGAGAAGCACAAGCAGGATGCCTAACATAAATTGTAGGAATCTGTAATGAAGAAAGGGAACAGATGAACAAATAGTAACTAAGGAGTCCGTGCAAGAAGACCACCCCATGCTGAAGAAACACTTGACTTTGCATATTCAATGGTCTCTCTGAGTCTGAAGCACAATGAACAAAATTAGACATGTTTATGAACATATTCCAGAGAGTTTCCTGATAAGATAAAGTGAATAATACCTGTAAGCATTCAGAAAAAAAAATTCAAAACATGTTCAGTTCAGTTCAATTCAGTTGCTCAGTCATGTCTGACTCTTTGCAACCCCATGGACTGCAGCACGCCTGGCCTCCCTGTCCATCACCAACTCCCAGAGTTTACCCAAACTCATGTCCATTGAGTTGGTGATGCCATCCAACCATCTCATCCTCTGTTGTCCCCTTCTCCTCCTGCCTGCAATCTTTCCCAGCATCAGGGTCTTTTCAAATGAGTCAGCTCTTTGCATCATGTGGCCTAAGTTTTGGAGTTTCAGCTTCAACATCAGTCCTTCCAATGAACACTCAGTTCTGATGGACTTGTTGGATCTCCTTGCAGTCCAAGGGACTCTCAAGAGTCTTCTCCAACACCACAGTTCAAAAGCATCAATTCTTTGGCACTCAGCTTTCTTTATAGTCCAACTCTCACATCCATACATGACCACTGGAAAAACCATAGCTTTGACTAGATGGACCTTTGTTGGCAAAAATGTCTCTGCTTTTTAATATGTTGTCTAGGTTGGTCATAACTTTCCTTCCAAGGAGTAAGTGTCTTTTAATTTCATGGCTGTAGTCACCATCTGCAGTGATTTTGGAGCCCAAAAAAATAAAGTCAGCCACTGTCTCCCCATCTGTTTGCCATGAAGTGATGGGACCAGATGCATGATATTCGTTTTCTGAATTGCTGAGCTTTAAGTCAACTTTTTCACTCTCCTTTTTCACTTTCATCAAGAGGCTCTTTAGTTACATGTGAGGAAAAAAAAACAATGGAGTTAGCATTAGATGTTTCATCAATAACATTGGAAGATAGAAAATAATAATTAAGGGAAAAGCCTCTATTATCCAAGTAAATTAAGAAAAATGTAATTCATATTCTGGAACAAAATACAGTCATTTGGCCATATAGGGCCTCAGAAATAAAACCATGTGCATTATCTGCAGATAATATAAAGAAAACTCTTGAATAAAACTGGAGAATATGAAGCATCCTTAGTCCTTGTGAACAACATCTTGCACTAGAGATGTGACATCTAAGTGGATATTATGAATTACTGGAAAATAAGCATGTGATTGTTAACCAAGCATGTGTGAGATAGACCATTCATTCCAGAAGGGAAAGCATAATGATAATCTACTACTTAAAATATTACAGTATTAGATATTTTACCAAAATCGAGGCATTAAGGCTGGAAGCTTAAGTGTGTGGTTGTAGGAAGGAGACTTGAGGTGTGGAGAGAGAGGAAGGAAAAGCATCATAGGTGATCAGGAACAGGGTGATGATGGAATCAAGAACTCATACATTACTGTGGATGGGCAGGGAGTAGGCAAGTAAAACACTTAGGAGGGGATGGTGTCATGATTAATGTCAATATGGTAACAGAGAAACAGTGGGTGTAATGCTTAATTTTATTTGTTAACTTGACTGGCCATAGGGTACCCAGATTTGGTCAAACATGATTTTGGATGTTTTCTGTGAGGATGTTTTGGACAAGATTAACATTTGAATACATAAACTGAGTAAGGCAGATCACCCTCCCCAAAGGGACTGGGCCTCATCCAATCAGTTGACAGTCTGAATAGCACAAAGATCACTGAGGTCCCCAGAGTAAGAGGGAATTCCTCCTGGCTGGCTGGAGGATTTGAGCATTGGTTTTGGTTCACATCATGGACCCTGAACCAGAACTTCTTAGGTAAGACACTCTTGAATTCCTGATCCACAAAAACTGTGAGATAATAAATGTTTATTGTTGCTTTTAGTCACTAAGTTGTGGGGTAATTTGTTAGATAGTAACTAATACATATGGGTATGTGAATATTACCAGGGCCTAAGTCCCTCTGATGCTCAATGTGTCATCAAACTAACTCAAAAGGTACCAAATTTGTGTAATTGTCCACTATTCAAACTTCTAGACATATGAGGAATTAAATCTCATGTTTTGTTAATGGCATGAAATTTGCCACTTTTTCTAATTTTTAAAAGAAAGCTGTATTCAGATCAGAAGAAAGAATCCCTGGTTCATCGTCAAGTTGGCTGAACAAGGAAGAATTTAAACTGTGGACAGCCAACATGTGGTCTTGTGCGTCCTGGTGAGTTACTAAGGTAACCGAGACACACTATGTAGCAACCACTTAAGACACTCAGAAGGAAACTGGCAACAACAGATGCAGGCTTTGAAGTGATATCAAAAGGAAGAGGGAAGAGGCTTGCAAATTCTCAAGTGTGTGAATAGGTCAAAACTGTATGGGATGCTATAAAACAAGAGCTGTTGGTGAAATGGTTTAAATAATCTGAATTAATAATGTTCTTGGCAACCAGAGCACCATTTATTGCTTGGGGTGGGTTTTGGCTCAGTTCCTCAAGTAGTAGAGAATGAAGAGATCCATGTAGAATTCAATAGCAGAAACAGTGCCAGTGAAACAGTGAAAATATTTCTTTACATTTTGAAGATGAATATCAAACCTTTCAAATACTTAAAAGCAATGTCTGTGACTATAATGTGGTCATTATTCACGGAATCCCTGACTTCTCAAATCATTAAAATTTTTGTTTTTCCTGCTGCTTAATGTGTATTAACAGCAACATTTTGGCTCTGTATTTGAATATGATGTTGGAATTCTTCCAATTCATGACATTTCTTGTGTGTTTTGTTCTGGTTTTGGAAATTAAGTGTTTTCATGTTGAGATAATTATAAATTCACATGCAGTTGTAAGAAATAATACAGAGAGATCCCATGTACATTTTACACAGGTTCCCCAGTGGTGTGTGCATGTGTGCTAAGTTGCTTCAGTTTATCTGACTCTTCATGATCGTGTGGACTATAGCCCACCAGGCTCCTCTGTCCATGGAATTCTCCAGGCAAGAATACTGGAGTGGGTTGCCATGCCTTCCTCCTTCCCCAGTGGTAACATCTTGCAAACCTGTAGTACAATATCACAGCCAGAAAGTTGCTGCTGGTGCAGTAAAGATACAAGACACTTCCATCACCACCTGGATCCCTCAGGTTGCCCTTTTATAGCGACACCCACTCCCCTTCCTCTCCACCTCCGTCCCTTTAACTCCTGGCATCCACTGGTCTATTTTCCATTTTTGTGATTTTGCCATTTCAAGAATGGTATGTAAATGGAGTCATACAGTATGTAGCCTTTACAGATTGCTTTTTTTTTTATTCAACATAATTCTTGGAGATTAATCCAAGTTCTTGAGTGGATCAATAGTTCCTTCCATTCTATTGCTGAGTGGTATGGATGAAGCACAGTTCAGCTATTCACCTTTGATGGATGTTTAAGTCATTTCCAGCATCTGATTACTACAAATAAAACTACTGTGAACATTCGTTTACAGGTCTGTGTGTGTGTGTGTGTGCACCTGTTTTTCACTGTGTGTAGAATAAATGTCCATGAACACAATTGCTGGGTTGTATGTTAAATGCATGTTAAGTTTTACAAGTAACTGCCAAACTGTTTTTCAGGGTGGCAGTACCATTTTCCATTAATTCCTACTATCTATGTATAAGTGATCTAGTTTCTCCAATCCTCTTGAACATTTGGCATCATCACTGTTTTCTGTTTAGCCATTCTGATTGGAGTAAAGCGATTATAGTTCAATTTTCACTTCCATAATAGTTAATAACATTGAACATCTTTTTTTGTGTGTCTGTTTACTTGTCATCAGCATATTCTCCAGTGAAATGTTTTACGTCTTTTGCCCATTTTCTGACTGAATTGTTTCTTTTTTATTGTTGAGTTCTGAGAGTTTTTTGTATACTTTAGATACAAGTCCTTTGTTGGCTGGATCGGTGGGTGGCTGGTTTGCAGCTGTTTTTCCTCAAATCTCTAGCTTGTCTTTTCATTCTCTCTACAGGGTCTTTTACAGAGTAAAAGCTTTTAATTTTGATGAAGTCCAGCTCAGCAACATTTTCCTTTCATGGGTGATACTTTTGGTGTCATGTCTAAGAACTATTTGCCGAGGTCAAGATCCTGAAGATTTTCTCCTACATTTTTTTCCAAGTTTCATAGTTTTTTAAGCTTTGCATTTGAATCCATGACTCATCTTGAGTTAATATTTGTAGGAGGGGTAAAGTTTAAGTGAGCTTCTCTGGTAACTCAGCTGGTAAATAATCCTTCTGCAGTGCTGGAGACCCTAGTTCGATTCCTGGATCAGGAAGGTCCCCTGGAGGAGGGATAGGCTAACCACTCCAGTATCCCAATATTCATGGGCTTTCCTGGGCTCAGAGAGCAAAGAATCTACCTGCAATGCAGAGACCTGGGTTTGATCCTTGTCCTGGAGGAGGGCATGGTAACCCTCTCCAGTATTCTTGCCTGGAATGCCCATGGATAGAAGAGCCTGGTGTGGTACAATTCAAGGGGTCACAAAGAGTCAAGTTTTAGCATTACATGGTTTTCAGCGTGAGACTATGACTCTAACAGTTGGGTGCTTAAAATCTAATTCCTAATAACTAAAGCTGTGCATCATTCCTCGGGTTGCGAGCTCATGTCATTGGTTATCCCGTATTGTTTGCATCAAGTGTAGTTCTTTTTGTTTTATGATTTCATATGTCTTTGTTCCAAATTGTGCTAGGACTGTCACTTTTGCGGACTAAAAACTCAAATTTCACTGCACGGTCAATAGAGTCAGAGGTAGTTGCCACCTCTGCACTTGTATTCTTGTGATTAGTATGTTTTTCTGCTAGTGTAATTATTTTGAATAATTTAAAATTGATCTGTTTATATGGATTTAGCCCACTCTCATATAATAACTTTTGCTTGCTCATCTATCCTTAATTTTTAAAAATAAAACACAATCAAGCAATTCATAGGGAGCAGAGGATGAAGCTTGAACCTTGATTTTCTGCACAAACTGAACCTGAGATAAGAATCTGGGTACCATTCTATTACCAAACCACACTTGGATCTGCTTGCCCACACCCAGTAAAGCCCATCTACTGATGCTGGGTTGTGGTGGGGGCCAGTGCAGCATTTATTGCAGGGTGCCAAGTAAGGAGCCCAGGGCAGCTAGTGCTCAAAACATCCAGACTTCCTGGTAGGCTTCAGCAAAGCATTTTTAAAGGCCGTGTGAAGAAGGGGATGTCCTGGGGTATGTGATCAGCTCATGAACAATTCTCTGATTGCTTGATGGTGAGGTGTCACCGGGGTTAACGTCATCAATTCTCAGGAGCCAGCAAGTCTGGGGGCTACATGCTCATATCATCAAGTTGTTACTTTTTTCCCTTTGGTAGGGCTTTTAATATCTGTAGGACAACTCAGGAAACGTACATCAGATACTGTAATCTCAGTGCTTCAGAGAGGAGCTAAAGCAGAGGATATGCGGGAGGGGTCTGTTCCAGGCAGGCCCCATAGAGTCCTGCTCAGTTACAAGTTCACTGGGCAGTGACCTCTTGGAAGCAACTGGAGGAGAGGGAAACGGAGAAGGAAAACCTTTTGTTAAATGGGGCTAACGATGAGGTGACTGCTGCAGTGATAGGGGCTCATTCCTGCTAGGGACCCTCTGATGGACCCTGCTAAGACTGCCTCAGGATTGCCCCAGCAAGGTACAGGGAAGCCGGAGTACTAATCACCAGTCCCATCCCTTTTCGGCTGAGGATTCCCCGTGGACCATTCCCAGCATGCCGACTGAGCAGCTTCTTCATGTGGGAGGCAGCTGTGCAGAGTCAGAGAGACTTGGTGACTGGGGGTGGCTGCAGCAGCACCCCTGCTGGTGCTGTTACAACTGGGGGGTTCTAGGGTGTGTTCTCCACATGTTCACTCACTGGGGAGGATGAAGGACCTGCTGCCTCTTGAGACCCTTTCCCATTTCTCGTCTAAGTAATTGCTGTGACTATAACAAATCCCGTAAGTTCCTATGTTGTTGTTGTCTAGCCTCTAAGTCATGTCTGACTCTTTGTGACCCCATAGACTGTAGCTCACCAGGCTCCTCTGCCCAAGGGATTTCCCAGGCAAGAATACTGGAATGGATTGCCATTTCCCTCTCCAGTGGATCTTCTTGACCCATATATGGAACCCACATCTCCTGCTTGTCAGGAGGGTTTTTTACCACTGAGTCACCAGGGAAGCCCAAAAGGTCCTGTATTCTGACCTTTTTGATGTTTTCCTTTTCGAACTGCCATAGATGGGCCATATAGATTCCAGAGACTTTGGTGGAACAGAAAGGCAGGAGCCCTTGATCTCCGGTTCTCACCCCAGGTGATCCTCTGATGCAGGCTGCAAGGGGGAATAATTCCAGTTCTCAGCTGGGCTTGTAAATGTCTAACTGTAGATGGTAGCTGACATGCCTGGAATTATGGCATGTTCCTGGTTCCCATCCTCAGATTATCTGATGCTACAGATCTAGGAAGCATCTGCCACATAATAAATGGCCCAGGTGATTTTTGTGCACACCAGAGTTTTAGGCTGTCAATTCTTACTTGGACACCAACTCCAGTGGGACCGCAGTAGCACCCCACTGCACCTTCTGACTAACTAGCATCTCTGGCTGCAATAAATTCAGTTCCACTAATAAAATGGGAAGCTAAGTGAACATACTCCTTGTGCTAAATGGAGAGAAACAGAGAGGCACTCTAAGATAAAGAGATGCAGTGGTCCTCAGAAAGAACTTGAGACAGAGCTGTAAGCACTACGAGGTGATAGAGCATTTGCTTGGCAGAATCCCTCTCTCAGGAGTGAAACAAGTCCTCGAAGCTTGAAACGTTACTTCTGTGCCACTTGCATAAAGTCACAAGAGCACTTGACATTTCAAGGAGGCTTTGAGCAGAGGACATTTAGCTCTTGATGGTCCTGAGGCTCTTTGCCAAGAATTTAGAATATTGTTAGAGTCTTTGCTGTATTTCAGTCTGATGAGGAAAAGAAATAGCTAATGAATCCACAAGGTGATGTGTTTTGTAACATTTTTAAAAATTACTAAGCAAAACTGGAAACTTTGGCCTCTTGTTGCCACAATACAATGCTCCATGCACAGATATTTAGTATATTTTCCCTTCTAATAACAAAACAACAGCAACACACAATAATCAGTCCTTGACTCTCCTGGCTTCCACCCCAAACCCTGGTCTGTTAACCTGCAGTCTTTGCTAATAGTTTTCTTTTGTCTGTTAGGTGTATTTAGAAATTCCTGGGGGGTTAAGTCATGGGAGCGTCATAGCACCATTGTCTCTGTTGGTATCGCTCCTTTTGGGTCCCCACCTAGCATGGTGGGAGATCTTCCCCAACCAGAATGGGCAGCTTCCACGATAAGGAAAAGCTGGTTGACCAACAGAACTAGCTGCCTCCAGGGGCTGGACATGTACAGCTTACAGAGGCTCAAGCTTCTGTGAGTGAGAGAAGATACACAGTACCAGACAATGAGGAGACGGGTGGCAAACTGGACCCCATAGCTACATGGCTCCAGACGCTTATCCTATGTGACTTAGTTGTTACTATATGACCACTGTACTGTTGCTCAGAGGTTGTATATCTGCACTTTCATCTAGAATCTACCAACAGTTCAATTCAGTTCAGTCACTCAGTCGTGTCCGACTGTTTGCGACCCCATGAGTCCCAGCACGCCAGGCCTCCCTGTCCATCACCAACTCCCGGAGTTTACTCAAACTCATGTCCATCGAGTCGGTGATGCCATCCAGCCATCTCGTCCTCTGCCGTCCCCTTCTCCTCCTGCCCCCAATCCCTCCCAGCATCAGGGTCTTTTCCAATGAGTCAACGCTTCGCATCAGGTGGCCAAAGTACTGGAGTTTCAGCTTCAGCATCAGTCCTTCCAGTGAACACCCAGGACTGATCTCCTTTAGGATGGACTGGTTAAATCTCCTTGCAGTCCAAGGGACTCTCAAGAGTCATCTCCAACACCACAGTTCAAAAGCATCAATTCTTCTGCACTCAGCTTTCTTCACAGTCCAACTCTCACATGCATACATGACCACTGGAAAAACCATAGCCTTGACTAGGCAGACCTTTGTTGGCAAAGTAATGTCTCTGCGTTTTAATGTGCTGTCTAGGTTGGTCATAACTTTCCTTCCAAGGAGTAAGCGTCATCAGTAGTAAGAGTTACCAACAGGTGGGCAAAAATAAAAACAAAACCCAACCAGATACCTCTACAGTTTGGGTCCATGGTTTACCTGTTTTTTCAATTACTTTGGTCTGCTTCTGCTTCTCTGTAATCCTAGCACTTTGCTTCTACTTAAATATTGTGCTCAGTTGCTCAGTCTTGCCTGATACTTTACGACCCCGTGGACCATAGCCTGCCAGATTCCTCTGTCCTTGGAATTTTCCAGGCAAGAATACTGGAGTGGATTGCCATTTCCTACTCCAGGGGATCTTCCTGACCAGGGATCGAACCCATGTCTCTTGTTTCTCCATCTCCTGCATTGGCTGGTGGATTCTTTACCACTGTGTCACCTGGGAAGTCATATACTTAAGGAATAGGATAGTTTTCTTTTAGTTTCTTTATTTCTTTTTTTTTTGTTTTAAATTTTAAAATCATATTTCTTATTGAAGAAGCAATGTATACACTTGGTATATAACTCAAAAGGAATGAAAAGATAGATAATGAAGTCTGTTTCTTAACTCTGCTCCCAGTCAACCAGAAGCTTTCTGGAAATATTCTGTTTACATATGGGCTCTGTGTATACATATGTATTCTTCCTCTTTTGCACTCTCTCTTTTGCAATCAGCAGATTCTAATAGTTTTGTAAGTAAATTTTTAGATTTACAGAATAATCGATCAGATATTATATAGGATTCCATATGCCCAGTTTCCCCTATTATTAACACCTTGCATTAGTGAGGTCCGTTTGTTATCATTAATAAGGCAATGCAGATACATTGCTCTTAACTCAAGTCCATAGTCTACATTAGGGCTCACTCTGTTATCGGATCTGCACATAATACACCCGCCATCACAGTATCATAGTTTCATTTGTAGGTAAGTTACCTTGTCTCAGAACACTGTCATCCAGCACAATGCATCTCTCTGGGGGACATTTAATGAATGGCTACTGAAATGACCCTAGAATGATCGGGCTCTGACAGTAATACCAGTCTTCAGTGGGGCAAGGTCTTCCCAGACTTCACCTGTGGTCAGTGATGAGTGGTGGTCTGCAAGGCAGTGATCGCTCTCCAACCCAGTGAATTTTCCTGAAAGTCATGCGTGACCTCAAAGACTGTACAGCATATTTGCAATAGACCGGAATTTCTGCACCTGGCATTTCTACCAGGGCTGGGGGTGAAGTTTAAATCTTCTTTAGGAACATCCTCTTATGGAAAAGTTCTGGAGAATGCTGGCTCTACCTGTTTCTTAGTGCTCTGCAAATTCCTGCTTGTGCTTCCCCTAAATGTTTCAAAATCCAAAGAGTACCTACCCTCTGGCTTTAGGGTAACTTACTGGAAATAAGAGGGGATTTAAGAGCAATGTCAGGAATGTCAGTGTTGATTTTGGGTCTAGAAATCAACTTTGCAGAGCATCGATGTCCAAATTGCTGTGCTTTGCACTTTCTTGTGCTTCTGTTCTATTGCCTCATCAATTTGGAGGTATATCTGTGTGAAAATCTTGTTAGGCTTCTTCTTCTTCTTGGGCTAGGGTTTGCTTCCCTTCTGCACTCATCCCCGGGGCCTTGGAGGGTCCCTTCCAGCGGCACTTCTGTACTATTTGACCCTCATGGGCAGGCTACCCTTGTGTTTCTTTCCCATTACCAGGATCACTGGGGATCTGTGATGACCCAGTGTCTAATTTTCTGTTGTCTGTTCTTTCCTTTGGAAAGCTGTCCTGGAAATGGACTAGCTTTTCCAAGAAATCCTGTCATGTGTGTTTATAGCCTTTTAATTTTGCTCAATTTCCTGCCATCAGTGGCAGATCTGGGACTATCAAAGCAGGCTGCTGGGAATTCCCCAGGGTCAGAGTCAAAACCACTGTTTAAATCTCTTTCTAGAACATACATCAGTACTCTATGTTTATAGCCCCCATCTTTTTATTATGCATGTTCTTATACCCCCAAGACTTCCTGTTCAAAACAAATAGCAAGATGCTCTACATAAGTGAGTATGGATTCTCCCATCTAGAGTGAAAACCAGTGCATTTTCATCAGGTGATTCTTTCAGGCCCATGTTAAACTCCCTCCCACTTTTCTAGACTCTTTTGTGGGACACCACAGGGGAAAAGGAGAGAAAGGGGTTTTGATGGTTAATTTTATGGGCCAACATGGCTGGGTCAATGTGCTCAGACTTACTGGTTGATTCTATGAGAGTGTTTTTTTGAATGAGATGAACACTTCAGTGGTGAACTTCTGATAAACAGGTTGCCTTCCATATTGTGAGTGGGCCTCATCTAATCAGCTGAAGGACAGACTAGAACAAAAAACTGAACTTCCCAAATGAAGAAGGGAGTCTGCCAACAGATGGCCTTTGGACTCGAACTGCAACATTGGTTCTTCCACAGGTCTCCTGACTGCTGACCACCATCCAGACTTTGGACTTGCCAATCTCCATAACTGCATGAGCCAATTCCTTGCCATAAATCTCTTTCTGTTGGCTGTTTCTCTGGAGAATCCTGACTAGTGTAGGGAGTAGACAAAAGGCAAGTGATGTATGTAATTTATGCTCCTCCACAGAAGAGGGGTAGGCAACACACCATTTCTTGCAACTCCTACAGGGTCTGGGAAAGGAATGTGTAGGTAGAACTCCATAAATAAAATTTGTTTTCAGATATTTAAAAAAATTCCTGCTCTATTTCCCTGTCTTATTTTTACTGCATTACAAGTTTACCAGATCTTTGGTAAAATTAAAGATAAAGCCAGTCATTTGATACTTTGTAACTAAAAAATTAAAAAAAAAAAACTAGGAAAAGACAATTTCAAATGAAAAGTGGTATCCTTGATTGCATCCTGGAACAGAGAAAGAACATTAGTGGAAATAACTAATGAACTCAGAATGAAGTTTGGAGTTTAGTTAATAATTAGTTTCTCACTTAGTTTTGACAAGTGAATTATGGTTATGTGAGGTCTTCCCTGCAGGGGAAGTTGTGTGGGAACTCTCTGTACCATCTTAGTAACTCTTCTGAAAATATAAAATCACTCCAGAAGTAAATGTTTATTTAAGAAAAATAGGAGACAAACCCCTTCATGGATCACAGTCTTGTCATAGCAAAGGGGCTTGCATAACTCAATGAAGCTATGAGCCAGGCCTTGCAGGGTCACCCAAGGTGGACAAGTCATAGCGGAAAGTTCTGACAAAACATGGTCCACTGGAGGAAGAAATGACCACCCCTTCTAGTATTCTTGCCTTGGAAATCCCATGAACAGTTTGAAAAGGCAGAAAGATATGACACTGGAAGATAAGCACTTCCCCACCCCCCCACCCCAAGTCAAAAGGTGTCCAATATGCTACTGGAGAAAAGCAGAGGGCAATTGCTAATAGCTCCATAAAGAATGAAGTGAATGTGCCAAAGTGAGAGCAATGCTCAGTTGTGGATGTGTTTGCTGGTGAAAGAAAAGTATGATGCTGTAAAAAACAATATTGCATAGGAACCTGGACTATTAGGTCTGTGAATCAAGGTAAATTGGATGTGGTCAAGTAGGAGATGGGAAGTATGAATATTGACATCTTAGGAATCAGTGAACTAAAATGGAAATAGGTAAATTTAATTCAAATGATCTTAATATCTACTACTGTGGGCAAGAATCCCTTAGAAGAAATGGAGTAACCCTGAGAGTCAACAAAAGAGTCCGAAATACAGTACTTGGGCGCAGTCTCTAAAATGACAGAATAATCTTGGTTTGTTTCCAAGGCAAATCATTCACCATCACAGTAATCCAAGTCTGTACCCCACACACTAATGCTGAAGAAGCTGAAGTTGAATGGTTCTATGAAGAGCCATTCTTCTATGAAGAAGGTCTATAAGACCTTCTAGAACTAACACCAAAAAAAAAAAAAAAAAAAAAAAGATGTCATTTTCATCATAGGGGATTGTAATACAAAAATAGGAAGTCAAGAGATACCTGGAGTAGTAGGCAAGTTTGGCCTTGGAGTAAATAAATGAAGCAAGGCAGAAGCTTACAGAGTTTTGTCAAGAGAACACACTGGCTATGGTTTTTCTAGTAGTCACACACCAATATGAGAGTTGGGCCATAAAGAAGGCTGAGTGCTGAAGAATTGATGCTTTCAAATTGTGGTCCTGGAGAAGACTCTTGAGAGTCTCTTGGACTGCAAGGAGATTAAATCAGTCAATCCTAAGGGAAATCAACCCTGAATATTCAATGGAAGGACTGATGCTGAAGCTCCAATACTTTGGCCACCTGATCAGAAGAGCTGATTCATTGGAAAAGACCCTGATGCTGGGAAAAATTGAAGGCAAAACGAGAAAAGGGTGGCAGAGGATGAGATGGTTATATAGCATCACCGACTCAGTGGACATGAAATTGAGCAAACTTTGGAAGAGAGTGAAGGACAGGGAAGTCTGGTGTGCTACAGTCCATGAAGACGCAGAGTTGGACATGACTTAGCAACTGAACAACAGCAACAAAGGAGGCAAATGGGGTTCCATGGAAGATGGTGGTCAAAGCTTATCAGGGGTGATGTTACTGCAGGTGATATTGTTTTCTTTCAACTTACGAGAAAGTATTAGCATTAGATTGCTAAATTACTTAGTTCATGTATCTTGGCCAGTTAACAGGAATGAAATGTGATTGTATATTAAAACAATATGGAATCATCTTGTTTTAGAAATTAACCATGAAGAGCTAACTAACTGGATGTAGATGATTATGTGCAGTGTTAAAGAGCAGAGATGTGAGTGAGGCAGGTACCAGGATTCTTGGCAGCTCTTAGGGTTAATGGGTATTTGGAAATGGCTGGGCATGACCCACCATTTCCTACTGCAATCACTAGAGCTGTTCAGAGTCCCTTCAGCTGGCTTGACTTCTCAGACTCCTTGGGATAGCCCTGGAGTCCTGAAGTGTCACCTTTCTCTGTTTGAGAACTATTTTTCTGAACTGATGAAATAAAATGTTTAGGGAAAATAACAAATGTGTAACAAATTCATATGGTCGACGTGCGATTTCTCCATATCCTGCCATCTACCAATTCATTTTGCTTGTCTTGTTCCTTCAAAACTCTATGCAGGGGGCTTTCCTGATATTTTGCCCTGACTCATTTTTTGTTAATTCAGTCATGTCTAAAAATTCTTCCAGGTTCAAAAGCAGCTTCCTCTCCTACGTCCCCATGCCTGAGCCTCAGTCATTGGAATGAACTCTTTTCAACTCTTTTTACTATCTCAGTTGATATGTGCCTTTGTATTTCTCCATATTTCTGATATTACTTCTTGACTTTGGGGTTTTAGATACTACCTATGGACCTGCTTCTTTGGAAAGTGAGGATTAAGCTTCTGCCAGGTTGACAAAATAATTCTGACAACATCAATCACATATTTTGACTTGGCTGTAATTATGTAAATTATTGCTCACAGCTAAGTCAGATGGTATGCGATGACTGCATTCTTTTCCTTGCATAAATTTTGAATAGTCCAGGATTAAATAATTGCCTCATTCTATTTTAAAAACTGTTTAATTTCTGTGTGCTTATTTCTCATTCATTTCTGAATTTTCTACTAGACCTGTAATTCTTTTTCACTGTGTTCAAACCCTCTCATTTCTCAGAAACCCTCTTCTTTCTCTGGCTCTTCCTGGCCTGGTTGGTGTCCAGACCTGCTGCCTCATGTTGTCCTGGGGCCGTGTTTTGTTATCCGTTTAGGGGTTGCGTTTGTATCTCTCTTGTGGTGAATCCTCACTTTACTAGATGCCACATTCTCCCATTTGGTTGGTTCCTCTCATTTTTATGGTGCTCCTGCTCCAATAGGCTCTTGAGAAAAAGTCCCTTTGAAGTAAGACACTGTATCTGTATGTACGTTCTTTTTCATATACTTTCTCCCATAGCTTATCACAAAATATTGAGTAGAGTTCCCTGGGCTATGCAGTAGGTCCTTGTTGTTTATTTTACACACAGTATTATGTATATGTTGGACTTCGCTGGTGGCTCAGCGGTAAAGAATCTGCCTGCAATGCAGAAGCCACAGGAGACGTGGGTTCGATCCCTGGGTCGGGACGATCCCCAAGGGCACAGCAACCCACTCCAGTATTTTTGCCTGGAGTATCCCATGGACAGAGGGTGCTGGTGGGCTATTGTCCATAGGGTTGCAAAGAGTTGGACAAGACGGAAACGACTTACCACATGCACACACAGTATGTATATGTTACTCCTGAAATCCTATTTTATCCCTTCCTCTACCTTCCCCTTTGGTAACGACATATTTGGCAAACCACTGTTTCTGAAAACCACTTCATTCACAATGATAGTTTGGCTATATGTAATATTCTGGGTTGAAAATAACTTCCCTTTAGAGACTCAGAAGCATTACTTCTTTGTCACTGAGCTTCCACTGTGGTATCAAGAAGCCCCTGGTAGTATTGAGGAACTTCTCTTGTGCTGTAATCTCCCCTTGACCCTCTTTGGTTATGAATATATTCCTTCTCACATGCTGGGATTTCAGTGGGTGCTGTCAGCCTGGAAACACATTTTCTTGAATTGGCTCAATGACAATTACTTCCCCTTGGTTTTCTCAATTTTCTTTCTGGACTTCCTGTCCTTTGGATGTTGGGTCCACTGCTCACTGTCTTTTTGCTATTGCTTCCCACATCTGCTCTTCTAGTCTTCTTTCTGGGGGGATTGGTCCACATTTTCTTTCAATCTTTCTATTGACTTTTTCATTTTTGTATGTATTTTTAATTTTTTTTATTGTCCCCCTTTTGATAGCTCCCTGTTTCTATGCATGTGATACATGTTCCCATGATTATTGCTGCCTGTATCACCTTAAAAAGATGATAAAAAATGAGTGATCTCCAGGCAGGGATGCCTCCCAGGCTGGCTGAGTGGTGAACCAGAACATCGTCACACGCTCCCAGCCCCCACCGCACCCTCATGTGGCTTGGGCTGCTTACACTGTGGTGGTTGGGTTGTTTGGAGAGGAAGAGTCCTGACAGGAAGTGTCGGTGAACGAGCATTTGGGAGAGCCAAGTGGAAGCTGCAGGGACCTCAGCAGCCCAGGAAATCCTGTGGGGTCTCCTTGTTACATGTGGTGCAAGGAAACGGGGCAGGAGATGAAAGAAGAGGAGCAGCAGATGCTGGGGAGGCTGCCACAGGCCCAGCTAGAGATGATGGAGGCCTGGGCAGGGTGGGGGGTGGATACAAGGTGTGTTTTGAAATAAAAAGGTAGAACCAAATGGACAATGAGAGCTTTGAGTCTAGGTGGAGGAAGACGGAAGCAGCTGGGTTGAGGATGAGTGCTTGAGCCACCAATTGAGATCGACCAATAAGAAAGGAGCATCTGGAAACTTGTGGGGAATTAAGACTCTTTTGGCCACACAAAGTTTGGATTGGTTCAAGGAAATCAAGAAGGCAGTTGAGTATGTGTGTGGTGCTCAGAGGAGAGGCTGGCATCTGCAGCTCTTGAACCTTAGATGACTTATAGGATAAGGACCTGTTCAGCATCTGAGGGAAGCCACAAAAACCTGGAAGGATGAGCAGAGAAGAGGAGGCGGTGGAGGAGGAGGAGAGCATTAGACTGATGCAGAAGGATAGGAGAGTGTGTTGTCTCGGGGTCAATCAGGTTCTAATGTTGCTGAGAGATGAGGCAACTCAGAGAGCAGTCTCTGTCTTTGTCTACCTGAAGGCCACAGGAGGTTCTCAGTGAACTTGACCAGTGATTCCAGGGGATGGACGGGGATGCATAAAGATGGGAGCGGGTCCAGCAGAAACTAAAGGCAGAAAAAGTACAAATGGAGTCTATGGACAGCATTTTGGATTTTGCGGTGGGAGACAGGGAATTGGGGCTATTGATAGAGGAGGATGTGGAGTCAAGAAAAAATTTAGATATATTAGAGCATGTTTTCTTGCTGTTGGAAGTATTTGGTAGAGAGAGGAAAACACTGTTTATGGGAAAGAGGAGTTTCTGAGAAGGCAGAGGGGTGCATCTGGCACCAGGGGAGGTATGCTCAGGCCGAGGAGTAGCGCTTTCTTCCTTGGGTCCAGAAGCAAGCAGATCAGAGCCTGGAGGGATGGGAAGGGAGTCATCGCCTGCTGGCTTTTATTTTCTTTCTGAAGCAGAGGTTGTGGGGGAGGGCGAGGGTGTGTGTGGCCAAGGACAGAGCCGACTAGAGGAAAGGGCCACTTTGGTGAGTGGAAGGGTTAATCCTGCAGGAAAGGGGAGTACGCGTTCTGGGCTGGTGGGGTGCTCTTGTTGGATCTTGTGGTCTCCCATGGGGCCCTCCCATGGTGTACCGGTCACCTCCAAAACTTGCCCACAGCCTACAGCTGCCCTGTGATCTCAGTGGAGGATGGGGACCCGGGTGGGTGGATTAGAGTGTGCAGGGGGTAGGAAGCACCAGGCTGGGCTGGGACGGGCCCTGGACAGCTAGACAGTGATGGGCAGGCTGGAGGTGGAGAGGGGCTGGGGCAGTGAGGCAGCGCCCAGAGGAAAGAGGAGGGGGGCGAGGGGAGTCTGAGATTGAGGACGCAAGGGAGTGGATGTTCCTGGAGAAAAGAATGTACCCAGGCTTCTATTTATTTTTAATTTGGATGCAGTTCCATGGTGAGAACTGCTGAAGAACTCTGTGTTCTGGTTCTAGCTGTGCTGCCTCTCGCTTCTTCTTTTACTGTGTTCTCTCATGGATTGAGGGAGTTGGATGGGTCGCGGCACTTTGCAGATGGAGATGCCAACCCAGAGTAGGCGATGTGTATCCCACCAAGAGCAGGACACTGGGACCTCTAACCCCTGGGGGCTGGTTGTACTTTATTTGTTTACCATGATTTTCCACTAGGCACTGCCCTGCCCTGTCCTAGAGAAAGAGCTGGCACTTGTCTTGGACAGCAGGCCTCAGCCTTACTCTGGAGAGGTGAGGAAATGCCCCAAACACAGACATTTTTGATTGGACCTTTCAATCCATTTTGATTGGATTGAAAGATGGCGGGCACAGTGGTTCTGTGTGCTTGAGGGTGAGAAGCATGGGTTTTCTCTTTGGGAGAAGTGTTTTGTCTTCCTGGTGCAAGAATTCAAGTGCTTTGCTAGAGCAGAGTTCTGCCCTGCTTCTCTTTTCTTCTCTTTCTTGAGGTTGGGGCTGAGCAGTCTGGCGGGCTTGGAACCCTGGTCTCAGGCTCCAAGTCCTTAGATAGGATGCGTTGAACCTGTGGAGGTGGGGCTGGGGGGCTCCCTGTGGAGTTGTCCTGGCTCAGTTTTCACTGGAGAGGGGACCAGTCAAAAGGGAGTCCTGTGGGAGATGGCTGGACTGGGATGCTGCCGGCGGGTGGCTTGAAGCACAGCCTCTGGACTAGAGACAGGCGTCTGCAGAGCAGGCGGGGCTTGTCTCCAGGGGCTGGGGCTCTGACTGCTCTCCAGCTGCCCCAGCTAAGGTTGCATGGAGCACCGCGTCTCTGCATTTGCTGCGCTTTGGGGGAATTAGGCTTCCTCTGTGCCTCGGGTGATCCTGGGAGAGTGACTGCAGTGGGAGGAGTTCAGAGAGTTCTGTGACACAGAGGGACAGGTGGTGACAGGCGATGGCCAGGGCAGACGTGGCCTGACAGCTCTACGTGGAGGGGCTCAGAAATTAAGGGTGGCTCCTGGACACGGCCTCAGACTTCCTGCAAGAACTGAACCGAATCTGAGAGCTGGAACTCTCGAGGGTCAAGTTATGTTCAAGTGCGGAGGGTTTGCACCCACCTACGAAGACCTTCGTCGGTGGGGGGCACTCTGCCCACTGGCCATCCCAGGGAAGGCACCATGCCTTTCCTGAGTGATTCCCATGTTTTGTGGCTCCAGGGGTCAAGATTGGAGCCAGATTCAGACAAAAACCAAAACCCCAAAGACTCTTAATTGCACGCTTTGTTGGCAATTCAGGTAAAAAGAAGGCTGCGGGAGGTAGAGCCGGTTTGGTGTGGAGGTGGGGTAGCAGCACAAGGCTGGCACTTCAATCAGGGCACAAACTCCAGAGAGAAAAATAAACACTTCACCAGGCACTTGACCTTTTAAATGCTGAGTTCTAAAAATAGAGAGGGAGCATCGTGATGCTTTTATGGAGGCCAAGATGAAGCCAGGCTGCTCTGACTCACTCTGCCTTGGGAGCCTGGCTCCTCTCCCCGATATCAGCCCTGCCACCTGAACCCAGTGACAAGCCCAGTTACCTGGTGGGGGGATGTTCTCTCCTCCTGACGGGAGGAGCCAAGGCCAGGTACCATCCACGAGAGCAGTGCGTATCTGGTTTTACTTCATTGCTTCGCTTCATTGCTACGTTAATCTCCTTCCCTCTGTACGTTTTAGCAGGAAGCTTAGTCTCCAGGTTAGGAAACAAGAGTTGTTTGCCCAGTTGAGCCTCATCCAAACACCAACATTTTCTTTAAACCTCTTTCAAGCATTGCATCAGAACCTCGAGTTCTGGGGGCTGTGTCTGAGGTCCCAAATCCATAGCACTTGCTTGGGCTGGGGATGAAAAGACAGGGAAGCAACGGTGTCTTTCTGTCACCGTCCATCCTCTGCAGTAATTTCTCATCCCTCATAAAGCGCTGGCTACTTGTGTCCAGTCGGGCTGACACTGGTGACAAAATCAGTCCTCAAAAGTCCAGCCAGCCCATAGTCATGTGGGCATCGTGGTGAGAGAGGCTTTTGTAAAGAGTTTTCTGAGCACAAGCTTTCCTTTCAGTCATAATTGTACCACATTTTAATAGGAAAGTTCTGTCTGAAAGCATGCCAACTGGAAATCAGATTATGTGGAGGGGATAAAAATAGCCCTGCCTGCTACTCAGCACAACGCAGCCCATCTTTGTCCTCATGTCTCGGGTGGAATCAACTTTGCCAGGACTTCTTCACCCTACTGGCTTCTTTCTGGAGCAGTGGATCAAAGGCCATCTGTCTTTCCTCCCTTTTCTCCCAGGTAACTTGAAAGTGAATTGGACTCAGCTTCCTTTTACTCCCTGAGAGCTCTGGGGGAGTGTGAGGAAAGGGGACCCAACTGGCTTTTGGTCACTAAGGTTCTCCAGGTAAGGGAGGAGACTGGACATGCAACCAGTCAAGAGGCAAGTTTTAATCCATCCTTATCCTTCCCTGGGCTTCCCAGGTGCTCCGTAGGTAAATAATCTGCCTGTAAAGCAGGAGACGCAGGAGACTCGGGTTTGATCCCTGGTTTGGGGAGATCCCCTGCAGGAGAGTATGGCAACCCACTCCAGCATTCTTGCCTGGAGAATCCCATGGAGAGAGGGCTACAGTCTGGTGGGCTGGACTGGTGGGCTACAGCCCAAGGACTGGTGGGCTACAGCCCATGGGGTTGCAAAGAGTCGGACACGACTGAGTGACTAACACTGGCTGATATCCCTCCCTTCTCCTACCCTGACCACGTTGGGATTGTGAACTCGGGACAGAGAAGCGAGTCAGTGTAGAGGTTGTTTGGGATCATGTCACTTCAAGGGGTTGATATCTGCTTTCGTTTTTAGCTATTTTTGCTGACTTTGTCTGAGGCATCGCCCGTCAGGGACTGGAAACAACTGTTTTTGTCTTCTTGACTGGTTTCTGCACTGTGGATGGGCCCCAGCAGCTGACTCTCTGGCCCCATCCAGGAGGGCCTGATCCAAACACTGCTTGGCTGGCCCCCTCTCTTCACAGGGCCAACACAGGAGAGCAATCCAATGAGTCTTTGTTTTTCTGGATCAATCATCTAATGCAAGAAACCCAGAGAACATGTGAAAACCCTTTCTCACAGTTTGGGAACGAATGGAACCTCTCTGTTCTGTGAGCTGAGCTGAAGCTCCAATACACTGGCCACCTGATGCAAAAGCCAACTCATTGGAAAAGACCCTGATGCTGGGAAAGACTGAAGGCAAAAGGAGAAGGGGGCGGCAGAGGTTAGATAGCATCACCGACTCAATGGACATGAGTTTGAGCAAACTCCGGGAGATGGTGAAGGACTGGGAAGTGTGGCGCACTGCAACCCATGGGGTTACAAAGAGTCGGACACAACTTAGTAACTGAACAGCCCCAAGGAAATTAATTACATTAAAATGCAATTCATAATGACTAGGTTTACGTGTTAACTTGATATGTAAGCCTGAGTGTGTCTGTGGGGGTATTTTTGAATGAGATTAGTATCTGGATCTGTGGAATGAGTAAAGCAGATTGCTCTCCCCAGTGTGTGTGGCCTCCTCTAATTAGTTGAAGGTATGAATAGCACAAAAAGGCAGACCCTCTGGACAATGAGAGAATTCTTGGGAATTCCTTAAAATTCCAGTGGTTAGGACTTGGAGCTTCCACTGCTGAGGCCCTTGGGTTTGATCCCCAATTAGGGAACTAAGATCTCTCAAGCCTTGTGGTGAGGCCAAAACAAAGAGTGTTTCCTACTTGACAGTGTTTCACTGGGACGTCAGTTTTTCTCTGCCTTCAGACTGGCGGCTCTCTTGGGTCTTTAGCTTGATGGTTTACCCACAGATCTTGGAACACGTCAGTTTCCACAACTGTAAGAACCAATTCCTTATAATGAATCTCTCCCCTCATCCCAGCTTCTCTATACACATCCTACTGGTTCTGTTTCTCAGGAGAACCCTGACTGATACACAGGTTAAACTGACAGAAGAACTCAAAATGTAAGAGATTATGTTCAAATGACAATGCCCTGGATTCTCACTTATCAGCAGGCAAGATCACCCACCTACGACGTGTGGAGACTACACAAGTCCAGGAAATAAAAGGAAGTGTAAGACACAGGACTGCTGCCCTTTGGGAGCTTCTGCTGTGTGTGAAGGACTGCCAGAATTGAGGATGTGGACAAATGCGCTGGAGTGAAATGGTGTGATGGGGAGACAGGCAAGTCCCCAGGTGGAGCTCCAGAAGGGCCCAGGGTTCTGGGGCAGCTGGATTTCCTGGTGGCCTGGAGGAGGAAAAGAGTTCATTTGGATCAGCCAGGAGAGTGAGTGGTGGTATGCGTGCTTCCCAAGCACAGTGGAGAGAGCGCTGGGGACTCTAAAACAGAGTGACAGGAGCCATTGGAAACAGGCGACGTTCAGACAGTTCTGGGAGACCTCCTGAGGGTTTCCTGGGAGGTCCTGCAGAGTTGGACCTTTCTGTCTACCGCAGGACCTTACAATGCACTTTGCTGACCAATCTCCCGTTCCAAGAAAATCCCGCCCAAGCCTCAGGATGCGTGGGCCCCTTCCTCCATCCAGATTGCTCGGTCTCTCCGTGTCCCCAGGGGCATCCTGGAGCGGTGGCTGCTTCCACCTTGAACCTTGTTTCTTGAGCTGGCAACACGCTGTGGTTAGCAGACTCCACTGTCCACCGAAGGCCCTGCTGAGACTCCTCATGCAACTCCTACTGCGTGCAGGCGCTTCGCTGACACAGTGACCAGTCCTCACGGCTGCTCAGCCAGCAGGCATCAGAGGTTCCATGTGAGAGCCAGTCAGTTACTAGAGGTGCCACTGCCTGGCCCAGCCCATCAGTCCCTCACCAGGTCCTACTGCAGGTTCGCAGCGTGGCTCCACACCTGGGTTGACCACTTGCTATGCCACAGGTAATTTCTGTCACAGCCAGGATGCAGCAAGCAAAATGCCCTCCTTTTGTTCCAGTGTCGTTCAAAACAGCATCAAGGCCCTGTCCTTGACTGGCAATACTGGTTCCATCCTTTCTCTCCAAGCTTCCAGCCCCTGGATAAGAGTGAGCAGAGGAGGCCCGCTCAGCACAGGCTGAGCACATGCTTCCTGAGTCCCCTGCCCCAGGCCACACAGCCCCTTGTGGAAGGTGTTCATGGACTTTTCATGCAATCTCTTTAACCATTTTTTTGACTATTCTCACCCGCCAGACTTTTAATTGCACAGAAAGCACTTACTCTATTTCTAGGTCTTTTCTCTAGGCAGCTACCATGTTGGTCATCCTGGTGTTTCTCTAGGAAGGAGGGGTTGAGCCCAGAAGTCAAGGGCCAAATCCTGAAAGTCAAGAGGTGTGTTTGCTGTAGCACGTGGGCAGCAGAGTTGCAGCCCTGGTCATTTCTGTGTCAGCACATCTCAGTTTCTAAACTGGCTGCCTTCTCTCCTCTAAAAAGACCCCTTTGACATAGTCCCTGTGGGGTTCAGCTCCCTGGCCCAGTTCTATGCTGGAGTTCACAGGTTCACAATTATGGCATATATAGGGCCTCTTCCAAAGCATACACTCACTCAGGCCTCCATTGAAACTCATAGATAGGGAGGGCCAACTCTGGGATTTGAGCATCCCCAGATTTTTATATCTGTGGGGAGTCCTGGAGATAATCCCTCATGGGTACTAAAGCGTGGCTATCCTTCCATGACCCCTGCTGTGTATTTTGCTCTTAGTGGTTACTGGCATTACAGCATACTAATGAGAGGGTTTGTATTACATGCTAGCTAGCCTAAGACTCCCATTTTCAGTTTCCTAAAAAAATTCCACGTAGAGAGGGGCCTGAACTGGTGGGTGAATTATGCAGTGAGTGCCTTGGTGGGGGTTCTGAGCACAAAGAACTGCTTCCTTATTTCTGATCTGAGCACCTCCTCCCTCCTCTGGAATGCCTATCTACAGGTTCCTAGAATTCCTGCCCCCTCTCCTCAGAAGGAGACAAAGATCCATGTAGTCAAAGCTATGATTTTTCCAGTAGTCATGCACAGATGTGACAGTTGGATCATAAAGAAGGCTGAGCACTAAAGAGTTGATGCTTTTGAATTGTGTTTCTGGAGAAGACTCTTGAGAGTCCCTGGGACAGCATGGAGATCAAACCAGTCAATCCTAAAGGAAATCAACCCTGAGTATTCATTGGAAGAGTTGATGCTGAAGCTGAAGCTGTGATTCTTTGGCCACTTGATATGAACAGCTGACTCATTGGAAAAGACTCTGATGCTGGGAAGGATTGAAGGCAAAAGGAGAAGAGAGTGGTAGAGGATGAGATGATTGGATGGCACCACTGATTCAGTGGACATGAACTTGGGCACACTCTGGGAGATGATGAGGGACAATGAGGCCTGGTGTGCTGTAGTCCATGGTGTCGCAAAGAGTCAGTCATGACTTAGCAACAGAACAACAACAGCAACTCCTCGGACTTGGCCCCTGTCCTGGGCTCTGTCATGGCTGCAGCCTGTCCTGAGTGATCTGCTGGATGTCAGGGTTGGGTCCCAAAGGGAGAGCAGAGACACCATGAGTGACATGGACTGGAAGAGTCCTTTTAGGGGTAGGACGGGTGGAAGGGATGTTGGGGGATCTGAGAAAATCTCTGACCAGCCTCCTGTGGCCCTGGAAGGGTGGACTTGTCAGGAGTGCAGGGCAACTGGGCAGCCGGTGGGGAGTCTCCCACGTGCCGCCACATCAAGTGGACTGTGCAGGCCGCTGGTTCAGGAAGAGAGCTGGATGTGGAGAAGGTGGTGGCATGTGCGTCACACCCCAGAGAGCCACCATGGCCTTCAGGAAGCAGCAGCTGTTTCAGGTTCTGCCTTGCAAAAATCCCTTTTTGGGCTGACTCTGTGACATGGAAGGAGTTTCTGGGAAATAACTCAGGTATGATCATGTTTAATTCAGGTGAATCTCATCATGCAAAGTACCACAGTTTGATTTTATTTTTCTTTTATGCCTTTTCATGTCTTACCCAGAATAGATAGATGTTAACTAAATACTCTGAACTTTAGGAAGGAAACAGGCCGAAGAGGCAAATCAGATGCCATTGTGGACCCAACCTTGATTCAGGATCACCTATCCATTGTTATCTATTGCTATTCATTGCTCCAAAATTTTGGCCACCTAATCTGAAGAGGCAACTCATTGGAAAAGACCCTGATGCTGGGAAAGATTGAAGGCAAGAGGAGAAGGGGATGCAAAGGATGAGATGGTTGGATAGCACCAAATGGACATGAGTTTGAGCAAGCTTTGGGAGATGGTGAAGGACAGGGAAGCTTGGCATACTGCAGTCCATGGGGTCACAAAAAGCTGGACATGACTGAGTAAATGAACAGCAAATCCATTGCTACAACGGCAATGCCTAGCCCTTCTCTCAAGGCTATAATGGGGATCAGGTCAAAGTGCTTTATGTCCATTTCTAACATTCCTGTCATTTCAAGCGTGTTATAAAAATGGAATCATTAAGCATGTACCTTCTGGGAATGGGCTTTTGTCATTCAGAATAATTCCCTGGACATTCATCTGAGGTGTTTCGTGTACTAATAAATCATCCTTTTGACGGCTGCACTGTATTCTACAGTGTGGATGAATCACTCAACCATTGAAGGCTATCTGGGTTGTCTCTAGCCTTTGCCTGTTACAAAGAAAGCTTCTATGAACATTCACGTACAAGTTTTTGTGAATATAAGTTTTCATAGCTCTGGGATAAATGTTCACATACACAATTTCTGGATTGTATAGGAGTTGCCTATTTAGTTTTATAAGAAATGGTCCATTTTTCAGAGTGACCATACCATTTTACATTCCCAAAAATGAATTTTATTTTTAAAATGCATTTTCATTACATTATTTGTTAGAAGGGGAGTGGTGATATGGTTAAAAAAGGGCAACAGGAGGGAATCCTTGAAGAAATGGAAATGGTTTAGTATCTTGACTATAGTGATGAAAATACCAATGTATACATGTGATAAAACTATGTAGAACTAAATACACACTCACATCAGTACATACAAAACTGGGGAAATCTGAATATGATAGGTGGTTTAGTCGCTAAGTTGTGTGTGATTCTTTGCGACCCCAGGTACCATAGCCCGCCAGGCTCCTCTGTCCATGGAATTCTCCAGGCAAGAATAATGGAGTGGGATGCTATTTTCTTCTCCAGGGGATCTTCTTAACCTAGGGATTGAACCTGGATCTCCTTCATTGCAAGTGGATTCTTTATCAACTGAACCACCAGGGAAGCCCCATGATAGGTGACTATGATATGCTATCATTTCACAAAATGATGCCATTGGAGAAACTGGGAAAAGGTAACTGAATGTGAATCTACAATTATCTAAAAATAATTAAAAATAAATTAAATAAAATATGTAATATTAACAGAAAATGTCATGGAAAACATTATAAACTATTGAAGTTTAGGCAAATACTGTTGTTAGTTGCTTTTCTGATGTTTGTGGCCCGGTGTCATCCTTTCCTTCACACAGCTAGGAGAAGAGACCTTTTAAATTCTACTCATCCCCCTCCAGCCTCATTTTAGGGAACAGAAACATGAGTTGGCTGGAATCGAGGGAAATGAAATTTGGGCAGTGGGGCATGCCCTCAGAAGAGTGGTCCACAGCAGAGAAGGGAGGGGATGCAAGCATTGATGTATGTCTGGGAAAAGGAGACCTGAGTTGGCATCTCCCAAGCTGGACTCCATGATGGAATGTTCAGCACACCAATGCTTAAAAGCCTAGTGTGAAAATTTACTTTGCGGCCAAGCAGAGGTGGTACACGTGCGTCTGTGGGGCTGAAGTATCGGGTCCATCCCTGCGCTATACGGGCAGAGATCACTGAGAGCTGATGATGCTGCAACTTAAGAGGAGAAGATAAACTTTTCTGGGACTGGCTAGGGGATCAGGGTCGACATGGCTTAGAGCTGGCGGGAAGTTGCCGTCTTTGGTTGACTCCCCTCTGACGTTTGGAAAATGGACTCTGTGTTAAAGGCCCAGGAGGGCATATTAGGTACCACCTGTGTTCCATGCGTGGTTCCTGAAGTGGCAGATTCCCTCCAGGGAGATGTTGACCTTTATGAGAGTCTATCTTATGACCGAAAGCTTTGCAGCCTTAAAATGTGGTCTGTCTCATTAAGTTGCTGCATGAAGCCTATAAATAACTTTAGAAAGGAGATCTTATGACAGCCTTTCACTCTTATTATTTAAAAAAATATTTGTTATTTATAGCTAGGTCACTAAAGGAGCCAGCCATTGCTTTCCAAAGCCTCTTATTTCCTTCAGTCTAACCTCAGAAATGGGGCGTGTAATACTCCCCAAGTGGTGGAGGGAGGTCCTCTCTTCCCCACTTTGTTACACACCACTTCCTGTTTTTTGCCCTCCTGAGGACAGAAATTCTCCTCATACCCTTTATACCCTGGTTACCTTCCTGAAAAGCCAGTTGAACCTTCTCTGCCTTGGACATCCTTATCTGTACATGATGTTTTCTCTGCCAGTAAGTCTGCCCTTCCAAGAACTGTGAAGGGTCTGAGCTTTCCTCTTCTTACAAACTAACAAGTTAGCCTGCAAGTTTCCTGTGTTCTTGGCAGAAGACGAGAGACTCCTGGGTTAGAGACAAAGAACAGTTTGTTACTTAGCTCAACTGCGGCAGTCAGAAGATCAGCAATTTTGATTTTGTGCTGCTTCCCTAAGCCCCGAATCCTACAGGAATCCCCCTGTCTCCCAATTCTGAGGTTCAGTGGTTGCTGTATAGAAGAGGCAGTCCAAGCTCAGGGAACCTGAATATTTTGTACTCAGTCGTGCATCTGTCTCTGCAGGGAGGCTTTATCTTTATCACCCTGAATAGTAGACATGCTGACCACTTGTTTCGGAGGAAGTTACTCTTTCTCCACAAATCTTCACAAAGAGAGTTCAGAACAAAGCAGGAGTCAGTGCCTCATTCCTGATTCATGTAGAGCTATCAGAGACCCATGGAGAGTCGTCCCCTGAAGGACCAGAGAAAAAATTTGTCTTTTAAACTTTTTTCTGAATCAACTCCTGTCCTCAGTGCTGCAAGTGATGGTCTATTCTTTTGTCTACCGCCAACGGACATGACTGAAGTGACTTAGCATGCACGCATGCATTGGAGAGGGAAATGGCAACCCACTGCAGTGTTCTTGCCTGGAGAATCCCAGGGACAGAGGAGCCTGGTGGGCTGCCGTCTATGGGGTCGCACAGAGTCAGACACGACTGAAGCGACTTAGCAGCAGCAGCAGCAATGAGACAGCCACAGAGAAGTGTTGCCTGGTTCTTCCTTCCAGAAAATCGCTGCCATTTAGCTGTAAGGAACACAGTCAGCTGATAGCCTTCACCTGAAGTGCCTTTGGGACCCACGGCAATGTTTAGTCTGAAGCTGTATTCTCCTCAAATGTGTATGTGTGTGTTCAGTTGTGTCTGACTTTTTCCCACCCCATGGACTGTAGCCTGCCAAGCACCTCTGTCCATGAACTTTTCCAGGCAAAAATACTGGAGTGGGCTGCTATTTCCTTTTCAAAGGATCTTTCCAACACAGGGATCAAACCTGTGTCTCCTGGGCCTGTTGCATTGGCAGGCGGATTCTTTACCATTGTATCACCTGGGAAGCCCCTATATTCTCCTCAGGCAGTGCCAGACCAATGCCTGAAGACAGCAGGGCTGTAGACTCTGGGCATTTCTGCTCAGCATGGAACTTCTCTACATCTATCTTGTGGGGGAGCTGCCTGTTGGGGTGGTGAACACCTTTTCCAGGCTGCAACCACAGCCTGCGGCTCACACTTGCTAGTCTTCCTTCCTCCTCCCCCTCCTCTCAGAGGTATTAGGTTTGTGTTATGATGTGAAGGCTTCCATTTTCTGCCCCTGTCCTGCTTTCCTCCTTTTATCTCACAGATGTTAACTCCCAATATACTTTAGCATTTTGAACTCTGTTTGAAGAGCCTAACCAACAGACTTGGTTGAAGAAGTCACTAAATTGCTCTTAGAAGAATTACTTGGCAACTTCAATGCCTACATGGCTTCCTCCAAGCCTTCTTCCAAGGTTTGATTCAAGAAATTTGAGATTCTCAGGTAAAGGCCTGAAGTGTTCCCCTGAACATTGAAGGGATAGTTCAGTATTTACTATTCATGTCCCAAGAACTTGTCCACACCCATCAACTCTTTCCAGAAGCCAGGGGCAGATTTTGCTCAGTCCCATGCCCTTGGTTGGACTTCTGTTTGCTTGTATTGGAGGCTTAGCTTGGAGATTGTTTTTCTGACAAGTCTTCTGCTACTCTTTTTATGTTTATTTGTTTATAAATATCTGTTTCCTCCATTAGATGGTAAACGTTATGAATATGATGTTGTTTTTCAGTCACTAAGCTGTGTCTGTCCTTCACAGTCTCCCGGAGTTTGCTCAAATTCATGTCCATTCAGTTGGTGATGCTATCCAACCATCTCATCCTCTGTTGCTCCTTCTTCTCCTGCCCTCAATTTTTCCCAGCATCAGGATTTTTTCCAATGAGTTGGCTCTTGGCATCAGGCAGCCAAAGTATTGGAGCTTCAGCTTATGACTATAGGTCCATGTTTGTCCTTAGGGGCTGGAGAAAGACCTGACATATAGTAAATGTTAAATAAAAATTTACCAAGTGAATAATGAACAACAGATGCTCCAAATTATCTGTCTACTGAATCCTGCCTGAGCTTAGTAATTATTCCAACTCAAATTCTCTGCTCCTAACACTTCTTAATTCCCTCTGCTAACTCCTCTCTTAAATATACTCTGGAGTTGTCCTGTGAAGTGAAGCAAAGTGAAAGTCACTCAGTCATGTCTGACTCTTTGTGACTCCATGGACTATACAGTCCATGGAATTCTCCAGGCCAGAATACTAGAGTGGGTAGGCATTCCCTTCTCCAGGGGATCTTCCCAACCCAGGGATCGACCCCAGGTCTCCCGCATTGCAGATTCTTTACCAGCTGAGCAACCAGGGAAGCCCAAGAATACTGGAGTGGGTAGCTTATCCCTTCTCCAGCAGATCTTCCTGATCCAGAAATCGGACGGAGGTCTCCTGCCCTGCAGGTGGATTCTTTAACTGCTGAGCTACCAGGGAAGCCCAGAGTTGTTCTGTAAAACTTTGTAATCATTGTCATTGCTTTGCACTCACAGTGAATATATAAATTGTCACTCAGGCAAGAGAACAGTAGTAATTTCCCAGCTGGTGACATTCAGGAGCCGTGGATGTCCCACGACAGCACTTATAGGCTCCAAGAAAAGTTTTATCGGTATTTATGTGGGAGCCATTCCAGCCTGAACTATACTGAGAAATGAACTTCATCTGTGGTCACCTCTGGGAAAACCCACAAAGATGAGAGAGTCCCTTCACAGGCAGAGGGACATCCCCGGAAAGGGAAACAGCTGGGATGGTTGGAACTCTGAGTTTGTTGCTGAGACCCAGGAGTGTTCTCTGATCAGCCTGATGTCCGTTTCTAAACGAGGCTCCAGTTCTCTGTCACCCCCCTGCCATTCCTGGAATGGGCCCTAGTAATACCAGAACATTCGTGTGTTTCTGTAAGTACACCATGTTCCTGAACAAAGTTTAGCATATTTTTCAAACCTCTAGGGATAGTGAAACCAAGTTGTCCATGAAGTTATATGGCACATATATTAATAACCAAAGACTTGATTTTAACTTAGCAGCTTTGAGGATACTTCTGATACCCACTTGCATGTTTAAATAGTCACTTTGCCTCTGTTTCTCTCCCTCCACTATGCCCAGCCAGCCTGCAGCCTGAGATTTGGATAAGCGACAGTGAAAACCAAAGAATATAAAAAGATAAGTTGGCACTATGCCCCATAAAATGATTTCACAAGTCATGGGTTCGCTTGCTCAATAAAACAACCTTCCTATAACCAGTTATTACTTATTCCCACTTGCTGCTCTTGTGGTTTTGGAAAGCAGTCCTTGCCTGTTTTTTCCGTATTATATAAAATAACATCTTTCAGCTTACTCTTCATGCTCCCTCTTACAAAATCCCCGATGGTCAACTTTAGGTTTTAGATCATTAATTTTGTGTTATTTCACCATTGTGATCACTATTAACGTTGTGATGTTTGTGCTTTATTTTTCCCTCTGTGTTTATGTCAACAGGTTGAAACCAAAATGTCATCATACCGTATGAACAACTTGATAATCTGCTTTTTTCCCTCAATGTTTTTTGTGAGACTGTTCCCATGGCTCTGAGAGACCCTCAACATGTCAGTTTTATTTGTTGTATTGTTATAGTATTATACTATGCCACTGGCCATCATTTATTTGTCTATCTTCCATATTTTTAAAAAATTACTTTATTGAAGTATAGTTGATGTACAATGTTGTATTAACTTTTCCCGTACAGCCAAGTGACTCAGACATTCATATACGTGCATGTGTGTGTGTATACATGAAAAGAATGTGTGTATATATATATACACACATTCTTTTCGTAATCTTTTCCATTATAGTTTATCTCAAGGCATTAAATATAGTTTCATGTGCTATACGGTAGGACCTTGCTGTTTTATCTATTCTCTACATAATAGTTTGCATCTACTAATCCCATACTCTTAATCCACCCATCCCCCATGCCCCCTGCCCCTTGGCAACCAGAAATTTGTTCTCTATGTATTTTTTGACATTCAGGTTATTGCTAAAATTACACTATTTCATGTCATGTTACAAGGAATCTCATTTGATATAAGCTTTTGTGTATTTATCAGGAACATGTAGACTTGAGCTGATAATAAGCAAGCTCAAAATCTCAGTGGTTTAACAGAGCAAAGCAGAGTCACTCAGTCCTGGAGGCAAAAGAAGCACCAGCACTGTAAGTCACCTTGCAGAGTTTGCTTCAGGAGAGCTCCGAGTGAACAGACAGCTCTCACTGCCCCTCTGTGCTGGGTGGGATATGAAACTCACCACTTCCACTCATGGCCTTTGACCTGAGTCAGTCCCAGGGCCGAGCCTGCCTGCCAAGGAGGTGATTTGTAACCTTCTATGAACCCAAAAGAGAAGAGAGCAGGATGTCGACAGCAATGATAATAGCCCCTCTATATGAGGGTATGACTTTTATTTAAGATGCTTATTGGGTTTTGCCAACTGTTTTTTCCTAAGAAGATTATAACATTTTTATCATCCCATCAGCTTGTTTACTGTCTTGGAAAAGCCTCAGATATTACCACTTTGTGCTCTTTGGTGATCAGAGATGAGAAATGCCATCTCATCTTTTAAAATTTATACTTCTTTCATTGCTATTGGGAGTACAGATTGTTTTCATATGTTTAGTAATTCATTTTTTTTTTTTTTTTTGCAAGAGGCCCACAGACTCATAAAAAGTCAACCTGAAATTCTCTGAGCATCCCTTGCCTACTTTATTTTTGGAGTTTAAAATGTTTTAAAATACCCATCATAATGGCCTCCACCACTCGCTTACCCTTTCTCCCCCTATGGTAATCTGAATCCTTTCCTTAAGATGTAGGTCTACCCCTGGGATCTTCCTGCATCTTATAAGCAACTCATGATGAATCTCAGTTCCCTTACCTTCACAAATATTCGAAAAACAAATCTCCAACAGAAAACACATACCCTGTTGTTTGGGTCTTGTCAGAGGGATGGGAAGACTGAGGGTGTCCAGAGTCCTTCCACAGGCAGTTGAGTGTATGGAAAGATGGCTGAGAAGAGGGATCTTGTTAATATTCTTGAGGGTTCAATAGAAAATTTTAATTTTAGAAGACAATCTCAAAGAGACCCATCTGTGGAAGTCTGCGGAATTCAGTATCATCTCAGACTTCTCTACTTCAATGGCCATCAGAGGTAGGAAGCTTTTACTTCCCAGGCAGCAGCATGTTAAAGGCCTTTATGTGTGCTTCCCTTTCAGGCTGGCCTTGGAGCTGTGTCTCAATTTTCCATGAGCACAGCTGTCAAGGTAGCTAGCGCTACCTTGAAGACCATCTATGGGAGAAAGGTCATCAAATTATCAAAGGAAGGCTTTAGAGGTGATGTTTCCTGCAAATCAATCAACTAAGATGTCTGGAAAAACTGCCCTGGGTAATTCAGCTGACACACACAAGAACTTCTGAAAACATAATTCAAATGGAACTTAATTATGACTGAAAAACCCAATAGATGAGAGAAACCACAGATTAGATGGTACTTGATCTAAAAGTCAACTAAAAAACATGCATTATTTTCGAGCAGAATATTTGAAGCAATTATGTATGTCCTAACCACAAAGCAAGGGCTTCCCTGGTAGCTCAGCTGGTAAAGAATTTGCCTGCAATGCAGGAGACCCTGGTTTGATTCCTGGGTCAGGAAGATCCCCTGGAGAAAGGATAGGCTACTCACTCCAGTATTTTGGGGCTTCCCTGGTGGCTCAGCTAGTAGAGAATCCACCTGTAATGTGGGAGACCCGGGTTCAATCCCTGGGCTGGGAAGATGCCTTGGAGAAAGGAATAGCTAACCACTCTACACTCAAAGAGTTGGACACAACTGAGCGACTTTCACTTTCACTTTCAACCACAAAGCAAGTATTTGTTATCCAAAGAGTTAGTAGTTATATAGACATGATATTTTGATTACAATGGAAATTAAATTAAAAAAATCAGTTAATATGTACATATCCATAGATATGCATATATAATATATTAAGTTCTACACTATATATATTTAGAATGGAATGGTAAAACATACATTAAAACCTTTTGGACACAGCTAAACCAGAATCTGGAAGAGAATGTGTTGTGTTTAATATGTATAACTGAGGAGAAAAAAATGATCAAACATAATGAGGAAAGCAAAAAACTCAGGAAGAGAAAAAACAAGAAAACAAATAAAGTCAAAAATGTAGGAAGAAGGGGGTAATAAAAATAAAAACAAAATTTATGAAATAGAAAGCAAACATAAAATAGAATCAATAAATCTAACAGCTGGCTTTTTAAATGACAAATAAAACAGACAAATTTAGTCAAAATAGATTTTAAAAAAGAGTGAGAAAGCACAAATAAGCAATACTAGGAATAAAAAAGGCATATCATTGTAGATAGAGTAGAAATTAGAAATAAGAATACACTAAGAACAACAGTTAAAAAAAAAACCCATAAAAGCATAGAACAGATAATTACTTCTAAAAATGAAACTTTGCAAAACTCAAAACAAAAAGAATCTAAACAGACCTCCGACTGTTAAAGAAATGTTAAGCAGCAGTTTAAAAGTCTGCTCTGCTTAATACTACACACAAAATACCGGGACCAGACAGTTTTATAAGAGAATTCTGCCAAACAGTCAAGGAACAGTTATCCTGGTACGATGCAGAACGTTCCAGAGAATAGAGAGAAGGCACTGCTCTCTGGCGCGTCTTCTGAGGCTAAATTTATTTTTTACACCTTAAAAGACAAGGGCAGCTAAGAAAGGAAAAGATTCATCTTCCTTATAAATGTGGACATGAAAAGCCGAACAGATATGAGCAAATAGAAATCAGCATTAATAGATCAAGACAATAAGGGCTACTTAAGGAATGTAAGATTGCATTTAAAAATCTATTTGTGTATAGTTGGCCCTCTGTATGGGTTTCCCTGGTGGCTCAGCTGGTAAAGAGTCCCCTTGCAATGTTGGAGACCTGGGTTTGATCCCTGTGTTGGGAAGATCCCCTGGAGAAGGGAAAGGCTACCCACTCCAGTATTCTGGCCTGGAGAATTCCATGGACTACAGTCCATAGGGTCACAAAGAATTGGACATGACTGAGCGACTTTCACTTTCACTTCACTTGTCCCTCTGTATACTAAGGTTTTGCATCTGCAGATTCAACCAACCATGGGTTGAAATTATTGAAAGAAAATCCCAGACATTTCCAAAAAACAAACTTGAATTTGCTGCATGTTGGCAACTATTTACATAGTATTTACATTGTATTTGCAACTATTTACATATAATTTATATTATATTAGGTATTTTAAGTAATCTGGAGATTATTTAAGTATGTTGGGGACTGTGCTTAGGTTGGGGCTTCCGAGGTAGCTCAGTGGGTAAAGGATTTGCCTGCAATGCAGGAGAGGCAGGTGACGCAGGTTCTATCCCTAGGTAAGAAATACCCCTGAAGGAGGGCACGGCAACCCACTCCAGTATTCTTGCCTGAAAATCCCATGGACAGAGGAGCCTGGCGGGCTACAGTCCACAGCATCTCAAAGAGTCAGACGTGGCTGAAGCAACTGGGAACGCACGCACATGGTTAGGTTATGTGCAAATACTACACCATTTTATATAGGGAATTGGGAAATTCTTGAAGTTTCGTGTCTGAAGTATCCTGTAACCAACTTCCCTGCATACCAAAGGACAACTGTAATTCACATCTTAACAGTTTAGAAGTCTACACCCATTCACAAGACAAACTCATAGGAAACAGAATAGAAACTGGGAATAGTAAGCACCTACAAAAAAAAAAAAAAAAGATGTAGCAAGCAGCATCCAAAGGTGAACCATTAGAAGAAGTTAAAAAAGCTAAGAATGTCCACTATCACTCTTTGCATCCAATATTTTATCTGAGTTAGAAACTATTATAAGATACTAAAGAGAAATAATAAGTGCAAGAATTTCTAAGAGGGAACCAAAGTTGACATTACCTATTGATGATAAGATTGCCTTCATGGAAAAATCCAGGGGAATCTACAGACAAATGATTAGAATCAACAAGCATGTTTACCATATTTCTGGACACAAGAGCAGTATACAAAGATAAATATGTTATCCATAGCAACAGCCAACATAAAATGCGTTGTAACAAATATGCCATTTGTAGTCATAACAAATTTTGAATAGTCTTTATGGAGGAAATATAAAAGTGTTAATTGAAGTAGAGAAATGCTACTGAAGTAATGAAGACTGGAATTGATGGAGCATTGTTAAGAGGCTCGTGGATGAGAAGATAATAGCATAAAGACATCTATTTCTTATATTAGCCAAATAGTTCATTGAAATTTCAAATAATATTGAACAAATATTTTGGGGAAAATTTAACAAACTGATCAAAAACTCAAGTGGAAGAAGAAATAGCAAAGGAAAAACAAGATTAATCAAGATGGGAGGATTTACTTCCTGGGTATTTGGACATTTTATGAGACTATAATAATAAACAAACTGGTCAAAGGAACAAAATAGAGAACTTAGATTCAGATCTGTGCATATGTAGAAAATTGATATATGACAAGGTGGCCTTATTGATCAATCACAATATGATCACCAGGTCAATCAGTATCGCTGGGAGAAGTGTTGGAAAACAAAATTAAATCTCCATTTCATGCCATAGTCAAACACAACTTCAGGCTGATTAAACATCTAAATGTGAAAGGCAAAATAAAAAAGATTGAAGTATATTTGGAAGGTATTTATGATCTTAAAATTGGCAAGGATTTCTAAAAGATGGAAGGCAAAAACATAAAGCAAAAATTTGGTCCATTTTGTCATATTAAAGTTAAAGAAGAGCATAGTAGATGATATTAAAATGTGAAAAGATGAGGTGCAGTCTAGGAGATAATACTTGCAAGCATATAAGTGATCAAGAATTGACATCCAGAATATATGAAGAATCCTTTCAGTTTTAAGAAAAAGCAACCAACCCAATGGAGAAATGGGCAAAGGACATCAACAGGCATTTCATGTAAGTGAAAATGAAGTGAAAGTCTCTCAGTTGTGTCTGACTGTTTGCAACGCCATGGACTATACAGTCCATGGAATTCTCCAGGCCAGAATGCTGGACTGGGCAACTGTTCACTTTTCCAGGGGATCTTCGCAACCCAGGGATCGATCCCAGGTCTCCCGCATTGCAGGCAGATTTTTTTTTTTTACCAGCTGAGCCACCAGGGAAACCCAAGAATACCAGAGTGGTAGCCTAACCCTTCTCCAGTGGATCTTCCCAACCCAGGAACTGAACTGGAGTCTCCCGCATTGCAGGTGGATTCTTTACCAGCTGAGCTGCCAGGGAATCCTTCATGTAAAACATATCCCTAAAGGCCAACAAACATGAGAATATGCTCAGTCTCACTCATAACCAGGAAAGTGAAAATTAAAATAAAATAGGCAGATTGGAAAAAGTTAAAAGTTGGCAGTACTATATAATGGTGAAAATGGAAAGGACCCAGAACTCTGAAGATGGGAGTGTAAATTAGGCGACCTTGGTGAAAGGTGACGTGTCAGTATCTGGTTGAAAACACAAATCCCCTACAATCTGGCAATTCTACTGCCAGGTTAAACTCATAGAGATGCCCAAAGAGTCACAGGTGAATGTCCACAGCAGGATGGCGTTTAATAGAAGAAAACACATAAAAATTTTGAGAATGGATCAAATCATAGTAAAGTTCATATAATGTGGAATGTGTATTTTTTCTATTTAATAAAATGAATGAACTAACACTGATAAATCTAAACAATATACTGCTGACAAAAAGCAATTTATATACATTTACAACATAACATTTATAAGTAATTTAATAAAGCCAAATTTGCAATACATATATAGTTCATGAATTCTAAAGAGTGGTATGTGGGACTTATGAGTTTCTTGATTAGGATGGCAGTAACTCTAGAGGAAGGAGTAGTGGGGATGTGATTGAAGAGGTGCATTTAAGAGTCTTCAACTGTAATGTAAAATTTTATCTCTTATATAGTAGAAGATCTGACTGAAGCAAATATAACAGAATACTGAGTTCTTATAAAGTTAGGTAGATGATCCATGGATTTTGTTTTATTATTTTCTTTTTCTTGAAATATTTTGAAGCAGTAACTTACAAAAATAATATTTTATTTATTTATTTTTTTTAATATTATTTTATTAGTTGGAGGCCAATCACTTTACAACATTTCAGTGGGTTTTGTCATACATTGACATGAATCAGCCATATAGTTACATGTATTCCCCATCCCGATCCCCCCTCCCACCTCCCTCCCCACCCGACTCCTCAGGGTCCTCCCAGTGCACCAGGCCCGAGCACCTGACTCATGTATCCCACCTGGGCTGGTGGTCCGTTTCACCATAGATAATATACATGCTGTTCTTTCAAAACATCCCACCCTCACGTTCTCCCCCAGAGTTCAAAAGTCTGTTCTGTATTTCTGTGTCTCTTTTTCTGTTTTGCATATAGGGTTATCGCCACCATCTATCTAAATTCCGTATATATGTGTTAGTATACTGTAATGTTCTTTATCTTTCTGACTTACTTCACTCTGTATAATGGGCTCCAGTTTCATCCATCTCATTAGAACTGATTCAAATGAATTCTTTTTAACGGCTGAGTAATATTCCATGGTGTATATGTACCACAGCTTCCTTATCCATTCATCTGCTGATGGGCATCTAGGTTGCTTCCATGTCCTGGCTATTATAAACAGTGCTGCGATGAACATTGGGGTGCACGTGTCTCTTTCAGATCTGGATTCCTCAGTGTGTATGCCCAGAAGTGGTATTGCTGGGTCATATGGCAGTTCTATTTCCAGTTTTTTAAGAAATCTCCACACTGTTTTCCATAGTGGCTGTACTAGTTTGCATTCCCACCAACAGTGTAAGAGGGTTCCCTTTTCTCCACACCCTCTCCAGCATTTATTGCTTGTAGACTTTTGGATAGCAGCCATCCTGACTGGCGTGTAATGGTACCTCATTGTGGTTTTGATTTGCATTTCTCTGATGATGAGTGATGTTGAGCATCTTTTCATGTGTTTGTTAGCCATCTGTATGTCTTCTTTGGAGAAATGTCTGTTTAGTTCTTTGGCCCATTTTTTGATTGGGTCGTTTATTTTTCTGGAATTGAGCTTCAGGAGTTGCTTGTATATTTTTGAGATTAATCCTTTGTCTGTTTCCTCATTTGTTATTATTTTCTCCCAATCTGAGGGCTGTCTTTTCACCTTACTTATAGTTTCCTTTGTTGTGCAAAAGCTTTTAATTTTCATTAAGTCCCATTTGTTTATTTTTGCTTTTATTTCCAATATTCTGGGAGGTGGGTCATAGAAGATCTTGCTGTGATTTATGTCGGAGAGTGTTTTGCCTATGTTCTCCTCTAGGAGTTTTATAGTTTCTGGTCTTACATTTAGATCTTTAATCCATTTTGAGTTTATTTTTGTGTATGGTGTTAGGAAGTGTTCTAGTTTCATTCTTTTACAAGTGGTTAACCAGTTTTCCCAGCACCACTTGTTAAAGAGATTGTCTTTTTTCCATTGTATATCCTTGCCTCCTTTGTCAAAGATAAGCTGTCCATAGGTTCGTGGATTTATCTCTGGGCTTTCTATTCTGTTTGAAAAAACAGAAAGAGAAATTAAGGAAACAATACCATTCACCATTGCAACAAAAAGAATAAAATACTTAGGAGTATATCTACCTAAAGAAACAAAAGACCTATACATAGAAAACTATAAAACACTGATGAAAGAAATCAAAGAGGACACAAACAGTTGGAGAAACATACCGTGTTCATGGATTGGAAGAATCAATATTGTCAAAATGGCTATTCTACCCAAAGCAATCTATAGATTCAATGCAATCCCTATCAAGCTACCAACGGTATTTTTCACAGAATTAGAACAAATAATTTCACAATTTGTATGGAAATACAAAAAACCTCGAATAGCCAAAGTAATCTTGAGAAAGAAGAATGGAACTGGAGGAATCAACCTGCCTGACTTCAGACTCTACTACAAAGCCACAGTCATCAAGACAGTATGGTACTGGCACAAAGACAGAAATATAGATCAATGGAACAAAAATAATATTTTAAATTATTTTAAAATATAGTATGAAATAAAACCATCAGTAAAAGAAAAATCTTTGTCATTCTACTTCATATTTTAAAGCAAAATGTAAGGCCATAAATACTTTTTCAAATTTCAGTCTCCCATAAGTTAACTACTCCCTTTACTATTTTGCTTCGTTTCTATAGCTCAATTTTTAAAAAGATACATAAGAACTTTATTGAGATGTAATTAACACACCACACAATTCATCCTTTTAGAGTGTATTTAGTTGAGTAGGGTTGTGCACCACTTTCAAATTTTAGAACATGTTTATCACCCCCACCAAAAAACCCCCGTACCCTTTAGCAATCAATTCCCATTTCTCACTTCCACCCACCCCCAATCCCTGAAACCACTTATCTTCTCTCTATGCCTTTGCTTATTGTGGACATTTAGTATCCAGAATAGTGCAATATGTAGCCTTTTGTTTCTGACTTGTTTCACTTAGCATATTTTTGGGGTTCATCCATATTGTAGCACATGTCAATACTTTATTCCTTTTTGTTGCCAAATAAGAATCTATTTTGTGGGTATTAAATCACATTTTGTTTATGCATTTATCAGTTGATGGACATTGAGTTATTTCTATTTTCTGGCTATTTTGAATAATGCTGGTGTAAACAGTAGCATACAAGTTTTTGTGTGATATGTTTTTAATCTTCTTGAATATGTACTTAAGACTGGAGGTCCCTATGGTAACTGTATGTTTAACTTTTTGAGGATCTGCCAAACTGTTTTTCAAAGCCACTGCACCACTTTACATGCTTACTAGCAATGTGTGAGGGTTCCTATCTCTCCACACATTCTCATCAATATTTGCTATTGTCTGTCTTTTATTAATAATTTTAGCCATGCTAGTGTGTGTGAAGTGGTATTTCATTGTGGTTTTGCTTTACATTTCCGTAAAGATTAGTGATGTTGAGCATCTTCTCATGTCTTATTGGCTGTTTGTTATTATCTGTGGAGAAGCATCTATGCAAATACTTTGCCATCTTGTAAATTAAACTGTCTTTTTCCGTGTTGACTTGTTTCCTGTATACAAGTCCCTTATCAGGCAAATGACTTGCAATTACTTTCTCCCATTCCGTGGGCTGACTTTTCACCTTCCTGATGGTGTTTTTTTAAAGTATAAATGTTTTTAATTTTAATGAAGTTAAGTTTATTTTTTTTCTTCTTTTGTTTCTCATGTTTTTGGTATTATATGTAGAATTTCATTGCTTAACTCAAGATCACAAAGATTTACTCCTATGCTTTCTTCTAAGCGTTCTATAGTATTAGCATTTCCAGTTAGTTCTATGATCAATTTTGAGTTAACTTTTGTCTGTGGTGTGAGGTAGGGGGTCCAATCTCCTTTCTTTGAATGTTTCTTTCTAGTTGTTTTAGCATCATTTGAGGAAAAGACTATTTTCCCCCCATCGAATAGTCTTGGCATCTTCGCTGAAAAGAAATTAAAAAAAAAAACATATATATGAATTTACTTTTATACTCCTAATTCTATTCTATTCATCTCCATGTCTATTCTTGTGCCAGAACCATACTGGTTTGATTTCTGTAGCTTTGTATTAAATTTTGAAATCAGGAAATGTGAGTTCTAAAGCTATTCTTTTTCAAAGTATTTTTGGCTGCTCAGAGTCCCTTGCATTTCCTTATGAATTTTAGGACTAACCTGTCACTTTATGAAAACAAAGCCAGCTCAAATTTTGATAGGGACTGTATTGAATCTATAGACCGATTTGACAGGCAATGCCATCATAACCATATTAAGTTTTCCAAACTATGAACATAGACAGTCTTTACACTGATTTATGCCTTCTTTAATTCTTTCAGCAGTGTTTTATAATTGAAAGTGCATAAGACTTATTTCTTTTGTTAAATTTCCTCCAAAGTATTTTATTCCTTTTGATTATATTTTAAATGATATTTTCTTAATTTAACTTTTGGGTCATTCATTGTTGTACAGAAGAACATTGATTTTTGTGTATAACAACATGTTCTTTCAGCTCTGATAGACTACTTTGTGGATTACTTTAGGATTTTCTACATGTAAGATCATGTCTTCCATGTATAAAGAAAAGTGAAAGTGAAGTCACTCAGTCGTGTCTAACTCTTTGCAACCCCATGGACAGGATCTCAGTCCATGGGATTTTCCAGGCAAGAATACTGGAGTGCCATTTCCATGTATAAAGAGAATTTTAATTCTTCTTCTCCTTTTATTTCTTTCCCTTGCCCAACTGCTCCCAAAGAATATCCCCATCCTTTTAAAAGAAGCATCCTAGAGGATGAATTAAGGGTAAATAAGTGTGATGCCTCATTGAGTCAGAATTGGAAAGAGTCTTAGAAATAATTCCTTCACTCATTTATTTGCCAAGTATGTCCTCAGTGCTCACTGTGGGTTCAGTGCTAGAGAGACAGTAGGGATCTGCCTTTATGAGTTGACGGTGGCAGAGGCAGCTAAAGGAGTCAACAGGCAAATAAAGATAATTACAGATTTTGATAAGATTCTATGAAGGAAATAATCTTGATGTTATGATAGAGAGGATCTCAGGGTGAGGGGGTTGTGGTACTATGGATACCATACAGACAGTCATTTAGCTCAACCCTTTATCTACTCTGTAAATTTTCTCTGCAAATTCCCCCAAGTGCTCATTGGGACTTAACCTTAATACTTCATGGGAGAGGTAATCTGTCCCCTCTTGTGAAAATCCATTATGTAGTAAGTCTACTCCAGTTTGTAGAAAATTCTTTTTTAAATTCATTTATTTGGGTACATCAGGTCTTAGCAATGCAACTCTGGATCTTCACTGTGTCATGCGAGATCTTTCCTTGCAGTGCACAGACTCTCTAGTTGTAGCACATAGACTTAGCTCCTCCCTGGCATGCAGGATCCTAGTTCCCTGACCCAGAATTGAACCTGGATCGCCTGCACTGCAAGGGAGGATTTTTAATCACTGGGCCACCAAGGAAGTCTTGAAAATTCCTTCTTAATACTGGGTATGAATCCCTCTCTTGATCCAGTCTCAGAGCTGGTCTTGGTTCTTAGAGTGGAACCTATTTCTCTGCATAACTGAGCACACCCAGTCTCTCCCCTAATCAACCAGATGCCCTGCTGGTCAGCCAAGTGAGGTCTGTGCTAAGAAGCAACAGGCTCAGACTAATGCTCTTACATTCTGAAACCGGTGTGGTTATTACCTCCACCAGTCTATGGATGGAAACCTAAGGCTTGGAGACCTGAGCATACAGCCTGGAAGGGGTATTGCAGAACCAACTTAGATTTCTATGTACTTGAAGCCAACTCTCTGCCATGCCAGGTTCCCGGACAAGTTAAAAGGAGTGAAAGGTGATGAGCAGCTGTGCTGCATTAAGAAGAATGGCTCAAGCTAAAAAAAAAAAAAAAAAAAAAAAAATTGTTGGTATTTCTATTAGAAACTCCTCAGGGTAACCTTTGACATAGTGACAGGCTGGAAATGCCAACAGAGAAACTCACACACTTGCTTTTACTACTGAAGCAGGAAAAAAAAAAAAAAAAAAACAGCACAACAAAACTTCTGCTGTGGGGCAAACCTCAGGCACTGAGAGAAATCTGCCATCGCCTCATCTTCTGAAGACTTGAGTATAGAAATGCACTCGAATTTTGAGGCTGTGGGTCTGATCTGTGACAACCCGCTGATGTTCTTTGGCAACATGTCTGCTCATTCCATTCCATCAGACAGTTAAAAATTACTGATAAAGCACGAGGGGTTTTTATGAAGTTTTTGAAAAGACTTGAAACTGAAACTTAAGTATGCCAGTAGGTTAAAAAAAAATAGAAAGAAAAGAAAACTAGCATGTCAGTTCTTCCCTTTGATGAATTAGATTTGAACTTTAAAACAAAAGGAAACCAATTTGGTTTGTTTCTTCTGAAGTCTCCCTTGCCCACATGTAATCTTCGTGATGTAGAAAGTGAAAGCCCCACTCTAAGGGGGAGCTGGCAATGTGATGGTTTGAAGCAAAACTCTGGGTCATGCTGCAGACACTTACCTCTACCGCGCAGCCACTGAACACAATAATCAAGTAACTTGTAAGTTTTCTCTTCTGTAATAGAGCGTTATGACCCTCCTGGGGTTATTGTAAGAGTAAAGTGTGTGAAAAATATGCAAAATGCTTAGAATAGGACCTGTTACAGAGTTCAGTTCAGTTCAGTTCAGTTCAGTCGCTCAGTCTTGTCTGACTGTCCTCGATCCCATGAATCGAAGCACGCCAGGCCTCCCTGTCCATCACAAACTCCCAGAGTCCACCCAAACTCATGTCCATCAAGTCGGTGATGCCATCCAGCCATCTCATCCTCTGTTGTCCCCTTCTCCTCCTGCCCCCAATCCCTCCCAGCATCAGGGTCTTTTCCAATGAGTCAACTCTTCGCATAAGGTGGCCAAAGTATTGGAGTTTCAGCTTCAACATCAGTCCTTCCAATGAACACCCAGGACTGATCTCCTTTAGGATGGACTGATTGGATCTCCTTGCAGTCCAAGGGACTCTCAAGAGTCTTCTCCAACACCACAGTTCAGAAGCATCAATTCTTTGGTGCTCAGATTTCTTCACCGTCCAACTCCCACATCCATACATGACCACTGAAAAAACCATAGCCTTGACTAGACGGACCTTTGTTGGCAAAGTAATAGCACTTAACAAATATATGTTATAATCTCACCCTAGCTGGGCCAATTTTAACAATTTTACTCTTGTTCACCGAAGGCAGGTGAGATATTTTATATAACATTGTGCTTTAAAAAGAGGCATCCAGGGCTTTTTTCATGGGGCAGTGGATAAGAACCCACCTGCCAGAGCTGCGGACATAGGTTCAGTCCCTAGTCTGGGTAGATTACACTTGCCTCGGAGCAACTAAGCCCATGTGCCACAAATACTGAGCCTCTGTGGCTCAACTACTGAAGTCCAAGCACGCTAGAACCCTGCGCAGCAACTGCTGAGTCTGAGAGCTTCAACTACCGAAGCCCACATGCCTAGAGGAGCCTGTGCTCCTCTCTGCAGCAAGAGAAGCCACCGCAATGTGAAGCCCTTTAACTAAAATGCAGAGTAGCCTCTGCTTGTCGAAACTAGAGAAAGCCCGAGCAAGCAATGAAGCAATGAAAAAGTCAAAAATCTTTTAAAATTATGTTTAATTAATTAGTTTAAAAAAGAGTCATCTGAATTCTTTGCATTTGATTTGTGACTACATGAATATTTAACGTTACATGAGGAAAAACTCCTCTAGAACAGAGATGTTTCTACCCCTGTTATGAGGGTTATTTGAAATAACCATCCTGAAATTTCTCCAGTTTCTCAGAACTAATCATGCAATTAAAATGTTTATTAAGCATCTATTTCTATTATGTTCTGGACACTGTGCCAGAGCTAGTTTTTATGTAGCCTTCTAGTGTTTCAAAATCTGTTTGCGATTAAGTTTATAACTCAAGATCCCTGCAGGTCAGAAACCTGGTTTAAATATCCTTGTCAGAGTGGTAATTAATTTTGAGGAGGAATCTGAACACTAAGTAGATATGCCTGTCTCCCTTTCTCTACACCTCTTCTCGCCTGAGTCCTGGCCCCTGGCCATCACTGGCATGGACTAGGGATGGAGGTTGACTCAGGAAGGGATCATCAGATTCTCTCGACCATGGATTTGCGATAGGAATTGGGACAGGGAGGATCAGGTGGATGACAGTGGGCGTCTGAGCGGTTGAGGCACCCAGAGTCTCGGCTGAGTCTGAAGGAGTCCAGGGAGTTCAAGTGCTCAGATGCTTAGTCCTGTCCAATTCTTCTTACCACAGGGACTGTAGCCAGCCAGGCTCTCTGTCCATGGAATTTTCCAGGCACGCATACTGGAGTGGGGTGCCATCTCCTCCTTCAGGGTATCTTCCCAACCCAAGGACTGAAGCCAAGTCTCTTAACGTCTCCTGCATTGACAGGCAGATTCTTTATCACTAGCGCCACCACTTTGGCCACCTGATGCGAAGAGCCGACTCATTGGAAAAGACCCTGATGCTGGGAAATATTGAAGGCGGGAAGAGAAGGGGACGACAGAGGATGAGATGGTTGGATGGCATCACCGACTCAATGGACATGAGTTTGAGCAAGCTCTGGGAGATTGTGAAAGACAGGGAAACCTGGCGTGCTGCGGTCCATGAGGTCTCAAAGAGTTGGACACGACTGAGCGATTGACCAACAAGCACCACCAAAGCCAGGAATCAGCAGAGGGAGTTGTTTGCAGAGAGAAGCCACTAGGAAGCCCAGAAGCTCCACAGAAAACAGCAGGAGGGTCCGCTGGCTGGTTTAATTCAGCTGGATCAGGATATTTCCTGATCACAGCAGGGGCTCTGGATGTGCCAAAACTGAGGCTAAATTCTTTCAGTAACTGACCTCACTAGCTAATCTATCAAATTGCCTTGCCTGAGGCAGAAAACTTCACAGAGATTATTCTTGTTTTCAGAGAAGACAATTTGCATATATGTCTTGCTATTGTTGATTTTTTATTTGTTGGTTTATTTATCTTTTAAAAATATTTATTTTTTTATCTTCTTTTTTTTTTTTTTTTAGAAAAAGGATGTCAGTGCCCCATCGAGTCTACATTTAAATTTAAAAAAGGTAAACATAGTAGGAGCTCATTGTGGATAAGCTGAAAATAAGCAAAATATAAAAATCACCATTAATTTCTCTTTCCAGCCCTCCCACAGAAGGGACCATCACCATAATATTTTATGTCATATTCTGTATGTGTTTGTGTGCTGCATGATACTAGTGGCAGGATACGTTCATTCTGACTTTTCATGGTCTCTCCAGCTCACCAGGGGCCAGTCATGCATTTTCAGCTGTTTTATCACCTCGTGACTGCTGGTGGAGCCAACAGCCCAGTGGGAAATGAATCTGACCTAGGAGGCCAAGGGGACTCTGGGAGAGAGCCTCCAGCTTCCCAGGTTGGGGGGAATTCCAGGCTTCTCCCAAGGGGGAGGAAGTGGAGGGAGGAAGGAAAGAAAGAGGGAGGGGAGAGAAGGAGAAGGAGAGAGGAAGAATAGAGAGTGAGCGTGGAAGTCCAAGAAATGGAAGAGGTGAGGGGAGAGAGGGGGGTGCAAGAGAGGGGCTGGTGCCATGCTGGTACAGCCTAATTGGAGAATGGTGATGGAATAGAAGGAACTGAAATGATTTACTTAAATTTTTAAATTTAAATTCATTTAAATTTAACTTAAATTTAAAATCATTCAGCCACAGGTATACATATGTCCCTTCCATCTTGAACTTCCCTCCCATCCCACTGCACCACTCTAGACTGTCACAGAGCTCTTGATCTGAGCTTCTTAAGTCATACATAAAATGAGTTACTTTAAAGGGCCAGGGGCTACTCCAGGAAGAGGAAAAAAAAAAGGGGTGTAAGGAAGGGAGTGGGATAAAGGCTGATGGAGAGCGAGAAGGTCAGGAAGGAGGGGAGATTCTGAACAATTGCTGTAAGGATTCTGTGGCCGGGAGAAGAGTTCGGAAGCCTAGAGAGTAATGTCCTGTGCTATGTGATGTCAGCATCTCTTTGCACCTTTTAGGGGGCTCTGGTAAATGCCTATGTGTATTTTTGAGGCAGCTATGTGATCCATTTAGGCTTCCCTGGTAGCTCAATTGGTTAAGAATTTTCCTGCAATGCAGGATACCTGTGTTTGATTCCTGGGTTGGAAAGATCCCCTTGAGAAGGAAATGGCAGCCCACTGCAGTATTCTTGCCTGGAATAGTCCATGGACTAAGAAGTCTGGCACCAGGCTACTTTCCATGGGATCGAAAAGAGCTGGATATAACTGAGCAACTGAATAATAACAAATATCCATTGAGATGGTGATGCCATCCAACCATCTCATGCTCTGTTGCTCGCTTCTCCTCCTGTCCTCAATCTTCCCCAGCATCAGGCTCCCAGTGAGCCTGCCCTTTGCATCAGGTGGCCAGAGTACTGGAGCTTCAGCTTCAGCATCAGTCCTTCCAATGAATATTCAGGGTTGATTTTCTTTAGGACTGACTGGTTTGATTTCCTTGCAGTCCAAGGGACTCTCAAGAGTCTTCTCCAGCACCACAGTTTGAAAGCTTCTATAATTCAGTGCTCAGCTGAAGAGTCAAATTTAATGGGGAGCCAAAAAACTCAACCATCAAGATAAAATAACATTTTCTCCAACTTTTTATATGTACCTGGGTATTCTAATCACTGCAGGAGTCCTAGAGTCCTAGGAAGGAAGGAGGATCCCCGCTGACAAGGAGAGCACAGACTCGAGCAGATAGAAGGGGCAGAGGAAGCAGGAAATCTACTATAAATCTGACTCCTGTAAATCTATCTTCTTCCTGAATCACAGTGGTTCTCTGGCTCGTGTTTCCTCCAACATTCTCTGTCTGATTGCATTCTTGTATGTGAATACAGTTTTCTGCATTTCCTTTTCAATGAGACCTAAAACAGTGCACTTCACCCACTCTGAACACCAGCTGGTAAGCGTTGGACCGCACATGTATGTATGCACACACTCCTTTCCTTATGTATTAATATTTTCAGCAATTCCCCTAAATGAATCATCCCACCAGTCTGAAATTCTTCGGTACAGAGGACTTTTTGTAACCCTCTGGAGTCCGTGGGTGTGTATCTGTTGCCCTAAGTGCCTGCAGACACACACGTTCACACCATACACTCTCATACATATGACACGCTCACACATTCTTTTCTTCTGGGTTGTCATTTGGGTGTGGATCTGAAGCTGTTTTCATCATAACAATGAAGAAACCTATGTCAAGCTTCGGTAGGATGCTGGTTTCTCTTTCACAAAACTGGGTTTGTCCCTCTGAAGGGGGCCCTCAGCTTGCAATCACTTGGAGGTGCACAATGATGGTGAATAGTTACCTTCATGTCACTCAGAAATGCAGGGCAATGCAGAGTGTAACAGAGCAGTCAGGGGTCATTGTGTTTTCAAGAAAGCCCTGGGTCCCCATTCTGTGGCAATTCCCCCTCTGCTGGGGTTTCCAAGAACTGTCACAGGGCCGGGCTGATGGACTTCTTAGCTGCTCCTGCTGACTCTGCTGGCCACCCCCTTGTTTGTGAAAGTCCGGCTCAAATGCCGCACATGTGAGTCATCATCGTACATCTTACATCACTCAGCTTCCTTTGAACTTTTGCTCATTAACCAGGCTCCCTTTCTGGAACTTACCATACGTAAGCATAATGCCTGTTTATTAATGTTTTGGTCCTGAGGTCCTCACAATACTTCTGTGGGGTACTGTTTCCATCAGTTAAAACGCCAGCATGAGGGTAATGAAGATGAGAAGGACAAAGTCCAGTTCTCCAGTGAGGACTCTGGCAGAACATACCCAGGCTGTAATTTCAGTCTGTTTTATGCCCCTTTCTTCATTTGTTTAAGATCTGATGATTTTATGACAGAGAAACCGTGCATACCTCCTTCACTGAGATGAAGTGTTCCCACAGGAATGTCAGCATTATTAGAGAATGAGAGGCAGAATGACAAGGAAATAAAGCTGCGTGTCGGTGTGTTACTCTAGATCCACTTAAAACGAAAAGTCTCTGAATCTGCTCTCTCTTCCCGTTTGCTGAGGGGCTGTGATTTATGAGTCCTGCGAGCGGGGCGGTCTAGCTCTTTCATCCCACCTGAGTGAGTGGTCTGCGGGCTGGTGGGGCTGGACCACTGCGGCTGAGTGTGAGCAGCATCACTGGTGGTCTTGTTTGGCGATTAGACTCCAAGTTGTCAGAGCACGTCCTAGAGTCACCAAGTAAAGGCTCTGTTCTCAGAGTGAGCTGGAGCCTGGGCAGGAGGAGGCTTGCAAAGGACAGAGCGCGTGCAGTGTCGAATGACTGCCCCCCAGTGTCCCTCCGTGGGAGATGAGCACAAAGGAAGTAGGATGCTGCTGCAGCTGCTGCTGGGAGAGGGGCTCTGCTGGCGGGGAGAGCTCAGAGAGGAGCCCAGGAGAATAATAAGGAGTGGCAAAAGCTCAGTGGAAGCTGCGCCCTCTGTAGGACCGCCTTTCAAAAGCACAGTGCCCTAGCCACGTTTCTAGAGCATGTGCTGTGCCTGCTAAGTCAGTTCAGTTGTGTTTGACTCTTTGTGACCCCATGGACTGTAGCCCTCCAGGCTCCTCTTTCTATGGGAATTCTCTAGGCAAGAATACTGGAGTGGGTTGCCGTGCCCTCCTCCAAGGGATCTTCCCGACCCAGGGATCGAACGTGCGTCTCCTGCATTGGCAGGGTGGGCTCCTTACCACTAGTAGCACCTGGGTCAAATGTTCACTCTCACTTGTGGGACAAGCACTGTCCTTGGGGCTGAGCAGCATCTTGAAGAAGGTGATGCCTGTAAGGTAGCTGTGCCTTATGCGACAAAGGGCCATCTTTCCGTGTGAATTTTACAAAGGGCCCCTTAGCAGAACACCCTCCCTTGGTGTCTCCACTTGTGCATTCAGCCCAGGTGAGCAGACCTTCAGGCTGGATCAGATCGCCTCTGCCCTGTGGCTGGGCAGAATGGAACAGCTTAAGTGGTGGCCTTTCAGATAAATTGCACCTTCTTATACTCCATCCAAGTTGGCAATGGATGAAATCCTCAAAAAACTGGAGAGTGGGCTGAATTTTATACTTCAGGGCTTGGAACTCTTGGCCAGTGGGCTGGCCTCTATCTCTCCTCCCTTTTGGCCAGTTCAGACCAGCTCTGCTCATTTTCCACACTCTTCCTCCAGATTCCCTTTTCCCAAGTTCCAGGTTTGTTTCAGTTCTCGTAATTTTAATTCCCAGGAGCCCTTTTTAATCTCTGCCTTTTTGTGTCAACAATTCTTGATAAATGGATACAGTGTCTTCTGTTATTTCTCCTAAGATGTTAATGACAATTTTTTGAGGTTGTGTTTTGTTTTCTCTCTTGTCTCTATTTATCTGATTTGATCTTTCTCCCTCCTTCTCTCCTTTCATTCCTCTCCCCACTTCTCTTTCTTTTGGCTCTCTCTTTCATATTGGAAGATTTCCTGAAGTGCTTGGGAAATCTTTGTCTATTCTTGTTAAAGAGACAGTTGACAGAGATCTGATTGTTTCAGGGGCAGGTTGTGCCACGTGGGGACCTACCTTGCAGGGACCTGTGTGTGCGTGGGCAGGTAGGGATCCACACCTCTCTCTTTTAAAAATTTATTTTAATTTAAATTGTTATTGGAGCATAGTTGATTCACAATGTTGTGTTAGTTTCAGGTGTACAACAAAGTGAATCAGTCATACCTACACATGTATCCATTCTTCTTTAGATTCTTTTCTTATATAGGTCATTACAGAGTATTGGGTAGAGTTCCCTGTGGTATACACTGGTTCTTATCAGTTACCTATTTTACATATAACAACGGTATTTTTCACAGAACTAGAACAAATAATTTCACAATTTGTATGGAAATACAAAAAACCTCGAATAGCCAAAGTAATCTTGAGAAAGAAGAATGGAACTGGAGGAATCAACCTGCCTGACTTCAGACTCTACTACAAAGCCACAGTCATCAAGACAGTATGGTACTGGCACAAAGACAGAAATATAGATCAATGGAACAGAATAGAAAGCCCAGAGATAAATCCACGAAACTATGGACACCTTATCTTTGACAAAGGAGGCAAGGATATACAATGGAAAAAAGACAATCTCTTTAACAAGTGGTGCTGGGAAAACTGGTCAACCACTTGTAAAAGAATGAAACTAGAACACTTCCTAACACCGTACACAAAAATAAACTCAAAATGGATTAAAGATCTAAATGTAAGACCAGAAATTATAAAACTCCTAGAGGAGAACATAGGAAAAACACTCTCCGACATAAATCACAGCAAGATCTTCTATGACCCACCTCCCAGAATATTGGAAATAAAAGCAAAAATAAACAAATGGGACCTAATGAAAATTAAAAGCTTTTGCACAACAAAGGAAACTATAAGTAAGGTGAAAAGACAGCCCTCAGATTGGGAGAAAATAATAGCAAATGAGGAAACAGACAAAGGATTAATCTCAAAAATATACAAGCAACTCCTGAAGCTCAATTCCAGAAAAATAAATGACCCAATCAAAAAATGGGCCAAAGAACTAAACAGACATTTCTCCAAAGAAGACATACAGATGGCTAACAAACACATGAAAAGATGCTCAACATCACTCATTGTCAGAGAAATGCAAATCAAAACCACAATGAGGTACCATTACATGCCAGTCAGGATGGCTGCTATCCAAAAGTCTACAAGCAATAAATGCTGGAGAGGGTGTGGAGAAAAGAGAACCCTCTTACACTGTTGGTGGGAATGCAAACTAGTACAGCCACTATGGAAAACAGTGTGGAGATTTCTTAAAAAACTGGAAATAGAACTGCCATATGACCCAGCAATACCACTTCTGGGCATACACACTGAGGAATCCAGATCTGAAAGAGACACCTGCACCCCAATGTTCATCGCAGCACTGTTTATAATAGCCAGGACATGGAAGCAACCTAGATGCCCATCAGCAGATGAATGGATAAGGAAGTTGTGGTACATATACACCATGGAATATTACTCAGCCATTAAAAAGAATTCATTTGAATCAGTTCTAATGAGATGGATGAAACTGGAGCCCATTATACAGAGTGAAGTAAGCCAGAAAGATAAAGAACATTATAGTATACTAACACATATATATGGAATTTAGATAGATGGTAGCGATAACCCTATATGCAAAACAGAAAAAGAGACACAGAAGTACAGAACAGATTTTGAACTCTGGGGGAGAACGTGAGGGTGGGACGTTTCGAAAGAACAGCATGTATATTATCTATGGTGGAACAGACCACCAGCCCAGGTGGGATGCATGAGTCAAGTGCTCGGGCCTGGTGCACTGGGAGTACCCTGAGGAGTCGGGTGGAGAGGGAGGTGGGAGGGGGGATCGGGATGGGGAATACGTGTAACTCTATGGCTGATTCATGTCAATGTATGACAAAACCCACTGGAATGTTGTGAAGTGATTGGCCTCCAACTAATAAAATAATATTTAAAAAAAAAAATAGTGTGTACATTGGTCTTCCTTGGAGGCTCAGATGGTAAAGAATCTACTTGCAATGCAGAAGACCTGGGTTCGATTCCTGGATGGGAAGATCCCCTGGAGGAAGGCCTGACAACCCACTCCAGTATTCTTGACTGGAGAATCCCCATGGACAGAGGAGCCTTGGGCTACAGTCCATGGTGTCGCAGAGTTGGACACGACTAAGCGACTAAGCACAGTGCGTACATTTCACCCCCAATATCTCAATTTATCTCTCCACTCTCCTTTCACCCTTCATAGTCATAAGTTTAGTTTCTACATCTGTGATTCAATTTCTGTTTTGTAAATTAGTTCATTTTTACAATTATTTTTTATATTTCACATATAAGTGATATCATATGATATTTGTCTTTTTCTGATTGATTTACGACACTCAGTGTGACAATCTCTAGGTCCACTCATATTACTGCAAACGGCATTATTTTGTTCTTTTTTTCTGGCTAATATTCCATTGCCTATATGAATGGTAGGAGCAACGGATGGTGCTGCAGCCCAGGGCAAAGTAAGTTGGGGGAGGGTACTGGCATCTAGCAGGGGAACAGAGATGGTGACCTGGTGGTTTGTAAACACTTAATCCTGTGACTTTCTTTTATATCTTCCAAAATTCCTGGTGCACCAAATCCCTGAAACTTTCTGGTGTTTTTTGGGAGCATTTGTCCCTTTTATAAGAATCCCTTACTTTGTCTACCTTGCTAGCCAGTTACTATTTCTCCCTGGGCTTTATTTACTTTTTAAAATAGCTTTATTGAGGTTTAATTGATGTATAATAAAGCACGCATTAAGGGGCACAATTTGATAAATTTTGACATAGAAATATGCTTGTAAAATCATCACTACAATCAAGGTAATAAACATACAAGTCATCCTCCAGAAGTTTCCTCATGCTCTCTTCCAATCCTTCCCTTCTCTCCCTACCACTCCTATCCCCTGGTAATTACTGGTCTATTTTTGTTGCTATACATTAATTTATATTTTCTAAAATAAATGGAATCATATGCCATACAATTTTTTAAAATGTATTTTTTAATTGGAGGGAAATTGCTTTTCTGAGGAATTCAGCTCAGTTCAGTTTAGTTGCTCAGTCATGTCCGACTCTTTGCGACCCCATGAACCGCAGCACGCCAGGCCTCCCTGTCCTTCACTAACAGCCGGAGTCTACCCAAACCCATGTCCATTGAGTTGGTGATGCCATCCAACCATCTCATCCTCTGTTGTCCCCTTCTCCTCCTGCCCTCAATCTTTCCCAGCTTCAGGGTCTTTTCCAATGAGTCAGCTCTTCACATCAGGTGGCCAAAGTATTGGAGTTTCAGCGTCAACATCAGTCCTTCCAATGAACACCCAGGACTGATCTGCTTTAGGATGGACTGGTTGGATCTCCTTGCAGTCCAAGGGACTCTCAAGAGTCTTCTGCAACACCACAGTTCAAAAGCATCAATTCTTCGGTGCTCAGCTTTCTTTATAGTTCAACTCTCACATCCATACATGATTACTGGATAAACCATAGCCTTGACTAGATGGACCTTTGTGGACAACATAATGTCTCTGCTTTTTAATATGCTGTCTGAGGAATGTAGATGCATATACTCTTTTATTTGGCTTTTTTTACTCAGCATAATTCTTCTGAAAGTGACCCTTGTTGTAGCCTATAATGCTTTCTTTTTTATTGTTGAATACTATTCTATTGTATAGATATATCAGTGTTTGTCCACTTACCTGCTGTTGGACACTTGTTTCCAGTTTTTGGTTATTACAAATAAAGCAGCTATGTTCATTTGTGTTTGAGTCTTCCTAAGAACATATTTTCTTTTCTCTTGGGTAAATGCCTAGGAGTGGAATGGATGGGTTATATAATTTACATGTATATACAGGTTATATGTTTAATTTTTATGAAGCTACCTAGGTGAGCTCCTGAAAGATTGTTTCATTGTACATTTATACTGGCAACGTAAGAATTTCAGTTGCTCCACATCCTTGACAAGACTTGATATAGCCTTTTAAATTTTATACTCTCTACAGTGAGTGTTGTGTCTCATTGTAGTTTTAATTTTCATTTCCTTAATAACTGCTCAGATGTTGAGCTTTTCATGTGCTCACTTGTCATCCACACGTCTTCTTTAGTGAAGTATCTATTCACATCTGTTGCCCATTTTTTTTTGTGGTTGTTTTCTTATTAATAGTTTTTGTGAATTCTTTATATATTATGTATGCTTATATGCATTATTTTTTAAAATAGGGAATGTTTCAAATATGGAAAAAATTTCAAATAATAAAATAAAAATCCTATAAACTTGTCACCCATTTTTAATACATGAAAACATGTTCTTACATTTGCTTAGATTTTATTTTTTAAAATAAAATTATAGATAAGATATACTGAAAGCCCTCTTCTTTACCCCTCCCTTAATCTTTTCTCTTCCTTATACAAAGTAGGCATTAATCTGAACTTGGTTCATATCCATGGCTTTATTCTTTCACTGCACACTCACATACACACACATACACATACATAGACACTAAATTAGCAAAGTGTTAGTTATTTTCCCTGAGCTTTTCTCTGTTCTTGAACTTTATGCTAATATAATCATACTGTGTATATTCTATGTGACTGCTCTTGCTTACATTATATTGTTGAAATTTATTCATATTGATGCATGTAGCTGTGGATTGCTTCATGATTATAGGCTTCCATTACGTGATAACACCAAAATCTGTTTTCATAGTACTAATGATGGACATTTGGCTATTTTCATACTTCTCATTATTATCAAAGACACTGCTAGGAACATTCTTGTGTTTGCTTTCTAGAGCATGTTTGTAAGTGTTACCTTAGGAAAAGGATGGGTCGCCAGGTGTGCTCAGGCTCCACTTTACTAGGTAACACCTAACATTCTCCTAACTGCTTAAGCAAATTTACAGTTCTGTTAATTGTGATGAGAGTTTCCACTGATTCACATTCTATCCAATACTTAGTATGATCAGACTTCATATTTTTGCCAATCTGGTAGATATGATAATTCAATAATTTTATTGACCATCTGCCCAACCTAGATATTTACTTTCTACTGTCTTCTGGATCCTGTTGCTCCTATCAACTCTTTTGTAGATAGCTATTCTTTTGTAGTTGATCTATTTTACCCTTGAAAGTTAGTTACTTGGTCATGTCCAACTCTTTGTGACCCATGGTCTGCAGCCTATCAGGCTCCTCTGTCCATGGAATTTTCCAGGCAAGAATACTGGCATGGGTAGCCATTCCTTTCTCCAGGGGATCTTCCCAACCCAGGGATCGAACCTGGGTCTCCTGCATTGCAGATTCTTTACGGTTTGAGCCTCCAGGGAAGCTTGTTTTACCCTTGAGATGCTTTTTGTTTCTCTTCTTCTGGTGTTATGCAGTGTCACTATGATATCTATGTGTGGGTAGGATGCTTAAAAGTTCATACTGGGAGTTCATTGAGCTCCCTGGATTTGAACATTTTTCGTGTGCGTATATGTGTGTGTTAGTCGCTCAGTTGTGTCTGATTCTTTGCCACCCCATGGACTGTAGCCCCTCAGACTTCTCTGTCCATGGAATTCTCCAGGCAAGAATACTGGAGTGGATTGCCATTCTCTTGTCCAGAGGAACTTTCCAACCCAGGGATTGAACCGTGGTCTCCTGCTTCACAGGCAGATTCTTTACTATTTGAGCTACAGGGAACATTTTTAGTAATCCCAGAAAATTATCAGTAGTCACCTTTTAAAAACATTTATTCTTTCTTGTTCTCTATTATTCACTTTAAAAATTCTAATTGGACTTCCTTGGTGGCTCAGATGGTAAAGAATCTGTCTGCAGTGCAGGAGGCCTGGGTTTGATCCCTGGGTCTCAAAGATCCCCTGGAGAAAGATGGCAACCTGCTCCAGTACTCTTGCCTGGGAAATCTCATGGACAGAGGAGCCTGATAGGCTACAGTCCATGGGGTCACAAAGAGTCGGACACAACAGAGTGATTTTCACTTCACTTTGACCTTCTCACTTAAGCATCCACATCTCTAAACCACCTTTTACTTTCTCTGTTTCTTTGTTTCCTGAATTTTATTTTGAATAATTTATTTATCTCTATCTCCTAGCCCTCTCTCAGTTCTCTAACTACTGTTTGTCTGTCCACTGTACTTTAACCTGAATGAAACTTTCTTTCACTTCTAGAAATAATTTTGAAATTTTCAAAGCTTTGCAGGTATTATTCACAGTGTGTTGTTCCTTGATCATAACTTTAAAACATTGCTTGGTAGCGTAATTATTTTAGGCTCATTTCTGTTCATTACAAAATCAATGGGATCCAGCAATCTGTGTTTTTACAGATATTTCAAATGACTCCAGTGCAATTGTTCCTCAGAACACTCCATGAGAAACATGGATGATTTAAGAAATGTAAAAATGTCCATTTTTCAGCAATGGGTTTTCCTGTCAATTTTTTTCTCATAATTTGATAGAAAAAATTATATGTTGATAATTTAAGAATAAATGCAGGTTTTTCACATTAGGAAAAATGTTCATTTTTCTTCTTGACATGCTAGTAGAATTTGTATTTCATAGTTCCCCTAAGAATATCCTTTGCAGTATCTTTTTAAATTTTGGTCGAAAGTTAGATTTTATGATTGGCAAGTTAGAAATACTGAGGTTTCTTATGGAAAAGTGGAAAGAGATTCTCAGAATTCCAACTGTATAGGACAATGAAGGGATCATGGATTCTGGAGTTTTCGGAGCAAAGTGACTTACTGAACCTCTTAAAATTTAACTGCCATTTATTCTCCCTAAACTAGACAGATCTATGCTGCTGTTAAGTCGCTTCAGTTGTGTCTGACTCTGTGTGACCCCATGGACTGCAGCCCACCAGGCCCCTCCATCCATGGGATTTTCCAGGCAAGAGTACTGGAGTGGGTTTCCATTTTCTACTCTGTATACCGGCACTAGATCTATCAGTTCAGTTCAGTTCAGTCGCTCAGTCGTGTCTGACTCTTTGCGACCCCATGAATCGCAGCATACCAGGCTTCCCTGTCTATCACAAACTCCCGGAGTTTAGAAGGAAATGGCAACCCACCTCAGTACTCTTGCCTGGAAAATCCCGTGGATGGAGGAGCCTGGTGGGCTACAGTCCATGGGGACTCAAAGAGTCAGACACGACTGAGAGACTTCACTAGATCTATAGACACATGCAAATCCACAGAACATTTAAAGGATGACTTCCAATTATAAAGTATTTTGTGTGTGTGTGTGGAATGAAATCCCCAAAGTGAAAGTCAATAACAGTAACACTGAATGATTAGAGAGTCTTTATAGTGTCTTCCTGTCAATAGCTGTAAGAGGTAGGTATTATTATTAATCTTATTCTACAGATGAAGGAGCTGAGGCACAGAGAGGTTAAACAATGTATTCAAGGTCACACAGGGAATAATAGAAAACCCAGGATTAGAACTGTGTCAGTGAGGTTCCAGCACCTCTTCTCTTAACCTCTATGTGATAATATATTCTTTAATATTTTATCCTCTTTATATGTGACTGAGTTCTGTAAGGTGTATAGATTAGTATGTTTAAGGTGTCAGTGATGAGATAGGATGAAGTACTACCTGTGAATTTATAAAACTAAATTATTGTAGAGTTTATTATGTTTTACTTTTTAATACAAGAGATTGTGGCTACATAATAGACCAAAAATTGTGGTGAATCACATGAAATTGCCAAGCATTAACTATTTTCAACTTAAGAAAAAACTTCAATTGTAGGTCAAAAATGGTAACTGTAGCTAAAAAATGGTTGATTCTTGGCAATTTCATGCGGTTCAACCAAATAAAAGATTTACATCTGCATGGTGCTTTACAGAAGAGCATTTATATCATTCTCTTTGTGGTCGTGAGACTTGGATGAGGACATTGTTATGACCCTTGTTTACAGAGGGGAAGTGGAGGCCCTGTGGAAGGGAGCTGTCCCAAGTGGTGGACACCTGCGAGGGGACAGCATGAATCTTTAACCTAGTTTGTAGGAGCTGATTCTGCTGCTCCATCCCTCTTATCCTGGTACCTGTCCAGAGGTTGCTAATCCTGGGCTGAGGGGTTTTAGGTAGTCCCTTTATATGAGCATGTTGAGCTCATCAAATACAACTTAATAGAAAAGTGAGGAGAAAATCTAAGAGGGAAGGCGCTGACCACCTAAGTAAAACAGGTGCTACAACTCAACACGTGATTATCTGCTTTTTAAAAGTAATTTATTGAGTTGAAATTCACATAGCACAGAATTAACTACTTTAACAGTTTGGTGGCATTTAGTCGATTCATGATGTTGTACAATCACTATTATTCTATCTAGTTCCAAAACATCCTTGACATCCCTTCAACAAAAAAGAAACTCCACATCCAGTAAGCAGTTGCTCCCATTCTCCCTAACTTCTGGCAACCAACAACATGGATTCTGTCTCAATAGATTTACCTATTCTGGACATTTCACGTAGATGGAATTGTACAACATGTGACCTTTTGTTTCTGCCTTCTTTCATTTAGCCTAATGTTTTCAAGGTTCATCCAGCTAGCATGATGTTTATAGTATGTATCTGACTTCATTCTTGTTACGGTCGAATAATATACTGTTGTATATATTTACCATAATTTGTTTATCCATTCATCTATGGATGAACATTTGGGTCATTTCCAATTTTTGGCTATGGTGAACAGTTCTGTGACAAAAATGCACGTACATTTATTTGTTTGACCATGCTGTGCCATAGTTAGTTGCTCAATTGTGTCCAACTCTTTGTGACCCCATGGACTGTAGCCCACCAGGCCCCTCTTTGCATGGGATTCTCAAGGCAAGAATACTGGAGTGGGTTGCCATTCCATCCTCCAGGGGATCTTCCCAACCCAGGGATCGAACCCAAGTCTCCTGCATTGCAGGCAAATTTTTACCATCTGAGCCACCAGGGAAGCCCGAGAATGGGTAGCCTATCCCTTCTCCAGGAGATCTTCCCAACCTAGGAATCGAACCAGGATCTCCTGCATTTTAGGTGGATTCTTTATCAGCTGAGCTAACAAGGAAGCCATTTGTTTGACTACCTGTTTTCAGTTCTTATTGGATATATATTAGGAGTGGAATGAAGGGTCATATGGTAACTCTATGTTTAACTTCTTGAGGAACTGATTTTCAAAGTGGCTGCCCCATTTTATAATTCCAGCAGCAGTATTTGAGGGTTCTGGTTTCTCTACATTCTGTCTTTTTTCTTTTTTATTAGAGTTATTGTAGTGGGTGTGAAGTAGTCTTCACATTGTGGTTTTGATTTACATTTCCCTAATGACTAATGATGTTGAGCATCCTTTCAAGTGTTTATTGATCATTTGTATATCTTCTTTGGAAACCTGTCTATTCAACTTCTTTACCCATTTTTAAACCCTTTTTAAGCTGTCTATTCAGCTCTTTCACCCATTTTAAAAACTATCTTTTTATTGTTTAGTTTGTGAATACATTATCCACTTTTGTTGGTTGTCTTTTCACTTTTTTGATAGAGTCTTTTGATGCACAGACGTTTTAAATTATGATGAATTCTGCTGCTGCTGCTAAGTCGTTTCAGTCGTGTCCGACTCTGTGCGACCCCTTAGACTGCAGCCCACCTGGCTCCCCCATCCCTGGGATTCTCCAGGCAAGAACACTGGGGTGGGTATGATGAATTCTAGCTTATCTTTTTTGTTGTTGTTGTCATTTGTGCTTTTGATGTTACATTTAAAAAATCATTCTTTGACCCAAGATCATGTAGATTTATTCCTATATTCTCTCTTACAGTTCTTTTCTTTTCCAGTTTTAGCCCTTAAATTTAGGTTTATTATCCATTTTGAGTCAATTTTTCTCTTCAGTGGAGATAGAGGTCTAACAATTCATTTTTGGTAATAAAAATTGTATCTATCTAAGTTGTGTGACATAATTTTTTAAATATTTTACCCACTGAAATGTTGTGAAGTAATTAGCCTCCAACTAATAAAAAAAATAAATAAAATAAAATAAATATTTTTTTATGTGGACCATTTTTAAACACTTTGTTGAATTTGTTACAATATTATCTCTGTTTTATCTTCCTTTTTTTTGGCCATGAGGCATGCAGGATCTTAGTTCCCAAATCAGGATCAAACCTGCATCCCCTCTACAGAAGGCAAAATCTTAACCACCGGACCAGCAGGTAAGTCCCTAACATGATGATTTGATATGCATATATGTATCGAAAGGGCTTCCCAGGTGGGGCTAATGGTAAAGAAACCACCTGCCAATGCAGAAGACTAGAGAGACCCGGGTTGGATCCTTGGGTTGGGAAGATTCCTGGAGGTGGAAATGACAACCCACTCCAGGATTCTTGCCTGGAGAATCTCCTGGACAGAGGAGCCTGGTGGGCCTCAGGCCACAGCATCGCAGAGTCTGGTACGACTGAAGCGCTTAGCACGAACATGCATGTGTATTGAAATGATTAGTACAGTCAAGCTAATTAACATTTTATCTCCTCATATGCATACCATTCATGATTATCTGTTTTGATCTTTATATTTTTCTTTTAAGCTATAAATATATTGAGAGCAGGACAATGAATATTTTCTCATCATTGTTTCCTCAACCTCTTGTACCATTTCTGACATGCTTGCAAAGTAAATGAGACCTTATTGAAATCGTTTCATCTTAAGAATCAGCTTACATTCTATAAATCAATTGCTCTAGACCACATCATTCTATGTGAATCTTCAAGCCTGAATTGTAAAATTATGTCCATTTTTTCAACTGGGATGACTTAGTAATATGATTATGTATCCTTTAATAACTGGTCTCTTCCCACTCCCAGACTGGGCAACTATCACCTAATTTTAGCTTGCGAGCTCTCTGGAAAAACCTACTATTTCCTGGCACAGAGTACCTATTGAATAAGTCTGTTTTATAGTGGAGCCAAGAATAACAATCATTTCTCATAGTTGAAGTCATTGAAAATACCATAAATGGCCATACCTTTTTGTCATTCCAGAGACAGGTCATTTTTAAATTGGCAGTCTCAATAATAATGATGATTATGCAGTGAATGCAGTTTCCTTTGAAACACCCTGAAGTATTCTCATGGAAACCTTTTTTATCTTTACTGTATCCTTGTAAAGTAGGAAAGGGATGAGTAATTGTTTGTGTCAAATGACCATTTCCTTAGGCTCAGTGAATTGGGCTATTCTCATACATTTTTGTTATACAACTTTAGTTTTATGGTTTTCTATTGTTCTGGCTACTGTGATGGGCTATGTGAATCCTTTATTGGTATGATTTCCATCACCTCAAAAGTATATTTTTATGTGTTTCAATGAAGCCATTTAATAATACATTTCTCATGAAGAATACTATTGATTTGACAATATAGTTTGGGCATGAAACTATATTTGACTTTTAGAAGAGTTGGGATGAAATATGTTTTCTCTAAATGTTAAAATGTATGTGTCTCATGAATCAGTGTTATTTCTCTGATTTCCAAGAAGCTATTTATTCAGGCAAAAAAATACACTTGTGGTACTGTATTCACTAGGAAAACACATCATTTCATTTCATAGTGTCTGGTGCCCTTAGAAGACATGTCCTAATAAATAAAACATAGTTTTCTTGTTATTCAAGCAAATATAGAAGGTCATAGAAAATGAAGAAAACTTTTCATTCATTCTATATTTCAATCATTACAGTGAAATACCAAAGTCTGACTTTAAAGAGATTAAAATAAGAGGGAAAACAATGGATCAATTCCATTTGTAAATATAGATGCGAAACCCAAAAGTATTCTAAATATTAGCAAATAAAATTCAGGAATGAATTAGAAAACAAATCTTGCTTGACCAGGTAGAATTTACTCCATGCCTGTAAAAATGACTCAGTGTGTTTAGCAAACTCATTACATAAACACATTAAAGCAACCTGTAATTATAGCAACAGATTTAAAGTAACATTTGAGTAATTTTTAGCTATTGGTATAGAGTTAGCTGAAAATGAAATAGGACTAAGAATAAACTACTGAAACATAATGAAGGCAATTTACCAGAAATCTACATGTCAAATTGTGAAATATTAAGTTTCTAAAATGTGAAACATGACTGCAATACCCTCTATCATCACTATTAAAGGACACGATTTTGGAGTGTCTAGCTAATGTAATAAAATAAGAAAGAGGAAATAAGTCATATTACTGTTAGAACAGAAGTATCAAAATTATCTTTATTTGTAGATGATAGAATTGCAGGCTTGGAAAATACAACAGGTCAAATAAAAAAATACTATTGAATTAAAGAGATAATTTTGCAAGCAAAACAAATAAAATTAATAGTTTAAAATATTATTAATCAATAGAAATTAAATGTAAAACTACCCCATTTAAAACAAAAATAAAAGCTAGAAAATCAATGGAAATGAAATGAATTTAATAATAAAAACTAAAAAACTGAAAATGAATTTAATAGAACATATTGGAAGATTATTAAACAGTATTTATTTATTTATTTATTTATTTTTATTAAACAGTATTTAGACAAGGTGATGCAGAGTGAGTTGAGTTAAAAGATGTGCAGTCTTCAGTACTTCTCTGAGTCTCTTGGCTCTTCCTTCCTCATAGGTTTCCTCCGGTGCATGTATACTAAGTCACTTCAGTCACGTTTGACTCTTTGTGACCCTATGCACCACAGCCAGTGAGGCTCTTCTGTCCATGGAATTCTCCAGGCAAGAGTATAGGAGTGGGTTGCCATTTCCTTCTCCAGGTGATCTTCCTGGCCCAGGGATCAAACCCACATCTCTTACATCTCCTGCATTGGCAGTCAGGTTCTTTACCACCAGCACCACCTGGGAAGCCCCCTACAGGTGCTCAGATGCTGTAACAAGTCTTGGCCTCTTCTCAAGCATGACCACTTCCAGAGGAAGAAGAGAGGCGGTAACTTGTGGGTGTTGACCCAGTTGAGCAAGACATAGCTTTCTTCAAAGACTACACAGCTCTCCTCACATCCTTTTGACCAGAATTGGGCTGTATGCCAACTTTCAAACCAAACTTCGGGGAAAGAGTAGACAAGTTAGCGTTACTTTGGAATTGAGTGGGGACAACTTCCCACTCATTGGAAGGACTGATGCTAAAGCTGAAACTCCAATACTTTGGCCACCTGATGTGAAAAACTGACTCATGGGAAAAGACCCTGATGCTGGGAAAGATTGAAGGCAGGAGGAGAAGGCAACGGAAGAGGATGAGATGGTTGGATAGCATCACCAACTCAATGAACATGAGTTTGAGTAAGCTCTGGGAGTTGGTGATGGACAGGGAAGCCTGGCATGCCACAGTCCATGGGGTCACAAAGAGTCAGAATGACTGAGTGACTGAAGTGAACTGAACTTCCCATGAAAACATGGCAGAACTTGTTTCTTGAGAAAAGTCTGGGATTATATTGGTAAGGAGGAAGTAGAAAGGGATTAATCATCCTTTTGGAAGAAAAAAAGACCCCTACCTTGTTCAATGTAAACTAATCCCAGAAGGTTTAAATAGCCAACTGTAAAACAAAACAGGAGGAGCTACTCCAAATTGGAAGTGATCAAACAGTAGATGGCAAGAGTGAAAGTTGACGTTCTAGGAATCAGCAAACTAAAATGGACTGGAATGGATGAATTTAACTCAGATGACCATTATATCTACTACTGTGGGCAGGAATCCCTTAGAAGAAATGGAGTAGCCATCATAGTCAACAAAAGAGTCAGAAATGCAGTACTTGGATGCAATCTCAAAAACGACAGAATGATCTCTGCTCGTTTCCAAGGAAAACCATTCAATATCATGGTAATCCAAGCCTATGCCCCAACCAGTAACACTGAAGAAGCTGAAATTGAACAGTTCTATGAAGACCTATAACACCTTTTAGAACTAGCATCCAAAAAAGATGTCCTTTTCATTATAGGGGACTGGAATGCAAAAGTAGGAAGACAAGAAACACCTGGAGTAACAGGCAAATTTGGCCTTGGAGTACGGAATAAAGTAGGACAAAGGCCAATAGAGTTTTGCCAAGAGAACACACTGGTCATAGCAAACACCCTCTTCCAACAACACAAGAGAAGACTCTACACATGGACAGGACTTGAAAAGGTAAGTTTTCTTTCCAATCCCTAAGAAAGGCAATCCCAAAGAATGCTCAAACTACCGCACAGTTGCACTCATCTCACATGCTAGTAAAGTAATGCTCAAAATTCTCCAAGCGAGGCTTTAGCAATACGCCAGATGTTCAAGATGGTTTTAGAAAAGGCAGAGGAACCAGAGATCAAATTGCCAGTATCTGCTGGATCATTGAAAAAGCAAGAGAGTTCCAGAAAAACATCTATTTCTGCTTTATTGACTATGCAAAAGCCTTTGACTGTGTAGATCACAATAAACTGTGAAAAATTCTGAAAGAGATGGGAATACCAGACCACTTGACCTGCCTCTTGAGAAACCTGTATGCAGGTCAGGTAGCAACAGTTAGCACTGGACATGGAACAACAGACTGGTTCCAAATAGGAAAAGGAGTACGTCAAGGCTGTATATGGTCACCCTGCTTATTTAACTTCTATGCAGAGTACATCATGAGAAACGCTGGGCTGGACGAAGCACAAGCTGGAATCAAGATTGCTGGGAGAAATATCAATAACCTCAGATATGCAGATGACACCGCCCTTATGGCAGAAAGTGAAGAGGAACTGGAAAGCCTCTTGATGAAAGTGAAAGAGGAGAATGAAAAAGTTGGCTTAAGTTTAACATTCAGAAAACTAAGATCATGGCATCTGGCCCTATCATTTCATGGGAAATGGATGGGGAGACAGTGGAAACAGTGTCAGACTTTATGTTTTGGGGCTCCAAAATCACTGCAGATGGTGACTGCAGCCATGAAATTAAAAGATGCTTACTCCTTGGAAGGAAAGTTATGACCAACCTAGATAGCATATTAAAAAGCAGAGACATTACTTTGCCAACAAAGGTCAGTCTGGTCAATGCTATGGTTTTTCCAGTGGTCATGTAAGGATGTGAGAGTTGGACTGGGAAGAAAGCTGAGTGCTGAAAAATTGATGTTTTTGATCTATGGTGCTGGACAAGACTCTTGAGAGTCCCTTGGACTGCAAGGAGATCCAACCAGTCCATCCTAAAGGAGATCAGTCCTGGGTGTTCATTGGAAGGACTGATGTTGAAGCTGAAACTCCAATACTTTGGCCACCTCATGCGAAGAATTGACTTGTTGGAAAAGACCCTGATGCTGGGAGGGATTGAGGGCAGGAGGAGAAGGGGATGACAGAGAATGAGATGGCTGGATGGCATCACTGACTCGATGGGCATGAGTTTGAGTAAACTCTGGGAGTTGGTAATGGACAAGGAGGCCTGGCGTGCTGGGGCTCATGGGGTCACAAAGAGTTGGACATGACTGAACTGAAAACAAAACAAACCTAAAAAAATAATAGCAGGAAACGAAGAAGAATATGTATCTAACCTTAGAATGAGGAAGGCCTTCTCAAGTGAGAGACAAATGATAATAGATTCACTGCAGACAGTAACATTTCTATATGGCAAAGAATATTGGAGGAGTCAAGTAAATGATAGAAAGGTGAAAATTTTGCAATAAATATAAAGTTTAATATTGCTCCTACTGCAAAGAATTTCTGTATAAAGGGAAAAAAAGGCAAAGACCTGGTTGAAAAAAATATCAAAGTGTCTGAATAGGCTAGACAAAATGCAAGAAGTGAGAAAAGATTAAAATGCTCAATTTCACCAGTTCACTAGGATTAAGAAAATTTAAATTAAATTAAATTTAAATTAAAAATAAAATTAAAGTTTAAATTAAAACAAAAATATCAAGTTTCCTAGCAAATTTTAATAATTTGGAAAAAAACTGATAGGATCCAAGATCTAAAAAGGCTTGGAGAAACTGGCACTCTGTAATTTTACTAATGGGAATGTCAATTGTTGCAACTTCTGCTTGTAGAAATTGGGGAAGCAATCTGGAAGTAACTGTTAACTCTGCTAGATAGAAATCCCACTTTTAACAATATATTTTGCCAAAATAAATACACAGAAATGTATGTCTAAAGATATTATGCATTTTCATAATAGCAAAACACAGGAAACCATCTGAATATCCATCTGTGGTGGAATTGCTGATGAAACTATGGTACACACAAACTGTGGACAAACATGATGCTATTAAAGGTGAAGGGAGGTACAATCCTAGGACTGTGAGTATGAAAGAGGAATGAAGTGAAAGGAAGAGAAACAAATGCCAAAAAGAACTGACTGTAGCTTAACAGGACGGCACAGCGGGGTGCTCATTATGTGGAGTATTTTTAGTCAGGCTGAATACAAAGAACAGAAAAACAGTGTTAGAACAGCTCATCAGAGGAAGGAAGAGAGAGCTTATTTCCTGGTGCTCTTATCTTGTCTCCCCTTATTAAGTTTCCCCTTGAGGGTCTGGCACCTCCCTACCCACCATACTTCTGAGTATGCTGCCCTGGAGAAGTCAAATCCCAAGCAGCAGCTGAGTTGATAGGTGGGAAGGCAGGAGCCTGAGAGCCTGGTCAGGCTACACCTGTGCACTGGAGTTGCTGCAGCTCCCACAATCGCAGCTACCAAAACAGAGTGTGAAGGAGCTTGATTTCACTCAGGAGTGAGGTCAAGCTATCCTGGCTTTTGGATGTGACATAGTGGAAGTTGCAGCTGCAGTCGTGGTGGCAGCAGCTTGGGATGTCCATGAACAAGGGGCCAAGATTTTCAGATTTCAGAAATCATCATCCAATAGCTCTTTAGATTGCTTCTGCTTCAGTTTGCCTGTTACCTCTGGTTGGTAGACTACCTTCTTGTGTCTTTTCCCTCTTCTTTTACATTTTCCATCTGTTCACCTCTTTCAGAATCTTTTCTTCTAATCTGTATTCCTATTCACTTTTTTCCTCCTTGGTTGCATCTAATCTGCTGTTAAGTCCATTGAGTTTTAATAGGAATAATTTTATTTTTTCTGTTTTAAGATATTCATTGTTTTTATTTAAAAGTTTCCAATATTCTGCCAGAAATTTCAGTTTTGTTCTTAATTTGCTTGACAATATTAAGGGTAGTTATTTTAGTGTCAGACTAGGTTTTAGATTCTATTGATAAATTATTATTAATTTTATGAGATATGATAACCATCAGATGGCTAGGTTGTTAGATTACATATTGAAGTCCTTAGAGGTGAAATATTATGGCTGGGATTTGTCTTAAAATGCCGCCCTCCCATGTGTATATATGTGCATTTGTATGTAGTTATTGAATAATTTGTGCTAATATTGGGGGTTCAGTATACTATTCTTTCTCTGATGTATGCCTAAAACTCTCCAAAATAATAATTTAAAAAGTTTTTAATAAGTCTTGTTCTGATGACTCAATTTCTGGGAGGTGCTCCTCAGAGTTTGCTTCTATTTTCTCTAGTTTTTTTTTTTTTTTTTTTCTGGTTTATTTTCCTGTGTTTTGTCTCATGGATGTTTGATATTTTTGGTTGAGGGTCAAATGACAAGTATATGACAGGTACTAGGCTGTATGTGACAAGTAGTAGGAATAACTTGAGACCTAATCTGATATCTTCCTCCAGGAAAGATTTGGGCTTTCTCCCAACTGGCAGCTGGGACATTCACAATAATTCAGTTTCACACATGATTTGAAGGTGGGATTCAGTCCCTCTGAGAAACAATCAACATTTGGGTCACCCTTATTCCTAGGATGGGAGCTCTTCATAGTCCCTGAAGGAGTCTTTTGGGCCTAGAAAAGAGAACAGCAGTCTCAAAGGCCCCTTGCTGAATCATCTAACTTTGGAGAAAACAAAACAGAACTTCAGTTCCACCCTGATGCTCCAGTCTGGTTGCATCTATCTGGGACTTATCACCCCCTGTCTGGAAACCTTCCACCCCCTACACCTGCCCAGAAGACTTATCACCCTCCGCCTAACTACAAATGTCATCTCAACAAAAGAATACTCACAATATCCTGCCTGATTAACGTTTCCCTTTTTGCTTCCACAAACCTCCCTATAAATATGAAGACTCCCTGATCCCTCTTGGTGCTCAGCCTGGTCGTTAGGCTGACTGTCGCCCTCCTTGCCTGAATAAAGGTAACCTACTTCTGTTGAGGTCGTCTTTCCTTTTCTGCCTCGCCCAAACCATACCTTACAGTCCCCACCCAGAGTGTGGGTGGCCTGGGTGACTCTCCTGCCCTTTGGTTGGTACTGGGCTCCAGGATTCACCTCCTCCTGAAATGCTGCCAGGAACTCTTGATTTCTCTTAATTGCTTTTTCTTTTTGGAACTGGTCAACATCTCTGCGAAGACTGGGCCTCCCTCCATCCTTCCTTTAACACTCAGATTTTTCCCTGCTAATTCTTTGTTAGCTGTTTTTTCCTCTGGTAGCTTAAGCAGATTTTCTTCTTTTGTTTTTTCTTTTCCTTTTTAATATTTACTCACTGTTCAAGCTAATCTCAAAGAGGACTGGCTGGATTAGTAAGTCCATTGATACCATATGCCATCTTTTTTCTTTCTTTTTTTTTTTCCTTTGATAGGTCTCTCCTGTCTTCTTTACCATCACTCCTGCTTAGGGGCCTATGAAGACTGCCCTGAGAGAGCTTCCTGCTTTCATTTATGAACAGAAAGCTGCTCTAGCCATCCTCAGAGCTGTTGATGCCCACAAAGCTCTTGGTGGCCCAGTCATATGGATTCCAGCCATTTGTGTCTCTTTTGCGACAAGTCCACGTGCTCCCTGATAGGCATGGATAACTAAATTGACTGCCCTTGAGGACAGAGGGTGTGGCTGCCTGTGCTGGTGTCTCCTGAGTGCAGAGGAAATATCTATGGCAGATGAATGGGCTTGACTGAGAACTGAAAACTCATCCCGGAAGAACTGATGAAGTGGACCGCTCATCACTGGTGACTCTGTCTGGCGAAAACCACATATTTTTTTTCAGCAGTAAGGTTTTTAGATGCTTTTAGAGGATGTAGCTTAAGACCCAGAGAAGGCAGAGGCAACCCACTCCAGTACTCTGGCCTGGAAAATCCCATGGACGAAGGAGCCTCGTAGACTTCAGTCCATGGGGTCTCTAGGAGTCGGACAGGACTGAGCGACTTCACTTTCACTTTCATTTTCATGCATTGGAGAAGGAAATGGCAACCCACTCCAGTATTCTTGCCTGGAGAATCCTAGGGACAGGGAAGCCTGGTGGGCTGCCATCTATGGGGTCGCACAGAGTCAGACACAACTAAAGTGACTTAACAGCAGCAGCAGCTTAAGACTATTTCAACTTCTAGGATTCAATTTAGTTCAACAAACATCAAGATGGGAAGGAGAGAGGGAAGGAGGAAGGGAGGAAAGAAAGAGGAAGGAGCAAAGTCAGTGGAAGGGGCTATTCTCCCATTTACTCTCCTTGAAATCATCAACAGAGTCAGAGCTGAGACATCTAGTGGCCATGTGAAGAGTGGCTACAGCTCATGATTGTTCAGTCGTGTCTGACTCTTTGTGACCCCATGAACTGTAGCCTGCCAGGATGGTCTGTCCCTGGGATTCTTCAGGCAAGAATACTGGAGTGGGTAGCCATCCCCTTCTTCAGGGGATCGTCCCAGCCTAGGGACTGGACCTGGGTGTCCTGAACTGCAGGTAGATTCTTTACTGTCTGAGCCGCCAGGGAAGCCTCATGATACCTGGGGCTGGAACAATTTATTAGGTTGGAACACCTGGGCAAGAGGGTGAGCTACCAGCTTTCCTGTGTGCTCTTTGCCTGAAAGGCAAGTGTGGTCTTCAACAATATGAGCTTTTATTCACCCTAATGGTTTTTATTGAAAGAGATCATTTATAAATACACAAGAAAGATTTGTAAAAGTTAGCATAATTCCATCCAAATACCACATAGGATAAATGGAACCTAGTTAAATAGGGTGAGCCCTGTATCATTCTGTCTTCATCTCTAATCCCTGCCACTGCCCCATCTGCCCACAACATTGAAGATGTATCTATTATATTGAGCTTCGGTATGTAGGTACTACTCATAATGTTTTATGTGAATTCATTTATTTGATCTCAAGACAATCTCACTCACTCTCATTTTACAGATGAAGGAACTAAGCCATAAATTAATAGCTTATCCATCAAATGGTGGAGGTGAGATTCAAACTCAGAAAGTTTGGTTCTAGGGCCTGTGTTTTTTTGCTAACCTCATCTGGTCCTAAGCACAAAGTCATTCTGTTGGCTTCTCCTTCCTGGAGGCAGGAAGGCCATCCTCATTTTAGGCAGTCCTGGCCCATGACACAGGAGAATTAAGGTCATTCTCTAGAGTCATATCTCATTTAGAAACAATTCTCCACATGCGGTGCCCCTCACCTATTTTACTCTGCTTCCAAGTTATGTAATCTGACTTTATGTAACTGCTTCCAAATTAGGTAATCTGACTTTATGTAATCTGACTGTCATAGACAAACCACCCCAAGTCTCAGAGACCTACAGAGTTTTTCAAAGTTTGCAGTCACAATGGATATGGGTCTGGAATTCTTAAAAAACTTCCAGCTAAATAGATTTCTGATTCATAAAGTGTATCTTATTTCTCAGTTACTCTAGGTCAGATTGATTACAGAAAACACCTCTGTAAGGCCTGCTACTACCAGCTTTTACATAAGTTCCAGCAAAGAGGCAAAACTCCAAGTGGTGCATGAGTGCATGCTAAGTTGCTTCAGCTGTGTCTGACTCTGCAACCCTATGGACTATAGCATGCCAGGCTTCTCTGTCCGTGGGGTTCTCTGGATGAATACTGGTATAGGTTGACATATAAGTGGTGCCAACCACTTAATTTGGTGCCAACCAAATATTTCCAAATTTTGTGTTTGTGGTGAGCACTTAAACAAAACAAAAATACAGGTTTTTAATAGTTATCAGTAATACATAAATAGGAAAAGAAGTCAAGCATGGAAGCTGTGTTAAATACATCAAAGTTCTTTCATTGAAAAAAGTAAAAAGACATGATCCTTCTTATCATGATCAGGCAAGTGGCAAATTCTTTGGCACGTGATCTAGATAGAAATGGCAGTAGGCCTTATCCTCTAGAAGGAGGAAGGACCCCTGCTTCAGAGACAAGATAAGAGTGACCTCAGTGACCAGTAGCAGGGTCAAGCTGTGGTCGAGTGTCTGGGTCCACAGGTCTCTGGGGTGAGTCTCATTGGTCATACTGGTCAGGGAACTAGATGGACACCCTGCTTGATCAATAAAACTGAAAAGCATTGAGTCAACGTTCAGAAGCCTGGAGCAAGGAAACCAGAGGAGGGGCCTTGAGTGAGGAGTTGGTTGGTTCTCTTGAGCTTAGGCCCTGAGAAGCTGCCACAGAAACAAACTGAGAGCCTTCCTCTGCCTTCCTGAACATGACCTGAAGCCCTTAATCAGGGTGACTCTGCTTGAGGGAGACAGAGACTCCAATTTTCAGGGAACCATAGACACAAACTCTGAGCTGATGTGAATCCGCCCAGAGCTGGGACTTCATGGAGGGTGGGAGGGTCAGAGGGTAAATGGAGTTTTGGCTCATATCTATTTCCTGGTAGGCCCAGTGACTTTGGAAACCCATCTGGTGGTTATTTTCATATTAGTTTCCTGAATGTAGAGTTAGAACAGAAATATTCATAATGATAAATGACATATTACCTAAAAACTTGTGAATAACTATACTGTACACCTGAAACTTATACACTACTGTAAATCAACTGTACCTCAATAATTAAAAAAAAAAGATAGACATACTCAATAATCAACTGCATCCCCACATGGGTTCCCTTGTTGATAGAGGAAGGGTCTCTCTGCCACAAATGATCAATGGCACCCTTGGGAACCATCCTCCATGTGCAACCAAAACCAATACAGCACCTCTGGGAGAGCTGCAAAGATGAGCACCACCATCAAACACTGAGACACAGAGATAGTGACTCTGCCTTCTCTCCATTTTATTAATTGATGCAAAGGAAGGGAATTCCTTGAGAAGAACAATACATTATCCTAAATTGATCACTTATGACTCTTAACTGCAGGCACTTTTCATGATGTGGTCTCTACTAGGGAAAATCGCCACGGCCCTTGATGCCTGGTACAAACTTTCACTCTGGCCAGTGCTTTTCCTTTATTCAAATAAATAAAAGTAGAAGCAATATACTTTCAGCAAGCAGAAAAGCAACACTTCTTCACTATTCCAGGGCCATTTCACTGGGAAACTGAGAATTACATTTTCCAAATTCCTTTGCAGGAAGTAGTCTGGAGGTAAGCTCAGTTCAGTGCAGTCACTTAGTTGTGTCCAACTCTTTGTGATCCCATGGACTGCAGCACACCAGGCCTTCCTGTTCATCGCCAACTTCCGGAGCTTACTCAAACTCATGTCCTTTGAGTCGGTGATGGCATCCAACCATTTCATTCTCTGTCGTCCCCTTCTCCTCCTGCCTTCAATCTTTCCCAGCATCAGGGTCTTTTCCAATGAGTCAGTTCTTCACATCAGGTAGGCAAAGTATTGGAGTTTCAGCTTCAGCATCGGTCCTTCCAATGAATATTCAGGACTGATTTACTTTAGGATGGACTGGTTGGATCTCTGCAGTCCAAGGAACTCTCAAGAAACTTCTCCAGCACCACAGTTCAAAAGCATCAATTCTTCGGCACTCAACTTTCTTTATAGTCCAAATGCTCACATCCATACATGACCCCAAAATAAAATCTGTCACTATTTCCATTGTTTCCCCATCTATTTGCCATAAAGTGATGGGACCAGATGCCATGATCTTAGTTCTCTGAATGCTGAGTTTTAAGCCAACTTTTCACTGTCCTCTTTCACTTTCATCAAGAGGCTCTTTCGTTCTTCTTTACTTTCTGCCATAAGAGTGGTGTCATCTGTATGTTTGAGGTTTTTGGTATTTCTCCCAGCAATCTTGATTCCAGCTTGTGCTTCATCCAGACCAGCATTTCACATGATGTACCCTGCGTAGAAGTTAAATAAGCAGGGTGACAATGCACAGCCTTGATATATTCCTTTCCTGATTTGGCACCAGTCTGTTGTTCCATGTCCAGTTCTAACTGTTGCTTCTTGACCTGCATATGTATTTCTCAGGAGGCAGATCGGGTGGTTTGGTATTTCCATCTCTTGAAGAATTTTCCAGTTTGTTGTGATCCACATAGTCAAAGGCTTTGGCATAGTCAATAAAGCAAATGTACATGTTTTTCTGGAACTCTCTTGGTTTTTCTATGATCCAGCAGATGTTGGCAATTTGATATCTGGTTCCTCTGCCTTTTCTAAATTCAGCCTGAACATCTGGAAGTTCATGGTTCATGTACTGTTGAAGTCTGGCTTGGAGAATTTTGAGCATTACTTTACTAGCATGTGAGATGAGTGCGACTGTGCCATAGTTTGAACATTCTTTGGCATTGCCTTTCTTTGGGATTGGAATGAAAACTGACCTTTTCCAGTCCTGTGGCCACTGCTGAGTTTTCATTTGCTGGCTGATGTGCTGGCACTCAATATGACTCAATATGATGCCACTTTCACAGCATCATCTTTCAGGATTTGAAATAGCTCAACTGGAATTCCATCATCTCCACTAGCTTTGTTTGTAGTGATGCTTCCTAAGGCCCACTTAACTTCATATTCCAGGATGTACAACTCTAGGTGGCTGATCACACCATTGTGGTTATCTGGATCATGAAGATCTTTTTTGTACAGTTCTTCTGTGTATTCTTGCCACCTCTTCTTAAAAATATCACCTGCTTCTATTAGGTCCATACCACTTTTGTCCTTAATTGTGCCCATCTTTGCATAAAATGTTCCCTTGATATCTCTCATTTTCTTGAAGAGGTCTCTAGTCTTTCCCATTTTATTGTTTTCCTCTATTTCTTTGCACTGATCACTGAGGAAGGCTTTCTTGTCTCTCCTTGCTATTCTTCAGAACTTTGCATTCAAATATGTATGTCTTTCCTTTTCTCCTTTGTCTTTATCCTCTCTTCTTTTCTCAGTTATTTGTAAGGCCTTTTCAGACAACCATTTTGCCTTTTTGCATTTATTTTTCTTTGTATTGGTCTTGATCACTACCTCCTGTACAATGTCTCAAACCTCCGTCCATAGTTCTTCAGGCACTCTGTCTATCAGATCTAATCCCTTGCATCTATTTCTCACTTCCACTGTATAATCATAAGGGATTTGATTTAGGTCATACCTGAATGGTCTAGTGGTTTTCCCCACCTTCTTCAATTTAAGTCTGAATTTTGCAATAAGGAGTTCATGATCTAAGCCACAGTCAGCTCCCGGTCTTGTTTTTGCTGACTGTGTAGAGCTTCTCCATCCTTGACTGCAAAGAATATAATCAATCTGATTATATTGATGATGTCCATGTGTAAAGTCTTCTCTTGTGTTGTTGGAAGAGGGTGTTTGCTATGACCAGTGCATTCTCTTGGCAAAACTCTGTTAACCTTTGACCTGCTTCATTTTGTACTCCAAGGCCAAATTTGCCTGTTACTCCAGGTATCTCTTGACTTCCTATTTTTACATTCCAGCCCCCTATAATACAAAGGACAGCTTTTTTGGGTGTTAGTTCTAAACGATCTTGTAGATCTTCATAGAACCATTCAACTTCAGCTTCTTCAGCATTATTGGTTAGGGCATAGACTTGGATTACTGTGATATTGAATGGTTTTCCCTGGAAATGAGCAGAGTTCATTCTGTCGTTTTTGAGATTGCATGCAAGTACTGCATTTCAGACTCTTTTGTTGACTATGATGGCTACTCCATTTCTTCTATGGGATTCTTGCCCACAGTAGTAGATACAATGGTCATCTGAGTTAAATTCACCCATTCCAGTCCATTTTAGGTCACTGATTCCTAAAATGTTGATGTTAACTCTTGTCATCTCCCATTTGACCACTTCCAATTTACCTTGATTCATAGATCTAACATTCCAGGTTCCTATTAAATATTATTCATTACAGCACTGGACTTTACTTCCATCACCAGTCACATCCACAATGGAGTGTTGTTTTTGCTTTGGCTCCATCTCTTCATTCTTTCTGGAGTTATTTCTCCACTGTTCTCCAGTAGCATCTTGGGCACTTACTGACCTGGGGAGTTCATCTTTCAGTGTCCTATCTTTTTGCCTTCTCATACTGTTCATGGGGTTCTCAAGGCAAGAATACTGAAGTGGTTTGTCATTCCCTTCTCCAGTGGACTATGTTTTGTCAGAACTCTCCACCATGAACTCTCCATGTCATTTATTCTTTAACATTTCTAATTAATTTCTAGCATTTCTAACTAATCTGGCTACCTCAGGGTCTTAGTCGTGTCATGTGGGTTCTTTCCTTGAGGCACACAAACTCCCTACTTTTGGTGCGTGGGCTCAGTAGTGGCAACACAAGGGGTTAGTTGGTCCACACCATGTGGGAACCCAGTTCACTGACTAGGAATTGAACCTGTATCCCCTGCAATGCAAGGCAAATTCTTAACTATTTAGATTCACTAAAGTAAGGCTTGGCCTAACATGGCCCGCTGCTGCTGAGTCACTGCAGTCGTGTCCGACTCTGTGCGACCCCATAGACTGCAGCCCACCAGGGTCCCCGTCCCAGGGATTCTCCAGGCAAGAGTACTGGAGTGGGGTGCCATTGCCTTCTCTAGCACAGATAAAATCCATTGGGCTATTTGTTTTTGTGAACAACAGCTTGGAGTATATTTTCATTTACATATTATCTATGCTGTTTTGATGCTATTAACATCCCAGTTGACTGGTGACAGACTCTATAGCCCAGAGAACCAAAAGTCTGTACTATCTAGCACTTTCCAGGGAAGTGTTGGCTCACCTTTGGTCTAGAGAAGCATTGGGAAGGCAGATTTGAGGCTGGGTGCTTTTCCTGTGGCTTCTGTCTTTGTAGTTTTCTCCTCCAAGAGTCTCCCCAGTGTTGCGTCCTCTGACCTCTCATTTCCTGAGTGTGAGGAGACTCAATCCTTGATGTGTTGGGACACAGCTCCACCAGCTCTGAACTTAGACTGGTAAGGCTCCAAAAATGAATTCAGAGGCAGTAGCTCCCCAGCTGGGCTGGTTCTCAATGTTCCAAAATCATTTCAAGAGCCCTAGCCTAAAACCTGTTCCTTCAATAATTTTTGAAATAGTTAAGTCTAAGTATTAAAACTTTTCTTGATCAGGTACACACAATTTTGGGTTTCCTAAATTGAATCCTGACTGCTACATACCTAATGTTTATGCACCAGTTATAGGCATTTAAACAGACACACATTTCTTCATATAGATCATTTATAATTTATAGCACAAATGTGTCTATTGTATGTATAAAACAGAGACAAAGACATCATAATATTTTTTATTCAATAAATTAAAAGGCAAAGACTAACTGTATCTCACAATCTGAACAGGTTTGGTGGAAAACTCCCTGATGTTGACCGATTAGAAATATCTAGAGATCCAATTGTCTTCTCCTTCTGGGATCCCTATTATGCATAGGTTGGCATGCTTTATATTATCTCATAGCTCTTTTATATTGTTTCCTTTTCTTTTCTTTTTCTTTTTTTAATTTGGCTTTCTGTCTGCTGCTCTGATTGAGTGAAGAGGGGTGGGAGAGGGATTAGTACACACAAACTATTAATAGCATAGATAAGATAGATAAGCAAAAGGTCCTATTGTAGAATACAAGGAACTGTATTCAATATCCTATGAAAAGCCATAATAGAAAAGAATATGAAACAGAATATATACATATATATATACACGCAGGCATGCTGTCAGTCATGTCCAACTCTATGCGACCCCATGGACTTCAGCCTGCCAGGCTCCTCTGTCCATGGGATTCTCCAGGCAAGAATACTGGAGTCGGTTGCCATGCCCTCCTCCTTGGGATCTTCTTGACCCAGGGATCGAACCCGAATCTCCCACATTGCAGGTGATTCTTTACTGCTGAGCCACTGGTAAGCCTGTATATATATATATGAATGAATCACTTTGCCTTACAGCATAAATTAACACAAATTGTAAATCAACTGTACTTCAGTAAAATTAAAAAAAAGAGAAAGACCTAGCTTTGCTTGTTTCTGCAGAGTCAGCCCATGGCCAGAATGATTTCCCAGGTGCAGAATGATCCCTGACTCTATGACGTGTGCTCCATCCAGTCTCCAAGGCCTGTTGCACAACAGTGGAGGTGGGTGAATAGGGAGGATGTTTTGTTATGCAACTCAGCTTGCTTATTAAGTCACCTCTGATGGCAAGGCTTGGCGAGTTTAATTAGGAGATTTCAGGTCTAAAGGAACACTGGCTCCATACAGAAAAGAGCTGAGGGTGACACATTAGAAGTCAATTACAACAAGATAACATCGTGGCTTCCAGCGCAGGTAAGCCATCAGTCCTACCTTTCATTAAGATGATCTAAGTCTGTTTTCTGAGTTACGCTGGGGCGTGGCTAGGGTTGGGCTGCATGCCAGAATGAAGACATGGTCTCCTGGTGCTTTGCAGAATCTCCAGCACTGCCAAGCTCTGTTGGCCACCATGAGTCAGGGCAGGTGCCCCCACCCCAAGTCCCATGCGTCTCAGTCACTGAGCGATGGACTGAGAGCCTTCCCAAGCTCTGCCGCCCACTTATTTGATTATTGTGCAAAAATATACGAGGGAAAATTCAGGAGTTTAGGTGTCTTGTTGTTATTTGTTTTCTCTTTCATTCTATACTCCCATCCAACCCCCAACTTTTCTTCATGAGTTTAAGGACAAATACCTCAAAGGTCATTGGTAGAGGAAGAAAATAAAAAACTAGTTCCTGAAAATAGGAACAGCCAAATGATCCTCAATCTGTCAGTGCAGAATTTACATTTAAGCCAATATCCCATGCTTACACTTTGAAAAACATAATAGTAGCTGACTTAATCCATGTTAGACAGCTAACAATAGTAGCTGTCTCAATCCATGGTGCTTCCAGGTAATATTACGCAAAACTCCTGATTGTAAGCAGGAACCAAATGCTTTTGAGGATGAAGTTTTTCTTAAGTTCAAAGAATCTGAAAATATACCTTTTTGGCTTCTCTGTCCCACTCTGGCACTCATGGTCACCACCCTGTGTAGAGGGTGCAAATTGTTTTGAGCATAACATGCCCAGACTGGTTGGCTGGAAAAGTTTCAGCCTGTATTCTGTCGCTCAGGGAAAGGGCAAAGAAATGGAGGTGTAGAGCTACCTGGATTCACTTGTTCATAGAACAATTATTGAGTGTCTCCTGTGTGCCAAGAAAACTCCAAAGACTAGTGTTTCCTCGGTTTATTTTGAAGAAAAAAGTGCTTCCATCACTTTCCATGGTGACCTACTTGGCCACACCATTACATGGGCATAATGGGCAGAGTATGTTGTATTCTAGAAGTTTTCAGTGAAACTCCAGTCACTGAGCTTGTGTTCCCAAGGGCATGTAGGGTGCCACAGAGGCACAGGCGGAGGTGGTCGGTGTTCCTACTCTCATTTTATGGACGGAGGGATCACTGGATGGGAATCAACTGGCTTAGTTGCTTCTGGCCCATCATTCTGTCCTATAAGGAAACAAGTCACACCCCAAGAACTGAACAGCTGCAAACTTTCCTTCTTGTTTCCTTTGTTCTCTTTTGTACACATGCAACGCACATACATGTACCACACACAGATTCCAAACACACATGCACACCCGTGTCTCTTACATCTCCTGCATTAACAGGTGGGTTCTTAACCATTAACACCACTTGGGAAGCCCTTTATTGTTATTAGGTGATTTTATACTCCAACTGATCTGCTCTTATCATGATGGGTGGCTGTAAATTCTTAGCACCCTTTTTGAGAGGTGGAGCCCATTTCCCTTCCCCTGGAATTTGGCTGGGTCTGTGATTTCTTTGATCCATCCAGTGCAGTGGACTTGATGTTCTGTGATGTCCAAGGCTGGGCCATTCCAGGCTGAGGATACTGTGTCTTTGAGCCCACGCAGTGCTGGGAGATGCCTGTACACCAAGAAGAGGCTATCAGAGGGTAGCAAGGCACTCCAGGTCACACACAGTTAAGCTACCAGCTGACATAGTCAGTGCTTGCTGTATGCACCACTCTGGATGCCCAGACTTCCAGGTGATTTCTTGTAAGTTGGAAAAACCACCTATCCATTCCAGTCAGTTTGCAATATTAAGAACAATGATAAACAATTTTTGTTGTTTTAAAAGCTGCTGTTTTTAGGGTAGTTTGTTGTTTAGAAATAGATACATGAAGTGGCATATGAATAAATTCATTCCCCAACAACATGCATTGTGACAGAAGAGACAGGGAAAACTCACCATGAGACAAGGAGGTAACTAGATTGTTGTGCCTACTTACAAAAGACAAGTTGGATTGAGAGAAGAAAGCCAATCCTCAGCTGAAAAATTTTGTCTCTATAGTTGGCATTTTGAAATAATCACACATGCACACATACACGGAACCACTTTGGATGCCCCACCCACAAATGCAGACTGATGATGCAGGTGTTGTTTTTGTGACTCAAATAAGTGGTTTTGTCATTAGGAACGTGATTTTCTAGAATGATGAACCACTCTTGGTAAAGTTCCAGGCAAAACAGAAAAAAATCTCTTAATTTGCATGATAGATACATTCTTGGAAATTTCAATATAGTTTCATTCCTTGTAAAAATAGCCTTTGTATTTACATGTAAAGAGTTATAAGAAAGGTTCAGATCACCATAAAAAGGTTTCCCCATCTATGTGAAAATCTGAGTGGGCTTTCAAAAATCTTATGAGATGAGGGGCAATTTACTATTTTGTAGGATGATTAGAATCCTTATTTTCTTGCCAGTAAATGCCAGAAGACCCCTCAATTATCATGTCAACCAAGCAACCAAGAATCTTATTTTATAAGGGCTGAATTACAGTGAAACCTGATTCTTAACCTCACAACATTGCACTGATTGGACAAGAGTGGGGTTCTGAAAACTGGAGCAGGGACATAGCAGCAGATGCAGTGAAGCTGGGGACCTTGAGCTCCTAAATGCTACCATATCTTCCCAGACAACTGTATAGGAAAGAATTAACACAGAAAGTCCTGCTTGCAAGGTGACCCTCAGTTGACTCCTAGGAACTTGGACTTTGGAAGAGATCCCTTCTTTCCTTAAAAGATAAAAGTGTCTTAGTGTGCCAACAGTGGGATTTACATGAGACCTGTTTTCCTTCTGGGACTCTGAAATTTTGTTATATGTAAAATAGCAGGTGGTTAAAAACCCAGTAAAAAACCCTGGGTGCTGTACCTCTGATTCCCTGGTAGACAACATTCCCATGTGTCTTCACAGTTCATTGCTAGAGGAATGAAATGCTTCCCGTGTGACTTCATTGGGTGGGGAATCTCAGAAGCTTGTGTGTGCTTTCCTTTAGGTTTTGTCCCATGTGACTTTTTCCTTGGTCAGTTTTGATTCATATCCCTTTGAGGTAATAATAGTCGCGAGTACAACTGATGTGCTTAGTCCTGTGAGTTGAACCAGGGGTGGTCTTGGGGAGCCCCAGCGTGGTAATAGAATCAGCCTTTCCCTCACCTAAAGAGGTGAGCTCCCTTCAACTGAAGACTTGCAATGGCCTCCCTGAGACAGTGGCCCTGAAGGCAGTACTGATTCTCCTTAGGACCCACCCCCCATGATCACTCTGCATCTAGACCATAACTAAACTCAAGTCCCAGCAAGCCCTACAGGGTGAGATACAAAGTTTCTCCAGAGAGAAGAGTGGTGTGCATGCAGAGAACTGGGTGATTTTCTATTTTCCATTTGACAGAGTCATCAGGAATACATGTAGGAATGGCTCTTAAGGGTGTGACATCAAGGTGGAAAGAATATGAGGATGAACTAGCCTGAATTTATTGATACACATTCTCTAAGAAGATATTCTAGATTCAGTGTTTTCCTTGATGGGTTAGAAAGGACTCTACCAGCCTATTTGATTGATTGAAATATGGATGTTTAAGACTGCCAGTAAAGACTGAGGAGCATCATAATGAAAGCCTGAGTCACCATGAACAGATTGTTAGTAGAAATCTGGACTTGAAGGATATTGCTGCTGAGGATAAAGAAGGAAGTAGGAACACTGAAAGCTGGAGGAAGGCAGATGCTTGCTATATTGCTGCAGGAAGTTCAGTGACATTTCTCCCTGTAGTTCATGGGAGGCAGAACTCATAAGCAATGAACTGGAATGCACAGCTAAGGAGATTTCCAAGCTAAGGGTTGGAGGTGTTGCTTGGTTTCTTCCTACTGCTTATAGTAAGTATGTGAGAGAAGAGACATGATTTAAAGGAATAATCACTGAAGGACTTGGTGATTTTGAAAACTCTCAGTCTCTGCAGAGGACCAAAGATCCTAAAAGACAGAAATGGATGCCAGACCATGGCAAAGAGAAAAGGCTGAGTATGTGACTGCACAACTCTTTGCTGAAATCCCCAAAGCTTAAAAATATAGAAGTATTTATTTACATCAATAACTTTTCCAAGATATTAAGATATTCTTCCCAGATCCTCTATATCAAAACAGAGGGCCTGGAGAGACTTAAGAGCATTCTTCCTCAGAAAAAAACCAAAGGTAGAGAAGGGATTATCAGGAAAAGATCTGTGGACACACCTTAGGTGAAACCCGGTGAAAATACACTCAAGGCTCACAAGCCTCTCAAAAAAATTGTATCATCAGAAACACTGCTGACTTGGACTAAATGGAACATAGGTTGTACAAAATGGCAGAGAAATTGGGACTGGCAACAGTGCCAGAGGTTGTTTCAGTTATTTATTGTTGTGTAACAATTAACCTTGAAACTTAATGGCTTAGGGACTTTCCTGGCTATCCAGTGATTGGGAGGTCATCTTCCAGTACAAGGGGTGTGGGTTTGATCCCTGGTTGGGGAGCTAAGATCTCACATGCCCCATGGGCCAAGAAACCAAAGCATAAAACAGAAGCAATATTGAAACAAATTAAATAGAGATTTTTTAAATGGTCAACATCAAAAAAACTTAATGGTTTAAACTTGTGATTCTGTGGGTCTGAAGTTTCGAATGGGTTTGGCTGGGAAGGTTCATCTCTATTCCACCTGGCTGGGACTGGAATATCCACTTCCAAGATTGCACTTTCCTTTCACGTCTGGTGATTTAGTACTGTTTGTTTGTTTTTTTTTTTCCACCCAGCAGTCCTGGAGCCCTCTCTCACTCCTTAGAGCCTCAAATGGAGCTTGGACTACTTATAGCATGATGGTCTCAGGACAGTCATGTTTCTTTCATGGTGAATGGCTTCCAAGAAACAGGAAGCAGAAGCTTCCAGACCAGTTAAGAACCCTTCTGCTATATTCTATTGGGCAAAGCAGTTAGAAAATTTGACCATCACATTGAGAAGAACCTGAGGATTAGAGAGAATTATTGGGGCCATAGTTGGAAAATACAATCTTCTATGGAGTCCTTTAAGAAAAATTCTTTCTTCAGTAGCAGGGATATAGGTTATATCTAAAATATCTTGAAGAATAACAGTTCAGACACACAAGGTTTTACATCATGTGAACTCACAGAGAGTCAGGGTCATGATGGAGAATATGGACATATCCATTAGCTCTTTGTATAAAATCCCAGAGACATTCTTCTTGACTGCAGCAACTTATTAGTTCCCTGCCAACCACCTTAGTATCTGAACATTCATCAGTCTGGAGAGTTGCTGGAAATATTAAAAAGACTGTGATCTTGTGCTTCTTAAGCCAGAGGTGGAAAGGAAGTAGGAATGACAATTGATCTCTCACTTTATTTTACCATTAAGAAGAGGTGGCAAGAATACATGGAAGAACTGTACAAAAAAAGGGTCTTAATGATCCGAATAACCACAATGGTGTGGTCACTCACCTAGAGACAGACATCCTGGAGTGTAATGTCAAGTGAGCCTTAGGAAGCTTTACTATGAACAAAGCTAGTGAAGGTGATGAAATTCCAGCTGAGCTAAATGATGCTGTTAAAGTGCTGCAGTCAATATACCAGCAAATTTGGAAAACCTCAGCAGTGGCCATAGGACTGGGAAAGGTCAGTTTTCATTCCAATCCCAAAGAAGGGCAATGCCAAAGAATGTTCAAACTACCACACAATTGCATTCATTTCATATGCTAGTAAGGTAATGCTCAAAAGCCTTCAAACTAGGCTTCAACAGTACGTGAACCTTGAACTTCCAGATGTTCAAGCTGGATTTAGAAAAGGCAGAGGAACCAGAGATCAAATTGCCAACATCTGTTGGATCATTAAAAAAGCAACAGAGTTCCAGGAACACATCTGCTTCTACTTCATTGACTACGAGAAAGACTTTGACTGTGTGGATCATATCAAACTGTGGAAAATTCTTAAAGAGATGGGACTACCAGACCATCTTGCCTGCCTCCTGAGAAACCTGTATGCAGGTCAAAGAAGCAATAGTTAGAACTGGAAATGGAGCAACAGACTTGTTCAAAATTGGGAAAAGAGTACATCAAGGCTGTATATTGTCACCCTGATTATTTAACTTCTATGCAGAGTACATTATGTGAAATGCCGGACTGGATAAAGCACAAACCAGAATCAAGATTGCTGGGAGAAGTGTTAACAACCTCAGATAGGCAGATGACACCACCTTAATGACAGAAAGTGAAGAGGACCTAAGAGCCTCTTGATGAAGGTGAAAGAGGAGAGTGAAAAGCTGGCTTAAAATTTAACATTAAAAAAAAAAACAACGAAGATCATGGCATCCAGTCTCATCACTTCATGGCAAATGGAAGGGGGAAAAGTGGAAACAGTGACAGATTTTTTTGGGAGGGCTCCAAAATCACTGTGGATGGTGACTGCAGCCATGAAATTAAAAGATGCTTGCTCCTTGAAAGAAAGGTTATGACAACCTAGACACTGTATTAAAAAGCAGAGACATTACTTTGCTGACAAAGGTCCATCGAGTCAAAGCTATGGTTTTTCCAGTAGTCATGTGAAATATGAGATATGAGATAAGGTATATGAGAGTTGGACTATAAAGATGGCTGAGTGCCAAAAAATTGATGTTTTTGAACTGTGATGCTGGAGAAGACTCTTGAGAATCCCTTGGACTGCAAGGAGATCAAACCAGTTAGTTGTAAAGGAAATCAACCCTGAATATTCATTGGAAGTACTGATGTTGAAGTTGAAGCTCTGACACTTTGGCCACCTGATGTGAAGAATCAACTCACTGGAAAAGACCCTGATCCTGGGGAAGACTGAGGGCAGGAGAAGAGGGCAACAAAGAATAAGGTAGTTGGATGGCAATACTGATTTACTGGACATGAGTTTGAGCAAACTCTAGGGGATAGTGAAAGACAGGGAAGCCTAGTGTGCTGCGGTCTATGGGGTCACAAAGAGTTGGACATGACTTATCAATTGAACGACAATAATATTTATGGATTTATTGTCATACCACGGTTATTCACATTATTTAGAGCAAATCCATACACTTGCAAGTGGGGAAGATTCTATGAAATCCTTATACCTTTTTTTCCACAAAGGATATCATGTTATGTCTCATCCAGTATCCTCATCCTTTTGTGTATAAAGACTGATGACTTGTAAAATGTCCTGATAAACTAAAGAGATGCTCATTCATTCTGAGAAAGACTATTATGTCTCTTTGTGCCAGCATGCACATCAGGTACCAGCAGTTGTGTGATGTGGTATTGGACTTAGTTCTAACTCAATCCAAGCATTTTCTATCTACTCTGTACCAGGATATATAGACTAGTACTATTTGTTACAAGAAGCCTCATGGGAAATTTCCATGTTAAGTGTTGTTACCTTATATATTAATTATTGATGAATAACACACACAAACATGTCATATCATTTTACATTCCAATTTGAAAGTATTTTAAAATATGCCCTAAATTGGTACTCATCTGATGTCAAGATTACTCATACTTTCATACCAGGGATTTTGGGAGCCAAAATTTTGAGCTTCTGGGGTACATGCAGCAAATCATCTTTTCTTGTGTTCTGTGCTCATCAAAAGTGTGATGGCACATGAAATCAACAGGATAGGATTGAGTACAAGTGACCTACTGAAACAGAAAGACGAAGCTGATAGAGATGTCCCAGATCTCACAAAAGGACCTGTTCCAATGGCTATAGCCTAATAACAAATGTGGCCATCTTTGTGGCTTAAAATACCAACAATCATTTATTTTGGTCATGAAGCTGCTTCCTGGGGAATCCAACCTGTGACAGTCATCATTCACAGTAAGGTGGATAACCAATTAAGGATATTCTGAAGTGTTCAACAAGATCATAGCAATAGACGAAAAGCATTATCAGAGATTGGGCCATGAGGAGGACACCAAGCCAGTGTTTATTATATGCCATGGATTTCTGCACTCACACTCAGCTTGAAATAATTCATTCAACTTTCCTTGTAAGAGCACCTATGTTTATAAGGCTGTAGCTTCTGCTCTGAGACCTCAGAAATTGATCTCCATATTATATCTGGGTTCTTGGATAGGCCTAGTGGAGATTCTCACTCCTGCCCCCCAAAATCACAAGAATGTACTTCATATGAAGGCAAGAGTTTGTTGAAGGCAAGAGTTTATTGGAGAAATATGTGCATATGTGTGTGTGTATGTGTGTGTCTGTGTATGCAATGCACACACAATTCTGTCCAGAGAATTCAAGTTTGGAAATGACTCTAATTTGGTGAAGTTCATGCATTCATGCAACATTAAAGCAGAGAATAATTGGATATGTTGGGAGAAAGTTGATTCTGTTATCAAGAAACATGTCAAGAAATAGAAAATTCTCAAAGAAAAGTGAGTGTAGAAAATATTTTTTCAAGTAGAAGAAAATGAAAGATGCAGAAAATGTATGAGGTTGATAATGGGGTATGTGACATAAGAAAGGGTCAAGCCCATATTACAGTGCCAACAGGACCCCCTTCCTAGCCTCTACTTCTATAGTCCCTACATGGCTTTATGCAAATGAATCCCTGTTAACAAAATATAGCAAAAATTACATTGTTGGTCATCATTGTCTTCTACCCTCAAGCAATTTAAAGCAAATTGTGCTCTAAATCATGCTGTAATTGAAGAAACACAGCTGGACTTTGGACTTGTGAGGGCAAGTTCTGGCAGCCAGGCAATGAGTGGATGAGATAATTGTTTTCTACACATTCAGACAGAAATCATGTGTTTGCGAATCCACCATGAAAAACTGGGAAGGGAAGTCATTTGCTCCATCTGTATGCGTGAATCACTGCCCAGGACAAGGCCAGACCAGATCAGGGCATTTGTGTAGATCTTTACAGAAAGCTGAGCTGAATAAGTCTGTGGTTTTATCCACTAAGGAAGGGAGTTTAGGGGCTGGTGTGTGCATGTTTCAGCCAAATAAATCCGGGTTATGAGCTTGACAAAATATATCTTAGTACAAGAGGAAGATCTTTGACAATTTGTCCAGCGTGTATTTAGAGGTAGGAGCTTCCCTGGTGGCTCAAAGAATCAGATTTGAGTAAAGAAAAGAGATTCAGTAAAGAATCTGCCTGCAATGCAGGAGACCCAGGTTCAGTCCCTGGATTGGGAAGATCCCCTGGAGAAGGGAATGGTTACCCACTCCAGTTTTCGTGCCTAGAGAATTCCAGGGACAGAGGAGCCTGGTGGGCTACAGTCCATGGGACTGCAAAGAGTTGGTCACAATTGAGCAAATAACACTTTCAGCTCTACAGCAGGGAAGGCAGAAGAAAGGGCCCTTTGCTGGCACCCTTGGCTTGGCTCCTTCTCCTGTGATTCTGTTTGCCTTCAGATTTGCATGCACCTTCAAGCTCGACATTCTCACTGTTCATTCCTCTATACACTCACACACCCCCACAGGAGCTTCTTCCAAACAAAGGACCTTCAGCCTTCCTAAGAGGAGTTGTGCCATCATTCTCTCTCCATCTCTTCATCTTGGGTAATGCTTTGGCACTCACCCCATATTGCTTGGGACCTCAAAAAGCTTTCTGCGAACCAAATCTAATAGACAATGATATAAGATTTAAATTAAGTAAGGAATTTGTCAATCCAGATGGGATTATTCATTGCTGACAGGGGACAATTATGAATAAAATGGATTCTAAAATCCCCTTGAAAATGGGATGTATAAGGAAGATAACTAAAACAGGTTTGAGGGATGGGTGAATAAGTATATTTCTGCATTTAAGGACATGAAACTCAGGGAGTCATTGCATGTGAGAAGTTTGATGACATTTTGTTTTGGGCACATTTATTTTAACTCTAAAATATTAAAGCAGTAACTGCAGACATAACAAGGGAGAATGGATGGTATTTAGAGACCAAGAGTCTCACTTATCCCCAAATATTTCTTTCTTCTGTATTTCATTGGTACTCATTGGTACCAGAGATTCCTGGATTTGGCTCTTGAAAGTTTCAGATAGGGACTGCTTGGAACCATAATTTGTCATCAATTTGTAAGCATGAAAATATTTTTTCTGAGAAGCTGGCCCAAGGAGAGTCAGAAAGAGAAAGAATCTGGGAAGAAAGAAGGAAGTATAGGCAGAACTTGAGAACTTGAAGAAAGACTGAGCACTGTGATTGTGGCATGGGCGCTCAGCCTATTCTGTGAATTACTGAAGGCAAAGCAGTTGAGGGAGGAGAGACCATGCTGTTAATTTCTTAAAATACCTGGTGTGTTGCCTTGGCGAGCCCCTTGCACAGAAAGATGGGGGTGGAAGGGCTGGAAGAACAACTGGTCTAGTTGAACCAAGGGGTCATCACATCCTTGTGTTACCTACCACATATTGGATGCCATGTAACATCATGGGCTTTAAAGGGACAATGGCGACTAAAGTCCATGATGCTATTTGGCATCCAGTTTGTGGGCTTGTAACACAAGGATGGGAGAAGGCAATGGCACCCCACTACAGTACTCTTGCCTGGAAAATCCCATGGATGGAGGAGCCTGATAGGCTGCAGTCCATGGGGATGCTAGGAGTCAGACACGACTGAGTGACTTCACTTTCACACATTGGAGAAGGAAATGGCAACCCATTCCAGTGCTCTTGCCTGGAGAATCCCAGGGACAGAGGAGCCTGGTGGGCTGCTGTCTACGGGGTCGCACAGAGTTGGACACGACTAAAGCGACTTAGCAGCAGCAGCAGCAGCAGCACAAGGATGTGATGGCCCCTTGGTTGAACTAAATGGGCTGTTCTTCCAGCCCTCCCACCTCCACCCTTCTGTGCAAGGGTCTCTCTAAGGCAACATACCAGGAGTTTTAAGAAATTAACAGTGTTCTGGGCTGGACTCCTCATCGTCTTTCTTCCCATTTTAACAATTCTCTCCTCCCTCACTGCTTTGCCTTCAGTAGTTCACAGAACAGGCTGAGCGCCCATGACGACTGCATGTAATGGCTGATTCTGGGCAGGATGCTGAAGGAGAAGATAGCTATAATGGATTTATTGGTAGAAATGAAATAAGTTAAATATTACTGTGGGCAGCATAATAATATTTTGACCAACATTGAGTTTTCTGATTTTGATAATTACACTGTGGTTATGTAAGAGAATTTCCTTATTCAGAAATCTGCCAACAACCTAAATGAATTTGGAAGTGGTTTCCTCCCCAGAGCCTTCAGGTAAGAACCTGGCCCATTTGAATATTCTGAACTCAGTTTCATGAAATTCTAAATGGAAAAAACCCCAGCTGAGTCTGCCTGGACTTCTGACCTTCACAACTGTGAGCTAATAGATAAGTGTTCTTTGAAAAAAAATAATAACATCATGAGATAAGTATGAAGTGTAAGAAATTGTAAGAATGTTTTCTTATTCTTCAAAATTTTATCCAGAGTCAATACTATTTAATGTGATTTTTTGGTACCCAGAGTAGCCAAGAATCTAGTAATAAATGTATATATTAATACTCATGTATTTGTATGTATACACCTAAGTGTGTGAAGATGGTGGTGTCTAGATGACATACCAGAGTCAACTTGGCTTTAGAATACCAAGGGGCATCCTTGCCAGCTGAACACCCCTGTAATGTCAGCGCCAGTTGGACATGGGGCTGTGCCAGCTAGGTGTGTGGGAGTGTCCTTAGTGTATCTCACTGGTAGGTCAGTGCTTCTGCAGGGTCCTTCCTGAGCCATTCTTCTAAGGGCTGTGGGGATGCAGAGGAAGTCTGGGAGCCTTTGGATCCAGCCCCTGCTCTGTGACCATGAGACCTTGGGCATGGCGGGACACCCTTGAGCCCCAGATTTCTCTCTGTCAAGTGGAGGCAGCAATAGCCCCTTGGCGGGGTTCTGGTGGACATCAGCTATGACTTAGGTATTTTGCTTGCCATGGAGATTGGGGAGTGCTTCATGACTGCAAGCCAGAATGATGATGATGATGAAGATGATGAATTCACTCGTTTCTCATCTTTCATTTCTACTTTTCAGGCAATCAAAGGAGCCAAGAATCTATCTGTAAATAGAATGAATAAATTTGTAAATGCTACGAATAAGTTGTAATTATTAGGATTCAAGAGTCAGAGGAAAATTGGGCCTCCCTCAACTTGTTTTCCCCTTTTTAAAACACACACACACATGTATTTTTATCAGTAATACAGTAATACAGTGTCAGTGTAAAGATCAAAGTAACATAAAAGGAAATAAAAATCCAGTTCTTGGAAATGTCTCTGTTACACAGTGTTCAAAATCTTTTTCTCAGCACTGATAAACCTGTAGATGGAAACATACTCAGATCATTTTTCTGTTTTTACCAGTTTTGAATCATATGATACACAATGTTTACGACTCTCTTTTTATAAACACAACCTGAAGATTGTTTTCTATGTTAGTTTGCAACTTCTCTCTTATTGTTTCAAGGAGCTGAATACTACTTTATAAAGTATGGATCAACCATACTTCATTTAGCCTTTTTTTTCCCTTGGTGAACATTTTAATGGTTTTCAATTTTGTAATCTACAGTATGTGTTTCAGTATTTTGATAGATATATTACAAGACTAGACATCAGAAGTGGATTTGCAGTTCGATGGAGATGCCCTTTTATAATGCTGGATTTGTCGATTTACTCTCCAATAGACAGAATGCATGAGAGTGTCTCAAACACTTGTCAAGAGTGTTTATTTTCAATTTTAAAAAATTTGTCAATTGGTGGCCTTTTATTTGCAGTGGTTTCTTTGCGAGTGAGATTGGACATTTAAGATAGTGCTTTACTTCTTTTGTATTTGTAGCCTTTCTTTCTGTGACATTGCTCTTTTCATTGAGTTTCTTTAGGTGTTATTGATGATTTTTAAGAGCTTAAAAAATATCTAAGGACATTATGCTTTTTTCCAATTATCTCTTATATTCTTAATTTTCATGCTTTTTATTGTGCAAACAGTTTTGCATTTTCTGTGGCTAAATTAGTTTGTTTTTCCATGTATGATTTCTGACTTTTACACTTTTCTTAGGAAATTCTCTTCCATGTTATGTATATTTTTCTTTTTCCTTTTTAAGATATGTGTACCTATGCCTTTTGAGGGCTAACAAAATGCCCAGTTTTTATTTAAACACATTTCTCTTATATGCATTCATCTGCTTCTGGACGTTTAAATTCTACCCTGTTGATTTATTTGCCTTTTCTGTGTCAAAATTCACTCTTTTAACTATTATAACTATATGAAGTACTTTCATATCTAGCAGGGCTTTCCTATCAAGTTCCATTTCTCAGAGATTTCTGCTTGGCCATTGTTATACTTTTTCCTCCCATTAATATTTTAGAATTAGCTTGTCAAATTCTGTTTAAAAACTGGTTGTGAGTCACCCAGTATTTATCAACCATTGAATGAATGACCCTCTGTGGCTCATTCACATGGTGGGTTGTTAAGCAAAAATTTTAAATGATTGAATTATAGATATATACAACCCCTTGACTGGATCTCAAAACAACTACACTCAATGGAGAAAGTTAGACACAGAAAAAGCACATACTGTAAGTTCTCGTTTATACAAACTTCTGGAAGAGGCAAAACAGACCCCTGGTGGAACAAATTAGAAGGTGTTTGCCTCACAGTGGGAGTAGAGATCCACTGGCGGTGTATGAGAGAAACCTCTAGAGTGATGTTAGTATTTCACAATTGATACCAGTTTGTGTTATATGAGTGTATTCATCCCAAACCTTAGGAAATGTTCACTTAATATCTATGTGTGTAATTGTATGTAAGTTTAAAAAAACTGTAAAGAATATTGACTCTAGCTAATGATATGTATATGAAATGTTTAGGGTGAAATATAATGATGTTTTTCAACTTTGATATGCATTACAAAAGATGGATTGATGGGTGAATTAGAGGAATGGACATTTTATGATAAAACAAATATGGTAAATTATTAAGATGAATCTAGGTGGGCAGGTATATGGATGCTCACTGTAAATTTTTTCAGATTTTCTTTGTCTAAATTTTTTCACAATAAAATATTGGGAGGAAATCCTGTTGAATTTTGGTTAGTCTTTCAGTGAATTTACAGATTTAGTTGGAAGATAGTTAGCATATTTATAAAATTGATTCTACATTAAGATGTTTGTTGTGTCTCCATATATTCAGTGATTCTTTTTGCTTTAAGTAAAGTTTTATGAGGTTTATTTTTGGCAGGTTTTGCACAATTCTTGTTGGTATTATATGATTTTATTCCTACTGTGAATTTTTTCCAATTACATTTTCTATTGGCTATTACTGTGTACAGAAAAGCTTGATCTTTCTTTGTGGATATTTCATCTGTTGAACTTATTGAATTCTAAGGTTTAATGATTGTTAAGGATTATCTTGGACTTTCTATATATGTGATTATTTTGTCAGGCACAAAGTTGCCTGACCTTTTTAACTTCCTCTGTATTTTTCCATTCATTTCCAATATTGATTTCTCATTCTTTTTCTTATGTCATTGACAAACATGGGTGCCAGCAACAGTGAGGAGACCCACAGGGAGAGGGCAGGACAAGTGGTGGAGTGTTGGCAGAGTGTTGGCACCACGTTGGATCTGGAAGGCACAGTGAGGACTTTGAGGTGTGGGGAATCCCTGGGGGGTGTGTGCCTGGGAGTGACTCAGCCCAGTTCATCTGTTAAGAACGTTCTTTGGGGACTCTTGAAAGATGGATGCATGAAAGCATACAGACTTATGGTCTACCTCGAGAGCACAGGCAGGAGATGGGCGATGTTGAAATGTGAAGGAGAGGAGGGGTCAAGGGTGACTCTGAGATTTTAGCTTGAGCAACTGGGTGCCATTCAGTGTAGGGAGAAATGGGGAGAAGTAGGTGGAGGGAGTAGGATGGGGTTCATATCTGAGCATGTTTGTGACGCCTGTTCAACATTGAGCTAGAAACATTTTGCACTTCAGGAGACTGGGCTGTATTGAACAATAAGTGGCATTGAGGCTGCGAAGAACAAACAGGACCTTTATAAAGCATCCTAAGAATTACAAAGCAGGAAACACAGATTTGGGCAAAACTGAAAAATATTCCCGAGAAGAGAGAGAGTCAGGGGCTGATAAAGGCAAACGCCATGAGGTTGTACTCTAACACAAGAAAAGAAATATTTATCCTTAAGGGATAGGTGTCATGAGTTGTTTTAGAATAAGGGTTCGATAAGTGTCTTGAGCTTTTGGCAAGTGTTTTGGATGTCTTCATTAGGACAATAAGTAGTCAGAAGGTCAGAGTCCATCCAGGTTGCGATGTGCGTAAGTCACGCTTTCTCAATAGCCTTTCAGTTCTTTTTAGAGAGCTCTCTTAGCAATACCAACTCCAATTGGAATTTTTCTTTCACAGTGGGAGGCGCAGATTTGGAGGCAACCAATGTGTAGGTGACCTGCAGAGGTGCCACATGAGCCAGGCAGGGTCAGCACTTTGGAGTTGAGATAAAGACAGGGTCTGACCCCAGAGCCCAGGAGAAGCATTCAGTGAGGGGAGGAGGGGCTGGTGAGTGTATGGTTGGGAAGCCAAGTCCGGAGAGTGGTCAGAGTAAAAGAATGATTCACTCCCAACACTGGGTCTGTCTGCAAGATCAATGCTATCCTGTGGGAATGGGGTGAAAGTCTGGTGGGGAGGTGTCAAAGGAAAAAAAAATGGGTATCTGGTACCCTGGGACTCATCTTTAGATTTTTTTTCCTTTAAGGGAATGGGGATGGGGCAATTGCTGGGGGCTGAGTAAATAAAAGGTGAACTTTCCTTTTCCAGTGCTGGGTGTGCTGCCTTGTAGATTTATTGAGATGCCCCACTGAAGAGGGTAAACTTGACAAGTAAGGGGAGAGAGAAGACATGGAGGTCTGTGCCCCTAGGGAGAGGGCGCCCCCAGGAGGAGCACAGATGATTCACCCAAGGTGATGTAACCCCCCCCCCACCACCTCCCTATTTTATGTGTGGAATATCCTCTTGTACCTTCTCTGAGGATACTGATTAGGCTAATTTTAATGTATTCTACTCTTTCTCTATTAATTCCATTCTTGGATATTTTCTTATATGTTTGTTGTGTTGGCACACCTTCATGATGTTCACTTCTCTTGGGCATGTGGTACCCGAGCATCAGTTTTCAACTTCTGGACTTGACGAGTCTTGCTCTCCTCCCAGGAGGCTCAATGGTACAGAATCTACCTGCCAATGCAGGGTTCAATCCCTGGGTTAGGAAAATCCCCTGGAGGAGGACATAGCAACCCACTCCAGTATTCTTACCTACAAAATCCCATGAACAGAGGAACCTGGTGGGCTACAGTCCAGGGAGTCACAAAGAGTCTGACACAACTGAGTGATGGAGCACACAAAAAATCGTTTCCTCCCAAGGAGAATTCCAGTGCCATGAACTGGCCCAGGTGACTGTGGGAATGACATTGGGTTGGGTAAGGCAAACTGGTGGCTTACCTTCTGGGGTGGGGCCCATCTTCACCCTCTGGTCTCTGACCCTGTAGCCTCTGGGGCCTACAGTGGGAATCCTCCCTTCACTCCCTGCTCAGCACAGCCTGGGGAGGTGTCAGTGCTTGGACTGGTTACTCGGGCTGCGGCTCCCAGTCTACCCACCATTGGACTTTCCTCCAGCTCTGAGGCTGGTACATCACCCAGACCCCTCTCTCCTTCACACCTTTGTGTGTTGTGCTATTCTTAGTTGCTCAATCGTGTCCAACTCTTTGCAAACCCATGAACTATAGACCATCAGGCTCTTCTGTCCATGAGGATTCTCCAGGCAAAATTACTGGAGTGGGTTGCCATGCCCTCCTCCAGGGGATCTTCCCAACCCAGGGATCAAACCCAGGTCTCCTGCATGGCAGGCAGATTCTTTACCATCTGAGTCACCAGGGAAGCCCCTTCAAACCTTTGGTTGTTATTATCTCTGCTCTTGTTTCTCCATCCATGTGGGCCTCTTTCTCTTTCTCTTTGGCAGTAATTATGATCACTTCCTGATGGTACTTTCTTACTTTCAGCTGCTTCCTGGATTTATTTTTGTGAATAATTCTTTCTCTTTATCTCAAATGAGCACATGAGTGTACTTCCCATCTTGATCAATTTTTTTTCAGCAATTACTTCCTTGGAGACCTTGTCTCCTCTTATAATGTCAGTTCACTCTCCAAACCAATGTCCCCACCATTGTCTAAATCTTGGTGGTCCCTGAAACAAGTTTACCTTCTTCTTTACCAGTCGAATCTCCTTTTTTTTTTTGTCCTTTAGGTATGTTTTTTTTTTTTTTCCATTTATTTTTATTAGTTGGAGGCTAATTACTTTACCATATTGTAGTGGTTTTTGTCATACATTGACATGAATCAGCCATGGAGTTACATGTATTCCCCATCCCAATCCCCCCTCCTACCTCCCTCTCCACCCGATTCCCCTGGGTCTTCCCAGTGCACCAGGCCCGAGCACTTGTCTCATGACCATGTGAGTCTCAGATGAAAGGAACATGCAACATGGGAGCAACAGTTCCCCCAACAGAAGAGTTCAAAAGGAGTTTCGGAGGCAAAACACTCTCCAAATCTCCTTTTGAACTCTTCTGTTGGGGGAACTGTTGCTCCCATGTTGTGTATTCCTTTCATCTGCGACTCACATGGTCATTGCTTTATCCACAGAGATGTGGTCTCAGGATTTCAGTCTGTTGCCCCGGGCATTTTACTTCCTGCCTCCATCACTGTCAGCACCTCTCTGTCTTTGCTTGAGGGACCCCAGGCCACATGGATGGCCCCTTCCTTCCTTCCTTGGGTAGCACTCCAGATGAGCCCAGTGCATCTTTGAATCTGCCTGTGTCCTCTAGAATTCCCCAGTGGTCCAGCTCTGTGACACTTTCTGTAGCTCCTCACTCCTGGTCTAGGAGACACAACAGGAAGAGACATAGGAAGCTCCTTGAGAGAAAGGAAGGTCTGGAAGGAAATATTACTTTTCCAACACATTGTCAATAAATCCTCCCCACCCTCACCCACACCCCGCAAAGATATTAGTGAATATATATTTTACCTGCGGTGAGAACTTAAAAAGAGAACTATTCTTTTAGGACATGCAGGCCTCATCTAAGAATGGGAGTGGGTTGCCAACTGACCCCAAATCTAAAATTGACCCTTAAGAGAAAAGTGAAAAATCTTCCGACAGATGTGGGAAAGCTCGTTGGGGCACAGGGAAGTCTGTGTTTTTGTGTTGATGCTGTGAGGAAGCTGGTGGCCAGGGCGACAGTTGGAAGGCTGGCAGACAAGCACATCTCTGCTCCCATGTGACGCGCTGGGACCCGAGACCCCCTATAATTAGGAATCCCAGATGCTGTGGTCCCAGCCTGCCCACCGCAGGCAGAGCTCCCAGCCTCCTCCCTCCGAGGATATTTTGGATCGGGGGTTTTGATTTTATTTTTGCGAGAGATCCGCCTCGGATGACAACACCAGGATTGATTGATGGCCTGCATCAAGCTGCCTCTTTCACCGCTTTGCTGGGGGGCAGGCCTGGGCTGTGGCTTCAGTCAACGGCAGCAGGAGGCCAGCTGAGATGGCTGCGGAATCCCACAGACGGTGCCTGATTTCCGGCAGATGTCCCAGATACCAGGCAGGAGAGCCCACCACAAGAATGGTTGCGTAAAAAAAGGTCTGCTCAGTGTGACCTGCCAGCCACAGGATGGTTGCACCCAGCTTGGAGTGTGGACAGAGCCAGACAGGCTGAGCCTGCAGTCCAGTCTCCCTCTTCCCAGGACAGATGCCCCAGCTGTCAGCCCAAGCTTCTTCTTCCCCGATTCCTGTCCCCTGGGGCCTCTGCAGAATCTGACCTTGAATGAAGGGGCCAAGCTATGCAGACAGCCCTTCGTCCTTTTAGGGCTGACTCTGATGCTGAGATGCATCAGAATTAATAACCAATAAGCCCCTCAACAACTGCCCTCTCTGCTCCTGGTATGAACAACTGTTGGCTGGTTCTTTGGGACCACCAGACAGCACAGGCCTAGGGTGGGGATGAGGCGAGGACCACAGGACAAAGCTTTGCTTTTTCAGAGCTCATGCTGGGGACCAGGGGGTGAGTACCTGCACAATGAACAGACAAGCAAGTTGACAGTACGTTATGCATATATGTTAAGTCACTTCAATCATGTCTGACTCTATGCAACCCCATGGACTATAGCCCAGCAGGTTCCTCTGTCCATGGGATTGTCCAGGTGGGAATACTTGGAGGGGATTGCTATGCCCTTTTCCAGGGAATCTTCCTGACCCAGGGATGAAACCCATGTCTCCTGACATGGATTCAACATGTCTCCTAACCCTAACCCTAACCCTGCACTGCAGGCAGATTCTCTACTGCTGGGCCACCGGGAAAGCCAACGTAGTATGTTAGTGTTAGTCGCTCAGTTGTGTCCGACCCTTTGCGATCCCATGGACGGTAGCCCACCAGGCTCCTCTGTTCGTGGGAATCTCCAGGCAAGAATACTGCAGTGGGTTGCCACTTTCTTCTCTAGGAGATCTTCCCAGCCTAGAGATTGAACCCTGGTCTCCCATATTGCAGGCAAATTTTTACCATCTGAGCCACAAGGGAAGCCCCACATGATATGTTGCTTCTGCTGCTGCTGCTGCAAAGTCACTTCAGTCGTGTCCGACTCTGTGTGACCCCATAGACGGCAGCCCACCAGGCTTGTCTGTCCCTGGGATTCTCTAGGCAAGAATACTGGAATGGGTTGCCATTTCCTTTTTCAACATAGTTTGTTGGATGGGGTCAAATGCCCTGGAGAAAACACCCAGGAGAGTGAAGGCAAGAGGGAGCGGGGTGGGCAGGGGGTGGCTGCAGGGAGCTTGAGATGCTGGGAGAAGGCTGGTGAGGTGCGTTTGCAGGTGGAGGGCTGGGGCAGCCAGGCCATCCGCTGGGGTTCACATCCCTTCCCTACCCCACCCCCCGACACAGTCCTCATTGCAGAAGGGGCTGGGGCCTTGCAGATGGGGAAAATGAGGTGGAGGGTGTCACTGTTTGGAGACCCCAGGATGGAATTTGAACCAGGTCTCCCTGGTCCCTATACAAAGAAACACAGGAAGAGAATTGCTTTGAAAACGGAGAAAACCAGAGGACTTCCAATTATACAGATTTATTATTGTAAAGCACACAAATTACCCCAGATAAACGGTGAAGAGGGCAGGACAAGCTCATGGTGGCCCCTGAGCCTCACCTCACCCTCTCCCGTCCCCCTCCCTCAGGTCAGTCCTGAGCATCCTCTCATGCCCTCCGCAGTTCTCCTGGCCCTGCTTCTCACCGTCTTGCCTGCATCCTCCCTTCCCTGACTTACCCTCTCTCCTCCCTATTGCTACTACTTCAGCTCCTTTCTCTCCTGTTTTGGAGCAGGTGATGAGATTTTTTTTCCTCCCTTTGGCCAAGAACTCACTGGCACTCTCATTTTTCCAGTGGGATGCACTAAGCTGCCGTACCTGTGAAATGAGCTCTGGTTCTCCCCAGAGAAGCCACATTCTCCCCAGAAAGGTGTGGGACAGACTAACAGGGAGTATTTTGGAGGACAGAATACATGGCGGAACTGCCAATCCAAGGCTCGGAGAGCCGCACTGTGAGAGGGTTGCGTGTGTGCTAAGTCGCCATGTCCGACTCTTTGCAAGCCCATGGACTGTAGCCCAGGCCAGAAGACTGGAGTGAGTTGCCATTTCCTCCTGCAGGAGATCTCCCCTACCCAGGGATTGAAGTCACAGATCCTGCCACATCTCCTGCGTTGCAGGCAGATTCTTTACCACTAGCGCCACTTGGGAAACCCATAAGAGGACTGGGATCCCCTAAGGAGTTAGACAGCAGTCAAAAAGACAAAAGGACTGGCTCTTCTCACTTCCACACCTGCAAGTGGCTGACTGCCTGGAGACAGAACATGGGCGAGGAGACAAGGTCTCATGCGGCAGCTTCCCATTTGCGTGACCTTGCACATCAGCAGGCCTCTCTGCGCCCAGCGCTCTGAGGCTGACAAAACCTGATCTGTGTTTCCTTTGCCTCCCTGGTAGGGTTTCAATGAGGAGAGAGTGAAGTCTGAAGATAGATTGTAAAGTACACCCTGTGAATTCCATCTTAACTAGTGTGTTCTTGAGTTTCAAGGGGATGTGGACATATTGGGCTTCCTAGGTGTCCGTAATGGTAAAAACCCACCTGCCTATGCAGGAGACTTAATGGACAAGAGACACGGGTTTGATTCCTGGGTCAAGATCTCTTGGAGGAGGGAATGGCAACCTACTCCAATATTCTTGGCTGGAGAATCCCACGGACAGAGGAGCCTGAAGGACTACAGTCCATGGGGTCTCAAAGAGTCAGACGTGACTGAAGCAACTTATCACACACACACACACACGGGCATATTATTGCCCAGTTGAACCTTGTTCCTGTCTTATTTATCATTGCTGGATAAATTTTTACCTTTTTGAACAACAGACTCCTTTGACAGTGTGAAGTCTGTGGGCTTCTTTCAGAATGATATTTTTTTAAACATGTACACAATCCTCTATGTATATGTCAGCAACAGTGCCATGAGTCCTGCAAACACTTGAGATTTTTCAGATGACAGGACCTTGAGAACTGCTTATCCAGCTGAGCTTTGTTGCCCACAGTCACATTCATAACCAAGGTCAGCACTATGTTTCAGTTAGAGGTGAAAGAAAATAAAGATTCATTTCCCCATCATATTCCCCTATACCATCCATAGACTCTTGCAGGATCTGTGGCTCCAGGGTAAGCATGCTGGAATCAGAATTATGATCTCTGGACATTTTATTTGGACACTTGGATAAAGTAATTATAATATTAAGGGGCAAAATAAGAAGAAAATTCCACATTTTTAGTGAGTTTTTTGTTATTGTTGTTCCATTTTTAAAATTACCCACAGAGGAAACTCCTCTAGCTACAGGGATCAAATTCAGTCTGACCACTAAAGATGAAATGAGAACATTGGCCGCTATTTCCAAGTTAGGGCTGAGTTCCTAACTGATCTTTCAATTTCTGTCTTAAGGTGTAAAATGGTCCTTCTAAGGAGGTGGGCAAAGAGAGTCAAATGTCTTCTTGAGGGTTTTGCTTCTTTAACATGGACTCTGGAGTTCTTAGAGGATCAGACCTGGGATCAGGGAGGTCACAGAGGGTCAGGTCTTGGAAGAGGGAAGGGCATTCTGGGGTGGAGTGTAAGGCAATCTGTCCATGATTTGTGACAAATTCCAGACACACAGCTTCTTTGGGAAAGTATATTTCCCCAAACAAGGCTAAAAGAACATTCAACATTGCACAATTCCCCTACTGACAATTCCTGTGTTGATAATGATTGTAAAGATACACGTTGAATAAATGATGGGTGATACTGTCTCAAAAAAGCAATATAGAATATGACAAGGAGGGAATAACCATTTTAATTATTAATAGGACTTGTGAAACAGACATAGGAAACTAAAGTATATTGATACCTTTCATTTTCATTCAACAGCCCCAGATAAAGTGCAATTTGTTTTCTCCTTCCTTCAGTAACTAATAAAATAAAATTCCTCAGCGAAAAAAGCCTACATGAATTGTTGGAGGTCATCTTGTGTGCTTCGCCCCACATCACTTAGCCCTGAAGCTTTGTTTGTGTCAAGGTATCTGTCTCAGGCGTACATTTGCAGCAGGATGGAGAGTTTCCACTTGCATTGAGCAGCACTGGGAAGAGGGACTTGGAAGACTTTCCAAGAATGCAGTAAAGTGGGTTGCAGGCTGGGCGCTTGGAGCACACATACAACCTGGTTGGGGCATCCGCTGGTGTCCACAGTCTCCAGGACAAATGTGGTGCTCACAGATTGTTACGTGTCAAAGGCTGGGCTGCTGCCTCTGAAAGATTGGACACTTCCATCCTTAGAGATCAAGTCCCCACTGTTAGAGTAGAAAGTAGATTTCTAGCTTGACTCACCATTCACTGCTGGCTCAATTCACTTCTTCTGCCTTGGTGCTGGCCTTGGGATTCTCTATGGGTTGGGAACCAGAGGGGAAGATGCATTGGACACATCTCACACTTTAGCATGTCCTTGCTTTTATTTTTCCTGTAAAAAGAGACAATTCATGATTCTTAACGTAGCTCGTGAAAACACTGTGAAGACTCATCAGATGATGTCCCCTAGAGAAAGAGCTATGTTGGGATAATGTATTATCCATTTGCTGAAAGGGCTTCCCTTGTAGCTCAGTTGGTAAAGAATCTGCCTGCAATGCAGGAGACCTGGGTTAAATTTCTGGGTCGGGCAGATCCCCTGGAGAAGGGAATGGCAACCTACTTCAGTATTCTGGCCTGGAGAATCCCATGGACAGAGGAGCCTGGCAGGCTGTAGTCTATGGGGTCGCAAGAGTTGGACACGACTTAGTGACTAAACCACCACATTTGCTGAAAACTGTGCCACGTGGTTAGGAAGCCAGTTTTTGAATCATTTCTGTTTTTGTCACATGGTGTGTTTTTCTTCTGCACTCATCTCTTGCCCCCACAAGTCCGTGCTTTGGGGACTTTTGGGTTCCCGTTGCCCCAGAGCCCATGCAGGGGTTGATGGTGTGAGCTGCAAAGGGAGGTGCTCGGTGGCCAGATGTGCCCCTTGAAAGTGCAGAGACACTGCGCTGCCCGGCTCCCTGCCTCCGAGTTCTCTTCCTCTGTGACAAAACCCAGGGGCTCCATGTTCTGACTGATCATGAAAACACAAGAGGTAAAAGCGTTCTGGGCACTGGTGTCTCACTCTTTCTGGTGAGACATTTTCACAGTTGCCATGGAGGGAAAACAAGCATTCTTGGTGATGCCACTTCTGCTTTTTTTTTTAGGTTGCAAAATAACTTGATTTCTAATTTCTGGTAGAAGGGTCTTTCCCCCTGAGTAAAGATCTCAGCCAGGACTCTGGCCATGCTTGCTTCTCCAGGACAAAACAAGCTGCTCCCTCATGGACTCTGTGGGCAGTGGTCCCAGCCTTGCCTGGACAATACGATCCCCTGAGGAATTAAAGCCAAACAGATGCCCGGTGCTGCCTGTACCAGAATTTTGGACCAAACAGGTCTGCACCGGGCCTGGCAGCAGGAATTTCCCAGTTCCCAGGAGCTCTGCAGTGCAGGAATGTTTCCAAACCACCACCAAGCCCATCATTTCTTCCGGCACCTATGATGACCAAGGCTTCTATTTCCACTCTGTGCTCCTTACTTCCGAGTATCAAACTTCAAGATATCTGACGTTTGTGTTTTCTGAATGCTTCACATTCTAAGTCTGCCCACATAAATCTGGACGTCGGGAAAAGCCACACGTGAATTACTTTGAAAACCAACAGTTAGTAATCACTTATAAAAACTTAGCTGCGTTTTCAAACTGCGTTTGCTGGACTAAATCAGAGCACATATATTTCCAAACTTTGGGGACAGTTGTTGTGAAATTGCTTTTCCAGCCTGTCTCCAAGGCCAGCTCTTCCTCTTATGTGACAGAAGGTGCTAGGTGGGTACTGCTGAGCCCCTGGATGGTCAGCCACTCTGGGCTTCAAGGCTAGCCCAGGAGCGACCTAGATTGACCACAGGTCCAGGGCCTTTCCAGGGTTCAGGCTCTTTATCTTCTTCCTCTTCCATGTCTGCCAAAGAGAAAGAAAGGATGAGATGGAGGAACAGTTGCCAGCTCTTTCTGTAGCTTGATTTTTCACTGCAAGAGCCACATGCTCCAAAATCAACCACTTGTTCCTGACTTCTGAATCCACCACTGGACTTCAAAGACAATCTTACAGAGCAGTTTTAGGGTCACAGAAACATTGAGGGGAAGGGAACTCTGCTTAATGTCATGTGTCAGCCTGGATGGGAGAGGATAATGGATAATGTATATGTATGGCTGAGTACCTTTGTCATCCGCCTGAAACTGTCACAGCATTGTTAATTGGCTGTACTTCAATATAAATAAAAAGTTAAAAAAATGAAGGGGAAGATACAGAGATTTGCCACATACCTCCTGCCCCTCTCATGTCTGGCCTCCCTTGTTATCAATGTCCCCCAGCAGACGATACATTTGTTACAGCTGATGAACCTACATTGATGCATCATAATCATCCCAAGTCCCTAGCTTACATTAGGGTTCACTCTTGGCGTGCATTCTATGAGTTTGGACAAAGGTATGATGACATATATCCACTATTATAGTATCTTGTAGAATAGTTTTACTGCCTTAAAATCCTCTGTACTCTACCTATTCATCTGCCCCCTAAACCCTGGTGACCACTGAAATTTTTTGTGTCTCCATACTTTCGCCTTTTCCAAAATATCATATAGTTGGAATCATACAGCATGTAGCCATTTTAGATTGGCTGCTTTCCACTAGTAATATCTGTTTAATATTCTTCCATGACTTTTCATGACTCGATAGTGTGTTTCTCTTTAGCTATGAATAGCATTCCATTGTCTGGATGTATTACAGCTTATGGGCTTCCCTTGTGGATCAGTGGTAAAAATTTGCCTGTGATACAGGAACGTCAGGAGAAGCGGGTTCAATCCCTGGGTCAGGAAGATCCCCTGGAGGAGGGCACGGGACAGCCTACTCCAGTATTCTTGCCTGGAGAATCCTATGGACAGAGAAGTCTAGTAGGCTACACTCCATAGGATCGCAAAGAGTCAAACACAGTTAAAGTGACTTAGCATGCATGCATGAACTACACCTTCTATGTCCATTCACCTACTAAAGGATATCTCAGTCTGTCAGTTCAGTTCAGTCGCTCAGTTGTGTCCGACTCTTTGCGACCCCATGAATCCCAGCATGCCAGGCCTCCCTGTCCATTACCAACTCCCGGAGTTTACTCAAACTCATGTCCATCGAGCCGGTGATGCCATTTAGCCATCTCATCCTCTGTCGTCCCCTTCTCCTCCTGCCTCCAATCCCTCCCAGCATCAGGGTCTTTTCCAACGAGTCAATTCTTCACATGAGGTGGCCAAAGTGTTGGAGTTTCAGCTTCAACATCAGTCCTTCCAATGAACACCCAGGACGGATCTCCTTTAGGATAGACTGGTTGGATCTCCTTGCCAGTCCAATGGACTCTCAAGAGTCTTATCCAACACCACAGTTCAAAAGCATCAATTCTTCGGCACTCAGCTTTCTTCACAGTCGAACTCTCACATCCATACATGACCACTGGAAAAACCATATCCTTGACTAGACGAACCTTTGTTGGCAAAGTAATGTCTTTGCTTTTTAATATGCTGTCTAGGGTGGTCATAACTTTCCTTCCAAGGAGTAAGCATCTTTTAATTTCATGGCTGCAATCACCATCTGCAGTGATTTTGGAGCCCAGAAACATAAAGTCAGCCACTATTTCCACTGTTTCCCCATCTATTTATCATGAAGTGATGGGACCAGATGCCATGATCTTAGTTTTCTGAATGCTAAGCTTTAAGCCAACTTTTTCACTCTCCTCTTTCACTTTCATCAAGAGGCTTTTTAGTTCCTCTTCACTTTCTGCCATAAGGGTGGTGTCATCTGCATATCTGAGGTTATTGATATTTCTCCTGGCAATCTTAATTCCAGCTTGTGCTTTGTCCAGCCCAGAGTTTCTCATGATGTACTCTGCATATAAGTTAAATAATCAGGGTGACAATATACAGCCTTGACGTACTCCTTTTCCTATTTGGAACCAGTCTGTTGTTCCATGTCCAGTTCTAACTGTTGCTTCCTGACCTGCATACAGGTTTCTCAAGAGGCAGGTCAGGTGGTCTGATATTCCCATCTCTTTCAGAATTTTCCAGTTTATTGTGATCCACACAGTCAAAGGCTTTGGCATAGTCAGTAAAGCAGAAATAGATGTTTTTCTGGAACTCTCTTGCTTTTTCGGTGATCCAGTGGATGATGGCAATTTGATCTCTGGTTCCTCTGCCTTTTCTAAACCAGCTTGAATATCTGGAAGTTCACGGTTCACGTATTGCTGAAGCCTGGCTTGGAGAATTTTGAGCATTACTTTACTAGCGTGTGAGATGAGTGCAATTGTTGCTCGAAAATTTTGGCAATAGTGCATAAAGGTGCTATAAACATTTGTGTGCAGGTTTTTGTGTGGACAGAAGTTTTCAGCTCCTTTAGGTAAACACCAAGGAACACAATTGCTGGATCATACAGCAAGAGTTTAGTTAGTTTTGTCAAAAACTGTCAAACTGTCCTCCACCGTGACTGGACCATGTATGTTCCCACCAGCAGTGAACCTGGGTCCTGCTGCTCCGTGCACCAGGTGATTTTTTATAAAAGGCCATTCCGTTTGCAGCAGAGGTGATTAGATTCCTGTTTAAAACAGAAGAAGGAAACAAGTGAGGAATGTAAGAGGGGAGGGAGGTGTATCACTGCTGGATAGATTTGCTTTTGACTCCCTTTGCTTCAGCTGTGCCCACAACTCAGGCAGCCAAGATTGAAAGCTGGTGGCTGGTGCCTATCACTGTCGGTGGTGATGGCAGACTAGGCTACCCAGGATGCTCTTTTATCTCTAAGAGGCCTTTCTTGTATACTTGCCTCGTTGTTGAAATAAGCACCAATCTAATCTCCAGTTTTGACAGATCTATTTTAAGTGGGTGGATCATTTTAAAGAGCTGCTGCTGCTGCTGCTAAGTCATGTCAGTCGTGTCCGACTTCGTGCGACCCCACAGATGGCAGCCCACCAGGCTCCTCTGTCCCTGGGATTCTCCAGGCAAGAACCCTGGAGTGGGTTGCCATTTCCCTCTCCAATTTTAAAGAGCAAGATTGCAGTATTTTCACAGGTGAATTGACATTTTCCACACCCACCTTCCTGAGTGACTGTCACAGGATGGAGTCCTGTGGATCCAGGCAGATCTCCTTACCTGAGAGCAGTGTTCCGATCACAAAAGGAATGAGATTAATTCAGACCCAGGGGAGAGGCTAGAGGAGTCCTAGGGCAGTGGATGCATGATCAGTGAACTCAGCTCTGAGTTGAATAATGGTGACCACCCCAGCTGGCAGGACTGGGCCCTGAGCTCCCCGACATGCACCCAGGGCTGCTGATCCCTGCTCTGGGAGTTAGAGGGCTCCTTGAAGACTTCCTCTATCACGTCTTCAGACACGGAAACTGCTGGCCTCCTGAAAGTCCTTTGCCTTGACCCTCGGGCATCTTTTTCCTTACAGGTGTGCCACTGTCTCCGTATTTCCCTTCCCACCGAGCAGTGAGGCAAATTAGGGTCGCGGTGACACCGTCTTTGCTTTCTGATGGGTATTCTTCAGTCCTACTTGTCAATTCAGGAGACACCAAGGTCCTATGAAACTAGGTTTCTCTGAAAGTGAGTACTACTGCATGTGAATAAGCACATTCAAAGATATGAATCAGATAGAACCACTGATGGGAAAACTGCCATCTAGATACATTCACGAACATACAAATGAAACACTAGTGAAGCACAGTTCATCCTTTTAAATTCATCACTCCTAATTTAGGTCTGTCTTTGAAGTAATTTGACTTAGCAGGATATTTGTCTGCAGTCAATGTTTTAAAAAATGGATGTCATCATTTCTTCAATGTCTTCTAGAAATACTTTTTCTACACTCACAGAGGGAATATTCTGACGATTCTTGGTATAAGTTCTTACCCTCTCTCGGTTTTGTTCTTGATTTGAACAAAGTGGAGAATTTTGGAGACATGCTCTAAGGCTGACTACTTCTTACAGGAGACAAGAATTTGAGCAGAGGCTGCCTGGCTGGGAGAGGGTGGTGTTGGCTGCTTTTGTTGCTGGCTGGAAGGCAGCAGTGGGGGTGCCTGGCAGGATGTCTGAGGGTCAAAATAGCTGGTTCTTGAATCTCATTCATTAGCTGGGAGATTTTGTTAATTATTCACCGTCCTTGGGCTTCTGCATCCTCATCTGTAAAACACAGACTAGAACACTCAGCTTCAATCTTTAGTGATTAAAGTAACCACAGGATTGAATGGGGAATGTGTAAAAGCCACTTGTCACATAGCAAATGCTCAATAAATGGGAGCCATTATTATTCTGCTTGCTTCTAAGGGAACACAGGACCATGCCCCTGAGAAACTTATAGGATAGTAAAACAAACAACTGTATACCTGTTGGGACTGCGTCCCAGTATAATTCAGTTTTCTAGGATTTACCGTTATAATTACTTAACTCCTACAAGGCAGCAGTAGGACTTAGCTCTAAGAGAAAAATGACTTCACATTGGTAAGGGAAGAGATGCCACTTCAAAACCCAGTTGAGACTTGCCAGTGCTTTGTGGGCACAGAACAATGAGCTCAGAGGCTGGGGGCAGAGCAGGTGGCAGCAAGCCCATTCGCCAGCCATGGGCACATCTCTGCTTGCTCTGAGGCCATCACACGGACATCCCCCAGTGAGTCAGGGCCTGGAAGAGCTGGTGTGTCATGTTGTGGTGAGGCAGGAGTGAGACCCTACCCACTGTGGATAAAGTGCGGTTTTGTTAACGCTACGCTCAGCCTCTCAGGTCCCTTCCCATATATTTGCCTCTAGGATTTCACCAGGCATGCACCAGAGCTGACATGTAACAGCACAGCAAATAGCTCCACATCATCTCCATCATATAAACACCCTCTGCCTTTTAAGAATTTCTGAGCCAGTTATCACATTTTGCCAAAGATAGTTTCGCCCAAGACTGACTTATTTCCTTTGTACCCATAAACCATCAGACATTACTTTCGAATTTTCTAATTTTAGAGTGAACCAAACAAAAACATTTAACTTGTTCTCATGCAAATTATTTGTTTTTGCTTTAAAATATGCTATCTTTTCTACACACACACATATTATACTGTCTCTCAGATCGAACCCAGGTCTCCTGCATTGCAGGCAGACTCTTTTCCATCTGAGCCACCAGGGAAGCCTGTGAAGAGTCTGCCTGCAATACAGGAGGCCCAGGTTTGATCCCTAGGTTGGAAAGATTCACTGGAGATGGGCATGGCAACCGACTCCAGTATCCTTGCCTGGAGAATCCCCATGGATGGAGGAGCGTGGTGGGCTACAGTCCATGGGGTCACAAAGAGTCAGACATGACTGACTAACACTATGAAATATATATACATATATATATGTATATATATAATGGTATATATATGTACATGTATATATGTATATATATAATAGTCTGTTACCTGTTAATTGTTGTTGTTATTTAGTCTCCCAGTCATGTCCAACTCTTCATGACCCCATGGACTGTAGCATGCTAGGCCTCTGTGTCCCTTACCATCTCTTGGAGTTTGCCCAAGTTCATGTCCATTGCATCAGTGATGCTGTCCAGCATCTTGTTAATAATTGCTAATACTTTACCCATATGTAGTAGCTCAAAAGGCCCCCAAAATGGATGACTTGATTTTAAAACCTTTAGGTATCATCTGAGGCCTGTGAGGAAGCAGGAAAGGAGGCTTATATGAGGGTAGCACATACAGCCTTGTCCTCCTGTGATTTTCTTGCATGGGACATACTCAAGTTGTTACCTATCTAAGTGGACATTAGAAAAATAGGGGCCCTGGGGTGATGGCAATCAAAGTTGCTATCTATCCTTCAGGACATTCTAAGCAGATACTTACTTGTTTCAGATTCTGAACATGTGATGGGGAGTTAGGTAATAGTGGCAGTCTTTTTTTTTTTTTTTTTTAACATCTGTGAACTAATACAAACTGGTTAACTATGTTCTTCTTCCCTTTCTTCTCCCTTCCTTCCCTCCTTCTTCCACTTCTTTTTTTGTTTGCTGTTCTGGTCAAGTTCTATCTCTCAGTTATTTACAAGATAGAAAGGACAAAACTCCTCTGGGGACATTATGGGCTTTAGATAAACATTAGGGATGATTGTTCAGAGAAGGCAATGGCAACCCACTCCAGTACTCTTGCCTGGAGAATCCCAGGGATGGCAGAGCCTGGTGGGCTGCCGTCTATGGGGTTGCACAGAGTCGGACACGACTGAAGCAACTTAGCAGCAGCAGCAGGGGTGATTGTTAATTACCAGCAGGACCGCTCCTGTGCCAGGAACAAACTCACTGGTACCTACTTAAAAGGCTTATGTGATTCATGTGTGCTGAGCTCACCCTTTGCTTTGAGTGCCAGGTAGGATCGTCTCCTCTACAGGCATTATCCAATTAGTGGGATGGGCCTCCCTGCTGGCATGCCTGCTGGTTGCTCACGCCAGGCTTCCCAGGGTTGTCATGGAGACCGTCAGAGCTGATGCCCTTAAACTGGTGAAGGGATCTCTTAAATAAGGGAGGCCTAACCAGGGCTCCCAGACTAAACCATGGCTGCAAGTCCCAGACCCCTACAAAGAGAGCATGTCTCAACCAATGCCTAGATAACAGCACCTGGATAACAATGCCTGGATAACAGACTCCACCTGAGTCATGAGGCAGGGGAAACCCTGAACACTCCTGGCTCATTGCTGTGTCTAACTGCACGCAGGTGCTGACCATCAGCTGTGTTCCCAGGATGCTCGGCCCTAAAGCCAAGTTGGTCTATTCTGTCCTTGGGGCTTATACTATACGACCCTGGAAAAGTGAGAATCAGGCAGAATGAAGCTAATGTCCTGGTCCATCCCAAGTCACTTCAATGGGTAGGATGTAGAAGCACTAGTAAAATCAGCATGGAAGAGGGTTCTAGAGATATCCTTCACCACTTCTGACACAAAGCATTTATCAGACTGGCACACTGGGCTCTTATTAGTCAATGTCCTGTCCAGTGAGAATAACAGAAGCTCTTTTCTTTACGTTATACATCAGACACTGTGCTCTCTCTGTATTCTTCCATCAATCCTCACACTAACCCATGGTGGTAGTTAATACGATGATCAACTTTTAGATGAAGAAACAAAGCCAATGGCAGAACTGGGATCCAGAGCCAGGCGTATCTGGCTCAAAAGCTCGTGGCCTTGTCTGTGCTCTATACGGCAGCAAGATGAGGCTAGACATTCCCCGCCAGGTGCCTTTCAATACATGTTTTCCCCTCAAATAAATGTGACAAATACTATCTGTAAGCGTCTATAATGTGACTTCTTTTCCTAAAGCCCCTCTAATTTTCTCTAGTGAACTGTGAATGTCTAGGAGAGTAGATGCAGCTTGTTTAAATCACTACTAGCATCTCATAAAGCAGTGATCCACAGAACATAACTTTATACAATGTCAGGGGAAGGTCATTGGACACATTGGATGGGAGAAGCTATGGGTAAATAAGGACAGGGCCAAGATATGGAGAGAGAAAAGCGAAGAAAGGGCCCTCAAAGCAGGAGATGGGCTCCAGAAGACAAACTTCCTCCTCTACACCCCCAACCCCGCAACATGCTCACAACTTGCCAAAATGGGCTGTACATGTGCACATTAACTTTCATCCAAAAAACTTGGAAAGAAAAGTATTAGTAAATCATATTTTTTTGTTTCTCATCTGCAAATCAAATTTCACCCACAAAAACAAAAATCAAGACTAACAATGTCTTAAAGAATCAATGACCAAGAAACAGTGGCTATTTGGTCCACTGCAGATTTGTTTTTCTGACAGACTTGCTTGTTCAGAGAAGTCATTTATGCAAAAGTCACAGAAAAAAAAAATGACATGACATTGTGGGAAGTTCTAGCTACTCAGTGAGGTCATCAAGGTAACTGGTACCAGTGGCCAATAGCAAGTATTTCCCTTTGTCCAACACCGTGGCAATATGAACTCCACTTCTTCACAGAAAATGGGGAAGGGAATTATATCAGTGCAGGGCAGAGACGGCCAACTCTCTTCAACATCCATTCTCCCTTTATTCCTTTTAGTAATGGAATCCCTCAGAGTTTTAAACTGGACACATGAATAAGCGATTGCATTTCCCAGTCTCCTTTGCCACTACATATGATCACGTGACCAAGTATAGGCCAGTAAGATGGGAGAAGCGATGCTGCTTAAAAAATACAGGAGATGGTCCACTACTGCCCCCTGCCTGTCTTCCAGCTGGGAAAATGCAATAATTGGAGTAGCTATTCACACACAAGAAATGGAAGTCCTGCTTTGAAAATGACAGAGAAGTGGCATCAGCCTGGGCTGTTTGCCTTTGACATCTTATGTTAGAAATAAAATTAGTTCAGCCACCATAGTTTTAGGTCTTTGTTATAGGCATTCAGTCTATATTCTACCTCATGCAGTCCAATGGTCAAGGTCAATTTCAGATGAATCACTAGTATAAGAGAATTTCCCACACCTTCCTCTGTCTTTGTCTTTCTCTCTCTCTGGCTCCCCCAGCCCCCACTACCCACCAAAGTTAAAACTCTAATTGGCTGTCTTGAACCTGTGTGTGGTCTTCCCTTCCCATACCTCAGTTAATTCGGCTAAATGCAATCTTGAAGGAAGAGATTAAGGGGTTACAGAAGCCATACAGGCATGATGCTGATCACTGCTTTGAAAACCGAGGGTACAACTCAACTCTCATTTAAAAGATACAGTGAGAGTCATTTTATCTTACTCCTCATTTTTGTCTTAAATGATAACAGAACAGAAATTGTTCCATCTGGAACATAACAGGGGTAAATAATAAATGAATGGGCTTTCCTCACCTGAGCCAGAGAACACAGAAGGCAGAGCAAAACTTGCAAAGAGCAAACACAAATGGGGTGTGTGTGTGGCCTGGTAGAAGCAGACCTGGAGGTCTGGACACCCAGGGGTCAGCTTCTGCTCAGGGTCTCAATGTTTGCAGAAGGAAGGAGAGAGGTTCTTAGTCCTCTCTCCCCTCCCCATGATCAGATTAGGGGCAGCTTGGATTTTTCAAAGATGGCTTCAAGCACAGCTCCCATCCCACAAGCCTGTCTGCATTGTGGCCTTACCATCCTCCCGTAAGGAGCTGAGGTCCCAATTTCTCCCCTGGACTATACCTACTTATGGAAACTAGCTGGTGACTGATGGCCTGTGGTTGTGACAATGCATGGAAAACTAAGTCTTCGAAGAGGCCCCAGCAAGGGTCACACCGTGAGCAGGCCCAGCCATGGGAGAAGATGCATGAGGGCTCTATGAAGTACAGGCTCAGAAGAACCTAGCCTCTGGGTCACACAGAGAGGCTGCTAGATGATTCCAAACGCAGCCTCTGAGTCAGCCCAGCTAAGCCCCACACAACCCAGAGAAGAGGCATCTTCCTCCATCACACCCCCAGCCCTGTCCCTGACCCACAGAATCTGTGATCGTGAGTTGTTATTTTACATCACAGAGTTGGAGATGGTTTGTCATGCTGCTGTAATAATGAAAAGAACTTAATATCCTTCCCACAAAGTACAGTTTTAGAGTGAAATGAAAAGCACATCTTGAAAAACATACCCTGAGTTCTTAGTCATCTGGAAATTTCCTAGTTAAAATATCAGGGTGGAAAAATCACCCCACACATAGATATTTGGTGGCTGGAAGAAAGTTCATTGGGTAGTAATACCGAGAGGGCCTCATTAGGTGAAGGCAGAAATGCAATACCCTGGACCCCAGGGAAAGGTCCTTCCTGCTTTCATGAGTCCCGCATCAGTCTTTATGGAAGGTTAGCAGCAACAAGATAGGCTTGAGGCCAGTGACCCCTAGAATGAGGACTCCCAGAGTGTGAGGAGTTTGGGAACTGAGAGTTTATACATATTCCCTTAAATATATTTGTTCTCACCCACAGTAATTCCATGTGATGTTTCCTGCCGTCTTCCAGGCACCTACGTTGTCAGGGCCACCTGCCGGGTGGGTAAAGGGGTCAAAGTGGGGTCAGTGTGAGCACGATGTCACACTCCACGAGTGTCTCCCCAGGAGATGCTGGGGGTTCACTGACTCTGAGGCTGTGAGACCCAAGAAGGGCTGGCTCTGAGGGTACAGATGGAGCATGTGGGTGGTCTTAAGACCTGCATAGGCCAGAGGGCCAGTTCAGTGCATGCAGACTCCTGCCCTCCCCCCACCCCCCGACCACTGCCATACTGCTACTGCTCAGGGCTGAGGACCCACCAGAACTTACAAGCTAAGAGTCACTGGCTCAAGGATTCCTGGATTCTGCTCAGTCTTGCTAAAGATTAGTACAAATGTCAACTGGTAATATTTTGTACATTTTTATTTCTAATTTTGTTTTGTTTTGTTTAGGATGAATTCTAATCTTCGAGGCAGAGTGAATCCTCTATTTGAAAAACTAAAAATTAAGGCATGCAGAAGTCTCTGGACCAGTGATTCACAATGAAAAGGTTTGTTTTCATTTATTCTTGTTTTTTTAGCTAGGAATTACACTCCATTTAATATCTATATCTATCTATCTATCTATCTATATATACCTAAGAGGTAGTGCATTCCCATGGCCCATAAGTCCAATCAAGCCTTGAGTGACCATTTCCCTCCTTCACTCTTTTGTGTCCCACGTCCTCTGATCCAGTCCACTTCTCCATCTTCTTGAGCTTTGAGTGAATCTTTCCAGATTTTCCATATGCAAGTGTAAGAAAATGCAATAACATTTATTTTCCTTCTTTCATACAAAGAGTAGTATTTTTCTCTTTTGCTTCCCAAGGAGTAAGTATTAAACCATAAATTTCACGCTATTATTCAAATAATATCACTTCTAATGGTGTTATGATTGGGATGGTTAGTTATGTCAAAGTGACTAGGCTAAAATGCTCTGTTTTTTGGTCAAACACCAATCTAGAGCACTGGAAATTAAGTGATTAACACTTAATCAGCAGCCTTTGGGTAAAGCAGATCTATGTGGGTGGGTATCATTGAATCCGTTGAAGGCCTTAAAAGCAAACACAGGTTTCCTAAGGAAGGAATTCTGTCTCAAGTCTGCCCCCGTGAAGCCTTGCCTGAGTTTCCAGTCTATGGGTCTTCCCTATTGATTTCGGATTCAAGACTGCAAAACCAACGCTGATCTGAATTTCCAGGCTGCTAGCCCACCCTGCCAATTTCACATTTGCCAGTCCCACAATTGTGGAGATGATTTCTCAGAGTAAATTTGCCTCTATATGCACAGCCTATTGGTTCTGTTTCTCTGGAGATCCCTGACTGAAACAATGATTATGTCTTTTTTTTTTAAATTTTAAAAGAAACTCTTTATTGAAGCACATGTGTGCTAAGTGGCTTCAGTCATGTTTGAATCTGTGCAAACCTGCCAGGCTGCTCTGTCCATGGGGACTCTCCAGGCAAGAATACTGGAGTGGGTTGCCTTGCCTTCCTCCATGGGATCTTCCCAACCCAGGGACTGAACACACATCTGTTAGTCTCCAGCACTGGCAGGCAGGTACTTTACCACTAGCACCACCTTTGAAGCCTTTTGAGGCATAGTTGAAGCATAGTTGATTTATAGTGGCGTATTAGTTTCAGATGTACAGCAAACTGATTCAGTTATATATATGTGTATGTGTGTGTGTGTGTGTGTGTGTGTTCTTTTTCATATTCTTTTCCATTATGGTTTATTACAATGTGTTAAGTGTAGTTTCCTGTGCCATACGGTAGGCCCTTGTTGTTCATCTGTTTTCCATATAGCAGTATGTATATGTTAATCCCAAGCTCCTCACATCCCTCCCCATTGTCTTCCCCTTTGGTAGCCATAAGTATGTTTTCTATGTTTGTGAGTCTTTCTGTTTTGTAGATATGTTCATTTGTACTATTTTTTTTTTGAGATTCCACATGTAAGCAATATCATACAATATTTGTCTCTCTGGCTGACTTCACTTAGTATGATGCTTTCTAAGAATAGAGCAGGCATAAAGAATTTAGAGGTGACTTGTCGTGACTGTAACTCACTTTCAACTGACTCAGCAAGGGAAGGAAAGGAAAAAGATGGAGCCTTCGCTTCTGAATCCAGTCCCATCACAGTGTTTGCCGCCCTGATCCACTGGCTTCTCAGTCTGGGTCCTGTTGCTCAGTCGCTAAGTCATGTCTGATTCTCTGCACACCAGGTTTCCCTGTCCTTCACTCTCTCCCGGAGTTTGCTCAGATTCATAGCCATTGAGTCAGTGATGCTATCTAACCATCTCATCCTCTGCTTTCCCCTTCTCCTTTTACTTTCAGTCTTTCCAGATATCAAGGTCTTTTCCAATGAGTCGATTCTTCGCATTAGGTAGCCAAAGCATTGGAGCTTCAGCTTCAGCATCAGTCCTTCCAATGACTATTCAGGGTTGATTTCCTTTAGTATTGACTGGTTTGATCTCCTTGCTGTCCAAGGGACTCTCCAGAGTTTCTCCAACACCACAGTTCAAAAGCATCAATTCTTTGGCACTCATCCTTCTTTATGGCCCAACTCTCACATCCATACATGACTACTGGAAAACCCATAGCTTTGACTACATGGATCTTTGTCAGCAACGTGGTGTCCGCTTTTTAATATGCTGTCTAGGTTTGTTATAGCTTCCCTTCCAAAGAACAAGCATCTTTTAATTTCACAGCTGCAGTCACCATCCTCAGTGATTTTGGAGCCCAAGAAAATAAAATCTGTGTCTACACTTCCTTAATAAGAACCCAGGGACATCACTTCCTCACCTGCACTTTCACATGTGGCCTTGCGTGGAAGGGGAGGGTCACACATGTGTGTCCTGGGTCCCCAAGGCTGTAGCTAGGATGAGTGGCATGGGATGGGATGGAAGTGAGGTTCTGGAAAAGTCCAAGGCCCACTGGGCTTTCCTGCTTTCAAGGCTCCCTGTTACCTCTCTCTCCTGGAAGTTTGTAAAGGCAACTTTCTTGTCTGTAAAATGGTAACCATGCTTATATTGGGCTCAGGATTATTGTGACTTAAGTCAATACAATCCTCAAAAGGAAGTCCACCCCATTTCTAAGTACCCAGGAAATGTTATCCATTTTTTTAAGCATAAAAATTTTTGCTTCTAGAGAACTGCTCTTCTTGAATGAAGTGAGGAACGAGATTGAGTCATGCCAAGAAATAGGCCTGCATTTTTTGATATTATAATATTCAGGCAGGTATGCTGCTATGCTACTGTGCTCAGAGGCTGAGTTGTGGTCCCATGGAGTGTAGCCACTAGGCTCCTCTGTCCATGGGATTCTTCAGGCAGGAATACTGGGAGCCATTCCCTTCTCCAAGGAATCTTCTTGACTCAGGGATTGAACCCATATCTCTTAAATCTCCTTGTTAGGGAAATTATTATAAACAGTCTTGTTTAGGCTTCAGAGAAAAAGCAGAGCAGGCCTCTGAACTTGTTTCTAACCTGCCTGGACCCTGCCTGACTGGGAGTGACTGTGAGTGGCTGCCTGCTGTGAGTGCAAGGCTTGCAGCACCATAGATAAAAGTTTCAAATTTCTGCACACAGCCTGGTGCTCTATGGGATTTTCTCTGTTGTGTTCTAGGGGTCTGTGAGCCCCTGGATGGGTGACCAGCCTGCCATAGTCATGACCATGCTCTTCCTACTGCCGCCTCCTGTGTGTTTACTGAACAGAGTGCTCTCTTCAGCCCCTTTGAGCCCAGAGTCCCCTTGCTTCCTGGAGACCTGCTATAAGCAATAGACCAGGAGCAAATTCCCAGGTGATATAGTGGAGAGAAAAGGCCACCCTAGGGGTCTAAATCATTGTGAGGATTTAACTTGTATCTCTGGCTTCTCTGATGGCTCAGTCGGTAAAGAACCTGCCTGCAATGCAGGAGATCCTGGTTCAATCCCTGGGTTGGGAAGATCCCCTGGAGAAAGAAATGGCAATCTACTCCAATATGCTTGCCTGGGAAAATCTCATGGACAGAGGAGCCTGTCAGGCAACAGTCCATGGGGTCACAAACAGCCAGACACAACTTAGTGACTAAACCATCACCACTAATTTGTATCCAAATGGTCATTAATCCTGTCTTTCCCTCTAGCTTCTGAATGGATGCTTAAGAACACTGGATTGGTTCACTGTAATTTGTTCAGATTGGCTAAACCATACGTAAAACCCAGTGCCTCTTTTTAAAAGGGAGCTCTTTTGATCCATGGTAGGCAGGCCCTGCCTCTGAGCCCTGAGAGGCATTTTATCTCCACACACTGTTAGTTCCAGGTCCTCACCATTTGCCATGGCAACATACCAACTTGGTTATTATCTCACATTTTGCCTGAAAATGATTCTTTCTGTATAAACATATAAAGAAAACTTTCACTGCTACTAAAGTCATAAGTTTGATGTACCAGCTGTGTTTTTTTTTAATATGCTCCAAAATAAATAGCTTTAAGGTTACAATATTTGTCTGTGTCACATTTTGAATCACTTTGGAAAATCCTACTTTAATATAAAGAGCAGATCTGTTTCAGCAAATTTCTTGAAAAAATTTATGTATATACATACCTATGTGTGCATACTAAATTGCTTCAGCGGTTTCCAACTCTTTGCAAACTTATGGATTGTAGTCAACCAGGCTCCTCTATCCATGGAATTCTCTGGGCAAGAATAACTGGAGTGGGCTGCCATGTCCTCCTTCAGGGGATCTTCCTAACCAAAGGATCAAACCCACATTTCTTATGTCTCCTGCATTGGCAGGCTGGTTCTTTACCACTAGTACCATCTGGGAAGCCCATACATATGAATACATATATATGTGTATACATATATATATGTACAATACATATATATATATATATGTTGCTATGTATATATCTCAAGTTTTATATATATAATTTTATTTTTTGTTATATCTCATTTTTACTTAGAGTACATGTTTGAATGTGTTCCTATGACACTTATTCCCAGGGAAAACAGGGTCTTACTGACCTGAGGGTCCATTCCAGTGCCAGGACTGTTTGCTTATTCCCCAACAGGACTGAAAGTATCAGGTTTTTAAGAAACTGTGAAATGGATAGGAGAGTGTTCCATTTCAACCTCATCCATGCTGCGCGACTCCAGAGGGGAGGAACCTCGCTCATCACGCGAGCATCATCGGTAACCCGCAGGCAGGTCTATGGGAATTTTTGTGCCACTTAAGAGCTTCACAGGCACTGAGTCTCCCCGCTCACCCTCTCTCATAGTGCTCGCCTTCCCCCAGGCTGGTGTGTCTGTTGCTTGCTTCTGTGTCTTGCAAGCCACCGTGGAGCCATTGCTAGTTCAGCCCCTCCTGCAGCTGCTAACAGGTTTCAGGCAAGTCCTGCCTCAATGTCATCCCTGCCCGAGTGAGCACTGAAAACTGCTCATGGGCATTAGCTGAGAGCCAGGAGGAGAGGAGATGGCTCCCTATGGGAGAGTTAACGGCTGACTGTGAAAACACGAATCTCATCTAGGATCCTCTGTACTCTATCCTCAATCCCCTAGCTGGAGGGACAAAAATTCCTACCAGGTCAGGATTCTGTGGTGACACCCAACCTCTTTTTGGACTGAAAGCTTGACTGTGTTTGTGGCCCAGCCCCACCTCCCACATAGGCATCAGATATGAGCCACCCCTGACTTACACTCCCTGACTTGCTTGTGTGTGCATTGGAAGGGCTTGTTCACTGCTGGTGCAGGCATTTCGTCGTATTTCAGGGTGGAAGGAGCAGGCCACGACCCATGCCTGGGGTCTGAAGGCTCTTTCATGAGGCACACCAGCTCCTGATGATAAGAAGATAGGGGGTCTGTACAGAGTGTGGAGATGGGTTGCTTGCGTTATTTTGGCCCCCTCAGTCCCTCTGTCTAGCCAGGGAAATCAAGGCAAGTTACATAACCTCTCCCTTCTCAGTTCCCTTACCTATAGAATGGGGAAGCAGGTTGTCCACATTAAAAAAGACAACATTTTCAGTGCAGAGAAGTATATGTTTGCCCCCAAGTCAGCAAAATGCAAGCCAAAAATATGGGCTAATCTGTGGAGCTACAAACTTATACAATCTCCAGTTTTAGCCTGAAGCTTGTGGGTCCCAGGAAGTCCTACATCACCTCTTAAAACATCTTGGATCTTCCCTTTGGAAGTTCCAAACTCCAAAAGATTTTAATTTGCTATCCTCCACCCCCAAACTCCCTGTTTTATGTCACATAAATTGAAAGAAAAAAATGAAAACTCTTAGCACCTCTGTGACAAATTCCCAGGTGGAAGAATATAAAATTTAATAAAAGTTATTTGTGGGAGGTTGGTTTGGAGCAAATGTGAGATGAGTCAGGATGGACCACAGAAGAATGCGCCCACGCCATCTCATACCCCACTTCCCACCCATCATGGTGACACTGAGATGTCCATGTTCCCGTGGTGTTCCTAACGCGCTAGGTCTGCACCCCTGGAGTCAACGGCCCCTGGAGCTGACGGCCCCCAGACATATGCCTCAAACTGTTACTGAGTCCAAGATCCCTCTGCTCAATGCACAAAAGGTCAATAAATCCAAGAGACATGGATTTGGTCTGAGGCAAGGTATACGACTTTATTCAGAAAGCTGGATGACCAAGAAGATGGCAGACTGGTGTCTCCAAATTAATCTTATTATCAGGGTCTGGATACCAGGTTCTTTTATAGAGCAGAGAGGGGAAAGAAGTGAGGAAATAAAGTAAAAAGGCTTGCCAATATCTCCTGAAGTGGCCAGTCTCAGGAGGGAATGTTAATTTCTTCCTTCCTGTAGCTATCCACAGGTGGACATGGTCTAGAACAAAGGTATTTTGGTTTAACATTAAGGGAGAGGGGCAGGGTTCCCTGGGGCAGGCCATTATGCATGATTATAATAACAGAAGCACCAAAAAGCAAAAGTTAAAGTAATAAAGAAACAGATCCAACATGGAATCAAAATTGGCTCTTCCCTGTAAAAATCTTGTGTCCTACAGGTCATCAGTGACTCTGGGTGTCCACGGAGAAGCTGAAACATCACAGGCACCAATCAGACTGGTCCCAGGCTTGGGGAACTGCACTATTCTTGGCTGGTTCACTTGCCTCCGAACAGGACTCTCTGTCCATTCTCGTTTCCTCACTGGTCCCCAGCCAATCCAGCCTCAGACTCTGTCAGTCACTGAGGAAACAGTTCCAGAATCTCCACTTCCTATCAGAGCCATATTCAAGTCTCCATACCTCTAACTTGCCCCTGAGTTCTCTCCTTTGCCCCCCCTGGCCATTTCTAATCCAGCAAGTGGAGTGGATGTTTAAAAACCCCAGAGTCACCAATGATTTCCCATTTCATACAATTAAAATCGAAATTCCTTGTAAATTAGTGCAGCCACTGTGGAAAATAGTATAGGGTTTTTCTCAAAAAATTAAAAAAATAGAACTAACACATGACCCAGTAATGTCACACCTGGGTATATACCTGAAAAGCAAACAAAAAAGACACTAATCCGAAAAGATCCATGCACTCTGGTGTTCATAGCAGCTTTATTTCCAATTGCCCAAGATATGGAAGCAGCCTGTGTCCATTAGCAGATGAACGGATAAAGATGTGGTCCAAATATACAGATAAGGAATACTGCCGCCGCCTAGTCACTTGAGTCGTGTCCGACTCTTTGTGACACTATGGACTGCAGCCTGTCAGGCTCCTTTATCCATGGGATTCTCTAGGCAAGAGTACTAGAGTGTGTTGCCATGACCTCCTCCAGGGGATCTCCCTGACCCAGAGATTGAACCTGGGTCTCCTGCATTGCAGGCAGATTCTTTACCACTGAGCCACCAGGGAAGCTCATATGGAATACTACTCAACCATAAACAAGAACAAAAATTGTCATTTGTGGTAATCCAGATGGACTTGGAGGATATTATGTTAAGTGAAATAAGCCAGTCAGAAAAAGACAAATGCTGTATGATACTAATTACATGTGGAATCTAAATGATACAACTAGCTAGCGAATATAACATGAAATAAGCAGACTCACAGGTATAGAGAGCAATTAGTGATTACCAAAAGGAGGGGAGAAGGAACCATATAGGAGTGGGGAATGGGAGATACAGACTATTGGGTACAAGATAAGCTCAAGGATGTATTGTACAATATGAGGAATGTAGCTAGTATTTTATAATAATTGTAAATGGAAAGTAATCTTTAAAAATGGTATACTTTTTAGAAATCCAAATTCTTCATTGCAGTGTAGGTACTCCTTGACTTGCCCCCTGTGTGGTGGACCTCCCTTCACCCAGCCTCCCTTTCTGCACACAGTTTCGGCCACACTGGCCATCTGGCTGGTTCAGGGGCACCTGCTCAGCCTCTTTCCAGGTTCCTCGTATCCTGTCTGGACCACCTGCCCCCAGTTTTTTGCCAAGAGCAGCTTCTGCAGCCAATCCTGTCTGAAATAGCATCCTCTCTACGCTGTCTCTCTTGTCCCAGTTGTGTCACGTACTTGATCCCTCTTATCACTACCTGAAGCTGTATGGTTATTTGTTTTTCTTTCCCCTCATTGCAACAGATTCCCCAGAAAGCCAGGGATGTTGTCTTATTTTCATCTGTAAGTGCAGCCCCTAAAAGCAGAGTAGGAATTCAGTAAATACACTTCGGATGGATGAAGAGCTCATGCTGGTACCAGCATGATGTTGCAGTCACCTCTGTCTATTTAAAAATCTCTGACTCATCAAGAAAGATGGGGCATTTTGGATTTCATGGTTCACATTCTCCCCAGTACCTGGTTTTCTTTTTTTTTTTTTTTTTTTTTTTAAAGGAGCCCATGATCAAAATGAGGCAACCTAGCACAGTGGATTGGACTTTTGAGTAAATCTCAGTGCTGCCCTTAGAAGAAGAGCTGCCCCTAAGGTCATATTCTCCAGACTCTTTCCAAAGGAACCTGCCTGCTCTGATATAACATTGGGATCTGCCACCACTGCCATCCCTTTAGAATGAGGTAAGACTGGGACCGAGATGGTTCCATTTTTAACATCATTTTAACTTTCCCATTACTCACAAAGAAATCATAGGCCTAGCACAACAGAAATTATTGTGTACTGGCTAAAACTTAAGGATATTTACATATGAGAGTTGTTTTGGGTAGACCTATTTATAATGGTGATAGAATCCAAGTTTGGGTACCCCACTTTTGCTTCTTGGACATTCCTCCCTCTTCCCCTCCCCCCAACCACTACTCCCTTAGCAGATCTAATATTTTGACAGCAGATCCAACCACATTCTCTCTTCTTCTGCAGTCATCTCCACCTCTCTTGTATTACTCTCTCTCCATTGGATCATCAGAGACTTATCTCTTATCTTCCTGTCATTTTTCCCAATTTCACTCCTATCAGTATGCTTGCCAGTTTCAATGGCTATAGAGAAGATCCTTTAAATATGCTAGCCTTCCTTCCCTCCCAGGCTCTTGTTCTCCACCCTCTTCAGCCACTCTCTTCCCGAGTCACAATGTAATTATCATTAATTATGTCATTACTGGGGGCTTCCCAGCTGGTGCTAGTGGTAAAGAACCCTCTTGCCAGTTCATGAGATGTAAGAGACTTGGGTTCTATTCCTGGGTCGGGAAGATCCCCTGGAGGAGGGCATGACAACCCACTCCAGTATTCTAGCCTGGAGAATCCCAAGGACAGAGGAGCCTGGCAGGCTACAGTCCATAGTATTGCAAATGACTGGGTGCAACTGAAGTGACTTAGCATGCACACACATGTCATCACTAGCGGTTGCACTTCCAATCCTGCCACCGTCACCATTTCAGGCATCCTCCTCTTGTCTCCCAGATCACTTTCTCCCATCTGTTTGTGCTATAATTAACTCTTCAGCTGCACTGGGACTTCCATACACTGCCTTTCCTTATCTCAGTTAAATAATCCATCGTCATGATCATGCCCTATGTACATCCTTAACTCACATATTCCTATTCAGCTCTGTCATATCTTTTTGGAAAATGTCCCAAACTGGCTAAACCCAATTACCCCAGGACTGGCGCTTTGGCTGGTTCTCATGAGTGTGGCTCTGGTGTGTCCTGACTGATCGACGCCTGTGCCACTTTGACTGTTAGATGCTTTGAAGCTCACCGGTGAAACTTTCATCACTTATGCGCCTGTACATGTGCAGCTGCTGATGGCTAGAAAAATACCCTCCAGCATGTTGACTATAAGTTTTCAGCTGTCACTTTACATTTTCTGGTCTATTTAGTCTCATGCCCTGGATGATCAGCAGTCTTTCTTTCCCCACACCTCCCAAACTTCTTCTGCCTCCTCTTCTCAGCTGATCACCTTGCTTCCTATATCACTGGGAAAAAAAGACAGCGAGGACAATCCACCACCACAGAAACCAACATACTGACACATTTGAGAGTATATTCCATTTTCCCTCCTGCCATTTTCAACTGTCGATTCTACCATCTAGGAAAACTTCTCCACTTGTTCATGAGATGCTATGCCCCTAGCACATTGCTCTCGAAATTCTCCCTTCTTCTCTCTTTCATACTAAGCATTTCCCACAGTAGTGGATCATTACCATCAGTATAACAATGCACAGAAATTTTATCATTTAAAAGAAAAACAATAACAACAACAACAACAGAAATCTTTTGGCTTCACATCAACCTCCAGCTACAGCCCTGTGCTGGATATTGTCTATGTTTTCCCCTGTCCTGCATGAGATGGATGCCTAGGAACTACATTTCCCAAAATTCTTGGCAACAGGGTTCTGGTTAAATTCCACTAGTGGGAGGCACTCTCATAATACATAGAGAAGAAAGGAATATAGAGTTCTCGTTTAGAAGTGAGTACTTCCTAGGCGTCTTGACCTCCTTATTCCTGCCTCAGGACCTTTGCACATTCTGTTCCTGCTGCAAGGGAACTCTTTTTCCCCAGAGACACACATCACTCACCTTTCTCTTTACTCAAATGCCACCTTCTCTACTAGTCCTTCCTGACCATCTTATTTAAAATTTCAACCTATTTGCCACAGCTCTCAGCACTTTTTAATTCTCTTTTCCTAACTTTTCCTAATTTTCTTCTCTAATATTAGACCTTCTTCTATACTGAAGGTCTAATATAACCTTCAGTACAAGTACATATTTATTTTTTCATTATTGTTTGTTCTCACTGGAAAGTATGCTTTATACGTACAGGGGGTTTTATTTGTTCTATATACTGTTAGAATAATGCTTGACATAGAGTAGACTCCCAATATTTTCTGATTGATCTAAATAAGTGAATATAATATGTTATTCAAAGCTATAAAAGTTCTCCTGAGTACATCTTTAGGTGTAATTAATAGGTCCTGGTATGTTGAGCTTTTATTATTGCCAGTCTAGGTATTTTGCTATTTGGTTTTAATTTCCCTTTTGAGTTAAGAATTGGTTAAGAGATGGGTTAAAAAATTCCAGATCATAGGGGCTGTTTGTTTATGGCTATTTTTTTTCTTGTTTTTGTTATTAATTGTTTTTGTTTGTTTTACTGCAGTTTGATCAGAGAATGAGGACTTCCCAGGTGGCTCAATGGTAAAGAATTCTCCTGCAAGCAGGAGACACAGGTTTGATTCCTGGGTCAGGAAGATCCCCGGAGAAGGAAATGACAACACATTCCAGTATTCTAGCCTGGCAAATTCCATGGACAGAAGAGCCTGGAGGGCTATAGTCCATGGGGTGGCTAAAGAGTCAGACATGACTTAACGACTAAATAACAACAACGATCAGAGACTGATGTTGGTGCTTCTGTTTAATTTCTGGGCTATATTGAGGTTTTCTGTATGTCATATTGAATGGTCACTTTTTAAGTATCATTGGCATCTTTGAAAAAAGTGATTATGTAATCACTCCACAAAGAGCTGGACATGACTGAGTCACTAGCACTTTCACCTACCACATTATAACACTTCTGTTGCATTCTGTTATGTGTTCATAATCCTAGTTTTGCTTTAGTCTTTGCTGCTGTTGTTTAGTCGCTAAATTATATCCGACTCGTTCACAAATCCATGGACTATAGCCTGCCAGGCTCCTATGTTCCTGGGACTTCTCAGACAAGGATACTAGAGTGGGTTGCCGTTTCCTTCTCCAGGGCATCTTCCCGACCCAGGGATTGAACCCACATCTTCTGTATTGGTAGGCAGATTCTTTACTACTGAACCACCAGGGCAGCCCTGCTTTAGCCTTAGTCCAACAATAAAACATACGATACTCACAGCCAACTTTCTGCCATGGCTTCTCATTTATCTAGTCTCTGTCTCAAGTGTCTCCTGTAGCAGTTTCTCTATTACAAGTATGAAAAATGTTTTTCCTCCTTGCTTCTTAAATTAAACAACCATCTGGTTGGGTTCAAATATTTTTGGTTACTTTGGGTGACCAAAAAGGCTTGTGTGTGTCATAGTGTTATTTTAGCTTTTGTTTTTTCCTCCTGCAGAGATTTCAGCTCACAGCTCAAAATCTCTATTTTCCAGCCCTCTTCATCAGCAAACTGCTCCCAGCAAACATGGCTTGCTTCTCTGCCTTTTCAACTTATTAAGTACTTACACAGAGGGTGGTATAGCATGACACATCTGCTTTTCTATTCCCATTACTGCAAACAAGGGGGTTGGTTGGTGGATGGTATTTCAAGCACATCACTTACTTTGAGAAAGCTTCGCCAATGACCTCCTTCCCATGTTTCCAGCACCCTGATTGACAACTGCTGTGGACAGCCCTTCTTTTTATTTTATAGTTTGGATCTTTGAATATCTCTAGTCTCATCAGAGATGTAATTTCTCTTTCCCATATCCTTTGTTGTTGCTGGATCTCTCAGAAGGAAACAGAGAAACAAAGATTTTATGCCATTATGATACGGTCAGATCTTGTGAGGTTCAGGCTAAATTTAGAATCACTTATTTTAGTGTATCCACTTTCCTTTATTAGTAGATTGCTGTATCCATCCTGGTACTTCATAAGTAACCTGAAGATAGAGATTAAGCATGTTTTCTGATATGCTTTGTTTAAAGCCACTATTTCTCAAAGGGAATGGTTTTGCAAATACATCATGAGATATTGAGTATTTCTCAATGTCTCCCATGACTCCTTCATTGAAGTAGCTCCTTCTAGGAGAACCATTGTATCTACTAAGTTTGCTGCTGCTAAGTCACTTCAGTTGTGTCCGACTCTGTGCATCTCCATAGACAGCAGCCTACCAGGTTCCTCCATCCATGGGATTTTCCAGGCAAGAATACTGGAGTGGGTTGCCATTGCCTTCTCCATCTACCAAGTTTATATATACCCAGAGTGGAAATGTTATCAAGAAATTACAAACTTAGGCAAATAAAGCCAAAAAATAAAAGATTTTTTTTTTTTTTTTCCCCTAGAAAACTACCACTTACTTGGGGCTTCCCTTGTAGTTCAGTCGGTAAAGAATCTGTCTGCAATTCAGGAGACCTGGGTTCAGTTCCTGGGTCAGGAAGATCCCTTGGAGAAGGAAATGGTAACCCACTCCAGTATTCTTGCCTAGAGAATCCCAGGGACAGAGGAACCTGGCAGGCTAAAGTCCATGGGGTCACAAGAGTTGGGCATGACTTAGTGACTAAACCACCACTACCACCACTTATATATCATTAAAATAGTATAAAATGGTTATAGTTATATCCTGAGATACAATTACACAGACATTCAGTATTTGTCAACATTTCAAATACTTAGGACTGTTGCATTCTTTATTTTATTGTATATCCTTTAAGGTCGGCATCATTGTGTCTCTAGCACACAAAATCTGGCACTTACCAAGGAGGTGCTAAATAGATAAGTGTAACTTGACTTCTAGCCATCATTGTAACACCTTTGATTTGTAGCCCTCCTCCCGCACTATCTGACAATGTGTTGCTCTCCAGGCTGTGTGATCTCCAGGCTGGTTCTAAAGGCATGTCCGCCACTTTTCTATTTTCTGCTTGTTAGTCAAGTCTAACTTTTTTTTTTCTTGACTTCTCTAATTAGATTGGAGGAGGGCTTCCCCCAACCACTCTGTTTTTCATTGTTGGGGAATCAGCAAAAGTCTTGGCTAATAGGGCTTTAGAGTTTCCATTCATTCTCTTCTGCCTTCTTGCATCACAGATAATGGAAGAAAATCCTCTGAGAAAACACAACAGGGACATTCATTCTAATCAGTGTCACTGAGACTACTTGTCCCTGATGAGAATCAAAGTTGACCTTCATTAGTCTTATTGGTCTTATTTATTGATGCTGATTATGTTTCTATCTAAGGACTACTAATCCATATCAAATATCTGATGGATTTTCTCTCCTAAAACAGCCCTAAGCATTAAAACAAAAAAGAGCAGAAAAATTAATTTTTTAGATTCCAGGTCAGTAGAGTTGTTTTATTTTTCCTCTTTCAACATTGCTCAAATATTTTGGGCAGATCAGAATATTTCTCAGAAACATTTTCCAGTATGTTTCTTCCAAAGTTCTCAGGACTTTAGGGTCTCTGGGTAAAATAAGCCCTTGTGGCTGGAGCTCAGGCTGGATCTCAGACTTTCAGCTTTGTGAACTTGTAGGAGGTTTGGTAGTTTACTTTTGGTTGATATTGATCATATCTGATTTTTTTTTTCTTCCTGTACCCACTCACATCCATGTGCTTTGGAGAACAAATACATCTTTATAGTCAACATTGGTTTGAACACTTTCTGAGAAACTATGATATCTCAAAGCACCAAGGCCTGCATGGCCCAGTAGGGCAGCCAGGAGCCCACAGGGTTAATACTGTTTGAAATGTGGCTACTCTAAGTTGGGATGGTTACACATGGACTCTTTTGTGATCCCATGGATGTAGCCCTCCAGGCTCTTCTGTCCATGGGATTCTCCAGGCAAGAATACTGGAGCAGATAGCCACTCCCTTCTCCAGGGAATCTTCCCTACCCAGGAATTGAACCTGGGTCTCCTGTATTGCATGCAGATTCTTTACCATCTGAGACACCAGGGAAGCCCTATGGTACAAAAGGAAAGTGAAATTCTCACTAGTAATGTTTCACATTAACTGCATGATGAGATGATATTTCCTTATATATTGAAATTCATTTTACTTTTTTAATTTTTCTGTGTGTCTACCAGAAAATTCAAAATACCTAATGTGACTCACATCTGTGACTGCATTATATTTTTATGGGGTGGAATTGATCTAAACACTAGCCAAGTCTCATTTCTGAATTCTGGGCTAAGTACTGTGCCTAGGAGGATGGTAAATGAGAAGAAAGAATTAGGCTCCTGTTTAAAGACAGGCAGATTTAGTCCTCCTTCCTCTTCTCATTAGCTTTGAGATCTTGGCTGAGTGACTTAAGCTTCCTCACCTCAGTTTGCATGGCTGTGAATACGGCACAGTGATATCTCTCAAACATTGTGAAGATTAAGACAGGTGATAAAGCATCTGGCATATAGTACATCCTCACAAATGGTTGGTTCCCTGACTTTACCAAATGAAAGGACTTTTAAACTACACTTACTGGTTGGTTAAACAGTGCTGCCAGCATCATTTATGAAGCATATCTTTATATGGAGCACAGAAAAAGATGCCTTTGGCAGTATCTTGTGTTGGGACCACTCTACCTTGGGGAAGTGATGGTACACACCTTAGACAGGCAAGGAGTGGAGCTGATGGTGAGTGTCTGTTGGCAGCTCTACGAAAATTCCAACAAGAAGAATAACTCAGCAGCCTGAACTGTTCAGCGGTGAAAATAGAATGCAGCCTGGAACTCTCTGCTGTTTACCTGTGTTCACAGACGCTGGATTCAGATCTGCTTGGGAGGGAAGGTGAGGAAGGCAGGGACGACTCCAGAGGCTTTCCAGGAAGCAGCCCCTGGGTGATCACATATTAACAATTCAAAGTTTTGACAAACTCAGCTACTTTTCACCCAGCTACACTGTTCTCCTTTCTGAGGATAATGCCTTATTATTGGACTTTTTCATATTCTTATTTTGTTCAGGTGAACAGTTTCAGTAATTCCTATGCTTTTGGGGTTGACACTGTCAAACACCAAGGCAGTGATTTCCAGTAGTGGGACAGCTTGATCAGGAAGGATGCTCTGAGAAGTTCAGGATCAGTGCTGAGTCATAGACAGAATTCAGGGAAGGCGACAGGAGCCCCCAAATCCCAGGCCCCAAATTTCTCAGCTTACTGTACAGTTTTCAACGTGGCTGTGCCCATTAATGGTACATACATGGAACACGATACTTTCCACTTGGACCTCCCACTTCTGAGGTGTATGTGTTTTGGTCTTCATAAAATTGCCTACTCTTGGAATGCTTTCTAGTAAGCTATGCTATGAATGGAGAGTGTGTAACCAATGTACCTTTTGATCCTTGTGAACTGTTGGTCAGATCGTCAAAGAGGGAAAATGTGCAGAGAAATATACCAATATTTTGAAGTCTTTTTATTGCTTTACCATATATTCTCAAATATGAGTATTTGATTATTCCTAGGCCTTTGTATTTATGATATATTTATGATTTATTATGATGATGTGAATTTATTCACATTGGTGGCCCCTGATGAGTCCTGATCTTCACACTCTCATGTTTTCCCCTCCCAGTGAACTTATTCATATGTCTTGCTCTGACCAACGCAGCATCGCAAGCATGACAAAGAGGCTTGGTGAGAGCTTGCATGCTGAGTTCTTCTTGGGACACGGTCTCTTGGTGCCCTCAGTCCCATGTAGAGATGCAGCTATCCTACTGGGAAAGCCAGGTGGAGGGAAAAAATGCTCAGCCGACTAAAGAAACCACCTTGGATGTTCCAGCTCAGGTAGCTGAGTCATGCACGAGTCATGAAGAATAATCATTGCTTTAGCTCATTAAATTTTAGTGTTGTTGGTAGCACAGTAATAGACAATTCAGACAGTACTACTTGTAAAAACTACTAGAAGATTGAGAAAGATAAAATTATTTATCAAAATACACACAATAAAAAAGAATCAAAAGACCCAGTGAGGAAGTTACACAGAAAGATTAGGAGTAAAAAAAATAATAAAGTCCTAAGTACAGTCAACTCACAGAAAACCTTGCAATTGCATCCTGAATGATTGCAGGTGTCTTAAACTTCCTGCACCGAAACCAAATGAGGAGACGTGACCATTTATGAGGTTGACAGTGTCCAGTGGGAAAAACACAGTAGCCTGTTGGACTGTTTGTCTACGAGTAAACACTGAGATTTGATACTCAGTGAGAGTATCAAGTGGCTCACCATGGGCCACTGAATGAATAAATGCACATTATAATAATAAATCATGAATACAAAGGCATAGGAATAATACAAAGGCCTGGAGAATAAGAAGACAGGCAACTTATTCCCTGTGGCTTTGTTGAATGATGTTGATGCAAATTTTCCTTTTATCTCCCTTTTATTGTGAAATATAAAACACAACCAGAAAATTATCACAGAATCAAGATAATTTATCACAAAGTAAATACTTGCATAGCAAATACCCAGGTCAAGAATGATAACATTGTTTCTCCTGGAGGATCTTCCATCTGCCTCTGTCCCTAAAGGTAACAATTATCCTTTGATGGAAATCACTTCCTTGCTTCCTTTAGCAACTGAATACTATGGTTTGGTTTTGTTGGTTTTGATTTTTATCTTAATGAAAGCATGCAGGAAGTATTCTTTTGTATCTGGCTTGCTATAGATTTTTCCTTTACATCCCTGTCTAGCACAGCACCTTGTAAATATATTTCCATCCTTGAAATACATTTGAGTTATTTTCAGTTTGGGGCTGTAATAAATACTGCTCCAATGAGTATTATTGCATAGATCTTTTGGTGTACATATCTATGATATTCTGTTGGGAACATACATACATACATCAGTTGGGTCCTACTTTATTAGTGTCCTTGACTTTAATTAATGATACCAAGCTGTCTTCCAAAGTGGTGGTACTAATGGACACCCCTTACCACGGTGTGTGAGATCTCTGAACCTCCACATTACACCAAAGCTGTGGTGCTGTCTGTCTTTTTCATCTTGGCCATTCTGGTGTGTATAGGGCCATTGCATTGTGATTTTAATTTTTCTTGATGATTAATAAACTTAAGTACCTGCTCATAGATTTATCCATTTAAAATCTTTTGTTCAATTTTCTGACTGTCATTTTCTTAATCAATTTGTAGAAATCCTTATACACTGGGAGAGAGCCTTTTATAAGGTCAATTCACTGCAGAGGTCTCCTTACTCTTTATGGTTTATCTTTTCCCTTCCTACTGGTGGTTTTTTTTTTTTTTTTTTTTTGATACAAGGGTTTAGGATTATTGTAGTACAATTGATCAAATCTTTCTCTTTATGGCTAATGCTTCTTGTTTTATTTCTCTTTCTCTATCTTATGTTCAAGAAAATATATTTTTTTTCTGAAACATTTGCTGTGTTGCCTTTCAAATTTAGAGCTGCAAATGTGTGTATGGTGTAAGGTAACACTGATTTCCTTTTACTTCTCTGTGTATCTCCAATTGAAGCAGTGCCATGTAGTAAAAAGAATTTCCTTTCACCCAGGCCAGCATTTCCTTGGCTTTATAGTCTGTCCATACTTTGCCTTTAGTTACTACTCTTTGAGTCTGTTAAATGTGCTACCTTAACTCTCATCTGTCTTCTTAAAAACTGGAAACCACCTCACCCCCAACACCCACCTCAGGAGAAAGCAGTGCCGACTGAGCTCTCTTCACTCTGATCCAGCTCAGGAATTCTCAACTTCACTTGTTCTCTGATGTTTTCAGACTCATGTTTTCATATTGTATTTGGTTCTTATCTTGACCCCAGTCAGAATTTTATTTCAAATGAATTAATTTATCATTACCAGAAGCAAAAATTTGGTGATTCTGTTTTAAATAATGTATACAATATCTTTGAGAATGGCAGGAGAAGGGGAGAGGATAAGGCAGGTGAACATGAAGGCTTCAAAGATCCAGTGATGCCTTGTATGGGCTTAGGGAATGTGTTAGCTTCACGGGGTGACATAAATGCCCCTCTAGAAGATGCTATGGGCTAGAGGTCATGTCTAGTGAAGGGAAGGCCTCAAGTTCACGCAGGGGCATTTTGTAAGGTGGCAGGCATAAGCAGTAGGTGACTTTAGCTGCAAGAACCATGCAAATAAATTCAGAATGGCTTAAATGACAAAGGAAGTGTACTTTCTCACATATTGCAAATTCTGTAGTCAGGGTGGTTCCTGAGTCGATGAATTCACCACCTGGAACGTCATTAAGAACATGGATTCTCTCTATCTTCCTCAGCATCTTCCTCCTCACAAGTGGGCCACACAGTCCTGGCTCCGCATCTAGTGATAATGGTGGACAGTGAGATAGGAAGCATCACTCTTTCCCATACTCCCCTTGGTGACTCTTCTCAACAGCTAGGACAACCTTCCCCAGAAACCTCCTGAAGACTTCCTCTCCTGTTTCTTCAGTCCCAATGGTCTTGACTGTCCATGCCTGATCTAACTACCAGAAGCAGAGTGGTACCAACGTGATTGCTGGACTCATCCTTTGGAATTGGGATGTGCCCACCAGCAGCCCACAGAGAGATACTGTAGGCTTCTGGGAAGTGGGAGTCTGGAGGGCACAGTAAGAGAGCATTTGCATAATGCATGGGAGGAGGAAGAGAGAAAAGAGGCTCATGGACACACAGGTCTGTTAATAAAGTCCAGGCCAGGGTAGGGACATTGATACAGGGAAGGGATGGAAAGGTAAGAGGTGAGATGGAGGAAGAAAGGCAACAAAAGGGAAAGGAGTGAGGACAGTCACCAAGCCAGAGGTGGGGGCAGATAGTTTCTTGACTTCTAGGAAAAGCATTCTTAGCCTTTTCTCTCCTCCCTTCCCTACTTTCATCGCCTGGAAAGCTTCATCAGGTCAGTCTACAGGGTTCTGGGTCTGAACTGCCAACCTCCTCGTACAGGTAAGTCAACCCTACTCCCAGTTTGCAGACTAGAGGCTTCGGAGGGTCATAGGATTGCTTCATGTTGAACAAAAATAATGGATGTCCCGTGAGGGAATAATGTCTCAATAATGAACTACAGGAGAAAAAGGGGACAACAGAGGATGATATGGTTGGATGGCATCACTGACTCAATGGGTTTGAGAAAGCTCTGGGAGATGGTGAAAGACAGGGAAGCCTGGAGTGCTGTAGTCCATGGGGTCACAAAGAGTTAGACATGACTGAGTTACTAAACAACAATGGTCTGCCAATATTGCAGGCTCAGGACCACTCAGACTGATGTGAACCTTGGAAAAAGTCAAGCATGAGTGGGGCCCTCATCATTCTTGGCCTTTACAGATGCAACCATCCATTGGAGATGATGGAAACCCCAACAGCACTCATATGATTGAACTCAGGCAACCACTCATGCCTGACTAGAGGTCTGGCCCTTTCTGAGTATGGCTTTGGGGGCTGGCTGAACCTCCTGAGATGTTGACTGACTCATCCTTTGGTCCTCTAGCTAGTCTGGGCCTTCCCCAAGCATGATGGAGTCTCCATCTTGGGAGCATGAGGTTCAGACGGTAATTCTGGTTCAGAGGTGCCTTAAAACAAATGGAGAGACATAGGCTGTAGTTTGCTTTATTTGGAGTTGGGGGCATACCTGAGTTGAACTGGTTCTTTGAGACTCTAGCTGACTGGACCAAGAAAAGTCATCATGTACATGCTTTCCAACCCAGAAATCAGTTTGGTCTCTATTTTATACCGTTTGGTTAAGTCAACACACCCCAGGAGTGACCTGGTGACCTGGAGGTTAATAAGTCATGCTTGCTCTACAGATAGCAGAGAAACCTGTCTGCCACATCCCAGGACCTTCTTCAGAGACTGGTATTTGAGGATGCAGAAGATGGCCCAGCAAATGTTTCCTGTTAAGAGACAGAGAGTAAATAATTTAGTCTTTGAAGGCTGCATAGTCTACATTCCAACTATTCAACCCTGCTCTGCAGCATGAAAACGGCCATTGACAGATTATAAATGAGTGGGTGGGGCTGTCCACCCACAAAACTTAATTAACAGACAGTCAGCTTTAGATTTGGCCCACAGGCTGTAGTTTACCAACTTCTGATCTAAATCACTAATGTTATTTTTCATGGAAAAAGGAATTATGTAAAATTGTTTATAATCGTCCTTTCATCTTAACTTACTATTTGATTTAAACACGTGTTAATGACATTGTTAATTGCCATTCCATTTTAATGGCTTCATAATTGGCCGACAAAGGGGAAAGGCAGCCTGGAATCTTCCTTCTTACCATGTAAGGCATCTGGTCTTTTGAGCCTGATTTGCTGCCTGAGTAACTGCACTGGAAATTTCTAATGGAGTTACACAGTGGGTGAGTCAGACTCTCACAGTTCTTTCTGTTCCTATTTGTACGATCTCTGGAGAGTGTGGACTTTCCTGTTTTGTCACCCACTATCTTCATATCCACCTGGCCTTGCAGTTTTCACTGTCTCTGAGAGCCTAAGCGCCCACACAGTTCTTAATGTACCAAAGATGCCAAACAAGTGTTGCCAAAGATGGTGCTTTTACCATCTGTGATGGAGAATTACGTTTGAGCCAGAAGCACAATACTGCTCCTGTAACATCAATAGCTAATCACAGCCAGGTATTTTTACTCAAAAAGAGACATTGTCTTCCCCTCTGGCTTATGATCAATCCACATGTGAATGGATCCACAATCACAGCAGTCAGCCTGGGTTAGGAGGTACAGGAAAACTATACTTGTTGATCAGCTGCTTGAAGAAGAAAGGAAAGAGAAGGAGCATTTATGAGAACTTCCAGTGTGCTTAGAACCCAGAACTGAGCAGTGAGTTTGGGAGCAGAAAACCCACATTCAGCTCTCTGAGTCACTTGACCTCAGATAAGTTATTGAATTTTCTCTGAGCTTTTCTTTTCTGTAAAAAAGTGACTATGGTGGATTGAGGGCAAAAAATGGCACTAATTCCGCTGGCTCCCTTGTATCTGTATACTTTCTGTTGTACCTTTTTCAGCCTTCCCATTGTTAGAATCCAATTCCCCATGCCCCAATTCAGTTGCCTTTGGACTTGCTTAAGTACAAGATGCAGGGCTGGCCAGGGAGCTGCCTGGAGGCTAGCGCACTGCCCTGGCTTTTGTCCTTTTGCTTTTGCCTGGGAACAAGCCTGGGCTGGCTTTCTGGGAGGAGAGACAGTAAGTTGAGAACCGAAGTGTCCCCATGAGCTGAGAACCAGGTGAACCAAGCTGACAGCTCCCTCGACCCCATGAGCATACCCAATGCCTAGAGACCCACAGTTTTCCAGGGAATGACCTGAGGAAGCATGGCCCAAACACCAGAATTCCCTAGCTGCTCCAGCCTTTGCTGCTGACTAACTGAGTCATGAGTTAAAGAAACGCTTGCTGTTTGAGGCCAGTGAAGTTTGGGATGGCTTACTATGAGATAATAGCTGATTGCTGTTGCCCCATCTCACAGAGTATTATGAAGATCAAATGAAGCTGTGCTCATTAGAGTGCTCTGAATCATGAATAGCACACAAAAATAAGCTGGGTTTCCCAAGTTTCAATCAGTATTGAGACTAAACAGAAGATGGGAATTGATGTAAACAGTGCATTCACTCCCACCTCACCCCATCACCACCCCCGGCTCCCGCCACTCCCACTCTCTTCCTTGGCACAGGAACAAGCTTGAGCTGGTTGTTATTCCTAATATCTCAGTCTACTTTGGTCTCCCTAGATTTACACACTACACTCATGCACTTAACTGGCATTTATTGGTCACCACCTATTTTCCAGGCACTGTTTTTGGCACAGAGGAGGCTGGGATGGCAGGAAAGGGAGGCAAATCCCATCATCCTTCAGTGTCTGTTGGGCATTAGTTCCAGGAACCCCACAGATACTGCAGTCCATGAATGCTCCTGTTCCTCATATAACATGACATAGTATCCACAAGTTCTACATCCATGGTTGTGGATACCAACTGTAAACTCATGAATAAGGCAAAGGAAAGTATCAGAAGTGAAATGGCTGTGCAAAAGATAAGTACAAAAAGAAGTGATGGAGTGATTGGGTGGCTACTTCACACTGGGTGATTTGGAAAGGAAGTGACAATTAAATGAGAGCCAATTAAGGGAAGAAGTCAACTGAAGATCCAGGGGAAGAATGAATGAACGTTCCAGAAAGGAAAGGTGACCATGCAAAGACCTTGAGGCCAGAGGGGCAGGGCCTGAGCTGGGGGAGCAGCAGGGCCAGGTCGGGGTCAGTGGGGGATTCTATTCTCCATGTAACAGGGAGGAAGTCCTAGGCCTGGGTCTACGTTAAAGATCCTCAGCTGCTGTGTAGAGGACTGCCTTTGAGAGACCAAAAGATGAATCCTGGGCACTGTTTAGGGGTCCTCTGAGGATGTTGGCAGACTTTATTTATTTGGGCTCAAAATTACTGCAGATGGTGACTGCAGCCATGAAATTAAAAGATGCTTACTCCTTGGGAGAAAAGTTATGATCAATCTAGAAAGCATATTAAAAAGCCGAGACATTACTTTGTCAACAAAGGTCTGTCTAATCAAGGCTATGGTTTTTCCAGTAGTTATGTATGGATGTGAGAGAGTTGAATTATAAAGAAAGCTGGGAGCTGAATAATTGATGCTTTTGAAATGTGGTGTTGGAGAAGACTCTTGAGAGTCACTTGGATTGCAAGGAGATTCAACCAGTCCATCCTAAAGGAAATCAGTCCTGAATATTCATTGGAGGAACTAATGCTGAAGCTGAAACTCCAATACTTTGGCCACCTGAAGCGAAGAACTGACTCTTTTGAAAAGACCCTGATGCTGGAAAATATTGAGGGCAGGAGGAGAAGGAGATGACAGAGGATGAGATGGTTGGATGGCATCACTGACATGATGGACGTGAATTTGAGCAGGCTTTGGGAGTTGGTGATGGACAAGGAAGCCTGGCATGCTGCAGTCCGTGGGGTTGCAAAGAGTCGGACATGATTGAGTGACTGAACTGAACTGACTAAGGATGTTTACATGAGAGGTGTGGGTGATTTTGTTGAACAGGCATCTGACCACCACTCTACTCATGGCATCTGCCATTTAGAAATTAATGCCCAGTCCAGAGAGAGCATCTCTTTCAGTTCATCATTTGTCAGCCCACACAATCTGTTTGCTCTGCTCTCTGTGCAGGGCCTGCACTGTGCAGTCAAGAGCCATCTGGGCAGGTGCATGTGATGACATCTCATGACCTGTGGGCAGCAACCCGACAAGGCACTGGGGATCCCGATCCTGGGCATGGTGGTGCCCAGGGTTGTAGGGTCAAGGCCAAGGGTTTTTGTCAAGTTTTCACAGGTTTTCAGATCAGATATCAGTTATATAACTTGGTTTAAATTATTTTACTTTTTCTGAAGATCAGCATTGTGTTTCAGAAGCTGGGAGCCACTGATGCTCCTGGTCTTAGGTGTTTTACAAATGGTTGGGCAGTATAGGATCACACAGTCAGTGGTCACTTCCTTGTATCACGTGGTCATTGGATACATTTATTTATAGCAATGTCATTCACAGGACTCCTCATACAAGGGGTTACTTTTCACACTCTTTGGTTTGGCCTTTGTGGGTGGGATGGGGAAAATGCATTCTCTTCCTCTAGTTGACAACACCGGAATGGGTCAGTTTCAATGAAATGGAACTCTGGAGTGGACAAAAAGTCACCCAGTCTTATAGGAAGTCAACTGTTCTCTGTCTCCCCCTTTCCCTCAGGCCCCTGCAACTCTCATCCTAACTGCAGCTTAGGACAGACAAGGTCTAACAGGTGCTCGAGATTCCACAGTGAATTGGTTGTGGTAGACATGGCTTCGGACAAAAACACTGTAAAACCATCTTTATCAGGACTGAACATTCATGCAAAATATATTCATGAGTTTAAAGATAAGTATCTGATCCAATGGACTTGCCTTTCTAATTTATTTAATTATGGAGTTGAACTTGTCAAATCAGGTCCAATTATGTGAAAGTTGTCATGGAGTGATTCATGTTGCTTGTGGATTGGGAAATAAGTGGACTCGTGCTGTGTGGATCTAACATCTCATTGCAATGAGCAGGTGCCCTCATCTTACAAAGATGTCAGTAACATGATGCTCCCTCTTTTCATTAAAAATTGTTTAACTCAGAAGCTACCTCTCGATAGCCAGAGTATGTTGCACATGGGGCTTCAGTGTTTTGTGACATATAGATGTTCAATCTGTGTAGTAGTTTGCTAGGAATGCTATGACAAAGCATCACAGACCAAGTGGCTTAAACAACAGGAACATATTTTTGCACAGTCCTGGAAACTGGAAGTCTGATACCAAAGTACTGGCAGGATTAGTTTCTTCTAAGGGTTAATCTGTTCCAGGCCTCACTCCCTGGCTGGTCATCTTCTCCTTGTATCTTCACAAGCTGGTTCTTATCCACATTTCCTCTTCTTATAAGACACTATCATATTGGATTAGGGCCCATCCTAATGACCTCATTTTCATTTAATGACTTCTTTAAGTACCCTATCTCCAAATACTATTATACTCTGAAGTCCTGGGAATTAGGACTTTAGCTTATGGATTTTTGAGGTAGGGGCACGATTCAGCCCTTAATACTGTGGTTAATGCAGCCCGACACCATTTTGATAACCATGGAGGATGACTTTTAGAATATATTATTTTTTAAAATAGTAAGATTATTCTCCCCACATGATTTGGTTTCTGATGGGTGCTATGATTGTTTTATCCTAGGGGTAGGAAGAGAAGGACTCCTATAGACCTCAGAGATAGGAATGCTCCTGGGAGAAAGTAGGGCAACCCTAGAGGTCACTGCTTGTCAAATATTAGCCATCCTAAGAATCACCAGAAAAATTGTGAAAGCAGAGGGTCCTAGGCTCACCTCAGAGTTTCTGAGTCAATAGATCTGGAAGGGCTCTAGAATTTTTATTTCTTGTAAGTTCTCAGGTGCTGCTGGTGCTTTAGTTTGAGCAATACTTGGATATCACCCCTGCCCATAGTCCTAACAACACCCAGCAGAGTAGCCACGGTGAGGAGGGACTTAGCAAGTGGAAAGCAAAAATTCTTTCTTCTCCTTGGGGCATTGGGTTTATCATTAAAAGCTACATCTTTAGAAGACAAAATATGAGTCCTAGAAGATACATATCACAGAGTGATTTTTAGGCATTAACCTAAAATGGCAATTGTGATTGGCTTGGACCATAAATTACTTATAAGGTGGAACTTAATTCAGCCCTGGCTGATAGCAAGCTTCATTTTCACTTCTCCAGTGTCTGTGACCTGAGCTGGGGGATTTGTGGGTTCCATACCCCACAATGGAAGGGACACAGAGTGAATCCTACTCGGTGCTTTCCCTACTCAGCTCCTCATTTGCTTAAGATAAGATTTTTGGGGAAATCTCATCTCTACTGATTTATCTCCAGCAGCAGCAAATATCACTCACAAAATTATTCAGAATATTCTATTGCTTACTAGCCCTTGAGGGGCTTGGTCAGAAGTGGTTAATGCCTTTTCTGTCTAATTTGACTAGAAGGTTGTTAAGCTATAAATTAAAACAATATATGTTGCTTCTGCCAGTGATGAAGCTGGTTGTGTCCGTGTAAATGTCATCACCATTGAGCATCAGTGGTCGGGGCTGCACTTTTTTTTGTAGGGTCTTTGCTAATGCACTGAGCTGGACTTTGAAACAAGTCAAGCAGACTCACTGCATTTGTACTGTCCTTCCTGATAGGCTGACTTCCTGGAAGGTAGGGTGTATTAGACATGCAGGGGACCCTGGAGGGACTCAGGAGAACAGGCCCTTATGTAGAGCTAAGAAAACAGAGTAGTGCCAAGGCCCCACAAGTCAGAGGTGACCCAGGCCTCTGCCCCTCTCTAGAATGGAAAGTTCCCTGCCAGTGCTTCATATGCCTCTACTATGACTTGTGGGTTGTGGGTGGGAGGGGGACACCAAGGCCATGTCTGATTAGAGCGGAGCCATTCCCTCACCTTCCTCCCTGTGACTGGGCAGTGATGCTGCAGGGTTCGGGCCAGTCCCTTCTCTCATCACCTTCCCCAGGGGCCCCTCAGGGATCCTGCTGCCTGAAGTGAAAGTGAAGTCACTCAGTCGTGTCCAACTCTCTGCAACCCCACTGACTGTAGCCTACCAGCCTCCTCTGTCCACGGAATTTTCCAGGCAAGAGTACTGGAGTGGGTTGCCATTTCCTTCTCCAGGAGATCTTCCCGTCCCAGGCAAGGCTCAGCTTATAGAAGTGCCCCCAGGCCACTTGACTTAGGATGACCCTGTCTCTAGTGGGTAGAACACCTGAGCTAGACAGTTCTGTCCATCTAGCCCCATTTTCTGGGGTTGTGGGTGGACATGAGTTCCAGCAGGTGTGGGAAGTTATTTCCTCAGAGACAGATGCCGTGGCCTAGTCTCAGGGCCTGGGTCCTCCTGCGGCATGTCTGCGAGGGAGCTCCGGTCAGGCTGTCTACAGAGCCACATTTTCCTTCATGTGTCTGTCCTTTACAACTAGGCTGCCCAGCCTTGGCAACCACTAGAATCCAAGAGGGTGGGGGGCTTATGAAAGCCCCAGCTCCAGAGTTCCTGAGTCAGCTGGTCTAGAGGGAGGCCTGAAACTTCATTTTTAGCCAGTTTTCCGGGAATGCAGATGCTGTGGTTGAGATCACACCTGGAGAACCGCTGGATGACAAATCCCTCAGGTTGCTGCTCTTTCCTTGCCCCCCGGTTGGAGTGGTACCAGAAGCCTCTCCCATCCTGTCACTGGTTTCTGGTTTTTCTCAGGTTCCCCCTACTCCTGACCACAGATCCTTCTACACACCCTGCTCGGGGCTGGTGGCCAAGCAAGCTCTGGGTGTCACCCTCCTGACTCGTGCCCCAGAAAATCCCACAGGGCAACAAAAGAGCACCAGGCCAATGTTGGTGGACTTTTGTGTCCTCCTATAAAGTAATGCAGTTGGGTTTGAGGGTCTGTGATGGTCTCTCCAGCCCCAGGCTATAGCAAACACTGTTTCACGTCCTCTTTCATATCCCCTCAGCCCGTGTCTATTTATCCACTGCTAGCAACAAATTCTTCCAAAACAGAAACTTGTTATTATTATATTTCTTGATTCTGTGGGTCAGAAATGTAGATGTGGTAGAGCTGGACAGGCTCATTTCTGGTCCATATGTCTGGAATATCAGCTGGGAGAATGCAGACTGGGCATTTCTCTCTATATTATCACATACCTTTCTAAATGTTAATCTTGGGCTTCTTATAGCGTGGCAGACCCAGGCTAGTCAAATTTATCCATCACTACTCAAGGCTCCAGGAGTGGGTATTCCAAGAGGCCTGGGTGGGAGTTGTAAACTTGCATAAGATGTTTTTTCTGAAGTCCCCAAACATCACTTCTATCATATTTTATGGGTCAAGGAACTCATGAAGGTAGGTGCCCAGATTCTGTGTATCCGTGAAAAAGTAGGAAAAAATGTGTGGTCTGGTTTAATCTACCATAATCCACCTGAGATAACAGGGAGTCAAGACAGATGGAAGTCCCTTATCCTACAACATTCCAGTGTCTGAGGGCCTTCCCTGGTGCCCCAGGGGCTTGCTCAGGGCAGTGTAGGGCAACAAGACTGCTGGCTATTTAAATTCCCAAGGAATTAACCCTAGCCAACAGGAGAAGGAGTAAGTATATGGCCCCCAGTGTCTCCATCCCACAGTAAAATGATTCGGAAGCATGGTCAAGGTTGTGACTTGGGGGGCTCTTGGGACATTGAGCCCAGTTGCCAAGCAGTGTCTGTTCACTGGTGCACCCTCAATGGCTTTCTTTCCACCTCCATCACATTCTGTCTCCCTCAGGGGGCCTTTTAGACCACCTCCGAGATAAATGACCAGCTCTCTAGTCTGTGTCTCAGCATCTGCTTGCAGGGGCAGCTGAACTAAGACAGACCTTGGTGGGGTCTTGAGAAGGCACACAGCGAACATTCAACCCATGTCAGCTTATTGTTATTGTATCCTTGCCTTCTAGAAATGCCTTATGTCACTGACTCATAATAGGGTTAGTCTCCTAATTCAGAGTTAAAGAAAATCCATAGAAATGTAATGACCTGATTTATGGACTGATTTCATGTTTTAAATTATGTGTGTACCTGTCTAATTCTCAGCCCTTCAAGATCAGAGAAACCTTGTCTGCTTGTATGAACCACCTGGGTCATGAGTCACCTCACCAAGCCTATGGCAATGCAGGGGCAGCATGACAACTGCACATCCCAGGCATGCTCAGCAGGAGGCCCTGGACATGGGTCAATGAGGAGGGTTCTCCATGAGCTACCTCTGTGGTTTTGTGGCTAGCACAAAGGCATAGAGATGTCTTGAGTCTTGGAGTTGCAGAGCTAGCAGTTCCTGAGCATGCTCCTTCAGGAGGGTTACCTTATTTCACTCTTACACCTCCTGACTTTCAGGTGCAATTATGGTCCCCATTTAATAGAAGAGGAAGCAAGGTCTCCAGATGCTTATTGAATTCATATTTCCAATAGCAGCTCCTCCTCTTGATCCCATCTTCACAGTCTTGGTTCTCCAGTGACACCCAACATGCAAACACACACCCCCCTCACCAGACACGAGGTGAGGGTTCACAATGATATGATTCTGAATCATTTCAGCTTTCATTCCTGAGGCATGTTGCTGTGTTCTGGAGAGGTCCATGTTTAGTGAAACTTTGGGGCAAAAACTTGTAAGGTTGCAGGAGAGGGCCAGGCCGTGTTGGCATTCTTTGTGGGAAGAAGTATCGTGGCAGCAGTGTACCAAGGACATGGTGTGTGCAGGGGATAATTATCCTGGTGCTGACTTTGGGAGGTGGTCATTGACTGCAGAGATTCTCAAAACAATTTACTAAATATTTTTACCATCACCATGCACTAGGAATTCTAAACAAGGTCAGTGATGACACATCTTTTCCCCCCCAAATCTGTGTCATTGCAGGCCTGGAAACGTTGCTGCAGTTCCCGGAGCCTTGGTGATGTGATGTCAGCTGCAGACAAGGATGTGGTCCTTTCTGACCCTTCAGTACATGGTCAGGGGACCCTGGGGAGCTCTTGGTCCTGAACACTCAGCTACAGCTACACTCTGGCTGAGAGGCATGCTCTTAAGGGCTCTGGCCATTCAAACTCACTTCAGGCATATTTGGGGTCTCCAGTTCTGCGGAGCTACATGTTCCTGCATCAAAACAGCTGATGAAATGCACCATGACTGCTCAGTAATGGAAAAAATGATGACGAAATAGAGCTGAATTCCTCAAAGTGACCAGTTTGCATTTTTGTTTGTGTTTAAAATTCCATGCAAGGATGTAAGTTAGAACTGAGTGCAGTATTTTTGTTTGGCAAGTTCAGATTTTGGTTCCTATGTGGACTCCATTCTGTTTCATGATTATCATGGGCAATAGTTTCATCTTACTAAGAGATGAGTGTTAACAATGATCTGTCCTGGATGTAAATGTACCAGGCCTGTTCCACTGGACCTTGACTGGGGTGGACATCCAAGCCCTTTTTGATTTTTCTGCATGTGGTTGGCCTAAACCTGAAATATATATGCTATATTACACAAACTGCTGCTTTTTCTGTTGTTAAGTTGCAACTGTCACTGTGTTATTGAACTCTCACACCACATGTCTTTATTTGCAAGGCCGGATCCTAGTTAACGTCCACACAAACATTGCCAGTTGGCACGATTGGAATATTTTCTGCCCCTGTGTTTCTAGACCCACCTGAGAACTTTTGCTCAGGGACCTCCAGTCGCTGCCTCAAGGACTCTGGCTATTCCTGCCAGTGCTACACCCTGAGGTTCCGCATGGACCCCCACACAGACCCCCATACTGCTGCAGACCTCTGGCTGAAGCCTCCTCAGTGCTGCCTCAGCCAGGAGGAGCTGTCCCCATGAGAGACAGCCATGCCCTGAGGTTGCTCCCATGCTATTGGGGATCCCCGAAGCCCAGCTCCATTTCCTCCACTGGGGCAAGACTGAAGGGCCGGGATGATACCCTTCATTGGTGCTGCCTCCAGAGTTAAAGTTCTCCCTCTGTCTGGTCCTGCTCCCTTACCCCCACAGGTACTGATCCTGAGGATGTTCCCCAAAGTACTGCCTCGCACAAATCAGGGTGTCTGGGACCTCTATTATGTGTATGACGCCACTCACCTCTCCAGACCCTCATCTTGCATTGCTCAGCCCTCTGGCCTGTGCTCTCTTCCCCACATTCATTCCTGGGCTCCCATCTTGGCCCCAGTAGCAATTCGTGCCATGCACCAAATACCCTAGTCATTCAGACTTCCGGGTTTACTTTCTTGACCCCTTTTTTCTTATAGGGGTCTCTGGGCCCCTTTGGTAGCTTCTGGATGGGACTCCAGAGTGAAGGCTTAAGCTTGGCTATCCTGACCCTTGTCCCTTGAGTCTCTTGACTTAAGGAGATCCACCCAGTCAATCCTAAAAGAAACCAACCCTGAATAGAAGGACTGTTGCTGAAGATGAAGCTCCAATCCTTTGGCCACCTGGTGTGAAGAGTCAACTCACTGGCAAAGACCCTGATATTGGGAAAAAGCGAGGGCAGGAGGAGAAAGGGGCAGCAGAGAATGAGATGGTTGGATAGCATTACTGATTCAATGGACATGAGTTTGAGCAAATACCAGAAGACAGTGAAGGACAGGGAATCCTGGTATGCTGCAGTTCATGGGGTCACAAAAAGTTGGACAGCACTTAGCAATTAAACAACAATAACCCTGACCCTAAGGAACTTAACTCCCCATGACAATGAGTTTAGTATTATTCCTCTGCTACAATTCCTTTCTTCACCTTCTCTTCAGGGGAGCAGAAGGATGGAAGAATGGGGAGAGAGGAGAGAACTGACTGTTCTATTCAAAGAGGCAGTTAAATCATATCTTCTTTTCAACCAGCAGACAAACAATAGAGGCTTTGTTCGTCAGGGTTCTCCAGAGGAGAAAAACCAAGAGGAGGAGATAGATAGATAGATATTCATATAAAGGAATTTCTTTTGAGAATTGGTGCATATAATAATGGAGACCGAGAAGTCATACTCTCTACTCTGAAAGGGCTGAGAGTTGATAGAATAGTACAATCTAAGTCTGAAAGCCTGAGAACCAGGGATGCTGAAGGTCACATTTCAAGGGCAGAATACGACTATGTCACAACTTCAAGATGGGCACAGGTAGCAAATTCTCCCTTCCTCCACTTTTTGTTTTGTTCTATGCAGACCATCAACTGATTGGGTGAGGCCCACCACATTGAGGAGGGCAATCTGCTTCATTCAGTCCACCAATTCTGTTGCTAATTTCATCCAGAATTATACTCACAGACACAATCAGAATCACATTTAAGTTGATGCCTGGGCACCGCATGGCCCAGCCAAAGTGACACATACAATTAACCTTGCTGTGCATAGCTATGATCTCTGGGTGCCTTGGGACTCACCATTGTTCTGGGAGCAACTCAGAAGCATCCGAGACACATGGAATTATTGAGAAAAACTGAGACTTGTCCTTAGGCAAACCTGAGAGTCACTCTTATGGGACAGCCAACATGAGGAGTACAGCGGAAGGGTGTGATGCTGGTCAACAGCCAGGAGGCTGCTAATGTCATCCCTCTCCATGGGATATGCCCCAGGCTCACTGGACCAGATCGAGGTTGGTAGGCATGAGCTCCTCTCCCTCAAGGCCGTGGCCCTACCTTGGCTCCTCTCAACCTTGTCCTTTCATGTCCCCTAGGGCCAATGGCCTCTTCCCTCTGATGCTGTGACCACAACCCTGGCTGATCTTCCTTCCTCCCACCTTTCCCCAGCCTTGGATAAGCCAGTTACATATTCAATTTATTATCCATGGATAACATGATGCCTTGCCCATCAGTCTTTGGGTTTTTAAATCCTTTTAAATTATTTTTTGAGTATCAAAATACTTTTCTCTTGCAGATTGAAAGGTTTGCCTTTTGATACTATTGTCTCAATAGAGACAGTCTCTGTTAGAGGCTAAATGTTGTATGTGGGGCTCTTTCTTCTTTGATAAATTCCTTCCATAACATTCACCCTCCTTGAGAACACATCTAACAGGCAGAGGAAAGGAAAGGGAGGGGCTCTCAGATGTGTAGTCAGTCCTCTGCCTCCTCTTTCCCCTTATTTATTTTGCCTTCTTAATAAGTTCAAATGCTGGGCACAGTTAGGAGTTGTTGCTGTTGTTCGGTCGCCAAGTCGTGTCTGACTCTCTGCGACTGTACTTTCTTCTTAGTGGGACAAGATAAAGTGGTCATGTTTTTCACAAAACCTTCAAGATTGAAGATATCTATGGAGTTCAGCACACAGGCGTTTCTAAAAAAATGTTCCCTTTGAAAGAGGTCACCTGTTCCTCCTTCCTTTCCTCTCCTACCCACTCATCTCTCCTTCTCTGATGAGATCTTCCAGTGAACCAAGTGTGGGAGTGGTGAGCAGCTTCCCAGGTTTCACCAGCTATCTAAGATCTTTATAAGCTTAGTCAACACTGCTGGTCCCAGAGAATGCAGGAAAGAGGCAATGATTCAGGGATCTAGAAGTGATTTCTCCCACCCCTCCCCGCCACACTTATGTACAGATAGAATTGTACATTTAGTGGGACTTGGTTGGTTTATTTCTCAATTCTTTAGACAGTAGTGGCTGTTTCTTCCTGAAAATACTCTTGAAAGTGCTGGCCCCTCATCCAAGCAAATGGGAATAAGGGCACAAGTGCCCATCAGCAAAGAAATGCACGAATGCATCACCTGACACCCCACTCTTCCCAGAGGGAATGCCACTTGGAACTGGGACACTGTGACCTACAAGCTCATGAGACAACACAGGGGAGGAGCTTGCAAATGTAACATGAGCCAAAGAAGCTGAACAGGAAAGTGCAAACTGTGATTCCATTTGTGCTGTTTGTTGTTCAGTCACTAAGTTGTGTCTGACTCTGTGACCCCCATGGACTGCATCACACCAAGCTTCCCTGTCCTTCACTATCTCCCTGAGTTTGCTCAAACTCATGTCCATTGAGTTAGTGATGCTATCTAATCATCTCATTCTCTGCTGCCCTCTTCTCCTTCTGCCTTCAATCTTCCCCAGCATCAGGGTCTTTGCCAATGAGGTGACTCTTCAGATCAGTCAGTTCAGTTGCTCAGTCATGTACCACTCTTTGCGACCCCATGGATTGCAGCATGCCAGGGTTCCCTGTCCATCACCAATTCCCGGAGTCTACTCAAACTCGTGTCCATCACATTGGTGATGCCATCCAACCATCTCACTCTCTGCCGGCCTCTTCTCCTTTTGCCTTCACTCTTTCCCAGCATCAGGGTCTTTTCCAAGGAGTCAGTTCTTCGCATCAAGTGGTCAAAGTATTGGAGTTTCACCTTTCACATCAGTCCTTCCAATGAATATTCAGGACTGATTTCCATTAGGATGGACTGGTTAGATCTCCTTGCAGTCCAAGGGACTCTCAAGGGTCTTCTCCAACACCACAGTTCAAAAGCATCAATTCTTTGGCCCTCAGTTTTCTTTATGGTCCAACTCTCATATCTATACATGACTACTAGAAAAATCATAGCTGTGACTAAACAGAGCTCTGTTGACAAATGATGTCTTTGCTTTTTAATATGTTGCCTAAGTTTGTCATAGCTTTTCCTCTAAGGAGCAAGCGTCTTTTAATTTTATGGCTGTAGTCACTGTCCTCAGACATTTTGGAGCACAAGTAAATAAAATCTGAAACCGCTTCTACTTTTTCCTCATCTATATGCCATGAAGTGATGGGACCAAATGCCATGATCCTAGATTTTTCGATGAGTTTCAAGCCAGATTTTTCACTCTCCTCTTTCATCAAGAGGCTCTTTAGTTCCTCTTTGCTTTCTGCCATTAGAGTGGTGTCATCTGCATATCTGAGGTTGTTGCTAATTCTCCTGGCAGTATTGTCTTCAGCTTGTGATTCATCCAGCCTGACATTTCACATGATGTACTCTGTATAGAAGTTAAATAAACAGAGTGATACAACTTTGTCACACTCCTTTGCCAATTTTGAACCAGTCTGTTGTTCATGTCTTATACTAACTGTTGCATCCTGACCTGCATAGAGGTTTTCCAGGAGACAGATAAGATGGTCTGGTATTCCCATCTAATCAGGGAAACTAAGCTCTGCTGATGGAAGTTAGGGTAACAGTGGCCCTGGTCCCCCTCTAACCAGGTGGTCATTCCTTCCGGTTGCTGACATCTGCTCTTGTTCTGGGGCTGGACGTATGGGTTGAACAGTTTGTGAGACTTCAAGAAATCATGCACTTATGAAATGTGCTATGTGTGTGCGTGTGTGTATCTCACGTTTAAAAGTAAAAAAAAATTCAAGGGCCACATCTGTGTGGAGTGAGGAGTTTGGAAGATCCACGTGGGTCTTTGGGAAGGAGAGGCCCACGGACACCACTTTCCTTGTCCCTGGCATTTCCCTCCCGATTGGTGTTGTGGTCTTTGTTTTCTGTCCGTGGGCTATAAGTGACAAGCTGGGGTTATAGTAGGGGGTGGCCAGTACAGACTGAAGTGGGATCCCCAATGTCACCCACTGTGTGATCATGGCTTTGAGGTGGCTGACAAAAGGGAAAATAAATAAATAAATATATGTATCATTATTGCTGTTTTTAACATTAAGACTCCCGATTATCCAGAACAGTGAAAACCCTGAAGAGCGTTTTGATGCCTGACATTGAAGATGCAGGTTTATTCCAGAATGTATGCAGAAAGACAAACAGATACAAGTACAAGAAGAAGCAAAGGTGTGAGGGCCAGCTTTTGGTCCCAGAGCTCTAGGAGGAGAAGCCTGGGAGAGGATGAGAGCTGAAAACCTCCCAGAGCCAAGGAAATGGGTTTCCCGTGGCAAACTTCTTTTGTGGATATAATCCAGGATTTATTATTATTGTTGTTGCTGTTTCATTTGTTTGATTCATGTAAAACTGACCTCTTAAGAGGAATAAGCTCAGTTTTTCTCTCAGAAACCCTTAAAAACAGAACCATCCTCTTTGAGATAAAGGAAGACAAACCAATTCAAAACTTTCACTTCCTCATTTCTTTTGTTGAATCTCAAGGGAACTTAAGGAAAAAACAAAAGACTGAGGTACACGGGTCTATTTTAAGAACAGCAGGTATTTCCACATTGGTGCTTTGACTTATTTCTAGACCAGAAACTGGATTGTAGGTCCTGTCACAGAGCCCTGTCCCACCTGGCATTTGCTCTTCACGGGGCATGGGAAAGAGCAGCGTGGGGTCAAGCCAGAAAGGCAGTTTTGTCTTTTTCATGATCAAATGCCAAGAATGTGCTGCTTTTAGCATCTACTCTGATATGATACACAGAGGTCAGGACCGGAGCTTGGTCTTTTCTGGAAACGATACCTTTGAATCAGGAGGACCACTTAAAGAAAAGAAACAGAATTGTGTGTTCCCTGGTAACTTACATCATTGCTGTTATGTGCAGCTTTTCTTGTCAAGACTTTATCTGGAAGCTTCTCATGGGAGGTTTGTTCCCATCCAAAGTGCGGTGGTATTCGAGTCACTGCAAGTATATCTGCCAGGGGGGCTGCTTCTATTTCTAGAACCATGCCCGAATGAATATGTAGGAAAGGATTTCACAGATTTCAGGTATGAGTGTTCTCCATAAGGGATCCCACAATGTTTGAATGCAAACTAGTACAGCTACTATGGAGAACAGTGTGGAGATTCCTTAAAAAACTGGAAACAGAACTGCCATATGACCCAGCAATCCCGCTGCTGGGCATACACACTAAGGAAGCCAGAATTGAAAGAGACACGTGTACCCCAGTGTTCAACTCAGAACTGTTTATAATAGCCAGGACATGGAAGCAACCTAGATGTCCATCAGCAGACGAATGGAAAAGAAAGTTGTGGTACATATACACAATGGAATATTACTCAGCCGTTAAAAAGAATACATTTGAATCAGTTCTAATGAGGTGGATGAAACTGGAGCCTATTATACAGAGTGAAGTAAGTCAGAAAGAAAAAAACCAATACAGTATACTAACGCATATATATGGAATTTAGAAAGATGGTAATGGTGACCCTATATGCGAGACAGGAACAGAAACACAGATGTATAGAACATCTTTTGGACTCTGTGGGAGAAGGTGAGGGTGGGATGATTTGAGAGAATAGCATTGAAACATGTATATTAACATATGTGAAACAGATCGCCAGTCCAGGTTTGATGCATAAGATAGAGTGCTCAGGGCTGGTGTACTGGGATGCCCCTGAGGGAGGGATGGGGAGGGAGGAGGAAGGGGAACACATGTACGCCCATGGCTGATTCATGTTAATGTATGGCAAAACCACTACAATATTGTAAAGTAATTATCCTCCAATTAAAATAAATAAATTAAAAACTTTAAAAAAAAGAAAATGTATCAAGAAAAAGATGAAGTGCTTAGAATGTCAGTTTTTAAAATAAAGTCACTTTTACATGAAGTTTGGAAAATTGTATGGAGAGTGTAGACATTGAGAAAGCCACCTTCTCATTTGTAATTTCTGTGGTAGGCAACTTCTGAAATGGGTCCCAGTGGTCACCACCTGCTGATGCTTATACTATTCTGTAATATCCTCCGTTTGAATCTAAGCAGGGACTAGTGACTTGCTTCTAATAAATATGTAGTGGGGAAAGTTATGAGATGTTATTTCCAGTATTAAGTTGCAAAAGATTGTGATTTCCATCTTGCTCTCTTTTGTCTTCTCATTTGCTCAGTCTCATGAATCTAGTGGCCCTGTGTGAGTCTTCTAGGAAGATGCCCACACAGTGGGGAGTGAAGGGAGAAGTCTGGCCAACAGTGTGCAAAGAACTGAATCCTCCAGACATGAGTGAGCTTGGGAGTACTCTTTTACTAGGAGTCTTCAGACAATGCTGGTTCAACTGGCACCTGGAAGGCAGTGACCAGAGTCAGAACACCCAGCTTAGCAGTGACTTAGATTCCTGACCCACCAAAACTGAGATAATACATATTGCTGTGAGCCACACACACACACACACACAAAAGGAATCCAACATTTGAGTTTGAAATGACCATTGGATCATCAGATCCAGGAGTCCCATCAAAGTCTATCTTGAGGTGGGGCTGCAGGGGGGAGTTCCAAGTCATTGCCTGCAGGGCTGGCACCTGCTGTGAGTATTGCCACACCATCTCCTTTACACACTGTGCTTTCACAAACAAGATTTCATTTGACAATGCTTACCAAAGTTAAAAAGAGTTGAAAACCACTCAGTTACTTGAGGCCTTTATTTTACAAACAGGAAAACCAGGCACCGAGAAGCATGCTGATCAAGGATTCCCAAACAGAAAGATCAGCAGATAACTGAGAACTCTCAAACATCAGAGAAAATTGAACATTATATTCAACAAATGGAAGGAGCCCATCTGGCAAAGTCTTAAACATAATCACAATATAGTCAAGGAGATTAGAGAATGTAAACTATTCATAAAACAAGAAGAGTTTGTTATGAAAAAGAACTAGGAAACTAGGAAATTAAAAAAAAAAAAAAAGATTGCTTAAAGAAACTGGAGCCCATTATACACAGTGAAGTAAGCCAGAAAGATAAAGATCATTACAGTATACTAACACATATATATGGAATTTAGAAAGATGGTAATAATAACCCTATATGCAAAACAGAAAAAGAGACACAGATGTACAGAACAGACTTTTGGACTCTGTGGGAGAAGGCGAGGGTGGGATGTTTCGAGAGAACAGCATCGAAACATGTATATTATTTAGGGTGAAAGAGATCACCAGCCCAGGTTGGATGCATGAGACAAGTGCTGGGGCCTGGTGCACTGGGAAGACCCAGAGGGATCGGGTAGAGAGGGAGGTGGGAGGGGGGTTCAGGATGGGGAACACATGTAAATCCATGGCTGATTCATGTCAATGTATGGCAAAAACCACTACAATATTGTAAAGTAATTAGCCTCCAACTAATAAAGATAAATGAAAAAAAAAAAAGAAAAACCTCAGTAAGTAGGTTCAGTAGCAAATGACATGATTGAAGAATGATTTGGTGAGCTAAAAGACCAGACATTTCTTGCAGAACATTCCTGAGGACAAGAAAATCAGAATAGGGGACAATAGTGAACACATAAAGGGGAGAGTCAGAAGCCTCATTACTTATTTTCCTAGAGTTAGAGGAGAACAGAGAGAATCCAGGGAGGAAAATAATCACTCAACAAATAAAAGAATCTTTACCAGAATTTTCAGTTCTAAGCGGGACTAGCCTTACCACCGTGTGGCCTTTGCAATCTACGGGGCCCTGTGCTTGGAAGGCTGTCGACTTGACTTAATGCCTTGCTGTCACTGACTTGAAATTGTTAATAATTTAAGCTTTGAATTTATGTTTTGTAAGTGAGGTCTGATGGGGATAATGGAGTGTACATGTGAGCAGAGGAGACATTGGCAGAACTGGCATCCGCTGGTTTCCCGTTGCCTGATTCAGATTCACAGCGCCCCAGAAGCAGAGTAATTGTGCACCAGGATGCAGGGAGTCCATTCAGCAAGGCTCAGAGTGAGTAAGGTAAGCGTGGAGCTTTATAGCCAAGTGAAGGGGTGGTGACAGCTCTGCGAAGCCACTCTCTCCTTGAACCAGAACTTGCTTCAAATGCACAGGGAAGGCAGTGGCCGTCTCGGCAACATGAAGAACCGAGGCACCTGGCCTAGCCTCCCTTACCCATGTACATCTCTGTATCAGCCAACCACTGCCCTAAAGTTCTAACGCAGCAGGAAAGAGAAGCACCTTCTTCTTTAGCTCTTCCTCTCTCCTCATCAGGCCCAAGTGTCAATAAGTGAACTAAGAGTGCGTGAGTTCATTCTGTGCAGTATTTCCATTGCTCAGGTAAGAATGAAACAGACCTGCATGGGGACTTCCCTGGTGGTCCAGGGGTTAAGATTCTGGGCTCCCAGTGCAGGGGACCCAGGTTTGATCCCTGGTCAGGGAACTAGTTCTCCGATATGGCAACAAAGATTCTGTATGCTGCAACTAAGATCCAGCACAGCCAAATAATTTTTTTCTTTAAAGAAAGAAATACACCTGCATGAGCTACACAAATAAACTATGTAATTCCAGTGGGTCTTCACGTGACTCAGATACTCTTGCCTTTACATTTAAAGTGACATGGCACAGTATAATGGTGAATGCTAAAATGTATGTTAATTATTAAAAATTTTAACTTTTATTTATTTGGGACAACATTAAAAACACCATGCACAGGGAAATATTAGTCGGCCATTTAAAAGAATGAAATAATGCCATTTGAAGCAACATGGATGAACCTAGAGAGTATCATACTGAGTGAAGCAAGTCAGAGAAGGAGAAATGTCATAGGACATCCCTTTTATGTGGAACCTAAAACAAAATGGTACCAATGAACTTACAAAACAGAAAGAAACCCACAGCCTTAGAGAACAAACTGATGGTTGCTAGAGGGAAGGGCAGGGGGAAAGACAGCCAGTTTGGGATGGACATGTACACACTGCTATATTTAAAAAGGATGACCAACAAGGATCTAGTGTACTGCACATGGAACTCTGCTCCATATATGTGGCTGCCTGAGTGGGAAGGGGGTCTGGGGGAGAAGATACATGTATACATATGGCTGGGTCCCTCCATTGTCCACCTGAAACTATCACAACATTGCTAATCAACTGTACTCTGATACAAAATAAAAAGTTTAAAAAATATAATGAAACAGATATACTGGCACGAGTATGGGAAAATATAAGAAGGTCCTTAAGGTAAACACATAAATAAATAACTTTACATCAAAAAAATAAATGAAAACCAAAGCACCATTCAAGTCAAGAGAGTCTGTGATGGAAAGGAAAGCTTTATACTATGGTATCTGTAAGTATGCTGTCTTACAGGGTCCCGCATTTACATTTTTCACGGGGTACTGTGAATGAGGGAATAGGCCCTCTTTAAAAGGCCTGATGGATTCACAGCAGAATATACTTTGAATATGTTTCTTTTGGAAATTCAAAGGTAAAGGGGGATTTTTTGAGCTTTTCAGAGACAGAAAGAGAGCTCAGTGACAAGAAATGAGAGTGACCAGGACAAGTGATGGCTGAGCTGGGTAAGGATTTCGTTGCTGATCAAGACTGTGCCACTTTGGACGTGAGCACCGTGGGGTGCCCCTCGGGGCTCCCTACTTGGCGAGGCCATGCAGGCAAGGCCCACAGCCTCTCAACAGCTGGGTGGCCCAGGCTGCACCTTGTCTTCATCTGGTCTAGAAAGCAAAGGAGGTGGAGAAGCCAGTGTCCCAGGGCACTAAGGTGGCTGGTTGTGAAATCCCCAGGGCCCTGTCCTCGCAGAACCGGCAGGGCTGGCTCTGGACCCGGGCCAGGCTCCCGGACGTGCAGAGACGCAGCCTGCTTGCTGCGCTGTCCCCGCGGGGCTCTAGGCAGGGCTGTGGTTCAAGGACAGGTTGGAACAAAGCGCCCACTTCTCTGGCACCTGGACACTGGGGCCCAGCAGAAAGCCCAGGAGGGTGGCGTGGGTGGGGGAGGCTGCGACAGACGCAGCCAGGACTGAAGGACACTTGAGCCACCTGGGAGACTGCTGTTCCCTGTGTCAGGATGGCCAGGACTGACTCTGAGTTCATGCACTTGTAGACACATGCACACACAGCTACAAACAGACACACATACGCATCTGCAGACAGACATAGAGAGACACACACATTTACAGACATACACACACCCCCCTAGAGACACACACAACACACATATATTAAAATACATTCCACAGATATATACACAGACACACACACAAACTCATGGACATATACTTAAGCAGATATATACTTAAGAATGCACACAGACATGTACATGTGCAGACACACACATAGACATCTACACACACACACACATACACACACACAGGATGAAAATTTCTCCTTTGGCTCTTTAAATACAGAAACCAGGGAAGGAAATATACAAACCATTCACTTTGGCCAAGCAAACTCCTGGGCAATGTTAGGAGCTGGTGAACGACACAGGGAGTTGGGGTTCTCTTTCATCCCTTCCCCTTCATCCCTCGGTAGCGGCACTAATGAACAAACCCAGCCAAGCCATCCAGGAGGAGGGATATAGAGCAAAAAAGTCCAGTCGGCTGGGGTGTTGGAAAACCCCTAGATGAGCACTCATTCCCATCCTTGCTGGGCTGGTCCAGGCTCAGAAAGGAATGAAACATGACTCCTGCTTCAAAGGACTTATAGCTGGATGTCCATAAAACACACAACTCAAGTTGGACGGTACACTGTGTTACAGGGACCATGAGAGTGAGGGAATGCAAGGGAGTGGGTGCTGGGCAGTGGAAGGAGGGGAAGATTTATGGGGAAAGAGGCATGGGCTAACTTGTTTGGTTGGAAGGGCTCAGGCCAGAGAGTGAGGCCAGGGCAGGTGCACAGGCACCCTCACTGGGCTGGCATGAAGGGAAACTTCTGGCCAAGGACCCCGAGGACATATGGAGTTATGTCAACAGGTTCTTATGTTGCAGGAGTTCTATGCATTTTCTAAAAGTTTATTTTTAATTGGGAAGATAATTGGATTACAATGTTGTGTTGGTTTCTGCCATACACCAACATGAATCAGCCACAGGTATACACATGTACCCTCCCTCTTGAATCTCCTACCCACTTGCCACCCCATCTCACCCCTCGAAGTCATCACAGGGCACTAGGCTGACCTCCTTGTGTTATACAGAAACTTTCCACTAGCTATGTATTTTACATGTGCTAATGTGTATATTTCAAGGCTATTCTCTCAATTCGTCTCACCCTCTCTTTCCCCTGCTGTGTCCACAGACTGTTCTCTATGTCTGAGCCTCTATTCCTGCCCTGCAAATATGTTCATCTGTACCACTTTTCTATATTCCATATACATGTGACATATATATGGAATATATGATACTAGTTTAATATAAGAACATATATTGTTAATATACGATACTTGCTTTTCTCTTTCTGACTTGCTTCACTCTGTATAATATGCTCTAGTTTTATCCACTTAGTTCTGTGCATTTTCAATGTGCTTTCTGGATCTCTGATAGGGGGCTATTATCTACACAGGTTTCTGTAAGAATTCAACCACAGACTCTATTCTACTCAGCAGGATGCAGCCTGTAAATCCTGATGTGAGCAGATGGTGGAGGCTGTGAGGGTTATGAGGAGGTGACAGGTTGTAGCCGGAAGACAGGACAAGAGGGTCCTGACTCTAACACACAGCGGAGTTAATCCAGTTTGCTAGATCAACAGCATGCGGAGCTAGAAAGTCACTGTTGGCTAAAAAGGACTGACCCCGGGTTGAGGGGATGAATAAAAGATGAGGGAATGGATCTTAGTTGATCGTTCTCTCTGCGGTTGAAAAGGGAAGGTGCACAGAGAAATCTCCAAGTCCAGTCATTTATAAACAGAGATAAGTGTATATTGATAATGGGGATCCCTGTGGGAGTGGGTGATGCAGGTCTGGTAGCATCTACACCGTAGAAGCAGGCTCTGTGCTGGGGTTGAGGCCTGGAGACTCACTCTGGACTATCCAGGGTGCCAGGTCCAAGTTTGGCCCTGGGTTTTAGCAGTACCTCCCAGGCACAAAGAACCCTCAGCCTTGGGGTCCACGTGTGAACAGAGAGGCCTTTAGCCCTTGATTCTGGCAAGTCTGGACAAAAGAAGACCATGTGGTGGCTGCCCTTGCTCTTATGTGTCCAGCTTTGGCATCTGGTTCCCGAGTTGCCCCCTGGGTGCTGAGGACCTCTTGGACTCTTTGTGTAATGCCAGACTCTGTAAATGCCTGGGAGGCAAAGTTTAGGGAGACTCCCCCCACTGCTGCCAAAGAATTGATGCTTTCAAACTGTGGTGCTGGAGAAGACTCTTGAGAGCCTCTTGGACAGCAAGGAGATCAAACTAGTCTATCCTAAAGAGATCAACTCTGAATATTCATTAGAAGGATTGATGCTGAAGCTGAAGCTCCAATAATATGGCCACCTGATGCGAAGAGCCAACTCATTAGAAAAGACCCTGATTCTGGGAAAGATTGAAGGCAAGAGGAGAAGAGGATGAGATGGTTGATGTCATCACCGAGACAATGGACATGAGTGTGAGCAAACTGTGAGATAATGATGGACAGGGAAGCTTGGAGTGCTGCAGTCCACGGGGTCACAAAAAATTGGACATGACTTAGTGCCTGAACAACAACAACAATCCCCCACTGCCCTCAAAGCCTGCCCTTCTTTCTCTAATCCATTCCTCAGCCTGCACACAAGTTCTAACTCTAGCCTCACCCTCTCATGCTGCAGAAAAATGTGATAAGGTGTGATGCACAGGTAACTAGAAGGAAGTAAGAGAAAATGTAGAAACACCAACCTAGAAGAGTGATCTGTCACTCTTGACATTTCTCAGATATTTGGGGGTGTGTCAAGGAGGCGGCTCATCCTTGGCTTTGCTCCATGTCTGGGAATTGGGAAACGTCACTTCAGCCCTGCAGTGGGATTGCCTCCACTTGCTGATGATCGCTGACCCAGGTGGAATAGAAAGAGCTCTGAGTAAGTATTTATGAACTCCACGGGCTCTAACCACACCCATTTTGGGGACTTAGTTGCTCCCCTTGTAAAACAGGGTGGGTTAGACCTGGGACCCTTAGAACTTGCATCCAAACCACGCTGACTGCATAGTAAATACATTGTTTATAGATTCCTTTTAATCAAAGGCTTGGACTCTACAAACCTGAATTAAGCAATCTGAGTATTTCTGATGTCTGAGTGGCCTTCTCCAGGAATACGTGGTGAGTCCTTTAGTTCCCAAAGACTCTAGACTGGGGAAGAACAGGCTTGAATGAGGGGCCCTTCTACCTCAACCATTCAGCTTCCCACCCCAAAATGAGTCCATCTCAAGGTCAGGCCAGCAGGAATGAACACACGCCAGGCAGATCTTTAACAAGAGGATATAAAGAAACTTTTCAAATCCCCTCTACTGGTCAATACCTAATGGCAAAGATTAGAAATTGCTTCCCTGAACAGAGAGTAGCCATCTGCCAACCACTTACATTTGAAGTAAATCACTCACTACATCTTTTTACCTGCCAAAATGTGATTTCCAATACCGCGACCTGTTGTTGACTTTCAGGCGTTTGTGGAAATAGGCGGAATCTAAATCTCTGCCTCCGGGGCTTCCCAGGTGGCGCTAGTGATAAAGAACCCAATAGGCCTAAGAGAAACGGGTTCAATCCCTGGGTCAGGCAGATCCCCTGGAGGAGGGCACGGCAACCCACTCCAGTACTCTTGCCTGGAGAATCCCATGGACAGAGGAGCCTGGCAGGCTGCAGTCCGCAGCGTCGCAGAGAGTGAAGACAGGACTGAAGTCACTTAGCCCGCAGGCGTGCAAACCGCTGCCTCCGGGACCGGTGAACTCTCTCCCAGGTGCTACGCTGCCACCTAGCGGGCGCTCGGGGCGCGGCCGCGCTGGGTGTTCGTCCTGCCGCCGAGGGCTCCCCTAAGTGTCAGCCACACTCCTGGGAGGGAGCCAAGGAGCCTGCTGCCTTCCTGCCATGGTCTGTCCAGGCCGCCTATGCTGACTCGATGGGATGGTCATCCCTCCCATCTTTGTCTTTCCCTTCTTTTCCTCACCTCCCATCTCTTAAAAAGGGTTCAATCCAATGAAATAACCCTCCACCCCCGCGGCATATGGCAAGATTTTTACTTGGAGAGGAGGCTTCTAAGCTCAGAAATCACCCTGGATTTGGCCCTGGCACAGGTGGACTGAATCCCAGTGGGTTAGGACTACACCATTAGATTCAGGAGGACTGGACCCCTAACCTTCAGAGTTTCAGGAATAAGGCTCACTTGGGGATCTTGGTTCTGCCCTGGCACCCCTGGTTCACTAGGTCATTGTAACAGGGTGCCTAGTGGCCCAGATGACTGCACCAGGATGTCCCCTGGTGGCTTCAGAGCGGCTCATACTTGTGGGATGTCGGTGCCTCCCTGAACATGACCTTCGCAGAGCTGCTGTCCCACTCCTGGGCGAGCCCGGAGCTGGCGCCTGTGGGCTTCTCAGACGGCCTGAGAAACTGGCTGCAGACAGGCTTGTGGGCCCAAGGGGCGGTGGGCTCTGGGTGGCAGGAACCAAGGCTCCCACACCCGGTTCCCTTCCTGCCTCCTGCCCTGATCAGACTTCCCACCAGCTCCTCCCCAAGAGGCCCTCTGTTCAGGTGGGATGATTATCCCTGATTTGGCAGCTAATGCAGTGCTTCTCTCTTGTCCAGTTTTTTTTTTTTTTTTTATCACACACTCTCTCTTGGTCTCCCACATATAATCTCAACTCTCCAGGGTTTCTCTGTCCCTCCAGATGACAATGGGTGGGAGGTTGACACTTGCCTTTGACCTCCAAAGTCCTTGAGCTCTTTCACTTGGGAGGGGGCCGGAGAGTAGAGGGGCTCTACCCTGAGGCCCTACAGTTCGGGGTTAGAACTGATGACCTTGGGGTTGTGATGACCAAGGCTCTGTGGGGTCCTAGGGCAAAGCCAGAACACAGTGGCTGGACTGGGCACAATCCCTCCTCAGATCTGGCTGAACAAACTCACAGAGAGGCCCTGATGAGCGCCAGGAAGCCACAGCTTGTGGGGACATGGCCCTGGGCAGACCCACCTGTCTACCCTGTCACTGTCCTCTTGTCCAGGTGGGTGAGGGTCTTGGGAAACCCCTTTAGTGCCTTTACCTGCCTGCTCCCCACCTGGTGGCCCATGCCAGCACCAGGTAAACACAGAGGCTGTTTGACACCAACTATCAATGCCTGGGCATTTTCTCCAGGTGAGTCTGACCTCCCCAAGCTCCCAGCAATTCTGTGTCTCCCTGTGGCTGGCCCTGTCTGTGAAAAGCTGTTGGGGCCATGTGGGATGGGCTGGACGTTGGGGAGCAGGGGGGAAGGAATCCTGGATTCTAGCAGAGCCCCCTCTTGTCCAGGTGACTTCTGACGTCTGTCTCCCCACCACCACCACCACCATGCCCACTGTTCTGACTGGCCAGAATTGGGGTGAATGCTGGGGCCAGAGAAAGGATCTGTGGCCATGAACATGATCGAGGTCTCTAGGCTGTTAAACACAGCTGTTCAGAGATCATAGTGGGGTGCCTCAGATGGTTCCCATTTCTCCGCCTGACCTGGAAGCAGGGGGACCTGGATGGGGGGTGGCAGTGCACAGCCAGGCTGTTGGAGGCATGGACCCGTGGTAAAAGTATTTCTTTATGCAAATATAATCATGTCTGAAACTAAGCGTTAGTTGCTCAGTCGTGCCCAACTCTTTGCTACACCGTGGACTCTGGCCTGCCAGGCTCCGCTGTCCATGGGATTCTCCAGGCAAGAATACTGGAGTGGGGTGCTGTGCCCTCCTCCAGGGGATCTTCCTGATCCAGGGATCGAACCCAGGTCTCCCACATTGCAGGCAGATTCTTTACTATCTGAGCCACGAGTCAGCTGAATCACAGATTCTCCGAGTGAGAATATTCCTCTAAGGTCAGCATTTCTGAGCCCATGGGCCTTGAAGGGACACAGGAGCAGACACATGGGTACATAGCAATGGCGCCTGGCTTCTCAAAGGACTCTCAGGGCCCTGCACTTTTGCTGGGGTGGCCTGGCCAGAGCCTGGTCTGTTGCAGGTGGGCAAGCCCATGTTACAGAAAGGGGGAGAGCCTCAGGCCAGGGACACCCGTCCTGGTCAGCTACCGGCCCACAGATGTCCCCAGTTACACAGCCCTGTGTTCTGACCCTGTGCTGGTCTGCGCGCTGGGACCCGGGGTGAGCAGGACCCAGTGGATGGGTACTGCCTGCTGCCTGTGACCCTGACCCCGAGCCCTGCAGACTTGCAGACTCTGTGGGGACAGAATCCTGTCTCCTCTGGCTCAGGCATCAGGAAGCCGCCTAGCGCTGCACGGAGCAGGAGGGGTCAGGCCGAGCACCCTCACTGAGATAGCGGTGGCGTCCTGGAGACAGTCGGGCCACAGCTGTCAGCATCTGAGGTGCGGCGCCCTCTGACCCCCAGAAGTTCACACTTATCACAGCACAGGACACACAGGACCGAAGTCCTGGGGGCACTGGGTTATTTGGAAAGAGCCTGGAAGCAGGTGGTCCTCCGAGAAGCCGACTCTAAGGAAACGTCAGGGCAAGTGTTTATCAGCTAGAGCCTGGGTTCCACACCAGAAGGAGTGGAGAGAGGCAGGGCCACAGCCACCTTCCCACGGGGCTCGTGTGGCCCAGCAGAGCTGTCCCAGGAGGGCCAATCGCCGGACCTGCACAGACCTGGACAGCCCACCTGGACGAGGACCCGTCTCCCTCAGGATGTCCGTCTGTGCCAGGAAGCTTCGAGGGCCTTTAACTAGCCCCTGGCTGAAATGGGGCCCCTGGGAACCCGAGATATGCCTCCAGGCCCCAGGCTTCCCTCTGGGACAGCTTCAGGCTCCGTCCTGGGAGCTCCTCCCTGTGGCTCCACTTGCGACCGGAGAGGGGCTCACTGCGCAGCTGAAAATGGTCAGGGTGGGCCTCGCTCTCTGCCCCCCGGGAGAGGGAGGCACCTCAATGACGCGTTCACGTGGCCCTGTGTTCTAGTGAAGTGAACGTGAACATGTTAGTCGCTCAGTTGTGTCCGACTCTCTGGGACCCTGTGGACTATAGCTCGCCAGTCTCCTCGGTCCATGGAATTCTCCAGGCAAGAATACTGGGATGGGTTGTCATTTCCTTCTCCAGGGGATCTTCCCAATCCAGGGATCAAACCGGGGTCTCCCACACTGTGGGCAGATTCTTTACCGTCTGAGCCGCCAGGGAAGCGAAAGTGACACATTTTGACCCCAGTGCATGAGACTGTGGTCTCCCTTCTGGACTTTCCTGGTGTATCCACACTTGTCTGTTCCTACAAGCGGTTCCCAGACTGCACCGGATTCAGGCCCCACAGAGCTGGAAGTGCTTCTGCTCCCCCCGCCCCGCCCCAAACACCCTGGGAGCCTCCCGGAGACCACACATCAGACTCACCCACTGGCCTTTAAACGTTGTCAACACCCAGGCCACAGCCCAGACCCTGCAGAGCAGCACCGCGTACCCCTGCAGGCAAGTCTGGAGGGCAGCAGGTCAACCACCAGACCCCGGGCCCCTTGTTACTCCGCTTGGGGCCACGTGAGCCCCACCCGGGAGCTGGGAGGCATGAAGCGTGCTATCCCAGACCCACTGCCTCAGACTCTGCTTTTCAACCAGATCTGTGTGATCCGTGAGCCCGGGAAGGCATTGAGAACGGCGACTGGGAGCCATTTGGCCCCCTCCCAGGTCTCGCTGGCACTAATTCCGCTCCACAGAGAGAAGGGGTACCTAGTGAGGTCAGGGCCACAGGACCCCGGGTTTCCCTGAGGACACTCGGGGTCGTTTTCTGGAACCGTTGGAACACAGCACTGCAGACTGAGCAACTTAAACAAGAGAAACGCGTTGCCTCACAGCCCTGGTGTCTGGATGTTCAAGGTCAAACCATGGGCCTGGATGGTTCCTTCTGACATTGTGAGGGAAGGATCTGCTCCTGGCCTCTCTCCTTAGCCTATAAACAACTGTCTTCAGGTTCACAAGTCATCTCCTGGTGTGCATGTCTCTCTGTCCAGTTTCCTATTTTTATAAGGACAAAGTAGTGTTGGATCAGGGTGCACCCACGTGACCTCATCTTATCTGAAAGTGAAAAGTAAAGTGAAAGTGTGAGGTGCTCAGTCGTGTCTGACTCTTGCGACCCCGTGGACTGTAGCCCGCCAGGCTCCTCTGTCCGTGGGATTCTCTAAGCAAGAACACTGGGCTGGGTAGCCATTCTCTCCTCCAGAGGGTCTTCCTGACCCAGGAATCGAACTCTGGCATTCTTCATTGCAGGTGGATTCTTTACTGTCTGAGCCACCAGGAAAACGCCATCTTACCTAAATCATGTGCAAAGACCCTCATCCATCAGTAAGATCATGCTCACAGGTACTGGGCTAGTATTTCAGCATCTTGTTGGGGACACAGCCCAAGCACACCTTTCCCAGAGTGTCTCAGGGTGAGGTCGGTGCTGCAACCGCCTTCTAATTGGCTAGAGCCACCGTCGGCCAAAGAAAACACAGCTAGTCCCTTAGAAGGCACATCCTGGCTTGGGCTGCCCCCGTCATCTTCAGAAAGACACGGCATGGCCTTGGGGCCCATCTCTGAAGGAACTATGGGGTCGGTCAGCTAGAATCTCTCTGTGCTGGGAGTGAGGTTCTGGTTGGACTCCGGTGGGGACCCAGCTATTTCCAGGCTCTTGAGATGAACCAATGAGCACGGTGACAGAAGAGTCCATCTGCACAGTGTTATGGGCTGAGTCATGTTCCCCAAATCCATGTTAAAATCCTAATGAAGGGAAAATTTGGTCTCAAAGACAGATGTTTTGTTCACAGAAGGACTAACATGTTTTATAGGGAGAAAACAGCTATCTGCAAGCCAAAGAGAGAGGCCTCAGGAGAAACCAACCCTGCTGATGCCTTGACCTTGACCTTGACCTTCTAGCCTCTAGGACTGTGAGGCGAGAGATGCCTATTATATAAGTTTCCCTGTGTTTGGTGCTTTGTTACGGCAGCCCTGGGACACTGCCGCACCCAGGGATGCTGGCCCGGGGAGGACTCAGTGCCGCTGGCTTCAGGCAATGGTTGGGCACAGGGAAGAGCGTGTAAAACATGCTTTTGTGGCCTGATGGCCACACCCAGCTCCAGACATACACCCAGGTGTGCAGGCAGATGCGGCAGGCATAGTCTGAAGAACCGGATCTGGTTCTTGTCCCGTGAGACATGGGCCAGGAACAGTCCCGCTGGTCCTTGGTTTCTGCATCGATTCAGGCCAGGCTGCCCTGCCAGGGATCACAAAGTCTGTTTGAGCCACATGTGAGACCCCGGGATGCTCAGCAGTAAGGTGGGGCATTCACAGATGCCGGGGGTCAGGAACGTTTCCATCTTCTTTATGAATCTAGCCTTGATTTCATCCACAGATGGTGTGACCTGGGGAAAAGGAAGCAGAGAATGTGGGGGCCAGGGGGTCCCTGATGGTGTCCCGAAGGGGCTGAGCTCTAGGGGGCCCAGCTTGGGGGTGCAGAACAGGTAGTAAGCATCCAGGCAAAATCTACAGTAGAGTGTGGGAAGTCACCTAGAAGGTGACTGCTCTCCTTATTTTAGCCACTGTCCATCCACCCCCTCTCACACCATCTACAACCTCCAGGATAAACATAAAAGATATTTAATCCCCCTGTTCGAGGGGGTTATTCAACCAAGTCTTCCAGATTGTGGGTCTTTACCGAGATGTGTGTAAGGGAATGGCTCAGACTGACATCACCATGGATATTGCTCATTGCTGGGCATCCTGCAAGTCATCTGGGGACACAGGTGCTGGCTGTACTTTTGAGGCTGAGGTCCCCAGATTCTTTTCCTGGACGAGACCTGAACCTCACAGTTTCCTCCAGGTCACCCTCTGCTGATGACAGCTCCTGACACCTTCTCAGGCCCCCTGACACCCTATCGTCCTATTTGTGAGATTTATGAGTGAAGGAGGCAGCTCAGTTTCTAGGCTGTTTCCCAGTTTGCTGGCCAACACTGACAAGCTGATCATGACACTGATTCTTCATGCCACAGATTTCTCAATTCTTTCATGAAAAGTTGGAACCCAAATCACAGGGAAGTGATGAGGTTTAACAGTGAAGACCACCAAGTCAGATTTCTATCAGCCAAGAGAATTCAAGACCTTCACTTTTCACTGAGATGCTTTGCAATTGCTGGAGCCCCTTAGAGAACTGTCCTGGTGGGTGTTCAATGACTCATCATAGAGAACGTCGGTCAATGCCACTTGGCCTTCATTGAAGGAACCGAATCTCCTGGAACTCAGGTGGGGCTCTGACTTGAACTTCCTGTCCCACGACGCCAAATGGTTCCAAGTCACCCAAGTCAGAGCCATGATACACAGGAGCACCAGTGATGGGCAAAACACAGGGGAAGGGTTGCATTAAGTATTATCAATGCCTTGGCCCCCAAGGCTCCACTCCAGATGGATGGAGTATTGCTGTGGGAACGCTGTAGAGAATGCAGCCTGGATGCCAGCATTTTTAAGGTTCCAGCTGACTCTACTGTGCAGTCAAGCCTAAGAACCAGTGGTATTAGATGAAGACATCTGGGTTGGCCTCTTTTCGGCAGCTCTTTTCTGAATCAGGAAATTTCCATTTGTAAAATGAGGAATCAGTGATCACAATCATCTCAAAAGTTGATTGGTTTTAGACTAAAAATAGAAAATGTACCTGAAAAGGCTTTGCAAGGTACATTATGTAAATGAAACTTCTATTACAGAGTGCTCAAAAATGACACCACACACACCTAGTCTACCAAAGCAAGCTAAACCGTGTGCGTGTGAGCAATGTTCTGGGCATCCATACTTTGCTTGATTTTTTAAAATCGATTTTAAAGCCCTTTGCATGCTGGTTGTCCCAGTGGTCAGAGGTGCAGGCCATGGGTTGCCAGAAGGCATCACGTGGAAGTTCCTTCCTCTGACCCACGTGTGTTCATTGGGCACGATCTAAAAGCTGAGAATGAGGAGAGAGGAAGACTGTGACCCCATAGATTCTCATGTCACTTTCGAGTGACATGGATGAGTGGTCTAACCTTGTTTTCTCTCCTGGTGAAGTCTGTAAGAATCAACAGTGGCTTGAGGCTTCACCCGAGGCCGAGGAAGGGTCCTTGCCCTGCTAGCCATGTAGGGAGTTGTCTTTGAGACAACCTGGGCCATGGCTGGCTTCCAAGCGCCGTGAACGGCCACTCTGCCAGTGGGCTGGTTCCTCAGGGGCAGGGGGACCAGGAGTCACAGCCAAAGCCTAAGTTCCACCGAGGCTGCTCCTGCAGGGGTGGAAAGGATGCCACCTGCTCCCAGTAGCCCTGCCTCTCTCCTGACATGGGGCTCCCCAGCACCCACACCACCCTCTCACTGCAGAGCAGCAGGCGAGTTTCTGTGCAGTGCAGGCAAAGAAGCTTTTCTTGCGCGCTGAGACATTAGCTCTTATAAAGATATCAACAACAGTGCTCTTGGTCCACGCTGGGAAGTGGGGGAAACCAGTTCTGCACGCTGAGAACGGAAGTGGAAAGCGGTGATCAGGTTGGTAACAATAGACAGTTATTTTTCTGTTGAGAAGAGTATTAAAAGCACAAGAAATTCTGCATATGACCCTGCAATCCCACTCCTGGACACATATCCAGAGAAAAACACGGTCTGAAAGGATATATACAACTCTGTATTCATTTCAGCACTGTTTATAATAGTCCAAACATGGAAGCAACCTAAATGTCCATCAACAGAGGAATGGATAAAATAAATGTGATACCATACCTGTGATGAAATATTACTCGGCCATTAAAAAGAACGACATAATGCCCTTTGCAGCAACATGGATGGGCCTAGAGAGTGTCATACTGAGTGAAGGAAGTCGGAGAAGGAGAAATACCATATGTCATTTCTTGTATGTGGAATCTAAAAAGATACGGTACAAACAAATTTATTTACAAAGCAAAAACAGACTCATAGACTTAGAGAACAAACTTACAGTGGCCAGGGGGAAGGTTGTGGGAAAGGAACAGTTAGGGAGTCTGGGATCCATGTGTACACATTGCTATATTAAAATGGATAACCAGGAAGGACCTACTGTATACCACAGGGAACTCTGCTCAATGTCATGTGGTAGCCTGGATGAGAGGGGTGTTTGGGAGAGAAGGAGTACATGTATGTGTGTGGCTGAGTCCCTTTGCTGTCCACTGAAACGATCACAACGTTGTTATTCAGCTATACTCCAATAAAAAGGTTTTTCTTTTTCTTTATTTAAGTCCAAGCAGGTCTGAAAAAAGGAAAAAACCTGAACAGCTGTTTGACACAATTTCACACACACACACACACGCACACACACACAATCCCTGGGGAGCATTACAAAAGAATATAGGCCCCATGAGCCAATTTTGGACCCTGTGTTTTCAAAATGATGACATACAGAGGTAGGGTTTTGGAGTAGAAGGAACTCAGTGGCACTTTAAGGCAAACCCTCACCTTAAATGAGAAAGCAGACTGGGGGACATGACGACTTAGTATCCAAGAATGAAGCCCAGGAAAGATACAGAAAAATCTCATTGCAGGACATTCAGGAACGGACATCGTACTGACTTGAAGAAAAGGAAATTTCCAGACTGAACAAGTGTCTAAATGTTCTGATTGCAGAGTAGATCAGTTGCCATGGCTCTCTGCGCTGTGCTGTGGTCTAGCTGGGCAGCCCTTTTCTCAGGAGCGATCACCTCCGCTCAATTCTGTCTGTCTCGAAAGGTTGGCTTCATCTCTGAGCCGAGTGGAGTCTGCTCAGGTCCTGGTGTCCTGATACAAACTGTGTATTTAGGTCACCTTCTTTCTGTCTGGTTTTCCTGCCGTGTACATAATCGCTTGAGGTAAAAGGTAGAGATAAGTGGGTTTGGTTTCATCAAGCATCCTGTTTTTTTTCTTCAGGGTTGAATGTTGATAGAAGCAAGAAGAGGAGGCGGGAGGTGGTGGGCTGGGGGCTTATTGGGCAGCTCATGTGCCTCATTTCTGGCTGGTGCTGGGGTGGCAGCTAGGTAAGGTTGCTCACTTGGGCACCTGAGCAGGCAGAAAGCTCTCTGGGGACATCCAGTGCCCAGAGGTCGTGCTGTCCTGGGTGCCTTCAGTATGAGAGAAGATGCCACTCCTGATCTTTTCCAAGCATCACCGGGCATATCATGGAATCAAAAACCCACTTCCTGTGCAGAGAATGCAGGTGACTCGCCTACCCTGGTGAAAATCATTTTCTTTCTGGCCCAAGCCCCCTGAGGAGGGCTTGAACTTACCAAAATGGTTTTCTTGATCAGTGATCTTTCCTGCCTTTCCTCACCTGCTCGCTGCCTTCGAGGCTGACGCCTCTGCCCTGCCCCCAAGTCAGGTAAGAAGGGACTCAGCAGCTGTTTACAGGCCGTGAGTATTTACAGCATCGTCTTCCAAACAGCTTTGACAGCCTTGATGGTTTATAGAAAATTCATGATGTCATTACTTCATATGTGCTGTGGAGAATAAACAGCAACTAGGCACTGGCTCTTTACTTTTATGAATGAGGAAGAGTTGTTTGTGAACAATATTCATTTTCCACTCACTGTTCCACAGCTGAATGGTAGTCATGGAAAATTGAGTCATTCAAAGACCTCAAAGATTGCAAAGGCATCAAGTCTCATGACTCACGGCTTTGGTAAAATAACGCCTAGCTGAAAAAATAGCTCCTGGAAATGGCCTCAGCTGAGTGGCATGTGGGCTGAGAGCATCGCTTGGTCAGCGAATACCCCATCGGAGGGCGGTGACTCCCAGCGCCAGGCTGGTGAGATCACGAGTTCAAACAGGCACAGACGGGCCGAATCACAGCTCAGGATGTGCTGGCCATCCAGGTGGATGCTTGCTGGACGTGGTGGTAGTGGCTCTGGGAATATGTTCTTTCTTTCTTTCGTTTTTTGGCCACACTGTGTAGCGTGCGGAATCTTAGCTCCCTGACCAGGGACTGGACCCATGTCCCCTGCAGTGCAAGTGAGGAGTCTTAATCATTGGACTGCTAGGAAAGTCCACGCTCTTTCTTAATGTAGGTTAATATTGTAAAACTACAAAATAGTAAGTGGTCTTAAAAAGAGTTCTGTGTAATGAAACATCAAGTTATGTGCCCCGCGCCCTCCTTCTGTATGAAAATGCCATCGTTTGATTTATTTTTCTTTGAAGGCAAGAGTGATTATATGTGTCCTGGCGTTGTGTGTGTGTGAATGAGAGAGAGAGAGAGAATATGGTGTGTAAAGAACCCACATATGAGAACAGAATGGGGCTGGTTTTTCAGCAATAAATACATGGTAACTGCTTCCTTGAGCTTCCCTGGTGGTCAGTGGTAAAGAATCCGCCTGCCAATGCAGTAGACACAAGTTCAATCCTTGGGTCAGGAAGATCCGCTAGAGAAAGTGATGGCAACCCACTCCAGTATTGAGAATCCCATGGACAGAGGCACCGAGGGGCTACAGTTCATAGTGTCACACAAATCAGACAAGACTTAACAATTAGACAACAACAGCGTCCCTGGCTGATTTCAGGGACAGAATCACCTTCCCACAAACACACTGCATCCGCTGTAGAGACCCTCCCTCCTGCGTGTTAAGTGTGGTGTTTCCCAGTCTGTGAGGAGCACCAGCTCCATCTTGCTAGTTGTCCTTGAGCACAATGGTGGGTCTGTGTTCAAAGAAGTCAGGAAAATGATGAGCTACAAAAAATGTGTGAAAAGGTCTTTGCTGCACTATTCCCTGAAGCTTGGACTAGGGACACCGGGATTCTTAATGTGGAAATGCACTCAGCCATGTTATTTCACCAGGGAACTGCTGGGTGCACAGCACGGCTCTGTCTCCAGATTCACATTTGTAGGGAAGACACTTGCGAGCTGTTTATTGGCCTTCTCTTTGGGTGCATGGCAGGGAGAAGGAGAAGGGGTAGGGCTTGGGTGCTTGACTGCACTTTGCCTTTGCTGGACTTTCATTGCCTGAGAAAGGCCATGATTCAAGAGGACTGGTTTTCTCTAAGGGTGGGGACGAATTCCATCCTGAGGCCACAAGCCAATGTCCAGAAGGAAGCAATTACTGCCTAAAGTAGGAAGTGCCAGCATCGTTTGTCCTGAATTAAGATCTCATCCTGGCTCTTTGAGTTATTTTTATTTTTCTGAAAATCAGCTGTATGTTTCAGAAGCTGGGAGCCATCGCCACTCCTGGTCTTAGGCGTCTACAAATTGGTGGGCAGTTCCGGATCACATGAGGAGCTGCCATTTCCTTGTATCAGGTGGTCACTGGGTATGTTTCTTTACAGTAATCACAGGACTTTCCATAAGGGGGGTTGCTTCTCAGGCTCCTCAGTTTGGCCTGTGTGGGTGCAATGGGGAAAATGCCTTCTCTTTCTCAAGTCGACAATTTCAGTGGAACGACTGAGTGGACAAGAAGTCACCCCAGCTTACAGGAAGGCAGCTGTTCTCTGCTAACCCCTTTCCCTTGGGCCCCAGCAACTCTCATCCTACCTGCAGCTTGGACGGACAAAGTCTAGCAGGTGCTTTTTCTGCAGTGAGAAAGTGTTTATTAACTGGTTTTGAAGTCCCTTCCTGCCTTTGGAAAGTCAAGCCACAGGTCTTAACATCTCTCTCAGCCCAAGCTCAGTTTGGTGATAAAGCCACTTCACGTCACCGTTTCCAGTGGTCACAAACATGTGATCGCTGGGTTCTGCTCCCTCAGTGACCACAAACGGGATTGCTAGTTTTCTGCTCTCTCCCTGAGGTCGAAGAAGCCATTTCTTGCGCCATCACTCAGCGCCACCTGCTGGCCGGCAGGGTTCCCACAGGCCACGTGCTGCGGAGACCCGGGCATGTTTAGAATACGCAGCCCCGCCCTGCATCCCGCCTCTGCGCCTGGCACTTGCGTGTGCAGGGCAGTCAGTGGGTAACCCTCAGCGGCAGTTTTGCACATCAGGAGGCTGAGTTTGTGCGACTCCCCCAGGGTTAGTGCTGGAGCGTCTCTGCCTCCGGGGCAACCCGCCAAGGGGCTCTTTGGTAGGCTGTGTTGTTCCTGTCCTGGGGCTGTCCTGATCTCAGGGCCCAACGAGGGAGAGAGAGGCCAGTCAATCCAGGTTTCCTTCAGACCTCTGCCTGCCAGGAGCTGGAGAAATTCTAGTGGCGCTGGAGGGAGGCTGGCAGCCATGAGAAACTCTGGCACTTGACCCTGGCATAGAGCAGGTAGAAGAGACCTGACAGAGCCGCCGTTATGTATCCCACGGCAGGATGTCTGCCTTACACTTGCAGTGAATTCCAATGAAGTGGTCGTTTGGAATAGCTTCAGTACATGTGTGTGGCATGTGTGTTTATGAGGTATGTTATGTGCAAGGTATGTGTCTATGTGATGTCCATGCATGTGTGTGTAGCCTCCTTTAAAACAGGGAATGGGGGCTCTGGATTTCTTTCCTTGTCACCCCCAATGCTCCATAAGCTGTGTGTACAAAGGGAAAGTTCACACCCACAGCCCTGCTCTGGCCCCTTTTGGGATTTCTGTGTTGTCAGCCCACACCCGTTAGGATACATTGTGAGCCGGCAAGGCTCTGGCTGGGCAGACCCCTGCCCATGAACAAAGGAGCTCAATGGCCCAGGGCCCTCATCAATAGGCCTTTCCCTTATGTGCACGCAGAAACTTCCAGATCCACTCCCACCAGCCTGCAAACATCCACCATTTTAGACCGTGGCTGAGGACTTAACATTGTTTTTAAACATGCTGCACATTGGACATGCTATTTGACAGTATACCTATCCTATTTTGGGCTTCCCAGGTGGTGCTAGTGGTAAAGAACCCACCTTTCAATGCAGGAGGCGTAAGAGACACAGGTTTGACCCTTGGATTGGGAAGATCCCCTGGAGGAGGAAATGGTAACCCCCTCCAGTATTCTTGCCTGGGAAATCCCATTGACAGAGAAGCCTGGCGGGCTACAGTGCATGGGGTCACAAAGAGTCGGACATGATAGTGTCCGAGTACAAGTATCACATTTTAATTGCATCCATGCAACTCATCACAAAGTTCATTTAAATTTTTTATTAAAAATTACAGTTGAAAAAAAGTCCAGTGACAAAAGATTGCTCTTCTGAAATGAATGGAGAATACGATGCCCAGATTAACTGGTCAACTGTGCTCCTCGGGAGGCTGGAGGCCTGACACTCCAGCAGTCTGCCCCACATGTGAAAACCCGGGTGGGGTTCTGCAGTCATTGGTTGGCACCATCCAGTGGCAAAGGCAAGGCTGATACCAGCAATTGCAGGGAAAGAACAGGTTCAGACAAAAAGCATTTATTGTTTTATCCACAGAATGAATTATGCTTCTGTTACAAAAACTTCTGGTCCCACTAAGGAACAAGGTGTTTATGGCATCAGCAGACAACTGACGCTGGCCAGGGCAATGTGTCCATCACACTGTCCTTTTGTTCCTGTTAAATGTGAACTGAAAGGTGTAGGCACATGGAGTGAGCCCAGATCAGGGTAAAGACGCGCTTAGAACCATCAGAAGGGCAGCACGCATTTGAAAGCCCAGCCCAGGCCAGATGCCCCATGGGAAGCCCTAACCTTCCAAATTTTGCTCATTTACATCACAAATCCCTCTTCTACAAGGTTGCCTTCCCTGTGTCCCCTCCTCTGTGACCCCAGGGGAAAGGAGAGTTACCCATCACACAGGACACAATTTTCACTGGATAAGACGTGGACACTGGCCACAGGGGGAATTCTACACTCAGGTCTCTCTCTGCTGGGGGAGAAGCAGAGGACAGAGTGGGAGGGGGAAGTGCTGTCTGCCTCCCAGGCTGGGTTTCTTTTGCCCACTAGCATTCTAGATGTCCTTCTTCCCCTGACGCCAGGGAGGGGTGAGGAGATGCGATGCAGTGGACAATCCCACTTGAAAGAAGGAAAGAGCTCTGCACATTCACTACATGCACACCCTTTATTCCTGTATGCATGTGGCCTCAGCTACAGACACACTTTAGGGCTGAAGAAGGACCCTGGGAGTCCAGCAGTGTGTATGGATGGCCTCTTTCTTAGATGCCATCCTCGCTTTATCCAGATCTTCCTCTGATAATTCTACACAGCTTGACCACAGAGATTGTGTCACTAATCTTTATAATTTCAATGTGCTGTGCTGTGCATTGAGTATCTGCTCAGCACATAGGGATCCTCTCTTTAACACAGTGAATAAACCACCAGGTGGCATGATTCCAAAAAGCATGGGTAGGTTCTGAAAGTTTTTTAACACAAGTTCCACCAGGGGACTCATGTCTTTTCCTGGCTAAGTTGGAGTGCTGACCACTGCCTTTCTCTGTGCCTAGCTCCCCTGTTAGGAGTGGGGCCTCCTCCTCTGGCCATCAGCTGGATGTAGACGCAACTGATGATGAGATGGTCTGAGTTTATGTGTCTTGACAGACCTAAGAAGGATGACCAATTAACACCTACCTTTAAGGGCTACAGCAAACTTGATATCAATGAGTTGATGTCCTGCATATGATCAAACAATAGTCAGGATTAACTAAGAAGTAGGGGACTAGAAAAGATTTCCTGGGTCTTGTAGCTTCAACTGAAAATCATACTCAATGAGGCTTACTTGTGGGCAGGGCAGGGTCTTTGGCTTTATTTTGAATTAATACTTGCCTCAGAAATTTATCTTTAGATGGCCTTGGCCATCAGGTTGTCCCTTACTATGAATACAGAAAAAGTCAGGGAATTCCAGCTGCAGCAGAGGAAGCTTGGATAAGCAGACAACAGCCCGCAGCACCCTGCAGTCTGTCCTTGGTCAGACCTGAGATGATGGGCACCTTCTCCCATACTGGATCTTTACAGAAAACCTTCTTTATTAGTCTTCAGTCAAGTATAGTCTTCAGAGAGTCTGAAGGAGAGGGGCTGTTGCGGGGAGAGGAGGCCAAGCCAATTCATTCCAGCAGGCCCCATTTTCCACGTAGACCCGAACTTTCTGCCTCAGAACACACGGAGCAAAAGCAGGATCCAAACTTTCTCTTTTCCCTGAACTGGGCTACGGGCTTAAAAACTGCACGGATGCAGCCTGATTTGTTTGTTGGTTTTTAAGCCTCAAAAGCACTTTTATTGGGGAAAGTTTTTCAGTGGCAGGACTCAGTCTCAGGACCTGGCGGAGCCATGTTCTAGAGGCAGTCAAACCTCTTCTTTTCTCCTTTCCCTCCCTGGTAGGTGCCACAAGCCAAAGGTATCTTCCAGAAATCGCAGGCGAGGTGGGCAAGAGGGCTCAGCACGCCATGGTGGTGCTGTGTTCAAATGCAACCCAGGAGCCGGAGAACTGGAAAGTGAGAAAGGAATTTGCAAACAAATCCTGCAAACAACGTGCCGCATGGACAAGAGACACTCACGAAGCCACAGGCTCCTTAGTCCTGGTGTCTGTCTGTCTTCCCACCGCTTCTCTGGGACGGGCTGACTTTGTGGAGGGCGTGTTCCAGGACAGGCTTTGGGGGAATAACAGTCACGGACACGGTCCACCTGAGCCGTCTCTCCCGATGGGCAGAGGGAGATGAAGGCTCAAAATCAACGCACTAGAATAGTCTTTCCGCAGCCGCTCATTTGCTGAAAGGCAGCCACAGACGGCATGGGAGCCTTTAGTTCACCACGTCGTAGTAGTAATTGCGCAGCCGCAGTTCCACAGCTACGAATCCAGGCCTGTTCTCCACGCTGCAAAGGGAAGAGAGGTGTTACTGGTTGCTATCAATGCTTGTGAAAAAGCGCTGATCACAGCCGGGGGGCCTTTGAAGGCCAAGTGTGAGTGGAGCGGCAGCGCCCTCTGCTGGCTTCCTCAGGAAGCCGCAGTCACAGCACAGCCCTGCTCTGGGCTCAGGTGAGCAGAAGCGCCTGGGGAACAGCGTCATATCCACCCCAGATCCACGGAACTAACCTGCATACTACAGACTGTCCAGGTTTCTCCTGTCCACTTAAGGTGGGAAAGTTTTGTACTCAGAGTCAGGCTCTTTAAACCCCACTTTCAGAGATGGTCTTGTTATGATCTAGCAAAACAGAATGCATCTGAAAATACTTAGTTGACCAGGGTGCTGTAGATATATATTTGATACTTAGCTCCTAATCTTTTTAAGAAAAAAATATGGACACAATTTAAAGTTGTACCCCAGTAGATGGCTCCAGTAGATGGCTCTAGATTTTCTGAAAACAATCGGCTATTACACACCGTAATGTGGCACAGTCTAACTTGTCACTGTTAGCAGGTGAGGTGATGGTGTATGCAAACCATGCGTAAAACTTTTTAACAATCTGCAACCTCTAAACAAACATGTATAGGCATCTCTGTTTCTTCTTTGCTGGAGCAGCCGTGAAGAGAGACCTCACGTCCAAGGTAAGAAAAACCCAAGTAAGATGGTAGGCACTGAGAGAGGGGATCAGAGGGCAGACAGACTGAAACCACAATCACAGAGAACTAGCCAATCTAATCACACGGACCACAGCCTTGTCTCACTCAATGAAACTAAGCCATGCTGTGTGGGGCCACCCAAGACAGCCAGGTCATGGTGGAGAGGTCTGATGGAATGCGGTCCACTGGAGAAGGGAATGGCAGACCACTTCAGTATTCTTGCCTTGAGAACCCCATGAACAGTATGAAAAGGCAAAAAGATAGGACACTGAAAGATGAACTCCCCAGGCCGGTAGGTGCCCAATACGTTACTGGAGATCAGTGAAGAAATAACTCCAGAAAGAATGAAGGGATAGAGCCAAGGCAAAAACAACACCCAGTTGTGAATGGGACTGGTGATGGAAGCAGGGTTTGATGCTGTAAAGAGCAGTATTGCATAGGAACCTGGAATGTTAGGTCCATGAATCAAGGCAAACTGGAAGTGGTCAAACAGATGACAAGGGTGAACATCAACATTCTAGGAATCAGTGAACTAAGATGGACTGGAATGGGTGAATTAAACTCAGACAACCATTATATCTACTATTGTGGGCAGAAATCCCTTAGAAGAAATGGAGTAGCCATCATGGTCAACTAAAGAGTCTGAAATGCAGTACTTGGATACAATCTCAAAAAAGACAGAATGATCTCTGTTCGTTTCCAAGGCAAACCATTCAATATCACGGTAACCCAAGTCTATGCCCCGACGAGTAATGCTGAATAAGCTGAAGTTGAACAGTTCTATGAAGAACTACAGGACCTTCTACAACCAACACCCAAAAAAGATGTCCTTTTCATTATAGGGGACTGGAATGCAAAAGTAGGAAGTCAAGAAACACCTGGAGTAACAGGCAAATTTGGCCTTGGGGTACAGAATGAAGCAGGGCAAAGGCTAATAAAGTTCTGCCAAGAGAACTCACTGGTCATAGCAAACCCCCTCTTCCAACAACACAAGAGAAGACTCTACACACGGACATCACCAGATGGTCGACACCAAAATCAGATTGATTATATTCTTTGCAGCCAAAGATGGAGAAGCTCTATACAGTCAGCAAAAACAAGACCAGGAGCTGACTGTGGCTCAGATCATGAACTCCTTATTGCCAAATTCAGACTTAAACTGAAGAAAGGGGAGAAAACCACTAGACCATTCAGGTATGACCTAAATCAAATCCCTTATGACTATACACTAGAAGTGAGAAATAGATTTAAGGGACTAGATCTGATAGACAGAGTACCTGATGAACTATGGATGGAGGTTTGTGACATTGTACAGGAAATAGGAATCAAGACCATCCCCAAGAAAAAGAAATGCAAAAAAGCAAAATGGCTGTCTGAGGAGGCCTTACAAATAGCTGTGAAAACAAGGGAAGAGAAAAGCAAAGAAGAAAAGGAAAGATAAACCCATTTGAATGCAGAGTTCTAAAGAATAGCAAGGAGAGATAAGAAAGCCTTCCCCAGAGATCAGTGCAAAGAAATAGAGGAAAACAATAGAATGGGAAAGACTAGAGATCTCTTCAAGAAAATTAGAGACACCAAGGGAACATTTCATGAAAAGACGGGCTCAATAAAGGACAGAAATGGTATGGACCTAACAGAAGCAGAAGATATTAAGAAGAGGTGGCAAGAATACACAGAAGAACTGCACAAAAAAGATCTTTACAACCCAGATAATCACAATGGTGTGATCACTCACCTAGAGTCAGACATCCTGGAATTTGAAGTCAGGTGGGCCTTAGGAAGCATCACTATGAACAAAGCTAGTGGAGGTGATGGAATTCCAGTCGAGCTATTTCAAATCCTGAAAGATGACGCTGTGAAAGTGCTGCACTCAATATGCCAACAAATTTGGAAAACTTAGCAGTGGCCACAGGACTGGAAAAGGTCAGTTTTCATTCCAATCCCAAAGAAAGGCAATGCCAAAGAACGCTCAAACTACCACATAATTGCACTCATTTCACACCCTAGTAAAGTAATGCTTAAAATTCTCCAAGCCAGGCTTCAGTAATACATGAACCGTGAACTTCCAGATGTTCAAGCTGGATTTAGAAAAGGCAGAGGAACCAGAGATCAAATTGCCAACATCCGCTGGATCATCGAAAAAGCAAGAGAGTTCCAGAAAAACATCTATTTCTGCTTTATTGACTATGCCAAAGCCTTTGACTGTGCAGATCACAATAAACTGTGGAAAATTCTGAAAGAGATGGGCATACCAGACCACCTGACCTGCCTCTTGAAAAACCTGTATGCAGGTCAGGAAGCAACAGTTAGAGACCTTGACATGGAACAACAGACTGGTTCCAAATAGGAAAAGGAGTACGTCAAGGCTGTATATTGTCACCCTGATTATTTAACTTATATGCAGAGTACATCATGAGAAACTCTGGGCTGGAAGAAGCACAAGCTGGCATCAAGACTGCCGGAAGAAATATCAATAACCTCAGATATGCAGATGACACCACCCTTATGGCAGAAAATGAAGAAGAACTAGAGAGCCTCTTGATGAAAGTGAAAGAGGAGAGTGAAGAAGTTGGCTTAAAGCTCAACATTCAGAAAACTAAGATCATGGCATCTGGTCCCATCACTTCATGGCAAATAGATGGGGAAACAGTGGAAACAGTGGTTGACTTTATTTTTCTGGGCTCCAAAATCACAGCACATGGTGATTGCAGCCATGAAATTAAAAGATACTTACTCCTTGGAAGGAAAGTTATGACCAACCTAGATAGCATATTAAAAAGCAGAGACATTATTTTGCCAACAAAGGTCCATCTGGCCAAGGCTATGGTTTTTCCAGTGGTCATGTATGGATGTGAGAGTTGGACTGTGAAGAAAGCTGAGAGCCGAAAAATTGATGCTTTTGAACTGTGGTGTTGGAGAAGACTCTTGAGAGTCCCTTGGACTGCAAGGAGATCCAACCAGTCCATCCTAAAGGAGATCAGTCCTGGGTGTTCATTGGAAGGACTGATGTTGAAGCTGAAACTCCAATACTTTGGCCACCTGATGTGAAGAGCTGACTCATTGGAAAAGACCTTGATGCTGGGAAAGATTGAGGGTGGGAGGAGAAGGGGATGACAGAGGATGAGATGGTTGGATGGCATTACCAACTCGATGGACATGAGTTTGGGTGAACTCTGGGTGTTGGTGATGGATAGGGAGGCCTGGCGTGCTGTGGTTCATGGGGCTGCAAAGAGTTGTACACGACTGAGTGACTGAACTGAACTAAACTGAACTGTTTCCTCTAACGTGGGCATACTGAGCAGGATCAGCTGAAAGCAAGTATTTCTTAAAACTCTGAGAATATGTCCTTGCTTGGAAGTTATTTTATTATGCAAGATTTTTGGCAATATTGCAAGTGGGTAAAATTGCCTAGTAAGTGACACAGAACTTGAGGTTAAACTGCATACACTGCCCACATTCAACCTTTTTGACCAACAACAGTTGCAGTTTCACATGGTTCAGTCTAGGTATGAGAGAATAGCCAGGCACCACACATGGGGACCCAAAATCACTCACTCACTGTTATAAGAGCAGTGGTTTCTACAGAACCAAAATGGGTTGTTCTAGCAAATGGCATCAAAATAAATTGCTGCACTTACAGTTTTCATTTGCACTTATGGTTTTCAAGAGCAAGCAGTAAGGCTGCTTGAAGTATGTCATCTGTGGTCATGGTTAGAGACAGAAGCTTCCTCTGTCTCACTGTGGGAAGATGTGTCTCCAGCCACCAAGGTGTGTTCAGGAGTGGAAGTGATGGCCAAGCCAGGGATGCAGAACCACAAGTGGAAACATGTGTCCACACAGAGGGAAACCTTCCCTCCTGATACTGCAACCAAAGAGCACAGCCTCATCATCTTTGCCAAACAGGATGTTCTACTCTGACCAAATGCACAAAAAGTCTCTAAGGGTCTTACTGTGAGGGTTTCATCCACCTAATAGCCTGTACTGTGCTATGCTTAGGCGCTCAGTCGTGTCCGACTCTGCGACCCCATGGACTGTAACCCACCAGGCTCCTCTGTCCATGGGGATTCCCCAGGCAAGAACACTGGAGTGGATTGCTACTTCCTTCTCCAGGGGATCTTCCCGACTCAGGGATTGAACCCAGGTCTCCTGCATTGCAGGCAGTTTCTTTACCATCTGAGCTACCAGGGAAGTCCATGAATAGTGACGTGGGTAACCTGTCCTTTCTCCAGGGGATCTTGCTGACATACTAAGCGAACTAGTGTGGGGAAATAGGAATACAGAATGACCCTCAGCAAAGATGCCTGGTCAGGTTTCCCATAGACTCTCTTCTTTACATTACGGGTCAGGCTGCTGCCAGGAAGCCAGGGAAACTCTGAGCTTCTGCAGCAGAGCGTGGCCAAGTGTCCTGTTTGCTTGCTGGTGTCCTGCCCGCTTCTGTGTACCGGGGTCTGGGGTGCTTTTGCTGCTCTGACCCTGGTGCCCAGCAGCCTCCTTCTCTTCTCATTTTCTGCACTCAAGTTCCTCACCCTGCAGTTCTCAGTTGGAACGCCCCTTCCTGAAAGAGGCCAATATGGACTCATCAATGGAAGTATAATCCCCACCCCTCGAGAATCGTCTGTGTGTGTGCTGTACTGTACTCAGTTGCTTAGAAGTGTCCGACTCTTTGCGATTCTATGGAGTAGTGTCCGACTCTATATGCCTGTAACCCTCCAGGTTCCTCTGTCAATGGAATTCTCCAGGCAAGAATATTGGAGTGAGTTGCCATTTCCTCCTCCAGGGGATCTTCCCCACCCAGGGATCGAAATTCTCTACTCTCACTCAAAGCTCCCTGTGGTTTGCTCTATAACACCATCACAATATGTAATCATTCGTTTAAGTGCTTGGTTAATTTGTTTCCTGTTCGCCCAGCCCAGAATTGTTAACTTCCATGAGGAAAGTGCTCTTTTCCTTGGCTGACACCCTGGGTCACTTCTAGATAATAAAGAGATTCTTAATTTCCATTCCCAGCAATAGTCATGGAAGATGCTTCCTGGGATGTTGTAGAATTCCAGGTGGCATCTGAAAGCACTTAGAATATCCATCATCTTGGAGATGCTTCTGCAGCATTAGTTGTCATATCTGAGAAGAAACCTGATCCTCAAAATATTAAATCTATTGGCAGATATAGGAGTTCCTCCCGATTACAGACCTGCATCTTTTCCAAGCAACAAGGGCTCTGCAGACATGCTTTAGTGTCAGAGGGACAGAGACCCTGGGCCTGGGTTTCCCCACAATGCACATCCAGGCTGCCAAGTCCAGACAAGGTCAAAGCCCATGTCCTTGATTCTCGGGGGCAATGCGTTTCCCTTGCCAGCTGAGCGCCCCTGCACATCACCTGCCTACAAAGTCACATGTGCTCTACCTGGCAGGCCACTGGGGCAGACTCTAGGGTTACTGTCTCAAGTTCTGATTCACTTTTGGGGAGTGCAACCTGAGTCAATCCATCGGTGATCATGCCTCAGGCTGAGAGGTGATCAGGAATTAGGACAGTATGACATCTCCCTGCTAAGTACTTCCATCATCTTCTCTTACCAAACATGGCACGCATTCCCAGACCAGACACTTAAGAACATTTGTTTTTTATTTTGAACACCCCTTAACCCTGACTGGTATCATCTACATTTAAATTTTCATACCTGGAATTAGAGGAATTGTATAAATGGAAACCCACTCCAGTATTCTTGCCTGGAGAATCCCACAGACGGAGGAGCCTGGTAGGCTACAGTCCATGGGGTCGCAAAGAGTGGGACACGACTGAGCGACTTCACTTCAGTTATACTCTTTAGACTAAAGAACAGAAGTGTATGGTCCAGGAAGCAAGACCTGTCCCCAATTGTTTGTTTAGAAGGGATACCATCCCTGATTCATGAAAGGATAGCATTTATGCTCCTTATTAGTGCCTGGCAATTCCATCTGCCTCCATAGGATTGGGCTAAATGGCAGGAAGGACTAGGTACTCACTCATAGGTCCAGCACAGGGTCATCAGCTCGTACATCTCTCTTGGACATCCTGGTGGGCACCCCATCCTTTCTCCTTTCTCCAGCATAGCAGAAACTTCACTGCCTTTCATTCCCTAAACCATGCAAAACCAAGCAAGCATTCAGCAAAACAAAACAAATAGAACCCATCCCTGAAAAGAAATGAAAGAGTCGATGCTATGTGACTTCAATTACATAAAGTACAAGAAACAGAAGCTCCTAACCTACGATGCCAGGAATCAGGTGGGGTGACCCTTGGAGTAAGTCTTGTGCATGTAGGGGGAAAAGGGAGCTTCTGTTTCTGCTTTGGGGGGCTAGCTTCATGGATATGTCCCAATTATGAAATTCCATCAAGCTGTAGCCTAGGATTTGTGCACTTTTCTGTATAAATATTTTGATGTGAAAAAAAAAATCTTAGAAAAGATTACTGAACTGCACATTTGCTAATGAGAGTAGCCATTATTTTCATTTCAATTCTAATGAATGTTGATTTGGGTAAATGTTTCAGTAAAATTTGTATTTTAAGGCAGGACAAAAAAAAAAAAATAAATATAAAATCCTCTCTGTGTGTTTTGACCTCCTCTCTCTCTCCCTACTGGGCAGTGTGTATCTGCACTATACATTAACCAGGGCTCCTCAAAGACAGGAATACCTGCTTGACCATAGAGATCAATTTTCTTTCTCTCTTCTGACACTGGCAATGTCGCTTCTTTAAAAAATAGTGCTCTTTCTTAGCTCTGTAGGGGGTCGTGGTAATTTGCTGCTCCCTTTGTACAAGCTTACCTGGACTGTGTATCCTTAGTGAACAAGTATGTCATTTTGATGTATAATCTTTTGTCTCAAACGATCTTGTCTCAAAGACTGTGCCTTCGGCTTTTAACAGGTGGAATAACTCCCAGTGCCTTCTAAGAATTTGCTTCCTGGGTTATGATCCTCAGTTTGGCTCAAATAAAACTCCCTTTTATCCTTCTGAACTTGATAGTTAACTGAATTTTTGTTGACATATTAATGCATGTTTATGTGTATAATACACAATGAAAATAAACACATATATTGTCCAGATAGTTTCAAATATTTCTTTCAGTTTAGAATAAATTGAGATCACATTAACTGCACTCTCAAAAGATACAGACTCAGGAAAGGTGACCAAATTTGATGTTTTTCAGGGTCCTGTAAAGCTAATCTGGTGCGTATCTGTTCTGATGGCCTAATAATTAGGAAATGAAGCACAAGTAACTCACCCGATATGGCTTCTGCCCATAAGAAAACGCTTCCCACATTAACACTCCGAAGCTCCAAACATCACTCTTGCTGGAGAACTTGTAGTAGTTGATGCATTCCGGAGCGTACCACTTCACAGGCCACTTTCCGTGGGTCTGGGCCTGAAAACCAGGCAAGTGGAGGTGTTCCATTAAGAATAAAATGATGCACACCATGCTTGTTCATAGAAGCACTATTCACAACAACCGAAGGTGTGAGCTCCCCAAGTGTCCACTGACAAATAAACGGATACACAAAATGGGGTATACTGACATGGTGGATGTACGTTTAAGAAGGAAGGGGATTCTGATAGATGCCATGACATAGATGAAGCATGCAGTTACCTTTTATTATGCTCAGTGAAATAAGCTGGCCAAGTCACTAAAGGACTAGTATATGATTCCACACAACTGAGACTTCTGGAGTCACAGAGACGGAAGGTAGAATAACTGTTGCCTGGGGCCAGAGGAGGGGGAGAGATGGACAGTAGCTGTTTAGTGGGTACAGTTTCAGTTTGGGAAGATGAAAAGGATTCTGGAGACTGGTTGTGAGCAACGTGAATGAACATTACTGAACTGTACTCTTGAAATGGTTAAGACGGTAAAATTTAAGTTATGTATGCTCATGCTAAGATGCTTCAGCTGTGTCCGAGTCTTTGCACCCCTGTGGATTATAACCTGCCGGGCTCCTCTGTCCATGGGATTCTCCAGGCAAGAATATTGGAGTGGGTTACCATTTCTTCCTCCAGACGTTATGTATATTTTACTGCAATTTTAACAATCAATAAAATCATGACTCACAAAATGCCTGTGTATATATATGTTCTGTCTGAATCTTAAAATATGGTTAAATCTTAAAGTTTTAAGATTTAAATAAGTATTGTTAAGATTCGGACTGAATTTTTTATAACTTCTAAGTCTCTTTCTCTCACCTCTTTGGTTGCTCACAGCTTCTTGGAGTTTGGCATGACAATGGAAGAGTCAGGCCTGAGTATTACTTAATGGTTTTGTTCCAAGAAATACTGGGCTGTTTACAATATATTTAACTATTATTGTATGTTTGTCTACAGTTTTAAGTCAGCACTGATTAGTTTTGGGGAGATGGTTTCCTAGTATCATTTAAAACAAAGTTGCAAACTTTCTAATGTAAAAAAGCAAGTAGTGGTAAAAAGATCAAAATTCTGCCCAGAAAAACCCTTTGAGGGACATGAGCTTCAGTGTGACACGGACGTTTTACCACCTCCCTTAGAAGTCACTATAACCCTGGTGGCATCTCTTGGGGTGGACAGTGGGAGGCCGGCTTCCCTATGGTGGCCAGAGGGGGACAACTCAGGGATTTTAATCAGAGATCATTGATGCCAGCACACTTCTCTAAATGGCACATTGCTTATACTTCTGTCTCATTCGTTTTATGCACTATTTGTGGATTTTGATTTCAGATTTTTTTGAACAATCTAGTCATGTATGTTATTTCAAGTTTATTCTGAATTTTGATTACAAGATACACCTTTGACAAATCCTCAATATGATGGAAAGTGAGTCTCTTTCCACCACAAACTCCAAGTCCTCATCAACAGAGACAGCATGTTTGATTATTTTTCTTGAGTCCTTCCAGAAAAATCTATATACAAGTATAAATAAGTAATACATGCTTTTTTGAGAGGTAATCCAGCTACAGGCATATACTTCTTATACTTTACTTTCCAATTTTTCTACTTGGCCATGTGACATAGATATATTTCTGTCAACACTTGCGAAGGAAGTCACTTTTACAAGAGTTAATTGCATGCTTTCCATAAATCTGCTATGATTCATTTAGCCAGCCTCCTGCTGAGAGGTCATTGAGATTTTTTCCTGAGTTTTGCTCTTACACATCATGCCAGAATGAACGTTACTGACGGTGTGTATTTGCCTTGTGTATGGAGTACTTGTAAGGAGTTGCTGCATCAAAGGGCATTTGTGTTTATGGTCCTGGTGCTGCACAAGTTCATGCTGCCATGCAGAGTTCTCCAAGAGCCCAGCTAATTTGCTCCTACCACTATCATCTCTCTTTAATCTTTCTTAACTTTTTAAAGTTTTTCATTTCACTTTGTTTTCTTAGAAAAATTCTTCACGTTCCCATCTTTTCACGTGCATGCAGTTTCTTTTGGTTGCTTCTAACATGGTTTTTTTTTGACACAGTTTGATGACTGAGACATGTATATACTGCAAAATATTTACAACAATAATATTAGTTAACGCATCCTTCACCTGACAAGATTACCATTTTTTTTGTTGTTGTTGAAATTGCCCCATGAAATGGTGAGAACATTTAAGATCTACTTTCTTAGTAACTTCCAAGTTTACAATGTAGTGGACTTCCCAGGCGGCTTAGTGCTAAAGAATCCATCTGCCAATGCAGGAGACCCAGGTGATATGGGTTCTATTCCTGGGTCAGGAAGATCCCCTGAAGGAAATGGCAGCCCACTCCAGTATTCTCAGCTAGAGTACGCCATGGACAGAGGAGCCTGGTGGGCTACAGTCCATGGGGTCACAGAGAGTTGGACACAAATGAGTACAGGCACATACAATGTAGTACTCTTAACTCTAGGCTCCATACTGTAGGTTAGAGCTCCAGAATTTATTTTATAACTAGAAGCTTGTACCCTTTGACCAATATTCTCATTTCCCCCACCTCCCAGCTCCTGGCAACCACAATCAACTCTCTGTTTCTATGACTTCAGCATTTTTTAGATTCTACCATATAAGCGAGATCTTACAGTATTTGTCTTTCTCTGACTTATTTCCCTTCGCATGATGTCCTCGAGGTATGTCTGTGTGCTGTGCTATGCTTAGTCGCTCGGTTGTGTCCAACTCTGTGACTCCATGGACTTTAGCTAGTTAGGCTCCTCTGTCCATGGGGATTCTCCAGGCAAGAATACTGGAGTGGGTTGCCATGCCCTCCTCCAGGGGAACTTCCCAACCCAGGGATTGAACCCAGGTCTCCCTAGGTTCATTGGAGGTAGATTCTTTACCATCTGAGCCACCAGGGAAGCCCAAGAATACCGGAGTGGGTAGCCTATCCCTTCTCCAGGGGATCTTCCCAACCCAGGAATTCAACCAGAGTCTCCTGCATTGCAGATGGATTCTTTACCAGCTGAGCCACCAGGAAAGCCCCCAAGGTACGTTGATGTTGTTTCAAATAGCAGGATTTCCTTCTTTTTTATGGCTGAATATATCCCATGTATTTGTCTACAGTTTTAAGCCAACACACACATACACACACATGCACACACTCACACACACATCACATTTTCTTTATCCATTCATCTGTTGATGGATATTAGATTGCTTCCATGTCTTGGCCATTATGAATAATACTGCAATGAACATGAGAGTTAAGATATCTTTACCAGATAGCGATTTCATTATCTTTGAATACATACTTGGAAATGGGACTGCCGAATGATAACAATAGTTCTATTTTTATTTTTTGAAGAAACTCTACGATGCTTTCCATAGTGACTGTACAAATATATATTCCCACCAATAGTGCACAAGCGTTTCTCTTTCTCCACATCCTGAATAACATTTTCTATCTCTTATCTTTTTGGTGACAGTCATTTTAACAGGCATGAGGAGACATATGGTGGTTCTGATTTGCATTTCTCTGTTGCTTAGTGGTGTTGAACACCCTTACACATACTTGTTGGCTATTTGTGGGTCTTCTTTTGTTATAGAAATATAGGAAAAATAGAATCTTTCCATTCTGGTCCTTTGCCCGTTTAAAAACCAGATTATTTGGATTTTTTGCTACTGAGTTGTATGAGTTCCTTATATATTTTGGAAAATTACCAGTTATCCAAGATAGAAGGTTTTCAAACATATTCTCCCATTCTCTAGGTTGACCTTCAATTCTACTGATTGTTTCTTTTTCTATACAGAAAACTTTTTAGTTTGATGTAGTCCTGCTTGTTGATTTCTGCTTTTGTTGCTTGTACTTTGGGTGTCATATCCAAAAAAAATCATTGCCAAGACCAATGCTGAGGAGCTTTTTCCATAAGTTTTCTTCTAGGAATTTTATAGTTTCAAGTCTTACATTTAATTCATTAATCCACGTTGAGTTAAGTTTTGTGAGTGTTATAGTCCAGGGGTCCAATTTCATTCTTTTGAATGTGAATATTCAGTTTTTGAAGAGTATTTTTGCCCATTAGATAACCTTGACTCCCTTATCAAATATTACTTGACTATATACGCATAGTTTTATGGGCTCTTGCTTCTGTTCCATTGGTTTTCAAGTTTGTTTTTATGTCAGTACCACACTGTTTTGTTTACTATAGTTTTGTAGTATAGTTTGAAGTCAGGAAGCACAATGCATCCAGCTTCATTATTTCAGAGGATTGCTTTGTCTATTCAGAGTCTTTGGGGATTCCATATGAATTTTAGGATTATTTCTTCCATTTTTGTGAAAAATGGAATTCTTGTAGGGATTTGTATTGAATCTGTAGATGACTTTGTGTAGTATGGTAATTTTAATAATATTAACTCTTCTGATCCATGAACACAGGATATCTTTCCATTTATTTGTGTATTCTTCAATTTTTAATCAATGTCTTATTTTCAGTCTGTAGATCTTTTAACTTTCTTGGCTAAATTTATTCCTAAATATCTATTGTTATGATTCAATTGTAAATGAAAGATTTTCCTTCATGTCTTTTTCGGATAGTTCACTGTTAGTGTATAGACATGCAACTGATTTTTGTATGTTGATTTTGTGTTTTGCTATTTTACTGAATTTGTTTATTTGTTTTCACAGCTTTTTGATGCAGTCTTTGGGTTTTCTGTATACAATGTAGGGGTTAAACGATGTGGAGGTTCAGGATGCCAACACTTCATATACTCAAAAATCCATGTATAACCTTACAGTTGGCTCTCCATCTTCATGGTTCTGCATCTATAGATTCAACCAATAGTGAAATGTGTAGTGCTATAGTACAGACTTAGTGAGAGAAATCCATGTGCAAGTGGACCTGCACAATCCAGATCTGTGTTGTTCAAGGGTCAACTGTATAAGATTATGTCATCTGTAAATAAAGACAACTTTATTCTACCTTTCAGGTATGGATGCCTTTTATTTCTTTTTTTAACTTGAGGTAACTTTGATACATAAGCCTTTTTTTCCCTAATTGCTCTGTCTAGGACTTCCAGTACTGTTTAATAAGCACTCATCTTATTCCTGATCTTAGATAAAAAGCTTTCAACCATTCTCCACTGAGTTTGATGTCAGTTGTGGGCTTGCCATTACATGGCCTTTATTGTGTTGAGGTATGTTCCTTTTATACCAACCTTTATGAGACTGTTTATCATGAAATGATGTGAATTCTATCAAATGCCTTTTATGCTTCTAAAGAGATAACCATATGATTTTTATCCTTCATTCTATTAATATGGGGTATCACATTTACTGATTTGCATATATTGAACTATCCTTGCATTCAAAAGTAAATCCCACTTCACCATGATGTGTGATCTTTGTAACGTGTTGCTAAATTTAGTTTGCTAGTATTTTGTTGAGAATTTTTGCATCTAAGTTCATCAGGGATATTGGCCTATAGTTTTCTTTCCTTGTATCTGGCTTTGGTGTCAAGAGAACATGGGCCTTGTAAAATGAATTTGAGAGTATTTCCTCCTCTTCCATTTTGGGCATTAATTCTTTTTGATATGTTTGGTAGAATTCTCTTATGAATTCTGTCAGGTCCATTTGGTCTAAAGTATAGGTCAAGTCCAATATTTCTTTACTGATTTTCTGTTTGTATGACCTATCTATTGTTAAAAGTGGGGTATTGAAAGCTCCCACAATTATTATATTGTTATCTATTTCTCCCTTCATATATGTTAGTATTTGCTTAATATATTTAGGTTCTCCAATGTTGGGGCCTGTATATTTACAATTATTATATCTTCTTTATGAATGGACCCCTTTACCATTATATGATGACTGACTTCCTTTGTCTCTGGCTAAGGTTTTTAGATTGAAGTCTATTTTGTATGATATAAACGTAGGTACATTTGCTACTTTTTGGTTTCCATTTGTAAGGGATATATTTTTCTATCTCTTCATGTGGAGATTTTGTGTGTTCTTCAAGTTGAAATGAGTCTCTTGTAGGCAGCATATTAGCTGGGTCTTTTTTTTTTTTTTTGTCCTTTAAATCACTCTATGGTTTTTGATTGACAAATTTAATCCATTTACAATTACAATAATTATTCACAGGTAAAGATTTAGTAATATTTATTACTAAATAAATAATACCATATTATTGTTTTCTGGATATTTTAGATTTCCTTTGTTCATTTCATCTTCTCTTGTTGTCTTCCTTTGTGATTTGATGATTTTCCATAGTGGTATATTTAGTTTCTTTTGTTCTATCTTTTACACATCTACTGCAAGTTTTTTCCTTGTGGTTACCCTAAGGCTTACATAAAATATCTTACAAATAAAAATCTATTTTAAGGTGATAACAACTTAACTTTGATTGTATGCAAATACTCTTACCCTTTCACTCTTCCCCATACATGCTATGTTTTTGATATGACAATTAAAGTCTTTTTATATCATATATCCAATAATAAATTATTATAGCCATAGCTATTTTTAATATTTTTGTCCTTTATCCCTTATGCCAGCATCAAGAGATTAACACAACACCATATTATAGTAATGGGGAATGCTAAATTTGATTATATACTTACCTTTATCAGTGTGCTTTATATTTTCATATTTTTCATGTTACTAATTAGCTTCCTTTTATTTTAGCTTGAAGAACTCAGAATTTCTTGTAACATAGGTCTAGTGGTAATATACTCCCTCAGCTTTTTTTTGGCTGGGAAAGTCTTTATCGCATCTTCATTTCTGAAGGACATAAAGCGTTCTTTGGGATATATAGTATTCTGGGTTGGCATGTTGTTTTTTTTTCCTTTCAGTACATTGACTCTGTCATTCTACTCTCTTATTACAGATGTGTGCTGAGAAATCTGTTGGTAGCTTTAGGGGGAGCTCCCTTGTAAGTGACAAGATTTTTTTTTCTCTTGCTGCTTTTACGATTCTTTTTCTGATTTTTGACAGTTTTATTATTGTGTATCTTGGAGAAGATCTCTTCCAACTGAATTTATCTGGGACTTATGAGCTTCATGAACTTGGACGCCCAAATCTCTCCTCAGATTTTGGAAGTCTCAGTCATTATTTCTAAAAACACGCTTTCTGCCCCTTTCATTCTCTCTTCTCGGACTTCAATAATACATAACTCATTTTGCTTTATGGTGTCCCATAAGTCCTGTAGGGTTTCTCCATTCCTTTCCTTAAGACAGTTTTTTGGTTGTGGTGAGCCTCTGTCGTGGTACGCAAGCTTTCTCCAATCGCAGTGCATGGGCTATCTAGTTTGGTACATAGGCTTAGCCACCCTGAAGTGTGTGGGATCTCAGTTCTCTGACCAGGGATTGAACCCATGTTCCCGGTATTGGAAGGTGGACTCTTAACCACTGGACCACTGGGGAAGTCCTGAAGGAATCAATTTCTAGGCAGGTTGATAAGAAGTCAGAGATAGGGGTCTGGAATTCTTGAGGCTTTCCCTTTCCTGGTGAAGAGAGCTCTTTCTAGCTGGGTTCTCGCCTGGCACTGAGGAGTACTGACCTGAAGGATGGGATGATGCAGGCAAAATGAAGCTATTGTTCTTTCCTTTTAGTGCAGTTATTCTCATGTTTTTCATTCTGCTGTGTTGCTAAAGCTTTTTAAGTGGACTCCAGAGTTCTCCCTGGAGCTCTGTGAGATGGTGAAGGACAGGAAAGCCTGGTGTGCTGTAGTCCATGGAGTTGCAAAGAGTCGGGCATTACTGAGTGATTGAACAACAAGAGTTCTCTCAAAGCTGTTTCATTCATGGATGGCTAGCTGACCATTGACCGTTTTTGGAGGACAGAATCTGGATCTCCTACCCCACTGTCTTGTTCCTGATCCTTTGCCTTTTATTTCTATACTGTCTTCTATATTTTCTTCCCCTTCTTTATAGATTTTCAGAGATCTGCTTGGTCCCTTTTCAAAATATGCTGTTTAATATCTGTGGCAGTTGGAAAAATTGACCCTCATGTTCTTTGACATTCCTCCCTTCTGCCTTGAATATGGGCGATCTGTGGTTGCTCTGACCAATAGAGTAAGTGGACAAGACTCTAAGCCAGTTCCTAGGCCCTGAAGTTAGGAGTGTGACAATCTCTACTTCCTGCCTCTTGAGTAACTTGGTCTCAGGACCCAGTCACCATGCTGTGAGGAAGCCCAGAGGTACATGGAGAGGCCACATGTAGATAAGTTATTGTTAAATGGATACAGACCAGTGAAAGTCCCAGATCATGGCCCATGTCAAATCAGTCATTAGTGGTGTGAGTGAGCAGAGTGGAAATAAATCCTCCTGACTTCTTGGAACCACCCTCATGACACTGTATGGAGCAGAGATGCACCATTTCCACCAAGCCCTGCTCACACTGCAGAACTGAGAGCAAATAAGTGCTTGGTGTTGTTTTAATGCACCAAGTTTTGGGACTATTTGTTATCTCAACTTCTCTGTCTCCTCTTTAAGCCCTTGCTTTAGATAGTCTGTATTTTTTTCTTCCTACTTATCATCATGAAGTGCATGTTCCAAAGTGTCTCTAACTTTAAAATCTAATTTTTTCTGGTGTGTATGTGTGGTCATTACTTGAGGGCTATTGTTTCCTTTGCTCCATCTCCTAGCAGTCCCATCAAAGGGATCATCTGATGCTTTACACATTTGGGCTCATTTCTGAAGTGGCTTCTCTGGGGCCAGCTTGTCTATGAAGAATGGAGTGAGGAGCTGTGATGGGAGCGCTGCTTCTGTTGCTCAGCCCTTGTGCTGACCCTTAGCTGGCTAAGATCTGCTATCCATCACCATCTGCCATACCCACTGCTATCTCTCAGAGAAAGCATGGGTGGGTGTATTTCTAAGACTGCTGGACATTCCCAGGGACATGAAGAACTGAGAACATGTTCTTGACACCCTTTTCTACTATCTGGTCTCTGTTACACTTTCCAATGGGTCAGATTAGACTCTACATACACTCTGACTGAGTTTATATGAAGACTTTTTCCCCTTCTTTTACTTGCTATTAGTTCATTTGAGGGTTCATAGAGGAGCTTTGAACAATCCTACTAGAGTCAACCTGTCCAATACGTATTTTCCAAAGTAATTTAACAAATGAACTCTATTCTTGTTTTTTCCAGATGAATCATCATTAATACCTTGATCCCCTATTGTTCTAAGGAACATAGTTTGAAGATACTATTCTGAGTAAATCTCAAGTTGTGACATATTAGAGTATTTCCATCTTTTTAACAATAGAATCAAAGTTTAAGAAGAACATTTCTTACATAGTTATTTTTCTATGGGGAAATTGCTTCTTGAAATCTTACCAAAATAAAATAAAGAAAACATATATTTGCATTTCAGATTTTTACTACCAGCTGCTCTGAATGGTGGGTAAGTTGTTCATACCTTATAGTAGTTTTCATCAGCACGAAGTGCTTTGGAAAGTCCAAAATCACTGATCTTGGCATAATGTTGAGTAACCAGCAATACATTCCTTGCAGCCAGATCTCTGTGCACAAAATTGCACTCTTCCAAATATTTCATTCCCATAGACACCTGATGAACCAGCTCTATGATGTTTTTATCCTTGACATGCCTGAAAGTCACACATGTGTCATTAATGATAGTGAACAGGAGTCCATTTCAGAACAACCAACCATGATTCTCATACAGAGAGAATATGAACTCACTTATTTCCTATTCTTCTAAAGCAAGAGTCATAAGTGGTGGTGACTGGTATTCAGCTGCTAGAGTTTTCAATGTGTGCTTTGAATTACATGAAAAGCAGTAATAACAGGGTGGTCAGACCTGGCTCATGGAGAACCAGGGTTCAGTTAGAACCTTCATTCCAATATAGAAAAGGTAAGAACGCCAACCCTGAGTCACATTTAAGTACAAACATAGGTGCGAATGGGATAAAGTAATCAGTGGCTGTTATTATGATTTATTCCTCATGACTCTCTATCTTAACCATGGCTGGAGATGAGCATAGCATGATTACTCCATTGATGGTTGCAATGAATTAACAGCAATGGATATTTTAAAAAAATAATTACTTATGGGAATGCAGTAGTCAGCCAGATATGTAAACCAGATATCACCGTTTTCCCATATAAAATGTTTATTTAATTGTTTCTTTTAAAAGAGCACATTCTTTTTGCCTGGTGAGAGGAGAATGCTTGCCAAGATAGTCTACAGCTGATTCTATCATCAGGCCAGTATGACATGAGCAAAGGAGACCAAATTGCTGAATTAGAGTTTTTCTTTATGCATTAAGAGCTAAAGAACACTTGATCCAAAAACCTCCGCACTCAAGGTCCCTGAGTGTGGGCCAACTCTGGGAAGGCATGGGAGGAGACAAGTGTTCTGGAAGAAATCAGGCTATGATGTGCATTGGGCAGGCAGGCCCTGACCCTCACATATGAGCTGCTGGGGCATCTAAGGATACCTGTTCTGTTGTAAATATTTGTTGAGTGGACCAAGTTCTGCCATCTCCATGACCAGCATCCAGGACTCGGCTTCACATATTCCTATCATGCGCACAATGTAAGGGTTGTCAAGCTGCTGCATGACATTTGCTTCTGCTAATAACTCATCCTTAAGAGCAGGGTCATTGGTCTCATTTTTCAGGATTTTCACAGCTACGGTTTTCACAACTCTGCAAAAGAAATTGGAACACATAAGAAACTTTTCAAAGTGTCTCACGTATAGCTAATTATCTTCCATGAAGCATAATCCCTGTGCTGGAAATGATGTTATGGAAATACCTGCCACAGAGAGGAAATGTGTCAGAAGAAGCCATGTTGTACATGGCTAATTCTTCAATCATGTTCTCTTATTTTATAGACAGAGAGTAATACCTAATTAGTTGAAAATAATGGGAGAGTGCTGAAGAATGCTGCAACCAACCAGAAAGCTGACACACTGTAGAATATTTAAATAACTTTCAAATAAACTTTTAAAAACTATGACATGCATAGATTCCGGTAACATCTTGAGATTTATCACATCATTATGTGTAATGTATGTAATTACAACATGCCTTTAATATATGTTACAATGAATTTCTAGTGGCAGAATTAAAAAGCATACATTGTTGAAGCTTATAATTTACAAAACACTTCTAAAAACTGAGCTTTGCTAATTTTAAGCATGCTTCAACAAGTTTGAAAAAAACTAATTCTCTTCCATTTTCGAATAAAAGCATCATCTAAGTCATGTTTGAATTCTTGAAAATATTCTGACATAGTGGGGCTTAAATAAATACATAGGACTTAACTATGTACGATTTGAAAAACTGCATCTTTTCATGATACAGTTGCCACAAATGCAGGAAGTATAACTCTTTTGTTGAACTTCAAAAGTAGAAAATAAAAACAGAAGTATCAAATAAAATAGGTTAAATAACAGAATAACAGAGTAAGTCTGACATACATTCAGAAAAGAACATATAGCTGCAGTGTAGAACTCAAGAGTAATTTACACATTAGACACAAGATGTAGTTCCTACACAGATGGAAGTATAGAACCTCGCCAGTACCTAAGAAGCCTCTGCATTCTCCTCCTGAGATCAAGGAAATATAATCTTATGCCATCTCTAGATAGTTTATTGTTTTACCTTTCACATTTCAGTCTACCATCCATCTGGCACTAGTTTCATGTATGGTGTGAGGTAGGGGTCAGAATTAACAAGCACAAATCTCTTGATTCTTCCATTGTTTAAGGAAGAAAAAACATTCACAAACTCTTCCAGAAACAAAAAGAGGAAGGGAACTTCCCAACTCATTTTATGAAGTTAGCATTAACCTGATGCCAAAACCAGACAAAGAAATTACAGGAAAATAATTTACTGATATCTCCCATGAATGTAGATGCAAAAATTCAAAGGGAAATATTAGAAAATTTAATTCAATGTTTTATGAGAAAGATACAGTGAATATATAATTCATGAATAAGATAAGCTTATTCCAGGAATGCAAGGTTTAACATCTGAAAATCAATCAGTGTAATTCATCCACAAACACAATAAAGAAGAAAAAGACTGTGGTCCTATCAGTAGAGGAGAAAAAGTAAAGAAAAAATGTAACAGACATTTATGATTAAAAACAAATCTCTCAGAAAAGTAGAAATAAAAGGAAACTTCCATAATACGATAAAGGGCAGCTGTGAACCTAGTGGTGAAATATTGAAAGCTTTCCCCCTGAAATCAGGAATGAGGAATATGACCACTGGCACTTTTATTTAACATTGAATCACAGTTTCTAGTTAATACAATAGGCAAGGAAGAAGTATAAAAGTATAATAATTGGACAGGATGAAATCAAACTGTTGTTATTTATAGATGATATATTTCTGGGTCAAACAAAACACAAATAAACTACTGGAAATAATGAGTGAAAAATAATAGAAGATTTTAAGAAAAGTTGTTGGACATCAGGCAAACAGACAAAATCATATTGCATTCAAGCAATGCCAAGGAATAGCAAGTAAAAAATTTTAAAATTCTACCACATATATT